>NC_133622.1:78143069-78793069 GCF_048593235.1 Sminthopsis crassicaudata | reverse complement strand
TGTTAAAGGTTTGCTTTTATTTCCCTTTATTCCCAGGAGGTAAAGCAGGAGCGTGACTGGATATAAACAATTTATAAATACTCATTTGTTTGAATATAAAAGTCATATTTCCTAAGATTTTTTTGTGATCTCAAGTGAAAGTCTTTTGCTTTAAAAACCTAAGTAGCATGTTGTGCTTTAAAATAGTTATTTGAGTTAAATGAAAAAATCAAAAGTTCATTCTTTGAAATCAACATTTACTAATAATTTTTAGGAAATAAGCACTCAAATTGTTCTAATCAAGTTTAGTAATATCAAAATCCTCTTAACACAGAATTATCCTTGTTTCTTGTGTTGAAGATATACTTGAAATGCTTTCCCCCTTATTATTTCTAACTATAATTTAGAGCTTAGTTTATATTTCATTTCTTTTTTTGTTTGTTTGTTTGTTTTTTTTGTTTTTGTTTTTGTTTTCTGAAGTTGGGGTTAAGTGACTTGCCCAGGGTCACACAGCTAGGAAGTGTTAAGTGTCTGAGATCAGATTTGAACTCGGGTCCTCCTGAATTCAGGGCTGGTGCTCTATCCACTGTGCCACCTAGCTGCCCCCTTATATTTCATTTCTAATTTAAAACATTTCCTGACTATCCTGGCCTTATTAATCTTCCTTTTATCATCAATAACTTATAATTTGGCACTTAGGTTTCACTATCTTCTAGTTTTATAAGTGTCATTTATATTCAACATGGTAAAAACTATGCTGTTTTTCTTTCTGATCCCTTAGAATAGTATGTACTCAAAAACACATTTGATGATAGATAATTGGGAATTAATGAAGTAAATTAAAAAAAAAAAATCTATAAAGTACTCTGATACTTGCTGCAGAATCTTAAATGCAAAATGAAAACAATTCCTGTTTTTTAGGAGGTTAAAGTCTAGTAGGAGAAACAACACAGTTATGGCGCAATAGCTAAGGCAGAATGTTTTGGTTTAGGAAGTCAAAAGTTAGTCAGCAAAAGAGTAGGCCAGTCCATTGACTCATGGACAGAAATTGTTAATAGTGAAGAAAAGTGAAGAAGGTCCCACTTAAAATCTTGCAGAAGTTTAATTTGGAGGTAGAGCAGTAGCAGCAGGATAGAAAATAATTGATGAGAATGAAGACACTTTGATCCCATACAGGCAAAAGCCAAATTGCAAAACTCCTTCAAGGTATCCTATTTGAAGAGACAGAGCATCTCTTTACTCAAACAGAAATGATTGTTTTATAGTACTTCAATTTATAAAGTGTTGTCAGAACAGATACTCCCCCTCCCCACCTTCTACTTTTCATTCTTGTCAATCCCTCTCTTGTCTCTTTAATTTTGCATGGGGAATCTGCTGTATCTGAATGAACTTCCTTATCCATCATCTCTCACCTTTATGATACGTTCCTTTATTCTTTCAACTCAATCTCAACTTCCTTAAATTTTTCACAGTACTTTGACTGTGAGACCCTTACAGTTCTTGCCTAATTTGGATTATAGTTATTTATATAAATATATTATTTCTCATTCTATACTGGAAATTCTTGAGGCTATGAATTAAATCTGTTCTTCATCTTTGTATCTCCAATACCTAACACAGAGTGAATTGCACTGACTATGAAGAAGGGACCCCGAAACTCCTTGAAGGAGAAAATCTCCTCCAACTCTGCCTCAGTGAGGGACCCCCCTGGAGGGAAACACAACAAACATCTAGGTGGGGTTGGTTCAGTCCTGAGCAAAAGAATTCCAACTCTATTGAATAAAAGATACTCATTCAATTCTATTCAAATTCCAGCTCAAGCCAAAGCCCAGGTAGTAGATGTGCCAACTTGGTACTCCACCTATGAGCCCCCTTCAGCTTGTAACCAAAGCTCCTATTATAAAAGAGCCGATCTAAAATCCTCTCTTTGCAGAAGTTCCAAATATGCCATGCTATGCCAAGGAGGCCTCTGCCAACTGGAATAATATTCTTTTCCAGTGTTACCCTCTGTTTATCCTCACCTATTTCCTAATGAGACTTTATGCCTCTCTGTTGGGATTTCTAACCTTACTTCCCAATGCCTATAATAAACCTCTTTTATCAATCTAGGTTTTGGGTTTGTAAATTCCTTTATAGAGAATCTCTGTGCCGCCAGAAGGGGTGTTCCCCAAAACTTCCTACCCTTGCACCGAATCTCAAAGGGGCTTGCAGGGGAGCCAAACCTCTCCATTTGGTTTCCTGAACCTCGAACCTGCCATTAGACCGTATCATTTAACTCCCTGACCACCAGAAACCCTAATCTCATTTTGGTTCCCTAAATCTAGACCTTATCACTTGGTTCCCTATAATAGGGAACTCAAAACCTAAACCTCATCATATTTTTGGTTCCCATACTGGGAACTCCCAAAACTAGACTTCATCTCATCAACTAGACATGGGTCTCAAATCAAAACTTTTATTTTACAGCTTGTGCCCTAATTGGAGTGTCTGAAATTGTCTTAGAATGTTAGAGATCAGTTTAAGAGAAAGTAAATTGTATTATCAAAAAAAATTGTATTATCATAATAAAGAAAGCACTATTCCTATTTGATATGTTCATTTTTAAATGAAAGTAGCATTGTGTAGCAGAAGGAGTTAGGAATACATCTGAGTTCAAGTTCTCCATCTGACAGGTATTGTTTCTGTGATCCTGATTAAGCTATTTAAATTTGACAGCATTTGAACTCAGGGGCATACACACTTTGAGAATTCAGAGTTATTATTGTAAATAATAAGTGTAAGCATTTATTTTTGTAAACATTTATTTTTGACACAACTATGAAATAAGATTTTCATTTGTTCTCATTTGATTTGGAGAGGAATAAGTGTTGCATTTTCATTGTTATTAATGTGAACTTACTGAAACATTAACAATGAAATACAATGTATATTTACACAACCCATTCCATGAAAGACATGTAAGTGTTACTAAAATGGCTCGTATTCATTAAATATCATTTAAAAAATAGAATATATTACTTGTTAGAATAGGAAAAACAAAAATCTTGTATCTTATCCCATTTGTTTCTCAGACATTTCATATGTATTTAAAAAATTATATAACTTATTTAATAGCTTTGTATCTGTTCACTTGTAATTGTACTATATATAAACTACTCAGTAATCACTATCAAAAATTATGGATTAGTTTTTAATAGTTTTAAAATTTAGATAGTATATATTTGTTTCTATCCTGGAGATTTCAAAAAGTACATCATTTCCATACCAATCCTGCAAATGACAATAATGATCAGTTTCATTGCTATTCATAAAAATCAAACCCATTCAATTGTTAGATGAAATTAACTAGACTAAATCCCTTCAGTCATATAGACAAAAAAACCACAAACAACTCACCCATGGGATACAGAACTTGCAATTAAATGACATTTTGTTTTAATTAGAATTATTCACAAGGCATCTTTGGCATTCTAGTTTTTAATGTCTAAATGGTCATGTCATTACTGAGAACATAGTAAGTCCCCTGCCATATAGTAGACTCTGTTTTAAATGATAGGGGTACATGCTTTCTCCAAACATATTCTCAGCATCATTTAATTATTATAGCTTATGATTGTTAGCAACTGCTTGCATTTAATAATTTGTTTGCTTCTCTTGAAGTTTTCCCCTTCTATTTTATACCTAATTTCACGAAGTTCTCAAATCTAAATATGAAGGGTTTTTTGTAAAACCCATATAATGCACATATTTTAAAAATATTTGTAAATTTTTTAAAAACTTGATTAATTTTGTGAAAGAACAACCCTTTTAGGTCTGATTAATAAGAAGAGATACATATACACCTTTTTAAGATTTACAGATCCCTTAAAAATACATTTTGCTTGGTCTTTACTATAACTTTGTGAAGGTACATATTATTATTATTATTATTATTATTATTATTATTATTATTATTATTATTTTTACTGATGAGAAAAATCTGAAGAAAATCTGAACTAAAGCTCAAGAAAATTAAGTGGCTTTTCCAAGGACAGAAGAGAATTCAAACCCCAAACATTTTGAACACCAGTGCCAGGCGCCTACCTATTCACCCACCTCTGTCTCTAAATATTAATTGTTTAGCCACTTAATCACATCATGTTTGATGACAGAGATACTTTTTTTTTTGTTGATTTTTGAAAATTTTGACATAAGGATTTGTGTATTGATTTTTTTTGTTTGTTTTTTTTTGTTGTTTTTTTGTTTTTTACAAATTGTGTTGCCAGTTCAAATTTGGTGATAATGGCATATCGAAAAAGTTGTTAACTAAGCTTCTTACTTCTTTTTAATCTTTTGAATTACTATTCTGTTGCATTTTCTCTTGTTTGGATTAATAGCTACCAAAATTCATTAATACAAATAACAGATATTTGGTAATATAACCTAATTTTTAGGCTATAATGTATGGAAAAGCTGCAAGTGAGTTATAAAGATCCCATTGTCTTTTGGTAGTGCAGCAAAGTAATAGTGCTTCTTTAATACTATTTCATTGATAAAGATTTTATCATTAAAAAAATGTTGAATATTGAATACTTCCAAGGACTTTGTGGTTAGAATTTTCTTTTCTGTCCCTTGAGTAACTGTGTATGGTTGCAGGAAAAGATGACAGGCAGGCAGCATTTCTGAGAGTTACTTATTGGGGTGGTAACTGTGGGGACTGAGATGAAAGCAGAGTTGCTGAGATTATCTGTCCTTTAACAACATTTGCTTAGCAATTGGTCTTTGTGGTCATTAAGGAAGATGAGCTCCTTTTTGTACATTGAATTTCCTAGATTGAATAAATTGCTACCAGTTTTGGAAACACATTTTTCCCTTATTCATCACAACTTCATTGAAATGATGTATTTATTGATTTCGGTAGAAAATTTTTGACTATAATATATCAGTAAGAATTTAATGTGGCATCCAGTTTTAAAGGTATAATGCTGTCAAATATTTTCTGAATGTATGATAGCTAATGACTTAAAAGTAATTCTTCTCTTTGGATAGAGAATTTGAGTTGACAATGAACTTCTATGCATTGAGGGTCTTGTGTTGTTATGTTTTACTACCCCTTTTTGTAATACTGCAATAGAAAATAGTATTTTACACTTTTAAGTAAGTAATCCTCTCAACTGTTTCCTCTTTCACTGTATACCTGATAGAAAATTATAGCATCAATCAGTGGATTTACAAACATTATTATAGGCCTATGTGCCAAGCACTGTGCTAGGTGGTGGAAATAGACAAAAATATGAAATAGTTTCTGCTTCACCCATAGAAATATTTATATTGCTTAGACACTTTAAATTTATTTTCATGTCATGTTTCCTTTGGATGTATGTATTACAATATAAAACTATTATTGAACAACTTTATGTTTGCATTCCCCTTAATCTTTGCTACTATCAAGCAATGATTTCCAAATATTTTGGAGTTTTGGTGGTTTATTTTTTTTATTGTAAAACTCCTATTCTTTAAAATCTTTAAATCTGCTTTAAAATCTGGGATATTGATAAACTTTTTATTAGTAGAAAAGAAATTTTTGGATTTTTTTTCTAAATGCATTAAAAAGAATTTTTGTACAATTTAATACAAAACTCTGGTGTTGATGAGTTTGTAAAAATATATTTATAAAATATTTTCATTTTAAAATTTGTTCTTTTTAAATTAAAAATCTTTATTTTTAAATGAGGATGGTGATTTTGCTTAGATGGTTTATGTGGTTTCAAAGACAAAATATTTGCTAGATTTACATAAATTTTATACATATATATGTATGTATATATATATATATATATATATATATATATGTATCACTACATGTAGTACAGATGCATTTTAAAATATATATAATTATCTGATTCAGGTTTTCTTCACCCTTTGTGTCCCTCACCTTTGACTTTTTTTTTTTTTTTTTTTAGAAGTATCACAGTTGGAGTAATGGTAATGGAAGCCTTAAATGGTTATGATATAATGAAGAAATAATCCTTTCAATGGGTTCTTTTGTCTCATTGAACTCTCAGTCACAGGATATATGTTAAATATCAGAAAAACCTTTCTAAGGGTATCAGAGGATTTATGTGTTTCATACGCCTTTTTAGAAAAGTATTGCTTTTCTAGAATAAGGTCAACATAGGTCTTTGATCAGTATCAGAAGGAGGGAGAAATCTATTTTCAAACTTTTTTAGAATTCAATTGTTTTTTAGAGCACAATATCAGTGGAGTATCGATCGTCAGGGTCTAGTAGTTAGTCAAAGGCTATCTCCTTTGACTAACCCCTTAGTGTGGTGTCATCCTCCTTCATGTGATAGATTGTTACAATCTCAGCCAGTGTAATTACACACTAGCCAAGTGGGTCATTTATTTCTTTACCTTCACCATTTACCAAAAATCTCCTTTATCTTTGGAAGCCAGGTCTCCCTTTTGCAGTAAAAGCAAAATAATGGCACATAAAACATTAGATCTGAAGAACTAAGGACTTAAAATTTACTATATAACAACTTTCAAAGTAAACTATAACATCTCATACAAACACCTTAATGTGCCTTAAAATCTGTTTTATCCTTTTTGTAGAGAACAAACATATTCTTACTCACTGTTTTACTTGAAATACAAGCTATTATAGTTTTTAAAAAATTTTTGATAATGATTTTCTGATGCCTGTTGCGTAAAATATGACTGCATTTTAAAGTCTAACAACTTAGAAATGTTATTTTTCTTTGCTATTAAAATATTGAATAATCTTCAGAAATGTTACAGTCATCTAGGCAAGCATCCAGGTTCAAAATTAACAGCCTTCTGTCAAAATAGCAACCCAGAATTTTTAAATAAACAACTCAGGATTTTTAAATAAATGCAATTCATTTCTCCTCAATAAAAGAAAATCATGTTAATAGAATAACTGAAGCTGTAATCTATAAGAAGATATAAACACCAAAGCAAAAATCCAATAAGTAACTACAAAAAACTTAAGTATCATAGCCACTTAGGTCTCTTACTCCCATTCCCATTGTATTTGTAAGATACAGTGAGTAAGTGCAATTTTTCAGGGTCATATTTCATATTCCAGCTGTGAAGGTCCATGTTAGTCTCTACCATGGCAGTAACTTACCTATAATACTTAAGAGGCCATAGTTATGTATTTTGCCCAACTACTTGAAACAAATGGAGAGCACCTGGAGTTACTGGAGTGGTTTGATGAAGAGTGGAAGACATGATACAAAGGTGGTTTTTTTTCCTAGTACAAACAGGACTAGAATCTGAACTGGAATCAATTTGGCCTTTCTTTTGCCCTTCCTTTTGCTTATCTCTCCCAGTTTACTGGGAAGAAAACCAAACAGACTATCAAGACTGAGGATGTCACTTCCTTATATTTATTGTCACAGTGGAAAGGAGGAGTCTAGAGCAGATATGGAAGGGGATAAGAGACAAGTCAATCAATCAAATCAATAAATGTTCATAGATTGTTATTTAAAAGAACAACAACAGCAACAATGAAATTGAATTAAGGGGTAAAATAAAGAACAGGGACATCAACAAGTGACAAGAACTTATAGTGTTAAAAATTGAAAATGGGTTCAAATGATCAGGAGAAGGGAAGGAGAAAGTGTTGAATTTTCCAGCATAGGTCCATATAAGGAAATGGAGGTGTCTGTGGACACACTGAAGAGTGTTATCTCGCCAGAAGAATGCTATATGCAGCTTTTCAGGATGTTCTCACTGAACAGGGCTCTGGGGCGGTGCCTTACAAGAAAAAGGGCTCATAGGTGTATTAGGAATTTGAAGAAGGAAACAAGAAAGCAGCCTACTGGCATCTCTGACCTTCAAATACCAGAACTGGGTCACTTATCCAGTGTGGAGGAGATCAGTGCCTCGGGCAAGAAGACTGTCCAAGGGGAACCTGCTTCAGGACAGGAAGGATGCTGTAGTACTTTCTCCATTTGAATTGTCTTTGTGGTATGGAAACTCCTGTTAGGATTACAAGGTGAGAACTCAGGTTGACTTGATAGAGGGGGCAAAGCTCATTGGCTGGGGTGGTTCTTCCCAGAAGCCCTTGCATTATTCCACGCCCATTCTCTGGGAGGATAAAAAGAGACAGCACTGGGCGCAGAGAGCAGATCGGCCTGGAGAAGGATAAGAGCTGGAGGAGATTCAGAGCCAGGATTCAAGAAGGAAGACTCTGAATTGCATCAGGCTTGACGGGGCTCTCTGCAGGAAGGGAAGTCACTTCTTTGGACAAGAGTTAACAGCAACTGCCTGGAGACAACGGTTCGTTACAGGAAGAAGAATCTGTCTGAGAGATTTGAGTAGACACAGCAGATCTCTTCCCAGAGAGCGATCCAGCAGCTTCTGGAGACGATAGCTCGCTACAAACTCCAAAGATTGTTTCCCTGAATTTTACTTGCGTACAGGAAAATTGCCATCTCTGGGTTTATATGGATGCTTTCTTGCTTTCAGCTTGTATGCCTGAGTCTATTATTAGGCATAGATCAGGAATAGAGTCAAGCAATACCTGAAAGATTGTGTTTCTGGAACAGTACTTCAGAAGCAGCTGATCTGACATCTGCAATTTAATATCAAGAACATGTGAGACTGTACAGCTTGTCAGTTAAACTGATAGATACTGGAACCAGAACTGGTCTGGAGCTCCAAGTAGGGGCAAGCCCACACTTGTGTTGTTTAGACTCAGACCTGACTCAGAGGCTTGCAAAACTCAGATCAAATATGTTTGGAAACACTGAAAATATGTAGGCTGCCTCGATGAACCTTCCCTAAGATCCTTGAAGAACACAGCTCTTCTTACCCTTGGGAAACGGGAATATGACCCAAGAGATAGATATGTAAGAATTCTAAGCATGATCCCAATATTCCCTCCAGAAGTGCATAGAGCCTGGTTCTAACATAGATTCGGGAAATAAAGCTAGAAGAATAAATAATCTAAAAAAGATTCCCCCATAAAGAACTATTGTTAGGACAGGGCTGCTCAAGACTCAGACCCCAAAGAAGAGAATGCTTATATAATAGCTCTAAACAAATACTGGTAAACTAACATTCTCATTAGAGGAAAGGGAAAAAAAAATACTAACACAAAATTTAGGTCCAAACAAGATTTATTAAAGAATATTTTTTTATACCTGCTTCAGGACAGTACAGTTCATTTGAATTGTCTTTCTGGTATGGGAAATCCAAAGATTGTTTCCCTGATTTTTACTTTTGTAAAATTGCCATCTCTGATCTATATTAGGAATGCTTTCTTGATTTTAGGTGGTTTCAAAGTAGTGATAGCTCAGGAAGGAAGATATTATTTGTTATTAAGAAGTTTATATTCAGACTACATTTGCCTAAGGCATATTATTTAACTATACCTTTATCTGCTCGACTTTATCTAACTAGGGATGCAAAGCATCTTATTGAGATCCTGGTACCATTTGATTACAGATCATAACTTAATGTATACTTTGAAGAGACTAAAGAGAGTGATCTGCCAATATTAGGAATGAAAGCAAAATAATTTAAGAATTAATAAAAGCTACATAGGTACATAAAATAGTAGCCAATTAGTTTTGTCATGCATTTTGTCAAGGAGTTCTGTCTCTAAATTGCCCATCCTTTGCCATGATGATGGTCTTGAGTTGTTCTTTCAAAAAAGTCTTCTATTGCATCTTCTATTGAAGAATAGAAAGACCTTCTATTGAGGTCTTTTTTCTTTGGAATTCTACATAAAAATGATATCTTTAGAGAATCTAACATAGCAAAAAGACCTCAATTGTTGGTCCAACTATATATTTATGCTTGCATTTATTCTTTAACAAACAATATCAATTCATTTGCATTTTCCCAGAGGACCAATGGCATTTATAGGTGCAAAATTCCATGAAGTAAAATGTATTTTTATATACATCACAAGGATCATAGGAACCACAAATCAGATGCAGTAAACTTAATCATGGCAGTAGTGCTTTAGTGAGGCCTACAACAGTATCTAGATGATTGAATCAGAATCCAAAAAGATCTTAACAGATTAAGATTTTGGAATGAATCTAATAAATTGAAATTCCACAGGGATAATTGTAAGGTCTTATGCTTGAGCTTACAAAATTACTTCTAGAAGTACAAGATTGGAGAAGCATACTTAGACAGTCATTTGACTGATAAAAGTTTTGAGAATTTTAAACTACAAAACTCATTGTGAATTAGCAATTTGATGTGGTAGCCAATAAAGTTAATGTTACATTGAGAGTAGCACAATTTCCTATACTAGTGAAATGAGTTTTCCCTTTTTCTGCTTTACTTTAGTTCATATTATTTCCAGAATATTGTTTTCAGATGAGGACACCCTTATTTTAAAAAATTAAATTATAATTTGGAGAACATCTTGTAGAGGGTGGCCAGGATAATGGAATAACTTGCCAGAGTCTTTATCATATTAAAATCAGTTGAAGTAACTGGGGATATGAATAGTCTACAGAAATGAACATTTGAGAGAGCTCTTGAAATATCTGGCTTCCTTCAAAGTTCAGCTTGAGTGTCATCTTGTTCAAGATGTATTTCCTGAGACTTTTAATTAATAATGTATTATATGGTATTTAACATATATTTTAACATATTTAACATGTATTGGTCTACCTGCCATCCTAGGAGAGGGGGTGGGAGGAAGGAGGGGAAAAGTTGGAACAGAAGGTTTTGCAAGGGTCAGTTTTGAAAAATTACCCATGCATATGTCTTGTAAATAAAAAGCTATAAAAAATTAATAATATATACCTTGCCTCCTAATCACTTTGTATTGCACATACATATAGAAATACACACACACACACACACACACACACACACACACAAAATGCCCTATACTTAACAGGCCCAACTTTTGGAAGGCCTATCAGATGGAAGAAGGGATTATATATTTTTTCTGTTAAATCCTCAGAGAACAATATCTGGAGTATAATAGTAGGAAGTTTCAAATAAGCAACTTAGTCTTGAAGTCAGCAAAATCTTCCTAAACATTTTTTAATTTATTTATTTAGTTTTTTTTTTTTTTTTTTTTGCAAAAATTTTATGCATAGGTACTTTTTCAGCATTGACAATTGCAAAACCTTTTGTTCCAACTTTTCCCCTTCTTCCTCCCATCCCCCAGATGGCAGGTTGACCAATACGATCTTCCTAAACATTAAAGAGATCCATAATCAATGAGCTCATTGGAATCTTCAAGAAAAATATAAAATATATATTTTAATATATATTGTTGAAAAGATTTTTTGGGGGAATGAATCCCTTCCAACAACAAAATTTCTTGATTTTATAATTTGGTTGAGTATTCATTTGTCTTTTCCTATTGAAGTAATTTTTTCTTCTCTACTTTTTTTAGCCTGCTTGCTCCAATGGATATTCTTTACTTTTATCCAGTGAGGAGGTCTTGGCCTGCTCTTTCTCCAACTTAGACTTTATAATACTGAGAGAATTTGCCAACCGTCCTTTTTCAGGACCTCCTCATAATGCCTGAGTGAATTGGAGGCAGAAGCATCTTAAAGCAACTTAATGCTTAAGTTCTTTGCAAAAGTTGAGGGGAGAAGTGATCTATAATGCTTTTGGTATATGGGAAAAAACAGGGATGAGAATGATGTTGTAGAGGCAGGGTTGATGAGACCTTGCATCTAATTTGATATGAAGGGTGGAGTAAGAGTGGAGACTTGGAAATAACTCCTAGATTGGAAATTTAAACGACTGGAAAAATGATGTTCCTGGAAATATGTTTTGCATGTTTCCACATCTATAACCAATATCAAATTGCTCAACTTCTCAAGGCAGGGTGGTTAGGAAGAGACAAGAAAAGGACAGAGGGAAAGAGAGAATTTGGAACTGAAAAAATTATTTAAATAAATGTTAAAATAGTTTTTACATGTAATTGGGAGATTACAAAATGTATCTTTAAATGAAGAAAATTTTAAAAATTGTTATTGAAAAAAGAGAAAGAAAAATGATGCTATCATCCATGAAGATAAGAAAGCTTAATTAAAGGGTAAGTTGGCTTAGGAGGAAAATTAATAGTTCTGTTTTGTAATGCCCAAAGATAATTCAAACATTGGAAAAGGAGTTACAGCATTACTTAAATAAGAGGGATTCATTTAAGATTTTTTGATTAGATGAGTGATATGAGAAGCTAGCCATATGTATATGAAAATAGTTCTGACAGGGAAATGAGTAGTTTTGAAAGATTTGGGGGAGAAAACCCCGATAGGCTAAGTTCCAAGTGAATGATAATTATTGCCTGTTTTAGGATAGTTGCAATGGGATTAGTTAACATAAAAGAAACATCCTTTCACTTCTTTGTTTCTCCCATGAATGAAGTATGATGATGTCTGTACTTGTGGGAATTTTTATTAAGACAGGCGCAAATCACTTTTCTAGTAGAGGCAATGTTGTAAAGATTTCATGATATACAAATCCCCTCTAATACCTTGCAGTTTGAAAGTTGTGAGAGTATCTTGATAATAGATTTCTGGTATGACATCTCTTGGTATTTCTGTATCCTCAAAGTAGGATCTTCCATTAGTCATTAAGCTGAGGTTTTTTTGTTTTTGTTTTTGTTTTTTTAATGAGAGTTATTGTCGTGTTCTTATGTACTAAGTTAATTTCATGAAATGTTTTTTATTAATTGCCTACTTTGTGTCATGTCCTGCTGATGCAAAGACAAAAACTAGTCCTTTCATGTTGTCAAGATGCTTGTATTCCCTTGTTGTGGCGATTGGCATATCCCTTCTAATCACTGAGTATTTTATCATGCTCCAGTACATCATTTTTTATAATAGTTGATGAGATCAGTATCATGTGCAAAGAGATATGGCACCCAAAAGTGTTGGCTAATCAGTGCAACAGCCAATTGGCAGAGCTTCTAGCTATAAAATTTGGAAATGAGTTTTGTAAGCCTATTGACATCTATACACATGACATCTCTCTTTATGTGTGTGTGTGTGTGTGTGTGTGTGTGTGTGTGTGTGTGTGTGTGTGTAAATGCATACATATATCTTTTGGTGGTGGGCTATTGGTTTTTATTTTTTTTGTAGAGCCCCTGGTAGAGCCTTTAGCTCAAGTTTATGGTTCATCCAGTATGCAGCATTTTGTTATTTATTGGACCTCTAGTAAAAGTACATATTAAACATGTGCTTTACAGTGCAATAATTAGTATATAATTTTCAACGTTTCAATGAACTTTTGTCATAAAATTTAAGGGGATTTTAATTGCTAGTAATAAGGATTTCATGTTAATAGTCTGTAGATAATTAGGGAGTCATTTACATTCTCTTCCCGCAAATTTTCTTACTGTTCAAATCCTCTCTTAATTCATAACTTTATCTCATGAGAATTGGTTAATCCAATTTAGTCACAGTAATAATAGACATGCTGATTTCTTTCCTTAAGTTTTTTTTCCCCCCAGAGTTTTAATGATTCTTCTGAAAGATTATAATGTTGATTAGTTATATTTATTGGACATAGGATGTTTTCCCTGGGTTTCTCATTTAATGAAACAAAGCATCTGAAACAGTAATAGTAGTTGTAGCAAATATTTCTTCTGTGTTCTAATAACAAAACCTTGATTTCTCTTTGGGTTAATTTTTAAATTTTAAGTTGAGTGTGAATAAATCAATGGCAAGTGTAGGAAGATCTCCCCAAAATCCCTAGTACAACACAGTCTCTTCTTCATCTTCCATTTTTGCCCTTTCTTTTGTTCTCCTACTTCTTTTCCCATTCCCCTTTTCCTTCTTCCTTCTTTTTTCTTTCTACTCCTTTTTTTCCTCCCATACCTCTCTAGCCTTCTCTTTTTCCCCCTTTATTCTCCTTTCTTTCCTCCTCTCCCCTCACCAAGAATAGGAAGTATAGAACTAGACAAAAAGTCAGTGCTCTAGCAACACACCTCTGAGTTAAGGTAAGATTTCTTTCTTCTTCTTCTTCTTCTTCTTCTTCTTCTTCTTCTTCTTCTTCTTCTTCTTCTTCTTCTTCTTCTTCTTCTTCTTCTTCTTCTTCTTCTTCTTCTTCTTCTTCTTCTTCTGCTGCTGCTGCTGCTGCTGCTGCTGCTGCTGCTGCTGCTGCTGCTGCTGCTGCTGCTGCTGCTGCTGCTGCTGCTGCTGCTGCTGCTTCAAATCAGGGATGCTTGCCTTGCACCTCTCTTATTTCTCTCAACTGCAATTGCAATAAGTATGCCTGGATTGGCAAATGGATATTTGAGATAATATTTCTTTAGTCTTTCTGACTCCAAGTCCATCTCTTTATCCATTGAGCCTTATTTCCTCTACATTACCATTATTATTATTTAATAAATGATTAAATAGAGACATAAAGGAGTTAAATGGCTTATTAAAGTTTATATAGTCACAATATATGTGGAATAGTCAGGATTCACACTCTGCTTCTGAATTTGAGATCTTTCATTTCTATTATGATTTCTTGTTAGTGGGAAACTTGAACACTAAATAAAATGAGCATTTCAATATATAAAGTAAAAGAGAAAAAGAATTTTACATACAAATTTCATTCTCCATTATATAATTGTTTCTTTTCCTTTTAAGTGTCTGGATAAATTCAGCATGTAACTTTCAAAGGTCTAGCTTCTCATTTGATTCTGGTCTTTTTTTTTTTTTTTTTTTTTTTTTCCTACTGGACATTTTAAAAATGGTTTCATGGTCCTTCTCTAATCTCCCGTCTTTTTTTTTTTTTTTTCCTCTTTAGTCTGATTGCTATCCTTGCTTTCCTTGCTATCTTCTTATTGAAAAACAAACAAAATTAAATTCTTATAAAATATTCTTACCCACACCAAACAGATTTTGGAAATAAGAAGGACAGTTGGATCAAGTAAAAAATTTTTTAGGCATCAGGAAGACAATAGAAAGGGGAGAAGATGAGAAAGCAATAATGAAAGTACAGTCAATCTAGTGTAGAAGATGAAAGAGGATGAGATCAAAATTGCATGTAGCCAGGTTTTCCTTAAAAGGAGAATATCCATCTCTTCTTGGAAGACTGGGGTGAAGGAGGTAGTAACAGAAAATAAATGATGTCATATTAGGATTAGGGAATAACAAAGATCTGTTTAAAAGATTTGAAGAGTTTTAGTGAAGCATGAAACAGTCATCACATGATAGGATTGAGAGAGTAGTGGTGTCTTGGAGAGTCAGTTAGCATTTATTAAGCAACTTTTAAATAACAGTACTATGCTAAAAACTGGGAATACAACTTAAATCAAAAATAAAATTCCTGATTTCAAGAATCTCACATTCTAGTTCCTAGTAGGTCGGTTTCTAAATATCTCCTTCTAGACTAATCAAACGAGATTAAATTTGAGGATGAGACAGATTTGGCAGATGGTTCCTCTATTGAAATCTACCCAAGCTACTAGAAATATCAGCAAGGATAAAAGTAACTTATTTGAGTTTAGATAGAATGCCTTAATATGTTTTTCCCCTTCTAAGCAACAGTCTTTCTTTAGCAAACTGTTGTGCCTAAAATTGAGATGTGTTTAGATGATCTTAAGCTAAATTGATTCCTTGTATCTCTCCCTCCCCCTCATCCTTCCCTATATTCTTAGCTCAGATCTTTTGAGGAGTCTTATGCATACCCTTTTCTATCCAGTCACGCTCTGACTAAGCCATCCTGCTTTCTTCTCTTTTGATCAATCCAACTCATGGAGTCTTGGTTGGAAGATTAAAAACTTTAACCAAATGTAGCATGAATTTAAGCTGGGCACCCTAAGGTAGAAACAGGAGGTCATATGTGCAGGCAAATTAAATCACTACCATTATGCTCTCTATCTCCTCTTAGACCTCGGTAGAAATGGCCCAAGACCCTGTGATCAAAGATCTTTTTAATAAAAGTGTCCACGAAGCCTATTTCCAGGCAAACTTCTGACTCTAACATTGAGGGGAGAAATGGCTTATTGTTAAAAAGGGGCCATATTTTTTTTCCTCATTATCAGCAACAATTGCTGACCGGCTGCCACCATTCATAGATAGACATGAGAGCTTGGAGTGGTAGCATCCCTTCCCCTTACAAGTGCTGCTTTCTAGTCCAATCCTCTCAGACTTCATCTGTCGAAGAACTCTTGAAGAGAAGAGGCTGATCTGATCCCCTGTCCCTCTCATCCTGGTTGCCAATCAGCTGCTACTCCCAGAGTTTCCTAAATAGGAGAGACAGGAGGCAGAGCACTCTAGGCTGGTCAGGGCACCAGTAGTTCTTTCATCAAGGATTCCCTCAGATCCCAATGGGGAAAGCTGAAGACCTTGAACCAAAGAACCTGTGCTTCTAGTTCAGCATCATGGTTCAACATCAGAATTACTCAATTTATGTAAACAAATCAACTTAGAAGTGGCACTGAATTGGAATATGTAAACATACTGCTATATCTCTTTTTATACCATTATCTCAGGACCATGTTCAAAAGAAAACAAGTTTCTATTAAGTACCAGCCATGTGTCAGCCACTATGCTGTTACTTTCCAAATATTATCTCGTTTGATCCTCACAGCAACCCTGATGTTTTGATCATCCCTCTTTGATAGCCAAGAAAACTGAGGAAGATAGAAATTATTACTTGTTCAGGGTCACAAAGCTAGTTTTGAACCTTAATTTGAACTCTTGTTTTCCTGATTTCAGATCCAGTACTTTATCCACTAAGCCACCTTGCCACTATGGTATCTTTCTATCTGATTTGTACCTGAAATAGATGTGTGCATCTCTACCATTAGAATGTGAGCTGCTTTAGAGTGGGGATTTTACAAAGTATTTTGCATACTTAATAAATGCTTCATTTTTTCGTTAATTCTAACGGGGAAGATAACATGCAAACAATTATTCTCATCCACAGTATATTCAATGTAAGTAGAAAGTTGTTTTAGAGGAATCAGGGGAGTTGGGGGGGGGAATGAGAAAGATTCATACAAATGTTGGGATTTTAGTTCAGTCTTAAAGAAATCCAGGAAAGCTAGGAGTCAGAAGTGAGGAAGTTCAGCATTCTACCTACTGGGTGTAAGGGTGGGAGGTGGGGGAGAGCCAGCCATTCCAAATGTATAAAATGTTGTCTTCAAGGAGCAGCTTGTTTACCTGGTTCTTAGAGTGCATTGAAGGGGGCAAAGTGAAGCAAAGTGGGAAAGGGATTGGACTTTTAATGTCTTTAAATGGCAAATACGAGTTTTATAAATGTTTATTTACTTGACTTGATCCTGAGGGCAATAGGGAACCATTGTAATTTATTATTAGGAGTATGATATAGTCAGACCTGCTCTTTGGGAGGAAAAAACCCACTTTAGGAGCTGATTAGAGAATAATTTCTAGTACAGATAGACTTTAGGTAGGGTAACCAACAAGAAGGTTATTGCAATAATCTGAGAAGTAAAGAGGGTCAGTAAAAAGTATGGTAACTGTGAATAGAGAAAGGAGGTCATAAAGAAGAGAGTTAAGAAGTTAGAGAGTTAAGAAGAGTTAAAAAAAATGATTTGACGATAGATTAGATTTCTGGGGGTGTATAACAATGAGGAATTGAGAGTGACTATGAAGTTACCGATCTAAATTATTGGGGAAAATGATTGGTGCCCTTAAAAGTGACTGAGAAGTTGAGAAAAGGGGAGAGATTGGGGGCAAGATGGTGAGCTCTGCTTTGAGATTGAGATGCCTATAGCATATATAATTGAAGATGTCAATGAGACAGGTTAGGAACCAAGCTAGTATCTGGGAAATAGGTGTGGAAATCATTTGCATGGAGATGAAGATCATTGAGCCTGTGAGAGCTGACTAGGCCACCACTTAAGATAACACTGAGAGGCTGGAACAGACTCTTGTGGGGGGAAGAAGGATCTCCTCAATTGGTGGCATAACCTTAATAAATATCCAGCAAAGACTGAGAAAGCGCCTTCAATGGGGAGGAGAATGAGTAGAGAACAGGGTAATGAAAATCTAGAGAAGCAGGATTCAAACTAAAATTGTTTTTACTCCAAGTACAGAGCTCTATTAATGTATCCTACCACTCCAGGAAGAGAAGGTACTCAAGAGTGTCAATCTGGACAAAGGTTTTCAAAGGCCCTTAGATTTGGCAATTGAAAGCATTAGTAACTTTGGAAAGAACAATTTTAATCATATGTTGAATTCAAAGGACATATTTTAGATTCTAAATATATTAATTCCCAATAAATTTGGGAAAAAAAGGCAAGTGGATTCACCTGATACAGATGGCTTTGTCAAGGAGTTCATTGAAGAAGGGGAAAAGAGATATAGAATGATAGGGTGAATACTAGAATTAATTGGAGGTGTTTTTTTTTTTTTTTTTTTTTTTTTTTTTTTTTTTGTAAAGGATGAGGTGAACCTGGGTAAGTATGTATGTATACATCAAGGAAGGAGTCATTAAATAGGAAGGCATTTAAAATGAGAGTGACCATAGTAGTAGGGGTAATCTGCTGGGAAAAAAAAAAAAAAAAAACAGATGGAATAAGATCAAGTACGTAGAGAGAAATTTTTCTTGTGGTTAGATTATGAGCAATGTAAAGAGGAGGAAGAGAGACTAAAAAGAAAATGAATAATTTCATTTTGGGGGGTGGTGACAAAATATGAGCCAAGTTTCTCAACTTAGAAAATAGAAGGAGGAAAGAAAAGGTTTAGTTTAGTCACAATAATTATAATAGTGAATTGATTAGGGTGGAGTTAAAAATAACTGATTTATTGCATTGAGGACCTAACTGAGATTACATCTTACAAATTTGCAGGGATCCATTCAATATGTTTTGATGATGTTTCCACCTCTGTTTAGGAACATATGAATAGGAATAAAGGAACTGGATGATACAAATAATTTCACTAAAGTTGGTACTTGGTAAGATATAATTATCAGTCGGACAAGACAAGCAACTGATTATAAAAGATAGTATAGGATTGAACTAATTCACAATGTGTGAGACAAGACCACTTGCTCAAATAAATTAAGGAAATTTCTCAAGGCATATCCAGAAGAGAATTTTACTATAATCTCCAGAGAAAAGGCATCTCTCTCCCCACAAGCAGTTAGGCAAGGAGAGGTGAAGCCCAGTTAACAGACAAGAATTATATAGGGGCCTGGGCTAGCACTCCCTATAGGGCTAGATCTTTGCCCTGATTAGTTAGGACAAATGACCTCACTTTCTAAGTCATAAATGAGGAAAAACTTGCCACCCAACCACATCTTTAGGATGACTAAATTACTTGTTATGGGAGTTTTAGTGCCAAGGTGGTGCCCACTTAATTTCCCAAAGAAAAGATCCCACTCCTTCTAAACCATGTGATCTCCGAGGAAAGAAATCTGGGCCTGGGGCACTCAGTTTTTATAACACTATTTCCATATTATGAGACAGCTATCACAGATCACTTCATTCAACATCTCATCTCAACAAAAAATGAGAGAGAACATTGCCAATTCACAGTGATGGCCTCTGAAGTAACTGAGAAGAGCAAAGATTCGGTCATATTAAGAAGATAGGGTTGGTATCCTTAAGCCACAGAGAACGACAAAAAAGATTATGACAAGATGAAAGAATTTGAGGATTTGTCAATATAGAAATAGAACGCTTGTCGGTCTGAGAAGATCAAGATTATAACCATCTGTCTTGCAGTTAAATTTGAGTTGAGTATGTCATAGGAATTGAATAGATTAAAGAACTCAAAAGTTAGAGTAGAGGGAGCATCGGTATGTATGTTAAAGTTCCCTATTATGTTGGCAAGAATGGAATAGAAGGAAAGGTTGTAAATCTGATCCTGAATTGAAGGTGAAAGGGAGACTATTCTGAGTATTGATAAAGAATGGTAGAATAATAAATCTCTAAATGTGGCACTATGAAGCAAAAGTTATTTATACTTTCCCCACTACAAGAGGTTGGAGGATAGAAGTTAGAGTTAGCTTTCATTAGAGTTAGTAGTCTCTTATTTTCTTCTACCACTTCATCTTTACCAAATAATTTGTATAATATCAATTAATTATTCTTTGTCATTTGGTAGAATTAATTTTCCCATCTCTTCTTGGCTTTCCCTACCTTTGATTATTCTTTTATACCTTGTTTAGTTCCTTTTTCTGAGTCCAGAGTTATTTAAACTTTCTGTTTCCTGTTGTCTTTATCATTTATGTATTGTTTTCTTCTATGGAAACTCAAGTATAGATATCATTCAGATGATGATCCAAGAAATAGTTACTTAAGAATACTTAGCAATTGTAGTCTCCTCATCTTCCCTTAGTTAAGCTCCTTGTTTTATTTTTGTTCCTTCTTTTAAGTACATAGTTAGTCCTAGGGTTGCTCAATTCATAATAAATTTTCCTGCTTTTGAGGCAAATCCTATTTGTGAGATTAGTTGGGTTTGAATTATGATCAGATAATTAAGATTATGAATGATTACTGTCTTTTTGACCTAGTAAGAACACATAACTTAAGCTGATTTTCTGTTCAGCATCTCAGAAAGATATCAAGGGTTTGTGCTGACAATTAAGTTTGCCACTGGCACTGTTACTTTTTTTTTTTTTTTTTTTTTTTAATCTTAGAATTGTTCTATAATCTGTTTAGAGCTGGAGCCCAAACTAAAACCTAGAGAATTTAAATGTTTTGCCATGGGTCTAGCTAATAATGTCAGATACTCCTGACATGTAATTTGAACTAAAATCATCTTGATTCTGTTGTTTATTTTTAATTGTTTATACTTGTTATGATCTTTTCTATTATCAGATTGTCTTTATAAGTCTTTTTTCCTATTCTTTGATCTTCTAGTTAGTATTAATTATGTGGAACAGAGGAACAGACATTTTCTGGATTTTAAGTCATCAACAATATTTTGGCATGTCAAGGAAAAAAATTTAAGTCCTTGTCCTCATGGATGAAGGAAACTCAGGAGAGGTAAAAGGTCACTGTGAAAAGGCCTCTGGAGAATGGTGGGCAGAGAAAATTAAATGAGGGAATATGAGTGGGCTGGACCTTTCCTTCCAATGGAGGCTCCTAGAGGATTTTGAGTTTTGTGACAGCAGAGAACTTATCTTTTTTAAAATTTTTTATATTTTCTCAAAGCCTAGAAAATTAATCAGGTACTTAGTATTTGTTGGATGGTATTGAATTGTGATTGTGTTATTTATTTATTTATTTATTTATTTATTTATTTATTTATTTTTGGTTATTTGGCCCTGAGTTTTTATGCCATGTGATACTTGGCTTTCTAGTCTTGACGTTAAGAGAAATAGTAGACTTTACAGAGGAGTTCTTAGTGGAAGTGGCTGATCATTTGTTGGTGCATTTTGTAGAAAAGATTCCTATGTGGTCACGGTTGTAGTAGAGGTAGTTTCTTCAATATTTGAGAGTGTGTTTTTATAGAACAACTTTAAGATAAGTATCACCATTAGTAATCCTATTACTTTTTATAGTTCTCCTTCCCCCTCTCTCCTGTCTTCTCTTCCCCATGTAGTATTGGTTTTATAAGTATTTTTGTCAAAGAAACTGTTTGACTTAAAAAACAATATAGTTTAAGTTAAGGAACCAGAATTCCTATAAGAGTAAAACAAGACTTAATAGAAAGAGCCAAAAATAGTTTTAAAGATTAAATGAGAGCATTGGGGGAAAAAAAAATAAGAGAATTAATAGCTTAGTATAAGAATTTCAAAACCTCATTAAGAAGCTAATGCCCTTTTTTATTTCCTTCACAGGCTAATTGTACACTATTTCAAAGTCCAATTCTTTTTGTACACCAAAACTGTTTAGACATGTATACATATATTATATTTAATTTATACTTTAACATATTTAACATGTATTGGTCAACCTGCCATCTGGGACAGGGGGAAGGAGGGGAAAAATTGGAACAAAAGGTTTAGCAATTGTCAATGCTGTAAAATTACCTATGCATATATCTGGTAAATAAAACTATAATTAACAAAAATTAAAAAAAAAAAAAAGAAACTAATGCCCTGAAAATTAGAATTGGCTAAATGAAGGTAATGATTTTATATTAAAACAAAGTCAAACAACTGGGGGAAAAAATAGGAGAAAATGTGAGGTATATTACAACAAAAACAATTGACCTATAAAATTGAGATTATATAATTTAAGAATCACTGAATTACCTGAAAGCCATACATAATTAAAGAGCCTAAACATATTTTAAAAATAAAACATCAAACTTTCCAGGTCTCTCAAAAACAAAGGACAGAGTGGAAATTAAAATAATCCTCTTTAGAAGAAACCATAAAATGAAAAATCCTAGAAGCATTATAGCCAAAATATGGAGCTTCCAAATTTAAAAAAATGTAGCATTTATATATTAATATATCACAATAGTCTTAGAAATAGCAAATTGACTATTTATGATGCTTTTTGTGCATATTTCAACAACCAAAACTACCTAAATAACTTTTAGCTTTACAAGTAATTTAAGCATTATTTACATAGGCTAATATAGTATTGTATATTAAATTTGTTCCTCTGGTTAAAAATATGAAAGTGTCAGAAAGGCTTTTTTTTTTTTTTTTTTAAATGAATGAGGTTTACAGAGCAAATGCCCTCTCCTATCTAACTGGATAAACATTGATATTTAACCTTTATTCAGGAAAGGCAATAATCTCAGTCTAATGCTTTATTTAGTTCCATACTTTTAAAATGATTTGCTTGATCTGATAAATTATACAGTCCCTTCTTTTGATTTTATAACCTTTTAGTATTTACTTGAACTGACTGGAATATTTGCCACAGGAGAGTTTAATGATTACAACTAATTCCTATACTTGGGTTCTTTCCATTGTTAATATTTACAGTGGGACATTTAAGATTTATTGATTTCACTATGTGCTACTGAAATATTTTCATTTAAATTTAGGTCATTAGGAGCTTCATTATTCTGTTTTCAAGGCACATAAGGAAATATTTTTAGAATTAGTGAAAGTATATAGGAGGCAAGTTGTTTGGTTTTCTGTACATAAAAGTCTATTAATGTGAGGGAGTCTCAAGTGAATTTCCTAAGATTGAAGAGTACTTTTGGTCAGATGTAGAGGAGGTACCTCAAATGATAGTCCTAGTTTTTGTGGAAAACTTAAAATTTTTAACTTGTATTAAGTAGAGTATTTGTTTTCTTTTAAGAGGTTGAATGAGAGATTGAAAAAATGTCAAATGTTGTGCATTGTCATTTGCTTTTCATTTCATGAGACTGAAAAGAGCCTGTAATTCTATCTATCTATATTTTCTTTTCTTGTTGAAAGGGTGAAGCATTATGGTTAAGTTGAGCTTTAAAAAAGAGAGAGAAGATGAAATGATCTCCAAAATTTCTTCTAGATCTAACAGTTACTTCAGCTCAGTTGATATTTAGTAAGTTCCTTCTGTATGTAGAACACTTTGGGGGATTCATTTTAGATAAAGACATTCAGATTCTTCATGGAGTTTGCTGTCAGTTAAGCTACACACAGATAGCTAAAATAAAAGTTGTCAAATGGTCATTGCATCATAGAGGTTCTTTCACTTTTGTTAAAAGATTGACCCTAACTTTCCATTCTTGAAGACCTCCTTTGCAGACTTGGAAACCTGCCCAATTTCTTTATACTCCCTCCCCTTGCAAAATAAAAATAAAAATAAAATCTGACACCCTTCTCCTCCCCTTTGACATCTTAAAAGATGTTAACCAAGTTGTTAGTTTATTAAAAGCTATTCTCTACTGAAGTATTAATATATTTGGAGCAAACATTTTTTACCTGTCTGTAAATCTTCATTTGTTCAGTTTACCTTTTTAAAAGTTGTATATATAGCTGAGAGTTTTATGTAATCCTAGCAAAAAATAATTTTTCTTCTATTCTCATTATAATTGTGATTCATAAAAGATAATTTAAAGCAGATTAATCAGGTAATTTACTAAAAATCAGATGTTTAAAAGGAATGAGATCTAAAAGATTCAAGCATAGCTTTTAAGGAAACTACTGATTGGTGAAAAACAATCATAAGAAGACTCATAACTAATTCTTCAAATGTTGTACCACAAAAAAATTTTTTTTTCTTTTTCACTCCTATCAAGTAGAAAAAAAGAAAGTATACAAGGCAATAATGAAGTTTTAAAGAGGAAAAAAAACAACCTAGGACTAGATGGATTTACAATTTAATCCTACCAAAATATTTAAGGAATAATTAATTCCAATAATATATAAACCATTTAAAGATTGATAAAAAGATCCTACAAAATTTCCTCGTGACAGAAATTTGATTTCTCATGAATATTGCATAATTATCTGTATTGATTACTGAAATAATTCTAACAAAATTCATAATTATTTCAGTAAATGCAGAAAAAGCTTTTTCTTAATTAAAAATTTATTTTAAACATTCTTTTTTTTTTTAATTTGGAATTCAAATTTTTTCCTTCCCTTATCCATCTTCTACCTATTGAAAAGACAAGAAAAATAACAGTTATACATGTGAAATTAGGCAAAATCCATTTTAGCCATCTAGCCAAAAAAAAAAAAAAAAAAAAAAAAGTGAAAAGAAAGAAATTAAGCAAGCAAGAAAATCATACTTTAATTTGTACTGATGGAATGAGTGTAAGTTAAAGTGTGATTTTCTTGCTTGCTTAATGCACCTCAGACTTGTTTTAACTCTTAAGTCTTTAATCAAAAATGATTTAGAGACTGTTTTAAATGTTTTTAGATAGCTTTGATTTCTTCTGAGGTAGTAACTTGTTCTTATATTTTTGACCATTTATCAATTGGGGAATGGGTCTTATTTTTTAAAAAAGTTGACTCAGATTACCTATATAATAAGGCCTTTATCAGACAAACTTGCTAATAATTTTTTGGTATTACTTCATTGTCTATAATAATTATTAACACAATGAAATTTTCCTGATCATCTCTTTTAATTAGATCTATTTTTACTTTTGTCTGAGGTCATGATTGCTATCCTTGCCTTTTTTTTTTTTTTAACTTCAGCATAACAGATTCTGCTAATCTATTTTAATTCTGTTTAATTCTTTCTGTTTTGAATATATCCCTTGTAAACAATATATTATTGGATTTTTTTTTAAATTAAGTCTGCTATCTACTTCTGTTTTTATAGGTAAATTTATCCTAATCTCATTCATAGTTACAATTACTGTTGATTTCTCTCAGGCCTATTTTCTTCCATTATCCTTTTCTTTCTCTTTCACTGATTGGTTAAGTAGAAGGAATGTGAGAATGGCCAGGTGTACTGCCCAGCAAACCACTTCATCCCCATCCTTTCAACTATTGCTATGGGCAACTTCTCCCCAGTGAAGACAATGGGTGTTTAGGACAGTTTAGAGCCCAAAGTGGTGAAACTGTGCACTTTGCTGGGCAGGTTGCAGGGAAGTTCCTGCAGGACAATATGGTTGTAGTGTATAATCTCCCAGCTCTCAAAATAGTAATATTAGTAGAAGAACAGAGCAGTTGGCATGCTCAGTAAGCAGCAAGAGAGATAGCAGTTGAGGGAGCTCAGGCAGAGTTTGTGGCAGCAGAGAGCTAGTGGCAAGGACAGTGGAGGACCAAGGCCTGCTGGCAACCTAGAGCCTCATGCTATGGCCTGAGCTCTAGGTGATGGAAGGTGGGAGAATCATAACTTCCACCTCCACATCCAAGCACATGTGTTTCTCCTCCCCATCCCCCAGGAAGCTTGGACAGTTCAGGAAAGGGAGGGAATAGTATAAAGGTCCCAGTTTCTCTCAGAAGTGAATTAGATCAAGAAAGTAGAAGCCTGGCTGGACTGGGCTGGCTTGTTTCTCCACATTGCCCCTTTTGGGCAATTGGTATATAGGGATCGTTAGGCTAAGAATTGAAGGAGATGCATCTTTTTTTTTTTTTTTTTAGTTTTAGCAGTGTTTTATTTTTTCAAATATATACAAAGATAGTTTTCAACATTTACCTTTGCAAAACCTCATGCTACAAATTTTTCTCCCTCTCCTTTGAAGACAGTAAGTAGAAAAGACATTTTTCATCATAAATCTATTGGAATTATCTTGAAACTTCTCATTATTGAAAAGAGCCAAATCCATCACCGATTTGTTACTGTGTACAATGTTCTCTTTATTTAACATCAGTTCATGTAAGTTTTTCCAAGTTTTTCTGAAATCAGCCTATTCATGGAGATGTACTCCGTAAGGGAAAAATTTGTTTGGTACTATAATTTTCACCATTCATCATACCTTCTGGAACTACTTAGCACCAACTTTACTTTGTATTTTCCCTTTGTTCCTTTTTTTTTTTTTTTCTTTTGACTTTGTTATTATTGTTTGTTGTTGTCTTATGAAATCATTAGCTTCTACTTTCCCCTATCACTTTTTTTTTTAATATATAAAGCTTTTTATTTTCAAAACATGCATAGTTTTTAACATTCACCCTTGCAAAACCTTTTGTTGAAATTTTTTTTCTCCCTCTTTTCCCCTACCTCTGCTCTTAGATGGCAAGCAATCCAATTTTTGTTAAACATGTGCAATTCTTCCATACATATTTCTACAATTACCATGCTGCACAAAAGGGATGAGATTAAAAAGGGGAAAAACTGAGAAAGAAAACAAAATGCAAGCAAACAACAACAAAAAGTGAAAATATTCTGTTGTGATCCACACTCACTTCCCACAGTACTCTCTCAGGGCACAGATGGCTCTCTTTATCACAAGACCATTAGAACTGGTCTGAATCATCTCTCTGTGAAAAAAAGCCATGTCCATTAGGATTGATAATCATATAATCTTGTTGTTGCCATGTATAATATTCTCTTAGTTCTACTCACTTCACTTATCAGTTCATATAAATCTCTCCAGGCCTCTCTGAAATCATTCTGCTGATTGTTTGTTATAGAATAGTATTCCATAACATTCATATATCATAATTTGTTCAGCCATTCCCAACTGATGCTGCCCATAAAACTTTTAAGGAATTATTTTTTCTGGATTCATGATAAACAAATTAGGAGTAGAAGAGATAGTGTTGTACCTTTTAGATCTGTGGAGAACAGAGGAATTTATGTCCAAGGAATTAGAGAATATTATGAATTTCAAAATGGATAATTTTGATTGTATTAAATTTAAAAGATTTTGTACAAACAAAACAAATGAAGCCAAGGTTAGAAGAGAAGTAGAAAAAAATTTTTTCACATCCAGTGTTTCTGTTAAAGGCCTCATTTTTAAAGTATATATAGAATTGACTCAAATTGGTAAGAATACAAATTATTCCCCAGTTGATAAAGAATATGAACAATTTTCAAATGAAGAAATTAAAGCCATGTATGCTTATGAAAAAATGCTCTAAATCACTGTTGTATAGTGAAGTACAACTTAAGACAACTTTGAGGTACTACTTCACACCTCAGAATGGCTAAGATGGCAGGAAATGATAAATGTTGGAGGGGATGTGGAAACACTGGGACACTAATATATTGTGGGTGGAGTTGTGAGCTGATCTAGCCATTCTGGAGAGCAATTTGTAACTATACCCAAAGGGCTATCAAACTGTGCATACCTTTCCATCTAGCAGAGTCTCTACTGGACCTATATCCCAAAGAGATCTTAAAGGAGAGAAAAGAACCCATATGTTCAAATATGATTGTAACAGCCTTTTTTTTAGTGGCAAGGTACTAGAAACTGAATGTATGCTCATCATTTGAGGAATAGCTTGAATAAGTTATGGTATATGAATATTGTGAAATATTATTGTTCTATAAGAAATGATTAGCAGGATGATTTCAGAAAAGCCTGGAGTGACTTACATGATTTGATGCTAAGTGAAGTAAATAGAACCAAGAAAACATTATACATAGCAACAATAAGATTATGCAATGTCAACCATGATGAACATGATTCTTTTTAACATTGAGAGGATTCAGGGCAGTTCCAAAAGACTTGTGATGGAAAAAGCCATCTGTTTCCAGAGAGGACACTATGGGAACTGATAGTGAATCAAAGCATATTTTTACCTTTTTTTTTTTTTTTTTGGTGGTGGTTATTTGTTTTTTTCTTTCTTGTTTTTTCCCCCTTTGATCTGATTTTTCTGACAAATGTGGAAATATATTTAGAAGAATTACAAGTTTAACTGTTATTTCATTACTTGCTGTATAGGAGAGAGAATGGGGGCAGAAAGGAGAAACATTTTAAACACAAAATTTTGCTAAGGTGAATGTTGAAAACTATCTTTGCATATATTTTGAAAAAAAAAAAGCTTTTGTTAAAAAAAGAATTATTTTCTCCATTGAGATTTGTTCTCTTTTTCCATTTGTCCAATTCTGCTTTTTCAATTCTTCAGTGAATTTTGTGCCTCCATTGGTCAATTCTGTTTTTTTTTTTTAATAGTATTTTATTTTTCCAAATACATATAAAGATAGTTTCAATATTCATTTTTTGTAAATTTTGTGTTCCAAATTTTTTCCCTTCCTCCTTTACCTCTCCCCTCTTCAAGATAACAAGCAATTTGATATAGATTAAATGTGTGTAATTTTTCTAAATATATTTCCATATTAATGGTACTATTTAAGAAAGATCAGATTGAAAGGAGAAAAACATGAGAAAGAAAAATACAACAATAATAACTGCAAGAAAAACAAGATAAAAATCCTATGTTTTCATTCACAGTCAGTCCCCATAGTCCTCTTTTTGGATACAGATGACTCTCTCCATCAAAATCTATTGGAAATGGCCTGAATCACTTCATTGTTAAAAGGAACCATGTCCTACGCTTTGATCCAAGAGTGTTTCTACTGGGACTGTATCACAAAGAGATCTTAATGGAGGGAAAGGGACCCACGTGTGCACCCATGTTTGTGGCAGCCCTCTTTGTAGCGGCAAGAAAATGAAGACTGAGTGAATTCCCATCAGTTGGAGAATGGCTGAATAAATTGAATGTTGTCAAATATTATTGTTCTATAAGAAACAACAGCAGTATGATTTCAGAGAGACCTGGAGAGACTTACATGAACTGATGCTGAGTGAAATGAGCAGAACCAGGAAATTATTGTACACAGCAACATCAATATTATATGATGAGTAATTCTGATGCATGTGACTCTCTTCAACAATTAAATGACTAAGCCAGTTTAAATGATTTGTGATGAAGAGAGCTATCTCCACCCAGAGAGAGGACTGTATGAACTGAGTGTGGATCACAACATAGCATTTTCACTCTTTTTGTTGTTGTTTGCTTGCATTTTGTTTTCTTTCTTGTTTTTTTTTCCTTTTTGATTTGATTTTTCTTGTGCAGCTAGATAATTGTATAACTATATATGCATGTATTAGATTTAATTTATATTTTTACTGTGTTTAACCTATGTTGGATTACTTGTTTTCTAGGGGCAGGTAGGAGTAAGGGGGAAATTGAAACACAAGGTTTTGCAAGGATCCATGTTGAAAAATTATTCATGCATTTGTTTTGAAAATTAAAAATCTTTAATAAAAAAAATGAAAAGAAAGCCATGTCAATCAGAATTGATCATCACATGATCTTATTGTTGCTGTGTACAGTATTCTTTTGGTTCTACTCACTTCACTTAGTATCAGTTTAAGCAAGTCTCTCTAAGTTTTTCCAAAATTATCCTGTTGATCATTTCTTATAAAACAATAATATTACATTCGTATACCATAATTTATTCACCCATTCCCCAACTGATGGACATTCACTCAATTGTTTGCTGTTTTTTCAGCTTATTTCTTGAATTTGAATTTTATTTTTATGACAATTCTTCTCATGTGGGATTTGGGATATGTGCCCCACTTTTGTCTTCTTCTTCTTCTTTTCCTCCTCCTCCTCCTCCTCCTCCTTCTTTTTTTTTTTTTTTTTTTTTTTAATGCTGGTGTCTTCAGAGTTAGGTCAAGAGTTGTTTAAGTTTTTGGTGCTTTCAAGATGGCATGATCCTGAGAGAAATGTGTTCTCTTCATCTGTATTTTATTCAGGAAAAACCCCTGCTGTCCCAAAGTTGTAAATTCTAGTGTTCTACTTGGTCCCGGAACTGTGACTTTGCTGTCCTGTAGACATAAATATTAGTGATCTTCCCTCTCTTAGAACTACAGCTAGGGCCCTTCCTTGTTCCCTTATGACAGAACAGAAGCACTCCTTTCAACCTTAGAAATATAATTTGGAACTGCATATGGTCAATAGACTTGCCCATCGGTGCCAGTTGTACTCATTGCAAGCAAAAGGTAATCTTTTCCTTAGCAATTATCTGATCTTCCTTACTGTCTCTGGACTGAGATCTGCCAAAAATGTTGGTCTTAATGCTGGTGCTGTTGTCGTCATAGCCAACATGGTAATTCACTGCTGCTGATGTGGACTCTTGAACTGGCCCTCACTCAAAGTCACAACCTTCTCTTGTTCCTAAGTTGTCTTAGACAGGAAAAATGTCTCATTCTTATTTTTTGTTGGTTCTGGTGCTCCAATTTAGATTTGAGGCATTATTTTAAATTTGTCTGGAGTGGAATGTTGGGAAAGTTCAGCTTGGTTGCTGTCTGTACTCCATCATTTTGTCTCTCCTTAGAAACAGATTTTGAGAAAATATAGCATTCATTCCTGTTAAAAACACTAGAAAGCATAGGAGTAAATGCAACTTTCCTTAAAATCATAAGAAGAATATATCTAAAACCAAAAGTAAACATTAAGTATACTGAGGATTAGCTAGAAGTAAAGTCCTAGTAAAATCACTAGTGTAGCAAGTATGTTCATTATCACCATTACATTTAGAAATGCCAATTATAGCAAAAATAGAAGAGAAGAAAATTAGGGGAATTCGAATAAGAAAAGAAGAAAGAAAATTATCACTTTTTGCCAATTATAGGAATTTTTAAAAACAATTCAACTTACAGTAAAAAAAAAAAAAGTAGGAGAGTAGGGGGGAAAATCTTTGTTTCTCTGTTTAAAGTTTCTCTGATAAAGATCTCTTATCAGGAATCAAAATTTATAAGAGCAATAGCCATTCTCCAGTTGATAAGTGGTTAAAGGATTTGAAGCTTTTTTCTTTGAATTTTCAGAGGAAGAAATCCAACTTACCAGTAGCCATTGAGAAAATTTTCCAAATCACTAATAATCAGAAATGAAAATGAAAACTAACACTGAGCTTCCACTTCATACCTAACAGATTGGCTAATGTAAGAAAAAAGGAAAAATACCACAGAAGGTATAGGAAAACTGAAACCCTAATGCACTATTGATACTCTTGTGAATTGTTCCAATTATTCAGGAAAGTATATCCAAAGATTTATTAAATCCTTTGACTTAGTGATACTGATATTAGGTCTGCACCTTAAACAGATTTATTTAAAAAGGAAAAGGACCCATATCTAACAAAAAAAAATTTATACTCGTTAACAAAATATTAGAAAATGAGGGAGTGTCCATTAATCATGGAATTGCTAAAAATTGTATTCTAAATTAATGCAATGGAATATTATTATATTATAAGAAATGATGAAGATTATAGTTTCAGAGAAGCATGGGAAAAGTTACAGAATGAAGTAACCAGGTCAGGATGAAAATTTATTTACTATATCATTTATATTATGACAGTAATCATCTTTAAATGACTTAGAAACCATGATGAATATAATGACCAATCATAGTTCCAAAGGCCTCGAATATGCTGTTCTTATCTAGGTTAAGATCTGATGGTTTCAGAGCTATTTGAAGCATATTTTTTCCTTCTCTCTCTTCCTCTCTCCTTCCTTCCATCTGTCCCTCTCTCTTTTCCTTCTACCCTTCCTTCCTTCTGTCTGCCCATCACTAATTAACCATGTGTTTAGCACAACCATCCATATATTTTTCTTGCCCTCTTAATAAGAGGTGAAAGGAGGAAAGGGATCAAATCTTTAACTGAAAATAACACAAAATTGAAGTTTAAAAAAAAAGATAATGCCTGGAGTGAAGAGATGGAGTTGCAAGGACAACCAAGACCAGCAAAAAAACCCTTGTCATATTGGTTCACAGAATATATTATTGAAGGGGCAGGGAAGGGCATAGCTGAGAAATCTTACAAAGATGAAAAAGACAAGCCTTCACAAGAGAATAAATATGTGGGGTGAGAGATAGTGAAGAGTCCTACCCTGTCCTATGATGAATCTTGGACAATGAGAGAGAAACCTTTTTGCTAAAGATTTAGTTGAGAAGAGAATGGCTTTACTGAATGGAATGGACAAGAGCTAGTGGTCAAGATGGAGCAATGAGTCATGGCTAAGGACAATGAAGTAGCCAAAAACAATCAGGAAGAGAATAGGACAGAATGGGAAGTAAAATCACATGCAATAGTAAATCTACTATGTTCTTCCTGCTGAATAGAAAAAGCCAATGAGGATCTTGAAATCCAAATTATTTTATATATATATATATATATGAAAAGCAGAAAGGCAAGGTAGAATCAGGTTATGAAGGGCTTTGGATGCCAAAAAGAAGATTGCATATTTGATTCTATAGATTTTAGGGAACCAATGAAGTTTTTCTAGGAGGAATTTGACATGGTCAGACTTGGACTTTATGAGGATCTTCAATAATGATTGTTCCTCCTCCCTTTTCATTCTTTCCTTAACAGTCTGGTTCTTGATCTCATTATCCAAGTGAAATTGATCTCTCCACAATTACCAGTGATCTTTAAATTGCCAAATCCTATGGCATTTTCTCAATCCTTTTCCTTCTTGATTCTCCTCAGCCTCTGACAATATCAATCACCATCTTCTCCTTGATACTTTCTTCTTTTTTTAATTTATTGATACTACTCTCTCTGCACTCTTCCTATCTGACTTTTTTCTCAGGCTTCCTTACTAGTTCTTCACCCAGGTTATGGCTATTAAGCATGGATCTGTCCTGGAATTTCTTCTCTTCTCACTTTGTACCATTTCACAGTGATCTTATCAGTTCATGTCATTGAATTTTCATCACATCTCCCAAATATAAAATTAACATCCTGAACTCAGTCTTATACACATCTTAAACATAGCTAGTCTAGAATTGAATTCATCTTTCTCCTCCAAATTTTCCCCCTTTGCAGACCTACTTAATACTGTGAAGGCTATCATTTCACTCCCAGTTGTTCATGTTGACAACATCAGTCTCATCCATGACTCTTCACTACCTCTCACGCCACATATTTATTCTCTTGTGAAGGCTTGTCTTTTTCATCTTTGTAACATTTCTCAGATATGCCCTTCTTTCTGTCTCTCTTAATACCACCACTTCTCCAGTATAGTCTGTCATTCCTTCATTTCTGGCCTGTTGCCATAGCCTGTTGGTTGGTTGATGTGCCTACTTCATTTCTTCCCACTCTAGACTATTATCCACTTAGCTAACAGTAAATTTTCTGAAACTCAGGTCTGATTGTCATACTCCTGTCTCCTCTCCTCCCAATTCAGCATATTCCTGTGACTATCTCATCCAAGATCAAATACAAAATTCTTTGATATCCTAAATCCTTCAGATTAATTCCCTCTCTGCCCTTATTTTCAGCTTTGTTATCTATTCTTTATCACTCCATGATCTCTTCTGTCCAGTGATACTGGACTCTGTTGTTTCACAAATAAGAAATCCATCTCTTGATTCTGATCTTTTCTCAGCCTGTCTCCCATATCTGAGATGCTCTCCTTTCTCCTCTCTTTTTACAGATTCCTTCAAGTCCCATCTAACATTCTACTTTATATAGGAAGTGGAATTCTTTTCACTTCTAGTGTGTTCTCTTTTGATTACTTCCGATTTGTCTTATGTATAACTTTTTTATAAATAGGTATCTGGATGTTGTCTCTCCCCTTAATTGTTCCTAGAGGGCAGTGCCTTTCTTTTGCCTTTCTTTCTATGTCTAACACTTAATACACTGCCTGATGCTTAATAAATTGACTCAGTCAGAAAGTCAGTGTGAGTGCTAAATGGAGAAGATATTGGAGTCGGGAGAGTCTTTTGTCAAGGAGACCAACCAGCAAGCCATTGGAATTATTCAGGCATGAGATGATACCTAAAACACACAGTATACTATGTTCTGTTCTTTCCCCCTCCCCCCACTTTGAGATGATTTAACATTCAAGGAGCCTGGAAAGATAGATTTGAGATCAAGTGTTAATTGTTTCAAATGCCAAATAGAATTTTATGTTATAGAAATAGGAAGTTATCAGAATTGATTAGTAGAATTAGTAGATGGGTAGATATGTGCTTAAAAAAGGTTTAAGGAAAGTTAATTTGGCAATAGTGTATAATGAAAGTAATGATAACTTAGGTTAGTTAACAAATAGGAGATTTTTGAAATACTCTAGATGAGAGGTGATAATTGACTATATGAATAAAGAAAGATGGTTAGATAAAAAATATAAAGACATGCTAAGATTAAGTAACTAATTAGACATATGGGATGATGGTGTAACTAATAAAAAAGACTAGAACAGAAATGGGGAAGTTTTGAAGAAGAGGTTTTATGTTAAAGAGCTACAAGTTGGATTCTCTGAAATTCACTTTGATATGTTCACTAGTGATTGTTGATGTGGAGCTGAAGATAGAGGTAGATATCTGTGAAGTGGTTTGTTGGGGTTTTTTTGTTTGTTTGTTTGTTTGTTTGTTTTTGACAAAGCTAGAGTTAGCTAGACTGAATCACAATACACACATCAGTCATCTGCCTAAAGATGATAGTTAAATTTGTGAGAGCTCATCAGATTATCAGGAGAAACTGTAGAGGGAAAAAAGAAGATGCCTTGCTACCAAAACTTGAGAAACGTTCTCAGGTGAAGGGCATACATAATGTAGATAATTAGCTAGCCAGGGATCCCAAGTGGAAGTGATTACGTAGGTATGAAGAGAAGCGAGAGAGAAAGAATGGGCTATGAAAGCCCAGTGAGGAGAGAGCATCTAAGGAAGGAGAAGGGTGGTCAGCAATGTCAAATATAGTAGGTAGGTCAAGAATGACAGGAACTGATAAAAGATAATTAGATTGCCAATTTAGGAAATTGTTAACTTTGAGGTGATTAGTTTCAGCTGAGTGATGAGGTAAACCAAATAGCATGATATTAAAAAAGAAATAGGACAAAAGGAAGTGGAGGAAAAGAGCTTAAGAAAAATTTTTTCCCAAGGAGTTTGAAGAAAAGGAATACCAACAATGATTTCAATTTTGCCAACTTCTTTTCTTGTATAATATTTGATATGAAATGATAATTTGTGGAAATTTTAGCTTGTAATATAGATTTTATAAAAGGTAAAAGAGACTTGGGTATGTTTTAAGATGGTAAGAAAGGAATTTGCATTTAGAGAGAGCTTCAAGGTTAGATGGAGAAGATGTAAAACAGACAATATGGGTCTCTGAAGACACAATTTCAGGGAGATGATGGGAAAGGAAAGAATCAAAAGGACATACCATGGGATGGTCATAAGTATTGCCTATACCCCAAAAATATTTTCATTAAATTTTTCCTGCATATGCTTTTGATCTATAATAAATAAATGGTATTTTAAGAGAGTTTATTTTAATTATTAAAATGTAATATTTATTATGCTACTGTTAGGTTTTGTAAAAATCAAGTGGTATTTTAGAGCTTGAAGATAATATCCTGATAGTAAGTAAATCCTGAGAAATACATTTTTTCTACAACAGCAGGTTATATTTAAAGGAGTAACAGGTTAGCAGGGGCATCAGAAAGATCACAAGTACTAGATATCATTTTCTTATAATCTTAACACTTCACTGTGAACATTATAAATGACTATTTCGCCTTTAGAAACTGACTTGCTTTAGGATGATGTATGAAATAATATGTTTTGCATGTCCTGTTATAATGATAAAGGTCATATAGTATCATTTACATAATCTCCAGCCAGAAATGAACTGAGTAATATCCTTGGTATAACATATACATTATCTGAGGTTTAAAACTCTCATTATTCATGAAAGTTAATTTTATAGTGGGTGTGAATGATCTATCTTATGGCTGCTTTTTTGATCATTCTAAAAAATAATATGGAGCAAACCCTGCACAAATAGCAGGAAAACCAGTAAAGAGTGATGCATTTTCCTGACTCTCTGTATACCCGATTGGATCTTGATTGATGGCAATCATTTGTCTTTGTCAAAAAAAAAGAAGAAAAATTCAGACATTGAAATAAGAGTGCTATCAAACTTTCTACAATAGGAGAAATATTCTATTAATGTAGCCTTAGAGCATTAACTGCTTCTGGTGGGAAATGATAAAGAATGTTAATTTTTTTCCTTGAGGATATTTAAGGCTAAAATGCATGATTTTTGTCTTCTGTTCAGACTAAAGGAAGAATACTTTTGATTTATGACTTTCTGGAATTGATGAAAGCTTTAAATGTACTTTAAAAAAGGATGAAAAAGCAAATGAACTGTAGCACTTTTATCTTTATTTTTTTGCAAGACAAAAGAAAGTATAGAATGGTTGTATAAAAATCTTTGATGCTTTATTTTATTTGATATTGGATTTTTCAAGATTGAATTTAAAAGTATTTTGATAAGGGAAAAATATTTTTAAATAACCATCATATTCTTTTGAATACTTTCTCATCCCAAAATACTTGGTTGAATAAAGTTCCACTATGGCAATTTTGTTTTAATAAGTTGAAATGTTACAAAGGAATGGATTTTTTTATGTTTGGGATAATATTATAATGGGATCTCAAAATAGCACCATCAGTAAATATAATTTCATCACCCATTATGGAGAGAATGACAATCACTGGGTCTAAATGTTTTAGAAACTCAAGGCTACATTTACTTAGTGGTTTTGTAAGATTAGCTTGTACTTAAAATGCATTGCAAATGAAATTTAATTCTACATAACAAACATCTTGTTAAGGTTCTGCCATGTATCAAAGATTAGTACTACTACATAGTGCCTAGAATAGAATCCTGGATCTGCCTCTGATTCAGGCTATCATCTCCCTTCCTCTCTCTTAAACCCCAGAGCCTTTCCACAGAACCTTGCTTCAGCTTTATAACTTCAGTCACATTCCTTGCTTGTTCCTACTTGCTGTGAAGTAGGCTCCTTGGGTATCACAGAATATATCATCTTCTTTTATTAGGTTGAACTTCGACAGAAGACCTTCAGCAGTTTAATCACCTGCCTCCATCTGTAGAGTTCCCTTCTTCTGGACTCATTCCTCGATGATTAGCATCCTCCCATCCCCATCCCTTTTTGTGCTCTCCCCTCTCATCGATTCTGAACCACTGCTGTCTTTTGTATAGAACAGACTATATCTTCTGTTGCCTACTGTCTTCTCCCACTCCCTCAATCTTGTCCTCTCTAATGTCCCGCTCCAATTCTTTTTTTTTTCCTATTTCTTTTTTTTTTTAATTTATTTATTTAATTTTTATTTCATTTTATAATTATAACTTTTTTTTGACAGTACATATACATGCGTAATTTTTTACAACATTATCCCTTGCACTTACTTCTATTCAGATTTTTTCCCTTCCTCTCCCAACCCCCTCCCCCAGATGGCAGGTAGTCTTATACATGTTAAATATATTACAATATATGTGTGTAGAACAGAATTTCTTGTTGCACAGGAAGAATTGGATTCAGAAGGTAAAAATAACAGTTTACACTCATTTCCCAGTGTTCCTTCTCTGGGTGTAGCTGATTCTGTCCATCACTAATCAAATGGAATTGGATTAGCTCTTCTCTATGTTGAAGATATCCACTTCCATCAGCATATATCCTCGTACAGTATCATTGTTGAAGTGTATAATGATCTTCTGGTTCTACTCGTTTCACTCAGTATCAGTTGATGTAAGTCTCTCCAAGCCTCTCTGTATTTCTCCTGTTGGTCATTTCTTACAGAACAATAATATTCCATAACCTTCATATACCATAATTTACCCAACCATTCTCCAATTGATGGACATCCATTCATCTTCCAGCTTCTAGCCACTATGAAAAGGGCTGCCACAAACATTTTGGCACATGCAGGTCCCTTTCCCTTCTTTAGTATTTCCTTGGGATATAAGCCCAGTAGTAGTATGGCTGGGTCAAAGGGTATGCACATTTTGATAACTTTTTGGGCATAATTCCAGATTGTGTTCCGCTCCAATTCTAACTACCCTTCCCATTTTACTCTTTGGATTATTTGTTTCATAACTTGTTTCATAACAAATGTTATCTTCTCTCCTTCCCAACTCTCCTTCCTCATTCGGAAAGAAAAGAAAGAAAATAGAAAACTATCTTAATCTACAAGCATTGTTGAGAAAAATAAATTCCCACATTGACCATGTCAAAAAAAATGCAGATCTCCTTCTATATCTTGAGCTTGGTGATCTTTCTATCAGAATATGTATAACATACTTAATTTTTTTGTCCTCTGGGTTTTTCATTAGTCAGTTAATTACTCATTTCATCTACTCGGTGTAAAAACTGGTTTCTTCTTGTGATAGTAAAAGTAGGCCTATCTGACTACTTCATTACTGGTTACATTTTCATCTATACTCACACGTTACTGGTTATGGTGGGAGAATCAGAATACTACCTATCCCCCCATTGCCACTTTTCAGACATTTTCTCTACCACCATCTCTCAGGAGTTCTCCTCTTTTATCCAGATTTATCATTCAATCAAAATTATGTTACCTGTCATTTACCAACATCCTGGTCTTTCTCCTTTTTTTAAAAAATTAGTTCACTATGTGGTTCTCCATAATAATTTCTAACCTTATTTTAGGGAACATTATTATATACATTCTTTAAATATCCTTAAGTTACCAGTTCCTTGATCTAAGCAGTTCTTTTGACCAACATTTTACCTTAGCTGTACATGTCTTTCTGTCAGAAACAATTCTTTCACTTCCAGATTAAAAAACTCAGAATTCCCTTTTATCTGATAAAAATATTTTATCTTTCCATTTTTCCCTATGCCTCTCTTTAAGTCCATTGTCCCAATATTAGAGGATCTAAATCACTTTTGTCTTCTCTTTCTTTCCATATCTACATCTCTTCGTCAATCAGTTCACCTCCCTCTATATTCTTTTCTGTTCTAGAGTCATTTACCCTTTTGTCTAATCATCATTCATGCCTTGATACATCCCAAACACTGATTACTTCTGCCATCTGCCTTCTTTACTTCTATTCATGTACTGCTGAAGGGAATTGAAGAATATTACAAAATCATGCTTATTGAGTACCCTTCTAATTTAAATTTTGTAATTATAGTGATTCAATGGAAGGAGGTCTTTAATGCATTTAGGATAAACTTTTATGCTTCCTTGATTGTTTGTGCCACTTCAGTGACTATTTAAAATCTTCCTACCTCCACTCTCATTCTTTCTGGAAGCTCCTACAGCATTTCCTTCCTAAACCCACTCAGCTTAGGACCTTGATATATACTTTATTTAAAACACTGAGATCATTTTCCACGACCTACTGCTTTCACTCATCTTCCTCATTTTACATCCATAGTATGTGTTTCTCAATAATCTTCATTAACTCTTTAGAAGAAGAGGTAATGCTTTTAATTGCCAAGGGAAAAAATCCATTAAATGGGCCCTTCATCTCATTCCATCCTTTCCTCACCAACAGTATATCCAATATCCCACTTTTCCAATCTTTATTACTTCAGTATCTATTGCCTTCTTATATTTTGATCCTCAAATAGTTCATCTCCCCTAAAATTAAAACTTTTAAAATATTTCACTAATATTTTATCTTTACAAATACGTGCAAAGATAGTTTTCAGCATTTACTGTTAAGTCCGAGCTAGCTCCCTGGAGGCCTCAGGATCAGCCAGAGTCAGGATAAATTAAAGTCCTTGGTCTTTAGGGGAAGGAGTGAAAGAAATAGGCAGACTGCCAGAAGTTTAGTCAAAAATCTCAATTCTGGAGTCCAGAATCTCCACCTTTCTCCTCCTCCTCCTCCTCCAGCCAAATGAAGTCTCCCATATCTCACCCCATCCTCTAATCCTTGCCTATGATTATCTTAACATTAAACATTGAGCCAGCATCAACTTTGAGAAGAGCCATTTATCCAAACACATGCTCATAGAGTTATTGTCTCATAGTGAGTAGGTAATTAGCCTTAAGTGCTCAGTTGTCTGATTCAAGCACACCTTTTTGGAGTTTTAGCCCTTTACAATTTACCTTTGCAAAAGCTTGTGTTCCAAATATTTCTCCTTTTCTCCCCCCATCCCAAGACAGGAAGTAATCCAATTTAGGTTAAACATGTGAAATTCTTCTAACCACATTTCCACATTTATCATGCTGCACAAGAAAAATCAGATTGAAATGGGGGGGGGGGGAACACACACACACAAGAAAAAAAAATTAACAAGCAAAAAAACAACCCCACAAAAAAGGTAAAAATATTATGTTTTGATCCACATTCAGTCCTCATAATTCTCTCTTGGATGACACTTTCCATCACATGTCTTTGGGAATTGCTTCTATCATGTAAAAGGTGCTAAATTTTTTGTCATTCTAATTATCACTCCATGATGTTTGAATTGTTTCTTTTTGGCTGTTTACAATATTTTACTTTTGCTCACTCACTTCTAATCCCTCTGTAATCTAATTCTAATCTAATTATCAAATTGTGTGCCTCTTGGTTTTTCACATTTAAATATTTTCTTTTGTGTCTCTGTTTTTATTCTGATTAATTTTAACTGCTATTTCCAAAGTTACTATCTCTTGATTGTCAAGCCATTTCTCAATCCTTATTCTTCTTGATTTCTGTCCAGTCTTTAATGCTATTGTTCGCCTTCTTTTCTAGTTATTCTTCTGTTTTTCTTATAGCTCGTTCTAAATCTCACTTGTTTTATTTTCTTCCAGGTCATTCCCTTGTTTTGTTTTCTTCAGACATTTACATTAACCATGGTTTTCACCCACGGGTCTTTACTGGGTCATCTTTTCATCTCCTTTTATGCTATCTCTTAGTGATTTTTATCAACTTCCTTTGGCTCAATAATCTTTTCTATGTAGATGATTCCCAAATCTTGCTATCACCTCTAAACCTGAGTCTCATATCACTATCAGTTGTCTCTTGGACTCCTCAAGTTAAATTCAGGGTATCCAAAACAGAGTTCCCTTTTTCTTCCCAAATTTCCTTATTGCTTGTCAAGTGTATTGTTATCTTCTCTGTCTCCTAGCCTTGAAATCTATATGTTATTTTTTATTTTAATTCTTTCTCACACTCTTATCCAATCTGTTGCTAAGTTCTGTCAATTTTCCTTTTTTAATATCTCTCATAAGCCCCCTTTTTTTCATATATTACTATCACCCTTGTCTAGTTTTTCATCACCATCACTACTAACCATAGCCTTTTAGTTGGTCTCCCTGCCTCAAATCCCTCCTTACTCCAATTCATCTTTTGTTCTCCTATGAATGAGATTTTCCTACAGTGCAGAATGGATCATTCTCCTCTTCTTTACTCCCACTTCAGTAACCTCCCTGTAGTTATTATGTCCAAGATCAAACATAAAATCCTCTTTTTAAAACATTGTTCAGTACCCTGTTTAGAGGAAAATAATTGGTTCATGTAAAAACTAGTGTCTTTTCCTTCTTAGGCTTCTTTATAATAAGGGCAAAATATTATTGATATAAGAGACTGAAAATGTGTCCCTAGAGTGTAATAATGAACCCAGAATTCCATGTTAAGAATCAGATTTCATGTCTGTCAGTTTTGTCACTGATAAACATGTGCAGAAAAAAATCCTTCAAAAATATTGATTCAAAGAATAGCAACTGAAAACTTCAGTTAGATAAATTGAAAATATACACACACACACGAGCCAAAAATATGAGTAGATTTCTAGAAGGCATTTTTTGGAGGTCGTAATTGTTTTTATTTTAAGCACATTAGGAATATAATTACAGCCTTCATATTGTCTCCTTTATCGATAGCATAGTACATGATTTACTTGTAAATAAACTTCAAATTTTGAAGAGAAAAAGGTGATACTTGTTATTTGGAAATATTTACTGGAAATATGTGCTGTCAAATATTACTCATCATTTGCCTTATATTTTAAGTACAGACTTTCTTCTTCCTCAAATTACCCCATGCTAGATTTATTTGTGTACATTCTACACAGTATAAAGTAAATGCCTTGAGAATAGACTTTTTTTTTGTCTTTGTATTCCCATTTTGTAATGCTTTTCTTTACACATAGCAAATGATTAACAAATGTTTGTTGAAGTGAATTTTTAATCCTGCGTGATAATCTTTCCAGGTGTCACTGATGACTTCCTTCAGAATATTCTCACATCTTTTTACCTTCAGTTATTCTACTCTCGTCTGATAGTCCTGGTATCTGTCTGACTTAATCTTAGTCTCACTTTCTAAACTATTATCCATTCTACTAGTTTTGGGTTTACCCCAAAGTCATCCTGAATATATTCTTCCTTCCATATACTTCCAATAATTTCACCTGCTCTCATGAATTTAAATATCATTTCTATATGATTCTAAGATCTATTTAGCTCTGATCTCTCTCCTGAATTCCAGTACTCCATCAGTTAATAATAATGCTGCTAATAATTTCCATTTATATGTACTATAATCATCTCAATCTCACCGTTTCTAAAGCAGAAATCATTCTTCCCCAACAAATTCATATCTTGTACAATTTCCCTAGGTTGGTTGGGGTTTTTTTTTGTTGTTGTTGTTTTGTTGTCTTTTTACTCAAGTAGATTTATAGCCTGAGATTACCCTTAACTTCTTCCTTCTACCTCACCTCATATTTTCATATCCCATGAGATGATGCCTTCACAGAACTTCACACCTGACTTTCTTTCTTTCCATTTATTTGACCCCCTACCCTAATGAAGGCTCTCATCATTTCTTTCTTTCTTTTTTTTTTTTTTTTTTAATATTTTTTAATTTTATAATTATAACTTTTTTTTTTTTTTTTTAAACAGGACATCCATTGCATGGGTAATTTTTTACATTATCTCTTGCACTCATTTGTTTTCTGATTTTTCCCTTTCTTCCCTCCACCTCCTCCCCAAGATGGCAGGCAGTCTTATACATGTTAAATATGTTATAGTATATCCCAAATACAATATATGTGTGCAGATTTGTACAGTTCTCTTGTACAGGAAGAATTGGATTCAGAAGGTAAAAATAACCTGGGAAGAAAAACAAAAATGCAAACAGTTTACACTCATTTCCCAGTGTTCCTTCTCTGGATGTAGCTGATTCTGTCCATCATTGATCAATTGGAACTGAATTAGATCTTCTCTTTGTCAAAGATATCTACTTTTATCAGAACACATCCTCATACAGTATCGTTGTTGAAGTGTATAGTGATCTCCTGGTTCTGCTCATTTCACTCAGCATCAGTTGATGTAAGTCTCTCCAAGCCTCTCTGTATTCCACCTGCTGGTCTTTTCTTACAGAACAATAATATTCCATAACATTCATATACCATAATTTATTCAGCCATTCTCCAGTTGATGGACATCCATTCATTTTCCAGTTTTTAGCCACTCCAAAGGGCTGTCACTAAATTTTGGCACATATCGGTCCCTTTCCCTTCTTTAGTATTTCTTTGGGATATAGACCCTCATCATTTCTTGCCAAGATTACTGTAAAAGTTTCATAATTGGTCTCCCTGCTTCTGTTATTTCTTTGCTCTGATTCACTCTTCCACAGTTCTGGTAAAATAATTTCCCTAACACATAAATGCCACTTTCTTGTGATGAGGTTTGGTGCAGATTAGGGAGTTGTGGGAACCCCCTTCTGGTCAGTGCAGGTCTTTGTAAATGAATTTACAAACCCAAAAATTTAAACTGCAAAAGAAGTTTATTATTAGAATTGAGAAGTCAGCTTTTGCTGGGTGACTTCTTTAGTAGCAGGTCCTGACATAGAAGTAAAGATCTAGCAGAGAAATCTTGACAGAGAGGTGAAATAGGGAAATAGGTGAGAGAGATTAAAAAGGAGTAAAGCTGAAAAGAGTATGTCTTTGGGCAGAGGGTTGAAGCTATTCCAAGGGGAGAGAGAGGTTCCTTAGCATGATTAGATCCTCTGTAAGGGATTGAACTGAAGGACTTGTTATACGGGCAACTCTTGGTGGGGGCTGGGAGCAGTTTGAGTTGGAATCAGAATAGAGAATCTTGGAATTGAATGAGTGTCCCTGGACTAATCTCCAACTCAATGGAGATAGAAATCTCCAGTTTGGGCTAAGCAGGAGTGGTCCTGGACTCAACTAGTCCCACCCAGATAACAGAATGAAACCACTTTATCTCGATTCCCTGGGGCAAATCTCTCAAGGGAGAGCTTCTCTGAGGGAGTTTCCTGTTGGAATAAAAGGGAGCCACCTGACAGTGGCTGTTGGAGATCCAACCCAGATGATACAAGGAGACAGAGAAACAGTTGCTGTTCTCTGACCTGCCTGACTGAGAGGCCATGGTGTTGTCTGGCCTCTATCCTCTTCCCTCTGCCTCCAGTTTATCTCATTCCCAGTCCACAACACCAGTGTCAGCAAAAGCTTCCCTTCAGCTCCTTCAGTTGCTATGATCCACAGCTGTGGAGGCTCTCAGAGAATTGACCTGCCCTTTAATGAATATTAAAAAAAAAAAAAAAAAAAAAAAAAAAAAAAAGGCAAAGAAAACTTCAAAGTTCTCCCCATGTCCAAGGAGCTCCCAACCCAATGGGAAGAAAATAATGCCCACAGTTCTCTACCAAGAAACTATATCCAAGAAAAATTGGAGATAATAAGTATTAAGGGGTCTAGTATTAAGAGGTCTTGTCTAAGCCTTTTTGCAGAAAGTAGGATTTTACCTGAGACTTGAAGGAAGTCTAGAGGTGGATATGAGAAGGACTAGAATCTCAACTATGGGAAGGTCCTTGAAGTACCCAGGATTAAGTGCTGGGGGGGAGGGGGGATGAGGCAAGGGGCAGCAGTAGAGGACCTTGTTCATCGGGCTAGTGTTCTGGGAGAGGAATGAGAGAAGGCTGCAAGGGTAAGAAGCAGTTTGGTTTTGAAGGCAGAGGACTTTTTATGTGATCTGGCAGATGATAGGGGAGTCGTGGTGATGATTATTAATGTCTCAAGTACTTGTTTTGAGAACTACTTTTCCATTCCTTTTGCCATTTATCCTTTGGAGAATGACTTTTGGTCTTAGGATGTTCTAAAAGTCTTAGAGCATTTGAAATCCTATGGGGTGTTCCTATAAAAAGTCAATAGGGGATGACATGCTCAGATCCAAGCTTTTGAGATGAGTCTGAGAGAATGGATAGTGGAGTAGACTGAGCAGAGATGTTGCATCCTGAAGGCACACCAGCAGGTTATTGCAGCAGTTGGGCTAAGATGATAATGATCTGCATGATGGCAATTATGTTTTCTTCTGGGCTTGGGTTATATGCTCTTATCTACAAGGAAGTCTTTCATTTAACCAAGCAAATCGTTGTGCAGTTTATAAACACTTTCAGTGTCCAGGAAGATATGTCAAATGCTTATGATACAAATGTAAAAATTAAATAGTACCTGAATTTCATGTAGCTCATATTTTACAGGATGTTGGATGTAGAGGTAATAAAATATAAGGCAAGTAAGTACTTTCAAGATAAACCACTAATAACTGAGACAATCAAGAAGAATCTTTTTAGAAGGTAGGACCTGAATAATACTAGGGTTTTGAAGAAACCAGATAGAATATCTAACTGGTGGAAATGATGAAATTATTCCCAGTCAGGGAATCAAATGATGTAGTTACTGGCAGTGCAGAGAGTTGTGGGAAACCCTCTTTGGTTGGCACAGGTCCAACGTGAAAGAATTCAGGTATCCAAAAAGTTAGACTGGCAAAAAAGAAGTTTATTGGTACTGAGAAGTCACCTTTTGCTAGGAGGCTGATTTCCTTGATTGCAAAGTCCTGACAGAGAAGTAAAGGTCTAGCAGAGAAATCCTGGCAGAGAGATAAAGAGAAGTTAACACTGAGAAGAGAATCTCTTTACAGCAGGTGGGGGTCCTTGCGTATGCCAGGGAGAGAGGTTCCTTGGCATGGCATGGTCCTACTTTTAAGCCTCTGCAAAGAAATTGCCCTTTAAATAGGAAATCTGAAACTGAAGTTAAAATTGAATGAAATTCTTTCAATGTTGTCATTGCCCCCAGGCCTAGATTTCCAATTGAATAAGACCAATTAAGTTCCAGCTAAGTAGGAGTGGTCCTGGATTAATTTTCAGCATAATAGAGGAGGTAGTTACTCATTAGAAATATCTCATCCAAATCTCCAACTAAATGAGACCACTTAAATTAGAGCTAAGTAGGGAATGATCCTGAGCCAATCTTAATGAAACCACTTAACTACCCCAAGGGTGGGTCCCTGTCTGGAGAGTTTTCCAGGCTCACTTCAAAAATTTCAAGGTTCCCCCATCAGACCGAAGGAAAGGAGTACATTTTAGACATAAGACTCCTTAAAGAAAGGCATTAGGATTGAGAAAGGCACTATTATTTCCCAGAAAAAGTTATAGGACTAATTTTCCTAATATCTTCCCAGTTCCTTATATATTTTCATCTCTTCAGGTTATCTTGATTTCTTATTTTAAGTAGTATAATAATTTCATTCTTTTATAAAATTTAATAATATCTTTTTCATTTATATCATCCTAATTTTCAATTATGTTTATATTATCTATGTACATAGATATATTATCTCCCTCCCCTATCCAGCAAGCTATTACTTGCTTAAATAAAGAAGACAAAAAAAGCAATTCAACAAAATAAACTATCACATCAATGAAGTGTGTCATTATAAGTGATATTTTACAACCGTAGTCCTTCACTTTTGCAAAGAAGAGAGATACATTTTATTATCTCTTCTCTAGGAACAATTTTGCTTTTTATCATTACATAACATTTAGGTGTTTAAAAATACTGTCTGGTGTATTGTTTTCACCACTGTGTATAATGGGTTTTCCCTCATTTTGTTTAGTTCATTCTGCATCATTTCGCATAAGCCTTCAAATGCTTCTCTGAATTCTTTATATTAGTAACTTTTAGGAAGCAGGAACAATACAAATTCCTTTCTCATATAAGTTAGTTTATACGACTAATGTAGCTCATTTCAATTCTTAGATTGTAACATTCTTTTTAATATTGTTATATCCACATATCACACTTTTTAAAGCTGTTTATCAGTTAGTAGACAGCTACTTAATTTTTAGTCCTTTGCCAGAAAAAGGGTGAAGGTATGAATATGTATGACTTCTTTTTGGTCTTTTAGTGGTTTTGCCCAGTAGTAAGATTTCTGGGTCAGGGTATGGACAATTTTTTAGAATAATTCCAGAAATGTTCTTCAGACTAATTGGATTAGTTTTCACCTTTGTCACAGAGGAGTATATTGATGTTCTTCTCTAGGAAACAATTTTCTTTTCTACTTCATTTCCATTTTTTGTCTTCTTTGCTGTTTGATGAGTATGAAGTAAATCCTAAAAGTTTTTTGATATATTTCTTTGTTCAGTAATGACTTGGAGTAGGCTTCTAGTGATTATTAATGTCTCAAGTACTTGTTTTGAGAACTACTTTTCCATTCCTTTTGCCATTTATCCTTTGGAGAATGACTTTTGGTCTTAGGATGTTCTAAAAGTCTTAGAGCATTTGAAATCCTATGGGGTGTTCCTATAAAAAGCTATTAAAATTTAAAATTAGATTAAAACTTTTATAACACCCTGCATATTTTTATTTCCTATATTATATATCAGATACTTTAAAAAATATTTCCCCTTAAAAGAAAAATTTATCATACTTGACAGCTTTTCTTCTTATCTGTATTTATTTAGTTTATACTAAATTTCTTTTAATTCTTTAGTCAAAATTATCTATTTTGTCCCTATCCTTGTTTTAAGAGTACTTTGCTCATCTATAGATTTGAAAGGTATCAGGTCTTCATCTTTTCTGAATATCTTTATGTATAATATTTAACATTTATATTACAAATCTATATTTTTAATTTATCTTAATAATTTTTTGTTCATGAGTTTGTGGAAAATTTATTTAGTGAATTCATATATCTTTCTCTTATTTAGTTTAATCCATTGAACTGCTTTTTTATTTTTAGACATCTTATATTTTTTTCCTTTTTACTATATTTTAGTAGGATCTGATAAGCTTCTTAATTATTTTATTCTTGTTGCATGTAGTTAGTATTTAATGAATATTTGAAAAGATATCATCTATTAATACAGTCTTTTCCAAGAATATGCATTAGTAATTTTTTCTTTATTTAAAAAGGAGTAGGTATGAAGGAGAGGGGCAATAGGAATAGAGTTGCATCTCTGCATAAAAGTAGGAAAAAAGGGTTGTGTGAACATATTTTAAACCAGGTAGTTATATAAAAGAACAGAAAGGAGACTTGAGGAAACAAAGATATATGGGATACCTTTGAATGTTACATTTTTACTTTGTTATATACTATAAAGAAAAAGCAAATGTTATTTAATATAGATAATTAGGAGCAGCTACTTGGTGAAGTAGATAGAGCATTGGCTCTGGAATCAGATTTGATTTCAAATCTGACCTCAGTTGCTTAACACTTACTAGCTACATTACCCTGGGCAAGTCACTTACCCCAATTGCCTTGTCCCCCCTTTCACACAGCCCCCAAAATAATAATACAGATATTTGATTTCATGTGCACTCTTATTTTTCTGATATGTAGAATTGCTTGTTTTATTTCAGAATTAATTTCAGAATAAAATAAATTTAATCTTTAAAAAAAATCACCTATCCAACATTCCATTTAGGAACTTCTAGGATGCAGCTAGGAGGTACAGTGGATAGAGCACCAAACCTGAAGTCAGGAGGACCTGAGTTCAAGTTTGACCTCAGACACTTAACACTTACTAGCTGTGTGGCCCTGTTCAGTTAAAGAACTTAACTGCAATTACCTCAGCAAACAATCAAATGAATAAGTAAATAAGGATATCTAGGGTACATTCCTTCAAAAAATAATCTTGAATACCTTTTAACAATCTGGGAGGAAAAAGAAAAACCCTGACATTTTATTATTGCAAATCATCATTTCCTTCTCCAACAAAAACATTTTTTTTAAAAAATATGCTTTAGTTTCATTATTGCATGAGGTTATCTAAGTCCTGTTAGAAGTTGGTGCTTCTAGTTTCCCCCTGAAATCCTGTATTCATTTAAATACATTTAAAACTCATTTGACATAGCCTTTAATCTCCTGGATCCTGGTTTTATTTAACTTATTTATTTATACATATTTACTAACTGCATATTTTGGGAGTTCAAAAAGTTTGCAACTATGTTTTGGTTCCCTAGGCAATGTGTATATATCTATATCTATATCTATATCTATATCTATATCTATATCTATATCTATATATGTCATTTAATATCTTGCTTGTGATTACCTCTTATTTCAAATTGTCTTTAGAATTGTGAAGTTTTTGTGAATCTCTCTAGTCTATTCTATTCATTCAATAATTATTTGATTGAATCTCCTTTGTATGTTTGCCATAAGGGAACATAAAAATTAAATACTGCCTTACTTTATAAATCTAATGGCATGAGAAACATGGATGGCAATTGCAGCTGTCCCAATTATCAGATCTATTGGTTTTATTTCACTTTTGCTAATGATATTGTCAGAGTCCTTATGACTATAAGATTGAATGGGTGAAGAAACCTCATGAGGTCAGGTTAAGTTGATGATTGATGATCTTTGTGTAGGTGAGTAATATAAAGAGTATCAGAGGAAAAGAAAGTCAAAAGGAGGGACACGGGGAAGAAAGCTCTGCCTTTACCTTGGACTGACTAGAGATATGAGGGTGTTCACTGGGGCCTTACTTAGGCTCAAGAGATACAGAGACAATAAGGGACAAAAGTTTACTCAGTAGAAACAGGTTGCCAAACATCTCTTGCGAGGCTGATCCAAAACTGTATCACTCTTCTTATTGCATGAAACAAAAGGAGAAACAGCTATTGATTCAAAAAAGGTATACCATCAGCCCAAAAGAAAAATAAAGCTTAGATGAATTATTCACTTTCTGCCTACCATCCACAAAAAACCACCCTCTTTTCCCTGAATTTGTTTGTATTGAGCAAAATATCACTTTCCTAGATAGGTGCTCTAAAGTTAAATATAAATGAACACTATTGTCAAAACAATTAACAACTTAATATCAGAAACATCAGATATAGATTATGATTTCTCAGTTACAATGCCTGATGGTGAGATATTTCTAGTAATTTAGCAGATGCTGCATATATGTTTGAATAGATCTTCCTTCCTTGCCTTTTGGATTCTTCCAAATGCTTCTTGCATTGAGAAACAACCATAACCAAACTGTGGAAGAGGTAGGAAATTACTTGACACCATATTTCACAGTACAATCAATCTAAATGGGCACACAACTTTAATATTAAACATTATAAAATAAAAAGTTAGAAGAAACAAAGATCATATATCTTTAAAAAATTTATTATAGCTTTTTATTTACAAAACATATGCATGGATAATTTTTCAACATTGACCCTTGCAAAACTTTTTGTTCCAAATTTTCCCCTCCTTCCCCCAACCTCTTCTCCTAGATGGCAGGTAGTCCAATACATGTTAAATTTTTTAAAATATGTGTTAAATCCAATATATGTATACATATTTATACAGTTATCTTGCTGCACAAGAAAAATCGCATCTAGAAAGAAAAAAACCTGAGAAGGAAAACAAAAATGCAAGTAAACAATAACAGAAAGAATGAAAATGCTGTTGTGTTCCCCACTCAGTTCCCATAGTCCTCTCTCTGGGTGTAGATGGCTCTCTTCATTACTGAACAATTGTAACTGATTAGAATCATGTAATTGTTGAAGAGAGCCATGAAAGATCACATAACTCACAGCTATTGCAAGAAGAGTATTCTTAACCAAATAAGAAATAGTGGCAATTACAAAAGATAAAATAGACAACTTTAGTTACTTGAAATTAAAAAGCTTTTCCATGGGCAATATTAATACATCTGAGATAAGAAGGGAAATGATAAAATGGAGAAAATCTTTGTATCAAATTTCTCTGATAATGATTTGGTATACTTTATACATATTGACTATATGGAGAGTTTATATATATATATATATATATATATATATATATATATATATATATATGATTTACTCATTCTCCTAGGAGTTTTTGTTGAAAGGTTCAGGCCTTATCCCAGAAGCTGGGATCTTGGGATTTATTTTTACACTAGGCTACTGTGTTCATTTTCTTATATATTTTGGGTACTTAATTTATTTCACTGGTACACACAAAGTGTGTGCACACACACACATCTTTTAATCAATACCAAATAAAATTTCTTTGGTATATTAGTATGATACTAAATAAGTAATGTATTTTAGGTGATAGTCTTTTGTATTATATTAGTTTAATCTACTTGTAAGCTAGTAATATTTCTCTCATTATTTAGGCTTGTCTTTTTTTTCACTAAACCATATTTTGTAGTTATATTCTTATAATTCCTATGTACATCTTGGTAGGTAGACCCTGAAATACCTTGTAATTCTAACATGATTTTAAATAGAATTTCTTTTTAAGAATAATTAGTGTTGAAGGAGGTAAGAAAGATGGGCCTACTGTTTACCCCATTGTTAGAGCTATCAATTCATAGAATTATCCTGAAATGCAACTTGAAATTATGCTTTAAAAAAGTAATTTAACATATTTTTAATCATTGATTGAAAGAAGTTATTGCTACTTATGTGTCTCAAGGAAATTAACAATGAAAAGAAAGTTTCCAAATACACATCCACATAAATCCTCAGCATTTTTATACATTACCAACACAATCCAATAGCAAGAGATACAAAGAGAAATTCCATTCAAAATTACGGTCGATAGTATAAAATATTTGGGAATATATCTACCAAAGGAGAGTCAGGAATTATATGAGCAAAATTACAAAACACTTGCCACAAAAATAAAGTCAGATTTAAATACTTGGAAAGACATTCAGTGCTCTTGGATAGACCGAGCGAATATAATTAAGATGACAATACTCCCTAAACTAATCTATTTATTTAGTGCTATACCAATCAGACTCCCAAGAAACTATTTTAATGACCTAGAAAAAATAACAACAGAATTCATATGGAACAACAAAAGGTCAAGAATTTCAAGGGAAGTAATGAAAAAAAAATTAAGTGAAGGTGGTCTATCGGTACCTGATCTAGAACTGTATTATAAAGCAACAGTCACCAAAACCATTTAGTATTGGCTAAGAAATAGACTAGTTGATCAGTGGCATAAGTTAGGTTCACAGGGCAAAATAGTGAATAAAAATAGCAATCTAGTGTTTGACAAACCCAAAGATCCCAACTTTGGGGATAAGAATTCATTATTTGACAAAAACTGCTGGGAAAACTGGAAATTAGTATGGCAGAAACTAGGCATGGACGCACATTTAACAACACATACTAAGATTAGATCAAAATGGGTCCAAGATTTAGGCATAAAGAACGAAATCATAAATAAATTGGAGGAACATGGGATGGTTTACCTCTCGGACTTGTGGAGGAGGAAGGAGTTTGTGTCCAAGGGAGAACTAGAGACCATTATTGATCACAAAATAGAAAATTTTGATTACACCAAATTAAAAAGTTTCTGCACAAACAAAACTAATGCAAACAAGATTAGAAGGGAAGTAACAAATTGGGAAAACATTTTTACAGTTAAAGGTTCTGATAAATAAATAGAGAATTGACTTTAATTTATAAGAAATCAAGCCATTCTCCAATTGATAAATGGTCAAAGGATATGAACAGACAATTTTCAGATGATGAAATTAAAACTATTTCCACTCATATGAAAGAGTGTTCCAAATCACTATTGATCAGAGAAATGCAAATTAAGACAACTCTGAGATATCATTATACACCTGTCAGATTGGCTAAGATGACAGGAACAAATAACAATGAATTTTGGAGGGGCTGTGGGAAAACTGGGACACTGATGCATTGTTGGTGGAGTTGTGAAAGAATCCAACCATTCTGGAGAGCAATCTGTAATTATGCCCCAAAAGTTATCTAAATGTGCATACCCTTTGACCCAGTCGTACTACTACTGGGCTTATATCCCAAAGAGATATTAAAGAAGGGAAAGGGACCTGTATGTGCCAAAATGTTTGTGGCAGCCCTTTTCATAGTGGCTAGAAACTGGAAGATGAATGGATGTCCATCAATTGGAGAATGGTTGGGTAAATTATGGTATATGAATGTTATGGAATATTATTGTTCTGTAAGAAATGATCAACAGGAGGAATACAGAGAGGCTTGGAGAGACTTAGATAACTGATGCTGAGTGAAACGAGCAGAACTAGGGGATCATTATACACTTCAACAATGATACTGTACGAGGATGTATTCTGATGGAAGTGAATATCTTCAACATAGAGAAGAGCTAATCCAATTGCAATTGATCAATGATGGACAGAATCAGCTACATCCAGAAAAGGAACACTGGGAAATGAGTGTAAACTGTGAGCATTGTTTTTTTTTTTTGTTGTTGTTGTTGTTGTTTTTGTTTTTGTTTTGTTTTTCTTCCCAGATTATTTTTTCCTTGTGAATACAATCCTTCCTTTGCAATAACAACAACAACAAAATTCGGTTCTGCACATATATATTGTACTTAAGATATACTATAAGATATTTAATATGTATGGGAATGCCTGCCATCCAGGGGAGGGGGTGGAAGGAAGGAGGGGAAAAACTCGGAACAGAAGGGAGTACAAGGGATAATGTTGTAAAAAAAAAAATTACCTATGCATATAGGTACTGCTAAAGAAAATGTTATAATTATAAAAATTAATTAAAAATGCTTAATAAAAATTTTTCAGAAAAAAAGCAAAGTACATCAATTATGAATTTTTAAAAGTAAATAAATTTTGAATTACAAAAAAAAAGTTTCCAAATACACTAAAATATTCATAGCAAAACTTTTTGCAATTCTCAAAATCAAGTTAATGTCTGATTGGGGAATAAGTAAACTAGTTGTGGTAAGTAGATGTAATGAACTATTGTGCTGATAGAAATGATAAATGTGGCAAAGATGGGGAAGTATGGAAAGATTTATATGAATAGCCAAAATTAACTAGTAAGGGGTTAACCTTTACTTAGCCTTTCTTTCTGTCTCTCAGAGAAAAGTTCTATCTCCTCTTCTAAGCCTAGTCACCTTACTTTGTTTGTAATTTCATCCTTTTTTCACCTTTACTGAGACCTTGCATCCCCACAACCCATTTCAATGTATCCTCTCTCTTCTTTTGCTACTGAATTTCTAAAGATGCAAATGTAAAAAGAGTAGACTGCAATTATTGGCTTCATTTCTTTATTGTCCATGTTCTTCATTCCTTGCTAGCTGTTTACTCATCTTCTTGGGAATCTCTGCAAATCAACACTGGTGAACTATTTCATCCATTGAATTATAGAATGCTATGCAGAGACAAATCAATTTCAGTTTCCCCTACTATAGTCATTATTTCTCCATTGTATCTCTTCCTTCCACTTCCCTAATAAGGACTCCTGTCAAGCATCAGATCTTAGCCTGATCCATAACCTTTTTTTTCAATTGACAAATTTCAAACTGTCTTTATTGCTAGAATTGTAAATACATTGCATTTAAAGACAAAAGACCTGGCTTTAAACCTTGTCCCTGTGTGACTTTGCTCAATCCATTCATTTCTCTGAGCCTCGGTTTCCTTATTTTCTTTTTTAATTATAGCTTTTTTTTGACAGAACATATGCATGGGTTATTTTTACAACATTATCCCTTGCACTCAATTCTGTTCCAACTTTTCCCTTCTCTCCCTCCCCCCTCCCCCCTAGATGGCAGGCAATCCCATACATATTAAACATGTTAAGGTATATCTTAGATACAATATATGTGTGCAGATTTGTACAGTTCTCTTGTTGCACAGGAAGAATTGGATCCAGAAGGTAAAAATAACCTAGGAAGAAAAACAAAAATGCAAACAGTTTACACTCATTTCCCAGTGTTCCTTTTCTGGGTGTAGCTGATTCTGTCCATCATTGATCAAATGGAATTGGATTAGCTCTTCTCTATGATGAAGATATCCACTTCCATCAGCATACATCCTCATACAGTATCGTTGTTGAAGTGTATAATGATCTTCTGGTTCTGCTCGTTTCACTCAGCAACAGTTGATGTAAGTCTCTCCAAGCCTCTCTGTATTTCTCCTGTTGGTCATTTCTTACAGAACAATAATATTCCATAACATTCATATACCATAATTTACCCAACCATTCTCCAATTGATGGGCATCCGTTCATTTTCCAGTTTCTAGCCACTACAAAAAAGGGCTGCCACAAACATTTTGGCACATACAGGTCCCTTTCCCTTCTTTAATATCTCTTTGGGATATAAGCCCAGTAGTAGTACGGCTGGGTCAAAGGGTATGCACATTTTGATAAGTTTTTGGGCATAATTATAGATTGCTCTCCAGAATGGTTGTATTCTTTCACAACTCCATCAACAATGCATCAGTGTCCCAGTTTTCCCACAGCCCCTCCAAAATTCATTGTTATTTGTTCCTGTCATCTTAGCCAATCTGACAGGTGTGTAGTGGTATCTCAGAGTTGTCTTAATTTGCATTTCTTTGGTCAATAGTGATTTGGACACTCTTTCATATGAGTAGAAATAGTTTCAATTTCATCATCTGAATATTATCTGTTCATATCCTTTGACCATTTATCAATTGGAGAATGGTTTGATTTCTTACAAATTAGAGTCAAGTCTCTATATATTTTAGAAATGAGGCCTTTATCAGAACCTTTAAGAGTAAAAATGTTTTTCCAGTTTGTTGCTTCCCTTCTAATCTTGTTTGCATTAGTTTTGTTTGTACAAAAGCTTTTTAATTTGACATAATCAAAATTTTCTATTTTATGCTGATCCACCATCTTTTGATGATTCCCTTTACTCTCTTAGTTTCTACTATGACCTTTATAAATTAAATTCCCAAATCTGTATCTTTCTCCTATTTCCAAAGCACTTGAGTCTTGAATATACAGATGAGTGTTGGAATCTCCATCTGACACATTGATATTCTATTATTAATTCTATATATCTGAAATAAATCCTCCTCAATCAATTTCATTGTAATCGTTACAGTATTGATCATTAGCACTTTTATTTTTTCATTACCCTAAGGTTAAAAATCTTGAAGAATTTTATAGTGGTTTCTTAATCGATGACCCTAGATATAGACTTCAATTCATCATGACCCTCTATTCAGAAATGAACATTTCTTCCCTAGCTCTGGCAGTACATATTTTTAAAAAGCTGCAAAGTATACTGCCAAGATAAAGAACTTATTCAAAGCATACAGAATTTCTCCATTAGCTGTACCTGATAATTCCACAAATGGATGGTGTACTGTTGGTAGATGTAGGTCCTATGTTTTTGGGTGTTAATTGTTAAGCCAAAATTAGCACAAGCAGTGGAGAATCAATCAATACTTTGTTACATCTCATCTTTGGAGGTTACATTGAATGCACTGTGATCTTCAAACAAATAATCATGTACCAACACTCAATGAATTATCTCAGAAGATACATGTTCTTAGGGACTATTTGTGTCTAACGTGTGGCAGAGCATTCTAAGTTCATACTGGTTGGATCAGCCACAATCAGACACACTGTAACGTGATTCTAAGGTAGAGATGCCATTTCTGTCCTCTTGAGAACAAAGGACAGCATTCCACCCCACTTAACAGAGGATTAACACTTCAACTTCATTAAACCTAGTATTCCAGGGCCCAGAAAATTGAGGCCTTTTTCTCTAAACTGATAAAACCAGAGCCTTTTGCTTCAGGTTAAACTGGTAAACACATTGGGACATGCTACAATATAGTGAGTAGGTGATCATTGAATCATCATGTTGAATTAAAATCATGTTGATCGTGTTGGACTAAAAATTACGCTCTTAGTACACATTTTATGTTCAATTCAAAAAATTTGCAATAAAACTCTAGATTTATAATTAGAAAGTCTGGATTCAAATCCTAACTGTGCTACCTATAACTTGAATAATTTTGGACAAGGCACTTAAAATTCAATAGACTTTTTTTCTTAGTTACAAAATAAAGAGGAAAAAATTAAATGACCTTTAAGAATCAAATGAGATAATATTTGTAAAATGCTTAGCATAGTGCTCTGCATAATTAATGCAATATAAATGTTGGTTCTTGTCATTGTTACTGTTATTGCTGTGCTCTAAATCTGTTATTCTATGAAGAACCAAGCACATTATCTGACCTGGATATTGGTAACTTGGTAAATATGGTTAATGGTAATAATCAATATATGTTTCAGTTAGGGATAGTCTAAGAGCTATTGATAGTTTATTTTGGAAGGATGTTTTAAAAACAATGTAGAATGCACTAATGAATGTAATATCTAAAATGTGTGAACAAATTTTTCTACATTAAATGATGATTTTATGCCAACGTAGGTCTCTGAATGGGAGACTAACTACATAGCTCCCACATACCTACTGCAGCAAAACATTGAAGTTCATACTTAACTAAAAAAAAATTATAAATTCAATAAGAAATTATTCAAAGTGAGTTCTTCTACCCCAGCTTAATTAATAGTTTTTTAAAAGTGCCTGTGATGTTCCAGGTATTATGCTAAGCACTGGGGATACAAAGAAGGGCAAAAGATATTCTTTCCCTCAGACTAACAAGGGACAAAACATGTAAAAATCATATACAAGCAAGATATATTGTAAAGGTAAGTAAGAATTTATTTACAGAGAGAAGGCACTAATATTAAGTAGAGTTAAAAGAGACTTATTTTAGCCAGGTCTTGAAGGAAACCAGTGAAGCCAAGTCAGAAATGAGGAAGGAAAGAATTTCAGGCATGTGGGACAACCAATGAAAATGACACATGAATGTGGGACAACCAATGAAAATGACACATGATAGGATGACATCTCATCATCCTCTGTAAAGAGACCAGGCGATAAAACAAGATGGAATGGTGCCTCCCTTTCTCCTGCAGGAAGGAAGAGGTCATAACTTCCCAGTCAGACAAAAATCCAAAGCCAGTAGGAGAGGGGGAGTCCTTCTCGCATAGCCAATGTTAGCTTAAGACAATTAATAGGAAACTAGAAAATGTGCAAATCACATGTTCTTTGTCCAGAGATAGCAAGAACTCATATCTGAAGACCACAGGAGGGTCAGAAAGCTTTAGAAAAGGGATCTTGTAAGTCCCAGAGTTTGTCAAGGAGCAGTGACAAGCATAGAACTGCAGCAATGAAGCCCCTAACTTTCTATCTTAAGGTGCCCAAGCAGGTCCTGAAAATTCAATGCCTTGAAACTCAGGAAGTCTTATCTGAGGAGATGGAGATAGGCATAGCACAAGAACACAGCAAAATCAGAGCTATGTGAAACAGGGCTTCACATAGCAGGGAGTGGAGCCTGCCATTAGTGTAAATCCTCAGTTCAGGAACTAGAGTTGTAAAGATGTGAGTAAATTCAAGAAAATACTCAGTACTATCAGTATTATTGAAAATCTAGAGATACTTCTTCCCCTCCCCTTCCAAAAAGCAAGATAATCTGTAAAAAGTTTATGCAAAGACTTGGGAAAAAAGAATTTTCCCAGAACTATGAAAAATGAAGCAAGAGATAAAGATGGGGATGACAGAAGTGAAAGGGAGACTAAGTATTTTAGAAAAGAAAGTGGTAGATCTTTCCAAAGAAAGGTCTCACTCCTGTCCTAAAAAAGCCAGATCAAAACATCAAAACACAAAGAAAAGGTCTCTCAACTAAGTCTAATGGCGAAAATATAACAATGAATCCATGCAAAAAAAGTAAGAAATGTCAGAAAAAGATAAAAAGATTGAAAAATAGAGGAAAATATAGTGCTGTAGATAAATATAAATATATGAAAAAGAATTGGCCCATAATACCATTGCAGGAAAGAAATCATTGAATTTCCTAGAAAGGTGAATATCACAGAAGATAGGGTACTATATTTCAATAAACCATAAATAAATACTTCACAGATCTCTTTGAACTAGAGGACAAAGTGCAAATAAAAAGTATCTATAGTTATCTCAAATAACTAGATGGAACCCAAAAGGAAAGGTTCTGGAGATGTCAGTCAAAATCTGGAGCTCTCATATCAAAGAAAAGAATACTGAAAACATCCAGAAAAAAGTTAAGTACTAGGCAAGTAAAGTCAGGATCACAGAAAAACGGACAACTATAAAGCAAATGATACTTTCACATGCATTATTTTAAAAGGCAAAGGTATATATGGATTTACTCAGGGGGGATAATTCTATCTTCAGTAAAGTACTTTCAGGCATTTCTGGAAAGGATCAGAACAGAGAAGCATCTTTGAAATACAAATACAGATCTAGAAAAACTTAGATAGTTAAATTTATTTGACAAATTAGATAGAACTAAATGAAGATGCAGTGCCAACATTCCAATAAGAAAAGAAACAAATGAACTTTCAGAAATTTAATGTCCTTTGTACAGATTTGTTTAGAGAATGGAATGTAAAGCATTTGTAAACATTATTGCACTATGTAAATGCTCAGTAATAATAGTAATTCATTATATGTAATATTAATCTAAAAACTATTTAATGTTAATCTATAACTATTTGACCCATTAGTTTCATCCTTTTTTTTTTTTTTATCAGAGCTGATGATTAGCAGAATAATTTATTGCTCTAATTTGAAGTCCCTCTTTATGTTTATTGTCCTTTAATGCCATCTCACTAGGTAAATACAGATAGGGCTCATAGACACAAGTCATCAGGTTGAAATAAATAAGTGTATGCAAAAATAATCATATTGAGTTACTAATGTATTTTTTCTAAAAATAAATTTTACAAAGTAATAATTGGTTGAATACAATTTGAATGAACATATCTGTCTGTGTGTCTATCTATCTAATTGCCTAGATTTCTCCTAACATCCTTACCTTGCTCTCATCCTCTCCCAGAGAGGGTTATTATTACAGAATTTTTTTTAAATGAAAAAATATAAACAAAACCCATCAGTATATAAAAAACATGTATACTTGTAGATGATACTTCTGAAAAGAGTTAGAAGGGAATAGCAGAGAGAGAATCTTTCGGAGGTTTATCTCTTCTCTGGAATTAAGTTCTTTTTTTTCTTTGTGATTTTTACAAAGTAATTTTGTGGTAGTTGTTCTTTTCACTTACATTTTTTAGGCATTTTATATTTGTTCTCCTGACTGCTAACTTCACTCTTCATCTGCTCATGTAAATATTTTCACATTATTCTACATTCCTTATATTTATGTGATTTTATATCACTGTAATATTATTTTATATTTATATATCATAATTTGCTTAACCATCATTGCAGTTGATATATCTACATTTTTAAAAAATGTTACATCTAGTTTGTCATAGATAGGAGTTTTTCTTTTTGTTAGTAACTTCATTGTAGCATAGACCTGGCAATTTAAATCTGACTCACAGTTAATATACATTTTAGTCACTTTACTTATACAATTTATATTTACTTTCCAAAATGATTATATTAATGTATACTTCCAACAATAATGCCTTAGTGTACTCATATTTTCACAACCCTTTCAACATTGATGATACCTATTTTTTTTTTTTCATTTTTCCAATTTTCTAGGTAAAACATCAGAATTCTTAATATGAGCATTTCTTTTATTAGCGATTTGGGCCAGACTTTAGTGTGATTGTTAGTAGTTTGCGAATCTGAGAATTATTCACATGTTCAGACGACTTTCCTTTTGGGGGATTAGTTTTGTCTTCTATATGTATAAAACCTATCATTTATATAGTGCTTAAAAGTTTAGAAAGTAGGGGGCAGCTAGGTAGTACAGTGGACCACAAGCCCTGAAATCAGGAGGACCTGAGTTCAAATGTGGCCTCAGACACTTAACACTTTCTAGCTGTGTGACCCTGGACAAGTCACTTAACCTCAATTGCCTCAACCAAAAAAAAAAAAGTTTACAAAGTGCCTTGTATATGTTATTTCACTTGTTCCTTATGTACTCTTGTGATTTAATTGTTTGATTTGGAGTCAGGAAGATCTGAGAACAAATCTTGTCTTGAATGCTTATTAGCAATATGACCCTCGGTGAGACACAGAAACTTTCTTAGCCCCAGTTTCCTCATTTATAAAGTGAGGATAATAACAGCACCTACCTCCCAAGGTTATGAAGGTCAAATAGCATAATAATTTGTAAAACATTTTGCAAACTTTTAGTCATTATATAAATTATAGCTATCATTAACTTTTAATTTTTTTATTAGCTGTCTATATATATGAAACACATTTGATGTGAATTTTTGTCCAATTCAACTGCTTCTCTTCTTATCCCCGAGGCATAATATTTGCTGTACAAAAGCTGAATTTCATTTAATTAAAATAATTTATTTAATTTTTATGAGCTTCCTCTATTTCTTGTTTGGTTAAGAATTTATTTTTTACTCTTTCTTGTGAAACATATATGTTCTGTTTCTCTTCTAATTTTTTAACACAATCTTTAATATTCATTATATAACTATAAATATTTGAAATAAATTTCAAAAGATCATAAAAGTTGGTGAAGTAAAACTTTTTGCCAGATTTCTAATTTTTTTAAAATTTCTTATCAAATGTGATTTTTAAAAATTAATTCATTTTTTGAAGTTTACCAAACACTGATTCATTGAGTTCCATTATTTGTTTCTCCTGTGTATTTGTTATTTTATGATTCTGTTTTTTAGCTAGTCAAAATGGTTTTGGAGTTACTACTTTATAATATAGTTTAAGTTTTATAATGCTAAATAATTCCTATCTTTATCATTATTTACCTCATTATTCTAGATCTTCATTCCTTCAAATAAATGTTGTTACTATTTTATCTTGCTCTGTACTTATAGTTTGGTTTAGCATCAAATCAGTACGTTAAATTTAGTACTATTATAATTTTTATCATATTGACATAACTCAAATGAACACTGAAAATTCTTACTCTTTATTTCCTTAGGAACATTTTTTTTAATTGAACCTATATAAATACTGAGTATGCTTGGATAGATTGACTTCCACTCATTTTATATATCTTTTTAATATCTTGAATGAGATCCCCACCTATTATTATCTCATAATTTTTGCTTTTAAATAGAATTGTTATTGGTGGTGTGTGTGTGTGTGTGTGTGTGTGTGTGTGTGTGTGTGCGCGCGTGCGTGTGCTTTGCTTTGTATCCTGCAACGTTGTTGTAATTATTATCTTGATTAGTGTATTGATTTCCTAGTTGTTTCCAAGTAAACCTTTATAACTTCTGCCAGTAAAGATATTTTTGTTTCTTTTCTGATTAAAAAAGACCCTGATGTGGGGGAAAAAAAATCAAAAGGAAAAGGGAACAGATGAGATGGATTAATAGTATCTTGGAAGAAATTAGCATGAACTTGGACAAATTTCCAGAGATAGTGGAGCAGACATGCTATATATTCCATGGGGCAATTAAGATTGAATGAGCCATTTGATAAAAATTGTAGGAAAAAGTAGAAAATAAAACTTGGCATAGACATACATCTCACACTCCATACCAAAATAATGTCAAAATGGGTACAGGATTTGGGCATAAAGGATGATACCATAAACAAATTAAGAGAGCAAGGGATAATTTACCTTTGGAGAAGGGAGGAATTTATGACCAAAGAAGAACTAGAGAATATTATGAAAGGCAGAATGGACAACTTTTGATTACTTTAAATTAAGAAGGTTTTGCACAAACAAAACCAACAGAAACATGATTAAAAGAAAACTACAAAATTGGGGAAAAATATCTTTTCAGCCAGGGTTTCTGATAAAGGTCTTATCTCTAAAATATGTAAAGAGCCATGTCAAATTTATAAGAATACAACACATTCCCTAAATGATAACTGTCCAAAGGATAGTAACAGACTGTTTTCAGATAGCAAAATTAAAGCCATCTATAGTCATCTGAAAATAATGCTCTAAATCACTATTGATTAGAAAAATGCACATTAAACTACTCTGAGGTACCCCCTTACACCTTTCAGGTTGGCTAAGATGACAGGAAAAGTTAATGATAAGTATTGGAGGGGATAGGGGAAAACTAGGACACTAATGCATTGTTGGTAGAGTTGTGAAATGATCCAACCATTCTGGAAAGCAATCTGAAACTATGCCCAGAGAGCTGTAAAACTGTGCATACCTTTTGATGCAGTAGTGCCAATACAGACATTGAGTCTGTATCCCAAAGTAATCATACAGGAGGTAAAAGGACCCACAAGTGCAAAAATGGTTATGGCAATTCTTTTTCTGGTAGCAAAGAATTGGAAAATGAGTAGATGCCCACCAATTGGGGAATGGCTTTACCAGTTCTGGGATATGAAGGCAGTGGAATGTTATTGTGTTACAACAGTGTTGAACAAGCTGATTTTAGAAAGGCCTGTAAAGATTTACATGAACAGATGCTGAGTGAAACAAGCAGAACCAAGAATTCATTGTGCACAATAATAGCAAGATTGTGTATGGATCAATTATAAAGCTTGGTTCTTTTCAATTGTTCAGTGATCCAAGGCAATTTTTAATAGGTTTTGGATAGAAAATGTCATCTGCTTTAGAAAAAGAACTATAAAGATTGAATATAAATCAACCCATGCTATATTGACTTCTTTTTCGGTTTTGGACAGAAAATGCCATCTGCATCTAGAAAAAGAACTAAGGAAACTGAATGTACATCAGCATATGCTTTGTTCACTTCTTTTTTGTTGTTTTTCCCATGGTTTTTCCTTTTTATTTTGATTTTTCTCTCCCGACATGATTCATAAAGCAATACGTATTAAAATAATTTTTTTTTAAAAATTGAATGATGTAACAACAAGAACAACACATTGATATTGGTTGATTGTTTCCTTTCAGTTCAATATAATTTCTTTTCTTTATATTCTTGATTTTATTTGTTTGATAGTATGATCACAACTTCCTTTTTTTTAAAAGCTTGATTCATATAAATTTTTTTCCAGCTTCTAATTTTTATTCTGAATATATCTTTGCTTTTTAAATGTGCTTTCATGTAAGCAGCCAATTTGGACACTTTGTTTTCTTATCCAATCTGTCATTCTTTTCTTTGATTGGATTGTTGAATCAATTCATACTTAAAGTTATGAGAATTACATTTTCCACTATTTGTTTCTCTAGTATTTTTTTCTGAATTAGAGTGTTTTTCTTCAACTTCCTCTTTCAGTGCAGTACTTTATCCATAAGATTAATTATGTTTAATTTAAGACATCCTATTTCCATAACCTCTCTTTCCCAGAGTCCTCAATAGTGAATTTCTATTTCTCCCAAGTAAAATGATAGATTGGCAGAATATTATTATTTATATTAAATGTATGAAATATACTTATGTACAATAACGCTTCTGAAATCTGAAGCACCTTTATCAAGCTAACTTAAGGAAGAATAAGTCATTCACTTCCCAGTAAGATTTTAGAGTCACAATTTTGCCTAACTCTGTATAACTGTTTTTTTTTTTTTTTTTTTTTTTTTTTTTTTCATTAAGATAGCTTAAAAGATCTGGAATGTGATTTATCGTTGTTATTTGGTAAATAGAGATTTTGGTTAATATTCTTCTTGTCTATCTGCATGAAAGCACGATGGATTTCAGTTTGTGAGATAAAGCATTCTCTTACTATGATGCCCTATACTACCTGAACATTATTTCATCAAGATTTATGCAGAAAGTGAAACCCCTCTAGAACTTAAGCACCTTTATCTTCTAGCTGACAGTCCAGTGAAAATGTTTACTGCTTTTCAGAAGGTAACCATTTATTTAACTTGTAGCTAATGCTGGGCATGAATTTTTAATCTAAAGAACAAGAATAAGAGATGGTTAGATAGAAGCTTTTGAAAAACTGGTGGAATAAAAGAATTTACTAACAAATCAGAAGGTATTTGCAGATTTTTATTATTTGAAGCTTTTTTTTTAAGTTATTTATTCTTTCAGGGCACATTTATCATATTGTCATAGGATAATGAGCTACCATGAAAGGGTGATATTATCTAGGATGGTTTTGTTGGTATAGCAATTTTTCCTTTTAAATTTAACATTCTTTAGATTTAATCTAGAATTGTAAGGGTGAAACAAAACCAGTCAGTAAAAAGATAAATAATTTTGACTCATTTGAAAGTATCTGTGTTTGAACTAAGCATTCATGGCATGATTAGATAGCTATCTCTGATTTCACTGAAAATGTTCCAAATTAATGTTTAACATTAATGAATTATGAATTTAATTTGGTTATATGTAAGTCAGAAATTTGGATAGTATCTTTTATTTAATTCATGAAATAAAATTATGTATTTTTAGAACAGAATTTATTTTCTCCTGAGTATGTCTATTCTTCTGAGCCTAGCTTAATTGATTTTATTTGACAAAAAATTTTTTCCTTCAGTTTTTATGTAATTCATATTGTTTTATCTTTCACAACATCAAACTGGATTTGTTGCTGTTTATCTTCTTATATCTTGGAGAGCCTTTGACTGGAAGCTCAGTCCTTCCTTTTTTTAAAATAGAAGGGAAGATGATGATGGAAGACAATGAAGTGATAGCAACATATCTGTTCATATGTACCATTTTAGGTCTAGCAATGTGTGGGGAGAGAAAGCATAGTGGTGAAGGTAATGCCTCAGGACAGGGAGGAGGTGAGATTTTCTCCTACTGCTGTTTTTGCCTCCTGTATCTTCAACTAAACTGACTCCACTGAGAGAGCCAGCCTCAGTGATGCTGCTTCTTTTCTGTACCATAGTGTTGCTTATCTGAAGGAGGGTAAAGAGTAAGGAAATCCAGATGATTCTAAATGAAACTTCAGCCATGCATAAGCAATTTTAAGTAGTAGGGCTTTTTAGTTATTATAAAGCAAAGAAAGTTCCTAATAAGCAATAGCCCTCAGGAAAAAAAAATTCTTCAACTTCTTATCTTTCTTTTGTAGTATAAAAAACTCTTTTTAGAGCCACTAGGGACATTTTTGGGCACTCAGATTAGAAAGCGGATCTAGAAAAGAATGACCTGGATCTAGAAAAGAATTGAAACCTGGACCTAGAGACGGGGAGGCACATATTTGAAAATTTTCTCTTTTTTAGCAGAGTTTGCAAGATCCAAGGAGCTTCTCCTCCTTCTCTCTGGGTTCACTCTTGCCTTTGTTTGCCCTATGTTTGAATCCCCTTAGGCATAAAGAAAATTTTTTCCCATCTGCATCTTGTGCCATTCCCCACTTTCTTTTCCTTTCCTTTATGCTCACAGGGCTCTTCTGGATTAAATTCTCTGCATTTGTATACTTAAGATAGCAGTGACTCTTGTTCTCTTTTATGTAGAGTAGGGTCTGAACTCTCACAGAATCTCCTAACCACAAATAGATAATGTATTGCACCTTTGATTAAAATGATGTCTTCAAACTTTGTATACAGTAGCTACAAAATTATGTGATCAACTGTGATGGATATGGGTCTTTTCAACAATAAAGGGATTCAAGGCAATTCCAATAGACTTGTGATAAAAGTGCCATTTGCATGGAGAGAAAACTATGGATACTGAATATGGATTCAAAGCATAATCTTACCACCTTTATTTTGTGATCTTTGCTTGCTTGTTTGTTTTATTCTTTCTTTTGATCTGATTTTTCTTGTGCATCATGACAAATATGGAAATATATATAGAAAAATTGCACAGTTGCTCTATCAGATTGTTTGCTGTTTTAGGAAGGGGGAGGGGGAGAGAGGGAGAAATATTTGAAAAATAATTTTGCAAAGCAAATGTTGAATTTTTACAGTCAAAGGTTTTAATAAAGGCCTCATTTCCAAAATCTATGGAGAATTGACTCCAATTTATAAGAAATCAAGCCATTCTACAGTTGATAAATGGTCAAAGGATATGAATAGACAATTCTCAAACGAAGAAATTGAAACTATTTCTAGCCATATGAAAAAATGCTCCAAGTCATTATTAATCAGAGAAATGCAAATTAAGGCAACTCTGAAATACCACTAATAATAATAGATAATCTAATATCTAATAATAGAACCAGCTACACCCAGAAAAAGGACTCTGGGAAATGACTGTGAACCAATACATAACATTTCTAATCCCTCTATTTTTGTCCACTCGCATTTTTTATTTCCTTCTCAGGTTAATTTTACATTATTTCAAAGTCTGATTCTTCTTGTGCAGCAAAATAATTATGTATATATACATATATATTGTATTTAACATATATTTTAACATAAAAAAGACACGCACCTCTAAAAAAAAGGTGTCACCTGTCAGATTGGCTAGAATGACAGGGAAAGATAATGATGAATATGTTGGAGAGGATGTGGAAAAACTGGCACACTGATACATTGTTAATGGAATTGTGAATATATCCAGCCATTCTGGAGAAGGATTTGGAACTATGCTCAAAAAATTATCAAACTGCACATACTCTTTGATCCAGCAATGTTTCTACTGAGCTTATACCCCAAAGAGCTTTTTAAAGAAGGCAAAAGGACCTGTATGTGCCAGAATGTTTGTGACAGCCCTCTTTGTAGTGGCCAGAAACTGGAAACTACGTGGATGTCCATCAATTGGAGAATGGCTGAATAAGTTGTGGTATATGAATGTTACGGAGTATTTTTGTTCTGTAAGAAATGACCAACAGGATGATTTCACAAAGGTCTGGAGAAACTTACATGAACTGATGCTGAGTGAAAGATCATTATATACTTCAACACCAATACTATATGATGATCAATTCTGATGGACGTGGGTCTCTTCAACATGAAATGAAACAAATCAGTTCTAATAGAGCAGTAATGAATTGAACCAGCTACACCCAGCGAAAGAACTCTAGGAGATAACTATGAACCACTACATAGAATTCCCAATCTCTCTATTTTTGTCTGCCTGCATTTTTGATTTCCTTCAGAGGTTAATTGAACACTATCTCAAAGTCCATTTCTTTTTGTACAGCAAAATAACTATATGGACGTGTGTGTGTGTGTGTGTGTGTGTGTGTGTGTGTGTGTATGTGTGTGTGTATATATATATATGTGTGTGTATATATATATATATATATATATACACACACATATATATATATAGCATTTAGCATATACTTTAATATATTTAACATGTATTGGTGGGGCAACTAGGTGGCGCAGTGGATAGAGCACCAGCCCTGAATTCAGGGGGACCTGAGTTCAAATTTGGTCTCGGACACTTAACACTTCCTAGCTGTGTAACCATGGGCAAGTCACTTAACCCCAGCCTCAAAAAAAACAAAAAACAAAACATGTATTGGTTTACCTGCCATCTGGGGATCTGGGAGAGAGGGTGGAGGGAAGAAGGGGAAAAATTGAAAAAAAAAGTTTTGCAATTGTCAATGCTGAAAAATTGCCAATGCATCCAAAAAAAAAAAAAAAAAAAGCAAATGTTGAAAACTATCTTTGCATGTATTTGCAAAAATAAAATACTTTTAAAAATGATAGCTTCTTTCATGGCTAATTATATCTTATCTATAATTACAAAACAAATAATCCCACCTTTTTTTTAGAGATGTCTTTTTTTATGTTAAAGTATATGTTAAATGCAATATATATGTATATATGTATATATATATATATACACCTACAGTTATTTTGCTGCACAACAAGAATCAGACTTTGAAATAATGTAAAATTAACCTGAGAAGGAAATAAAAAATGCGAGTGGACAAAAGTAGAGGGATTAGAAATGTTATGTATTGGTTCACAGTCATTTCCCAGAGTCCTTTTTCTGGGTATAGCTGGTTCTATTCATTATTGAACAAATTGAACTGATTTGGTTCATCTCCTTGTTGGAGAGCCACATCCATCAAAATTGATCATCATCTAGTATTGTTGTTGAAGTATATAATGATCTCCTGATCCTGCTCATTTCACTCAGCATCAGTTTGTGTAGGTCTCTCCAGGCGTCCCTGAAATCATCCTGCTGGTCATTTTTTATAGAACAATAAAATTCCATAACATTCATATATTACAATTTATTCAGCCATTCTCCAATTGATGGACATCCACTCAATTTCCAGTTTCTAGCCACTACAAAGAGGGATACCAAGGTGTGTGTCTTTATATGCAGCTTTTGGCTTCATGGGATTCATTGAGTATATAGTATGAAACACTTTTCTAAACTTTTCATTTTATTACTTTTCAGTTTTCCTAACAATACTTATAAAATGGTTTATTTGATGATTCCCAAGTCTTACTTTGATGCTGATCATTTTTCTTATTTTAATCCAGTACTATATAGTTTTGATAATTAGTTTTTTCTTATTTTTGAGACCTAATAATGACAGATAACAAAAGTGTACATAGTTATGGACAACATGAAATTCAGTATACCTGAAAGATGCATAGCTCTTATGAGAGAACTCAGCAGGTATTTCATCCAAATAGCAGCCCTGAGTGAAAAAAGCCTGGCAAATGAAAACCATGTTATTGAAGTCAGAGATAGATAATAGTTTTTGGAATGTTTGCATTGAAAAGGAGCACCATAAAACTGGTATAGGTTTTGTAATCAAAACTAATGTATTTACGAGGCTTGCATGACTAGCAAAAGCGAAATGAGAGGTTTATGACAATGCAGTTCCACTTGTAAGAAAGTGCCGTATTGCCATGATCTGTAAGTATGCTTCCACTGTGAAGAGCCCTGCTGAGATGAAAGAAAAATTTAATGAAGACCGCCATCATCAATATGCTGAAAGAAGATAAACTTATAATTCTGGATTACTTTAATGCTAGAATAGGCACAAACTACCAGACATGGCAAGGAGTTCTTGGGAAAAAACAGTGATAACAATTATCACCTTCTATTAAGGACTTGTGTATTTCCTAACCTTCTTATCACTAATATTGTCTTCCATTTACCTAATAAAAATTTGTGGATGCACCCTCAAAGGAAACAGTAGGCATTTAATAGACTATATCTTTATAAGGAGAATAGGATGTGAGAGTGACAAAGGAGATGAATGGTGGTCCTATGGGATGCAATATATTGGATATTGGAGCAAATATAGACTTATCCTCTCCAAGCCAAATATTTACATTTCAACAAAAGCAATGGCTTTAAAACAACATGATTGCAAGAATTAGTGTCCATAGATAAGAGTGTTTCTCTGAGTAGAAACTATTGCTAACTTGGAAGGAAAGCTGAAGCAACATACTGTTGCAGAAATAACATATTGGAGCAGAAAAGAAGGGGCAGCTTTCAAAGATTTGAGTGTATTTATTGATTAGGGCCACAGCACTCAAAAATATAAGATTGGTTTGATGAAAATGATGAGGAAATTCAAAAGCTGCAAACTCCACTGTGTTTACCAGTAGAAGAGTTTGTCTCTAAGAAGGCAGAGTTCAACCCCATCAAAAGTAAAATGCAAGTGAAGTTTCTAAAGATGCAGGATTTTTGATTGATTAGGAAGGCAGATGAAATTCATTTTTATGCAAATAATAACAATCCAAAGCACTTTTGTGATGCTCTGAAAAACTATTTATCAGCCAAAGATCTATGATACATTCTAGCTTCTCAGTGTTTATGGAGTCACATTGATTAGTAATAAGGATCTTATCCTGGAGAAATAGTCTGGACACTTTCATAATATTTTCAACAGACTATCATCAACCAATCCTGACATCGCTGAATATATATCTCACTTTGAAGTTAATCCCTCTTTAGCTGAACTTCTAACTGAGGAAGAAATGTTTAATCCCATTTACTTCCTCTCGCAGTGCCGTGCTGATTCTATTCCACCTGAGATTTTTAAGACAAGGGAGTTCATTGCTCCTACAGAAGCTGACTGACGTTTTCTGGGTAATATAGGAAGAAGTATCCCTTAAGAATTTCAGAATGCTTGCACTATCCATCTCTTTAAAGGTTAAGGAACTAGATTGTCCTGTGACTATCACAATAGTATGGGTGGTGGGGATGTGTAAAATAATCTCACTCATTACAACATTTTTCTGAAATCTTTTTATCTCCTCTCAGACTTCCCATCGACTCTCCTTTCCCTATCCTCTCATCTGAGAATCTTGCTTCATTTTTAGGCCACTTGCAAAGAGGTTCCTTTTCTCTCCTCTTTCTCATCTGACATCACTCAGACGTCTTCTGCCACTTCTTCCTGGATGAAGGAGCAGCACTTCTCATTATCAAGGCTATCCCCTTTACATGCACGGGTGATCCCATTCCATCCCATCTTCTTCATTAAGTTGCCCTTTCTATCATCTCTACCCTTTCACTAATTTATTGGCTGCTTTCCTGGTGCCTATAAACATGCCAAATGTTGTCCTCATCTTCAAATGGTCTGCCCATTCTCTCTTGCTATTATTTCATTTTTTTTTTTCTTTATGTGGCCAGATAACTTGAGGCAGCTGTCTGCAATAAGTGGTTCTATTTTCCTCTTAAGTAGTGACTCTTCTTCCTCTTCTCTCATTCATTTAAAAATCTATGCAGTCTGGCTCTGACCCTCATCATTTAATTTGGGAAAAATTATTCTATATTCTTTCTAGGTTAGTTGTCATCTTCATGAAGAGTATTCATTTAGAAAAATTCTTGGATGATAAAATTGTAAGGAACCTTAGTGACCATCCCATACAGTTTATTAGGCAAGTTGTAATCTGCAGAGGTGCAATGGCTTACATAGAAGTAAGGTAGATAGTTACTGACAAAATTTTCTCTTATTTAGGTAAAATATTCCCTAATCCCTAATATAGTTATTGCATAACATTATCAACCTGATGAATTTCCGGCATCTCTAATCCTGTTTACCAGTGTAAAATTTGATGTCAAAAACTGAACAAAATCCAGTTAGCATCATAGAATTTGATAGAATCATAGTCATAGATTTAGAGCTATAACAGACCTTGGAAAAAATCCATTGAAAATGAGGCACAGGGAAAAATCAAAAGGCTTTTCCAAGATCACTCACACAGATCTGGGATTTAAATACTTGTCTTCTGATTCAAAGTCTAACACTCTTTCCATTGTATTCCCTCTCTCCTTCCTTCCTTTTCTCCCTCCCTCTTCTTTCTTCCCTCCCTCCTTTCTTTCTTCTTTCCCTCCCTCCTTTCTTTCTTCTTTCCCTCCCTCCATCTCTCCTTCTTCCCTTGCCTTCATCTATCCTTCCCTTCCTCCCTCCCTCCCTCCATCTTTTCCCTTTCTTCCCTTCCTCCTTCCTTCCTTCCCTACCCTTTTTTCCCTCCCTCCCCTTTCTTGCTTCCCTGCTCTTCTTCTTTCTCCTCTCCTCTTTCCCTTTCTTTTCTTTAATTGTTCTATTGTGGATAAAGATTAAAGTTCTTGAGTAAAAATTATTTATTTATTTTGTCTCTGAAATGCCATTACTTAGACTGTAGTAGACTCCTTAGAGTGGGAATATTTATAGCCCTTCTTTTGGACTCTCTACTATTAAGTACATTAGCCCTTTTTGACGTTGACGATGTCATTTATGTCAACTTGGTGATTCATGCTGAGAGTCCATAAAACCAGCCTTTATATCAATGTTATAGAATAATAGTATGTTATTATATACTTGTTTCTTTAGTCATTCACCAATTGATTAGCATTTCTTTTGTCACCCAAAAAAAAAAAAAAAAAAAAAAAAAAAAAGCTTGTTTAAGCAATTCACCTATATAGGACCTTTTCTCCTTTTTTTGCATTCTTTGTGATATAGACATATTACTTGTATAGCCGGGTCAAATATGTACTGTTTCTTAAATTTGGGGTTATAATTCTAAATTTCTTCCCAGAATATCTTTATGATTCTCAGTTCTACTATCAGTCTGTAAAATTTTTTTGCCATTTTCATTATTTTTTAATCACCTTTATCAATTTGATAGGCATCAGGTAGAAACTCATAAGTTATTTACATTTGTGTTTGGCTAATTATTAACAATTTAGAGCATTTTTTCATATAACTTCATACTTTGAATTTCTTCTTTGGAAAGTTCTTATCTATATATTTCTATATCTATTTCTACATTTATCAGTTGAGAGTCTAACTCTTATTCTCATATATTTAAATAAAATAAGATCAACAAGCATTTTTAAAATTGCTGCTCTGTGCTTTCTTGGTAATGAGACCCTTATTTAAAAGAAAAAATATTATTATAAAAAACTCCATTTTTATTTTACATCATCGAGACTGTCTATTTTTTATTCTGTGAGCTCTCTATTTTTTGGTGGGGGATAAGGGAGGAGGTCATGAAGGTTTCCCTATCCTCAATTCTGAAAGTTACTTTCTTCTTTGTTTTTCTAATTTTCTTATGATATCACATTTTAAGTGTAAGTCATATATGCTTTTGGAGTTTAATTAGGTATTCACTGTGAGATATTGATGTAAACATAATTTGTGCCCTATTTGATGGATATTTTTCTAGGAATTTTTGTCATATAGTAATGTCTTATCTCAGAAATTAGGTTTTTTGGGTTTATCAAACACTAGGCTGCTGTATGAGTTTGCTTCTGTATTTTGTGTGCGTAATCTGTTCCACTGATCAGCCTCTCTCTGTCTTTTAGCCAATAGCAACTTGTTTAATTGATCACTGTGTTAAAGTATTGTTTGAAATCTATTACCGATAGACTCCCATTTCTTCCAGCTCTTTTCCATCATTACCCTTGATATTCTTTGGCTTTTGTTCTTTATTATGACAGTATATTATATATAAATTTCTAGTTTTATAACTTCTTCGGTAATTTAATCATTGTGACACTGAATAAATAATTTATTTTATTGTCATTTTCATTCCAATACTCAAATCTACCCTTGAACAATTAATATTTCTCAAATTATTTAGCTCTATATTTCTATAAAAATATTTTCTAGGATTCAAAGTGTCAGATGTATGTTGTTCCTAGATATATCAATAGGTACCTAGTTATAACTTTTGTAAGTATTTTGAGTGGATTTCTTCTATTCCTTCTGGTGGTTTTATTGCTAATATGTTGGAATTCTGATGGTTTACATGGATTTGATGTATATCCTGCAACTTTTCTGCATTTTAGTCAACTTTTTAGTTACTTTTTTCAGGTTTTCTAAGTCATTATTTTCTGCAAAGCCCAGTGATTGCATTTATTTTTCCCCATATTATTCCCTTGGTTTCCCTTTCTTGTTTTATGGCTGTAAATATAAATCATTCTGATAATGATGTATATCTTTGTTTTACCCTTGATCTTTCTATAATAGCTAACACTTTCTGGATCTCCATCCTTTTATATATTCTCTGTTAGTTACGTTCATTTACTTTGAACCATCTACAAATTTCAAAAGCACGCCCTTCTTTTATTTTGCTCCACACCATTAATATGTTGAAAAGAATATGACCAGTGGTGAATAAAATTCTTCAGGAGGGTTGGGGGGAAAGTCACCTGGCACTTAACACTTTTTGGAGTTAGCCTAGAATGATAGAAGCAGTGTAAGCTAATGAGTAAGGCAGACGCTAGTTTTTGCAGTGCCTCTCCAAAATAAGAAAATAGTCTAGTTATAGTGGCATACTTCTGTAATTCCTACTACTTGGTAAAGCTGAAGGGATGCTTCATGATCTTGCAATTAGTACTAAAGGTGATCAGTTATTTACATTAAATTCAGTCCCTTTATGGTGGGGAGGATGGGAGGGTACAGAAGTTTGCATAAGTAGAGTAGGAAGCAAACTGGCAATAGGTTATGTAATGGAACAGGTCAAAGCTTTCATGCAGTTTAGTAGTAGGATTTGTCCAGTCAGTAGTCCCTGTACTTCTAACCTGGACAAGAAAAAGAGGCACTATTTTTTCTCCCCACACAGAGTATATATTTTTTTAAAAATTTAATTTCTTGATCTTTTAAGATAAATGAAAGGTAAGAGGGAAAAAACTCTAGATCAAAAATCAGGATTCTGATAACTGGTCTCATTTCAGTTACTAAGTAATTGGATAAATCATTTATCATGTCTATACCTCTTTTTCTTCAAAGGTGAAATGAAAGGATTGGGTGAATTTATTTCTAAGATTTCCATTATGAAGTTACAATAACTTTGAAATAATACTTTGCCTTCTAAACCAATTTAAATGTTTTGGGGATATGTATTTTGTTATACCACAATATCATATTAATTTTATTTGAGAATATTTTAACAATTGCCTAGCTAAGAAAAAATTTTAGTAATCCTTTCAATCCAGTAATTGTTAATAAGTTTGAGCAACATGTATTTTTTTGTAATTCATGTCATATTATCATGAGAATTTGTTCTGAGCTAATGACCACTCCCTAATGTGTTTTATCTTTTTCTATAAATGTTACCATTTGGTGTTTTTAAATGTTTTATATTTTGTACGTATTTTTAATACTCCAAAGATAAATTTAATTAAGGCATTTTGTTCATTCTAATTTATATATTATAAATAATTCTAATAATTGTAACTTATAAATGTTGAGTTATTTGATCTTTAATAAATGTGATAATTTATTCAGTTTGGGTACGGTAGAATAAAATGATTGCACATATGCAAGTTATTGTTAATTGTTCATACATATGCCAGTATCTATTATCACCTAATTTTGGTGTAATTTTATTATAGCAGCTTAACAACTCTAATAATTTTAATTGTTATCTAGAAGAATAACATCATTTAATTTGATCAAAAGTATGGCAGGATAGATGAGTGACAAATTAATAATTTACCATCTTTTCATAATACTGTAGCCTGAAATATTAGAAAGATTGATGGCAGAAAAGGTTAACAAATTTTAGCAGCTTTCATTAGCTTTACATTGTCATATGTTTGTGGTACTGACTGAAATAAGCTTTGTAGGAGATCCAGTCTAGGGAACTAATTACTTGTGCCGATTGCTATACTGATGAATAGAATTTCATTGTATCTTTCCCCTGAAGATGAGCAGCAGTGTGTGATTCACGGCTGCATCCTGGCTGATATTTGATAATAATTTTAACAGATAAATGTAGGAAGGCAGAATGATGAAGTACCTATTCTGGCGCTGTGACTACCAAAGGCATCCACATAGCCAGCTGTGCTCTGCCTTTTAAAAATATCACTGATGGAAAATTTTAAGTCATTAATTGACCTTCAAGGAAATGTCTTTTCCTCATCTCTACACATGCATATACTTTAAAACATGTTCAGTTACTCTTTTCAAGTGATAACTTTTGTTTTTATTTGAAAATTAAATAATTGACCATATCATGTAAATGAAACTCCAAGTTGTCATGTACACATACGTTATATGCATGTATATATGCATATGTACATACATAATACAATACCTATTAATTTTAGATACATTTTAATGACAGGAATATAGTCTTCTAGCATTTCTTTCCCTGCTTGTATAATATTCTTCCCTGTCCTCGTAGTAATGATCAAAATTGACAAAGGATATATTTGGTATCCATGTTTTCTTTCTCCATATTCTCAGAAAAGAGATACCAAACCCACTGTAGTCATATCACTTTTTTAAAAATAGCTGTTGAGAAAATTACATAGTTTATGGCTTATTTTCTTGTTGAACTGAATTTGAGTGACTTAATTTGTAAAATTATAGCTCTATAGACCCTGCTTTGTTTTTAGATTTATTCTTTAAAATGCAGAGAATATCACTATCATTTTTAGTATTTTGAGCTGTAAATTGGTCAAGGATACTAATTTGTCACAGCTGACAGGGACACAATTTTATTAGCTCATGAAATACAAGTTGGGTTTTATTTTGTATTTATCATTCTAGCAGAAGTTCCAATTATGGGAAAAAATTATTTTACTTTTGAAATTCACATATCTTCAAGCTTTAGATTTTTTGGTTGTTGTTCTTGCAAATTATACCACAGGTGTTTCCCTTCCATCCTGTCTTGCATATTAGGATTCTTTTTTTTTTCCTTTACTATTTTCCTAGCAAGATATTTTCAGTGTTTTAGTTAAGATTTAGCTTTAAAAAAGCATATTACCGAAAACTCTTTACATATTTGAAGAAGTATAATGCAAGATAAATTTAGCATATCCTTTAAAAAGTAAATTTTAAGAAATATGTTTTCCATATAGCAATTATTGCACATCATATAGCATGTAGTTTTTAATTAAATATAAAAACATAGCACATGAAACAGAAATCCAATCTGATTTGCTTGAAAATAGATTGCTGTTTCACTCTCCTGCAATGGTTTATTTAAAAACAGTAAATGGAAAAGAAATGCATTTTCTTGTGTTGTTCTAAGCCTCAGGGGCTAAATGTAATGAATATTTTAAGAGATTATTTTAATTAAATTCCTGCACATCTAAACAGAGCAATATTTTATTATCACATACATAACCATGTAACTGAGGTATTCATTAAAGTTAACACTTTCTGGACCAAGCATTCATAGTATGATTTACTGACCTTGTGCAAAAAGGCACAAATTAGGAAGAAAAATGAAGGGGGACAGACTTTGATTAATATAGGTAATGTTATACCATATTTATAATAGCCTTTTCCCTATTCTGGTTTATAAATGCAGTCACTGAGAAAGGTGCCCTGCTGAGGCTGAAATGAGGCTGAAATCGGAGCACATGCCACTAGAGTGTGGGGAAACTGATCACACTGTCAGCAATTCATTTCAAAATGATGTATTTAGTGCTCATTTCACCTTCCAAGAAAAAAGGGAAAGGAGTTCCTTAGACTGGAAGGTGATATTGTTATTTTCAAGGACATACCTAAGTAAAAGATTGCAGCAAAAAGGGGGGGGGGGTTGTTTAACAGGGATTGGATGGGGAGCAGAAAAAAAGGGCAGAGCAAACAAGGAGAGCTTTATGCAGAAATCCAGTGCTACCACGCTGTTTGATAATTGCTAACATATGTGGCTTCTCTGTTTCATTGTAGTCGTCCTCGTGAGTTCTGGCGCCTTGACTACTGGGAAGATGACTTGCGGCGCCGGCGACGATTTGTGCGTAACCCTCTTGGATCGACACATCCTGAAGCGACACTAAAAACAGCCGTGGAACATGGTCAGTGTAAAAACCACTTTTTGTCCATAGCAGCAGGTACAGTACTTGGTAATGAAGAACAGAGTTTCATTACTGCAAGGCCTTGTAAAACAGTTCAACACTACATTTCTGTTATTTTACCCACAAATGAAACAAGTAGCTACTTTTTCATAGACAGCATAGTATCTGTAATCTTGTGATGTTAATCACATATACAATATATTACACATGCAACATTTTTATAACAGACTTTGTCTCTAGAGTTGGAAGTTAAAATTATTTTTAATAACACATTTAGCTTTGAGTTCATTGCCTTCATCAAGTAAAAGATCACTAATTAATTTAATTATTTTGATATAATAAAGAAAACATTACTAAAACCAAATACATTTTGAGGCACTCTTGGGCATATATGTTTTTTTCTTAACTGCTGATTTTTAACTTGAGATTCCAGTGAGAAGCAGAGGGATAGTAATAAATGTCTAAGTGCCTTGGCCTAGGTAGTCTCTAAGCCTTGATTTGTAGATGGTAATGATAGATGGCTAGTGGAAAAAGAGAATAGACATTATTTCCCTATGTTACTGTTCTGCATCATCTTGTTAGCACAGCTCAACAAAACATCTCTTCCTCCTTTCCCCCTCCCCCCCCACCAGTTTTTGTTGTATTGCATATTACCTTACTTCTTATTCAGCAACAATTTTTGGAAGCTGTCTGAAAAGCCAGTAGGAATGAATGAGTAGAACTATGGATTATTCCTTTGGGTTTAACAATTTCTTTATCTTGATTATGCACTAAAACTTATTATTTTATGGTTTTGAAAGTTATTTAAGATACATAGTTAAGGGAAATGTGAAATTTACCCACACTTCATATTGTCAGTAAAACTGACAACATGCCTTAATGTTTTTTGCTCTTTTTTAAATACAAAATATCTTTACTTTTTTCATGCTTGCCATTTAAAATTTCAAGTTTTGTATTTACATTTATAAGGTTAAAGTGCAAAATACAAAGGAAATACTAATTTAAGGCAATTAAGAATATTGTTGAGATCTAGATGAAAGAATATAATGTTGGGTTTGGCCTCAGCCAGGCAGCTTAACCTCTTGCACTCAGCCTTAAAGAGCCATTTCTGGAAGAAAATGTCTACAATATGTCATCAGATATAACACCAAATGTGACATCAGTCCTTTAAAATAAATGGCCATACAGAGAATAGTCAATAACAAAGTGATCTAAAAGCAATGAGTCCCAAAGCCTTACATCTTCAATAGTAGGAGGAGGGGAAGAAGAAACAAAATGTAGAATTAATTAGGCCACTTCAGCTTTGGGTGTTCTTATTATTTTTATTGTGAGGTGATACTGTGGATTTTAGAGTAGAATGTATTTTTTGGTTAATGACCTTACATTTAAAATTTATTCTTTTTAGAAGAATTTTATTCCATTTGAGCAAAAAAGAAAAAAAATTAGTACTTCTTGAAAAATAGTTTTGACAATTTAAGAATTTTTCTTAAATCTTTTCTTTCATTTAATAAGGATTTTTACATTTTTTGCTTTAGATAAGCCATTTGTTTTCACAAATTTTCCTCATTGTATAGTTAATTTTCTAAACTTATTTGCAAGTGAACAGAATAATGAGATTTTTGTTCACTGAAATTAAAATAATCCTTCAAATTTACTCCTCATACATATTTTTTCACACTAAGAATTTTCAAATTCATACCAGAAAATTAATGAATTGAACCATTCCATTTAGACAACGTAAGTACCTATGTGATGATCCTAGTTGTAATTTTGTTATGAGGAAAAAAATTCCCTTGCATATCTTCTCTTCTGTGATCTTGCAGTAACATTACATTGGAGCAGTTTACTTTCTAATAATAATCACCCTTTAAATTAATATCTTTTTTAAATTTATGAGGATTAATAACTCTGATTTTTAAACTATTAATGAAAAAGTTAAAATAACTTTTTTTTTTGTCTTAAAAGGTTTCATTTAATTCCATAAAAGAGAAGCTAGGCTAAAACATTTGATTTGGTACTGTCTTGTTTAGTAGAATTTTTATAGTTCTCTAGTGATCATCAATATCTAAAGCAGATTTTGAAGTACAAGAACATTTAAATAAGGAATAAACTTTTAATAGAAAAATATTCCTCTTTGTTTATTTCTAATATGTTTCTAATTCAAGTTTTTGTTATTGTAGTTCAACTAAAAATCAAATACCAGGTAATAAGCAAACAGATTTAGGCATACCATTAGGCTTATCTTTCTCACTAAAATGTATAGTTACCTTTTGTTTAGCTTTCTTGAAGGATGCTAATTATAATTGTCTAAGATGCTAGCTATACATACCTATTTAAAAAAAAAAAAAAACAATAAAAATAATGTGACATAAAGGTATTTTAGGATGTTCTAGAAACCAGTCCCTTACTGTGTGATGCCATATTTTGTTTTCAGTATACAAAACAATTATATTTAAAATATAATTTTACAGCTTTAGTCTGAAAATATCTCCAAAGTATCAACAATATAAGTATAATTTTAGAGTAATATTTACTTTTAAGAATCTGTTTTGAATAAAGTTAAAAGGTGAATAATCAAATTAAAAAATAGGTTAAAAAAAAAAAACAACAAAGTTGGGGGTGGCGGTGGGAAGATGGCCAAAGTATGTTATAAAATCCTGTAACAGATAAAATTATAGTGAGCAAAAATGTTTACATATAACTAGTCTTTGTGCATTTCCCATTGTTTTATATTTAGGTCATAGAAGGTTGACTTCATTTTGGGAATAATGCATTTTTAAAGTGAAGAACCTTGAGTACCATGCACCATATTAATATAAAAGAAAAACATCCAAAGGGAAATCTTGTTGGAGATTACTTATGTATTTTAGTTGTTAGCGCCATCTTTTCCAGGAATTGATTTGATTTGAAGGAAAGCCTCTGGTGCAAAGGTGGCCGCGTAAATACCTGAAGACTAATGTTCTCTGTTCTCACGATCAATACCAGCCCCATGACTCTACTTCTGGCTACCTTCTAGTTAAAAACAAATTTTTTAATTCTGACAATTTAATTGCCCTGCCCAAGTTCACATTAACTTGCTTTGGGGAAAGAAGATTTAGGTAATTTTTCAAAGAAAGAACCTCCAAAGTAGTTATTTGTAAAAGTCATTGTTGCATTGTAGGATTTTTTTTAAACTTTGTAGTCATTATCATATTCTAAATTTAAAATTAAAAATTTTGTTTAAATTTTGTGAAAATAGTCTATACCAGGTAAAGATTAATATTGTGATTTAAAATTTTCCCTTTTTGTATATATTCTTATATATGAATGTATAATTATTAAATATTCATTAGCATTCAAATACAAGGTACTGAATAGATTTGCTAACTTCTAATTGTCTGATTCTTCTTATTGAATTTCAGAGCAAATAGGGATATTAATGATCCACTACCCATATTTTACAGATCAGTAAACTCAGAGAAGTTATATGCACATGGTCACATATTAGTTAGTGACAGAAATGAGACTAGAAGATAAGCAATCTTACTTCTAGTAAAGAACTAATATGCTGTTTTTTCCAAATTCTTTGTTTATTTTAGTTGACATTTTATCATCAAGTTAAAAGGAAAAAAAAATAGGTTTAAAATTCAAGTGTTATAATAACTTTTATTAACAAGTTTCCACTTTAGTGTATTTTTTATTTAGGTGATAAAATGAATCCTACTTGAAATAATTGCAAATTGTAAGGATATAGAAATATTTTTTTAAAAAATAAAAAAAAATGGTAAGATTGTCTCTACCATCTAAAGGAGAAAATTCTTTCTCATTGTTGCCATTGCTTTTTAGTCAGATTCTGTAAATAATAGATTATACCCTTATTCTTTGTCTTTGGTAGATGTTCATTTAGCAAGATTTTTTGTTAACACAAATATGTTTCTATATAGAATGTCATAAATATTTTATTTGATAGATGGATAAATAGAATCATGAGCTGGAAATTGTCACTAAGGTAGATGTGGAATGTTATTTAACCTGCTAACTCAGCATGATTAACTTGAAATATATTATATTTGTAGTTATCACATCAGTTATGTTTTAATTTTTTCTTGTAATAAATAATAGTATAAAATAATTCAAGAAATGGGCTTTTGAAGCAATAAGATTATTCCCTGATCAAGTTACCCAACATGCTTCTATCTCTTTAGCTGCCAAAATATATTGTTCTCTTTGTTAATGTAGCAATTTCTAGAATTCCATATTTATCAGGAGAAACCTATGATTTGCTCTTTAAATCATGGTGGGCTGTTTTAAGCTACCCATACTTTGTTGAGTTTGTCCCACGTCCCCAGTATCCTTCTTTGTAAATGCCACAAATTACATACCATCTATATGAACTATGATATATTTTCTAAATTATTCCAGTGTAATAAAGGCAGGTATATATCTCTAGAATCTCAGTAGAGTAGAGCTTTGGTAGCCCTCATCATCTTATATATTAGTAAATCTATTATAAAAATCTGTGAAGTTCTCTATTATCATTTTAGTGGTTAAGATGATGAATGTTGCTTTGAAGAGTAATTTTTCTTGAAATGGTATGGTGCCAAAGACTTTGGTACAAAGTCTTCTCTTACTTACTTTCTGAAATATTAACTGTGGCAGTCTACTAATTGAGGAAAGGGAAAGAATCTGTGAATCTCAAATAGAAAATATTCCCACATACTTTTTGTCTTAGCTTCATTCACCCTATTCTGCAGACAAATCCATTCCTATCCAGTGTTGCTTCAGAGTTTGCCCCTAAAAATCTCACCAACACATATTAAGCCCCTGGTAGAGCTTCCTTTTGAGTTCAGTGTATCAGCTTTTAGAACTGACATGGATTAAGGCTGTGTAAAATGCAGCTAGAAACACTCAAAAATTAGTATAGTTTTATCTAATAGCTGTAGCTTCAGTAATTATTTAGTTGAAAAATAATGGAACCGCCACAAAGACAAAGCTAGATGAGGTATATTTTTACCTTCTACTGTAAAAGAATTTAAAAAATTTTATTCTTAGTAGTCTTTTTGATATCTAGAAAATTTCTTGAGTTAAGATTGACTTGAACACACAACTTATATTTAAATGATTTAAAAGTATGCCCTGACATCTTCAAATTAAACGGTTAGTTCAATGTGGAATACACTGACTCACAAGTGAAATATAACATCAGATACCTGTTTATAAAATGGTGATTAAGTGGTATAGTGTAGCTAAAAATAAAAATGTATTTTCCCCCAATGCATATAAACATTATAATTACCTTTTATTTTTGCTTGGAATTGTTTTGTTCTAATTTTGAAAAAAAAAAATCTTTAGCAGAAAGCTATTAGGCCACTGAGAATTGAACAACAGCGCATGTGGTGTGTATTAGAGTACTGTTGGTAATTTTACTGCTGCTAACTTAAAATCCTCAAGGGGGAGTTAATTACAGGAAAACCATTCTAAATATCAGTAAGCTGCATATTTTCCATGACAAGAGGGTTTTTAGCTCAGATTGAACAACTCCAGAATCTGAGCTTTTTTTTTTTTTTTATTTGTTTGTTTGATAAATTAAAAAATAAGATAAAAGTAAAAATCCCATATATGCAATATATACATATTACTGTCTTTTACATAAAACTTTCCCTTAATCAGAATGTATTCTGTTTGGAGCACATTGTTAAGAACATGAGAATATATACATCATCTTTATTTCAAACTCTAAATTGAAATGATTGAAAATTAGAAATGTCTTGGTTCATTTTACTTTATCTTGCCTTTAAATGTGCATTTATTTACTGAAAGTTTAAGCCATGTTATATTGCCACTAGGGACTGTCTTCCTCTGTAAATGTTTGCAGATTAAAGGTTTTTTTTTTTTGTTAAATAAGCTAGTGGAGCCTAAAGTCATGTATGGCAGTAATCAGGGAAAGTAATGAGCAAGTTGTTCCTGATGTGTTTGGCATATGTTCCTCAGACATGGATTTGGATGTGAATATTTTCATAATTTACATTTTATGTTTGATTTTTTTTCCTAAACTATTTTTTACCAAACTTTTTTTAATAAGTAAAAGCAATCCCTAAATATATATACATGTATGCTAACTTGTATAAAAATGCACAAGTTCCATGTTTTTTTTAAATGATAGGAAGAAATAACCCCTCCATTCAAAAATTAGCATATTGATTAATATAATTGTCCAGTAAGTAGTCATTGATTTACATCTTTTAAATCTCACTTTTTAATTTTTATACTTTCAAGGACTAATTTTTTAATAAGTGTGATAATATAAAAATTTAAAAACCTAGAAATAATTGCTTACTTGGGGATTTATTACATGTTTCTCCAAAATAAATATTAAAATAATGAAGTAACTTCTTTCATTCAACCTAAATTTTATGTCTTAACATGGTATACTTAATTGTAACTTTGGGGATAATATATCCATTGATATCCAGTATTTTAATGATGTGCAAATAATAGCAAATAGCTATCCTTTACATAACCCCCCTTTTAATTTTTGCAAAGGGTTTTAGATATTTTGTTATTTGATCTCATATATTTAAGAAAATAAGATTTTATTCACCCACACATAGTATGTGAATTAATAATTTATTTTTTTTTTTTTAAATTTCTCTCAACTTTGTTTTTACTATATTTTTTAGGAGAAATTAGAATCCTTGAAGTATTAAAATATCAGGAGAAATACTTCTATTTTTCCAAAAGTAATGCTCTGTTATAACAATGGAATGAATTAATGATAACTACAAATGAGTTGGCAATGATATAAAAATGAAGTTTTGATGTCAAAATGAAGTTTTATTCTACCCATAAATAACCTTTGAGTACAAAACTATAGATAATATAGAATTACAGACCTGGAAAGATCTTTAGAGTTTTATCTGGGCCAACCCCTTCATTTTACAGAGGAAGAAACTGAGTCCCAAAGAGGTTAATTACTTGAATCAGCTTGCCTATGCTATAATTTATATGTTTAAAATCCTTTGGATTGATTTATTTTAATACAACGTTTTTTTGGTGCCATCTGACTCCACCCAATTCCTTCTTGGGAACTTGTTTTCACCAGGCTGGATCTCTTCAGCCATTCTACAGGGAAAGCTTGGTTCAAAGAATCAGGTGCACCATTTCCAAGGACTAGATCAAGTTTGTAATATGTAAGCAGGAGAAGTTAGGGCTTCTCAGTGAAGTTCCTAAACCTGCCTTTTTTTCACATGGACTTTACAATTTTCTATGCATCAGAAACATGGTCCAGCTTTTGCTCAAAATCTTTTAGGTAGCCTGTTTCCTGGTGGTCCATGAAAGTGGTTCTATTCCTTCCAAACATGAAGGCATCCACACCCTCTGCTCTGTAGTTGAGTTAAAGGCTTGCAGTATTTGAAGTTCTGGTTTTCATTTCTAGTCCCCAGATCATTTCTCCCAGTTATTTCCACTGACTCCTCTGCTCCTTCTCCTAGTCTCATTGTTGGCTGTCGGCGCCCCCCAGAGCTCCTCCTTTGCAGATTGCAGAGATTTGTGTGTTTGCTTCTCTTCCTCCCTCCTGCTGCCTTGTCACACGTCCTGAGAAAATGGGCATGGCTTTTTTTTGCTAGTGTATTTGTAGAGGCTTCTCTGGCCTGCCAAACCTTTTCTGTTGTATTTACCCCCAGGATATCTTAGCCCTTTAGTTTAACCGCCTGGAGAGGTGGCTTTTGCACCTCAGGTTTCCTAGCCTTGTATTTTAGGAGAAACTACTGTAATCCTGTGCTAGGGACTGGGAGGATGAAGAAAGGGGGGAAGAGATGTGAATTGATAAGAACCAGTGGCTTCATTAGTGCCATAGATTCATCTCTCCAATCTCCATGGGAAGCAGCATGCTCAGACTTGGATATGAAGGCCTCAGCCACCTTCTTAACTTATCTCAATTTTGAATTTTCTCCAAATGTATCTGGTTGTTATGTTATTCACAGAATGAAGTTTTCCCACCTTACTTCCTCAGTATCTTATGGAAAATTGAATAGATTTGCCTGGTAACTGTGCACTTGAAACTAGAGATTTTCCTCCACCCCCTTCCCCAATATCTCAGGAAGTGCTGGTTTTCAATCCTCCTCGTTCTTAACTATAAATAAATAAATGGTGAGAAGTCACTGGTTCTGAGGTTGGGTTTAATGGGATAAGTATTCTTCAGGGTACTGTTACACTAGATTTGGGAAATAGATTGTCATACATACTTGTTTGCTCTCCTGAGTACCTGTATGATGTGTGTCTGTGTGTGTTTGTGTGTGTGTGTGTATGAGAGAGAGAGAGAGAGACAGAGACAGAGAGATTGAGAAAGATTGATAAAGAGATTGATTGACTAATTCTCCAAATACTAGTGATCATCATTGACTAACCTTCCCTTATTTCAAATGTTTATTCCTCTCACCTTTTACTTTTGGTCACTGTCTCCTTCCTAAGCTGATGGACATCCCTGTTTCTTTTTTTATTTCAGCTTCAGATGAAGATATCCTTGCTAAAGGAAAACAGTCCATCAAGAGTCAGGCTTTAGGAAATCAGAACTCGGAAAGTGAGATTACCTTAGACGGCGATGATGATACCCTGTCATCCGTGGAGGAGAAAGACTTAGAGAATCTGACTGGTAAATTCTGCAGTTGGGCAAATATTCAAACTAGTTTGCCCATCGATCTGCTATATTTTTAGTTATGACAACTAAGTTCTATTTAAACAGTAAGGATTGTCCTCCACATTTAAGTTAAAAAGAGATTGTTTTTGTTTCTGATGTTTCCCCTCTCTGTCATTATATCTGTTGTTTCCCCTGACTTGTGCTGTGAACTACTACTTCCACACTTCTCTCAACAAACACCGTCATTATTTTATGCTTAATTTTTCTTTTTATGGTCATGGGCTTCCATTTGGAGAAGTCATTTTTCCCCCTTTCTTTCTTTCTTTCTTTTTTTTTTTTGTTTTGTTAAAAACTAAAAGTATCCTTTCCCACTTACCCTTGGGGGCCTTGCTGTCTAATTACTTTAAAAGTCTGCCTAGGTAAGTAGTTTGTAAACAAACCTAGCCCTGGAGTAAAAAAGTTGGTTTTGATATGCTGGATTTTAGTAATTGTGTCCCTTTTTACATTTAGCTTTTCCATATAAAGTAAAAACAAGAAAAAAAATTCTGTTTCAAGAACCTAGAGCCACTTTCTCCTCCCAGAACTTCATGACAGTAAGAAGATAGGTTTTTCAATATGATTGTATCTGGAAATTTCTCAGCTTTGTTTGCAGGACAGAAGAGAAGTAACAGAGGGTAGATGGCCAATAGGACATTTGTTTTCCTTCCTGTGGCATTTTAATATTTCACTAAGTAGCTTTGTTCCTCCTTTGCCTACAGTTCTTTTGGTATGACTATTAAAAGGGCTACACAAAAAGAGCAATAAGATGGAGATGAGTCCAGAATTTTTTTCAGATGCAGAATTATCCTTTGTATAATGTCTTCTACTCTGGTAAATCTAAAACCTGAATCTATTGTTTATGAACACTTATTTTTAATTTTGCTATATACTTTTCGATCAAGGAAAACAGAAAGCAAGATAGGATATGCACTCTGTAGTGAAGGCTATATAATTCTCAATAAAATAAAATTAAATAAATTGGAGCATTATACCTTGTGATTTTTGTTTCCTTTCTCCCTCCCTTCCCCATTTGTAGAGAAAAGAATTGTTCATCTCTATCTACCTTTCCTACAAAACTCACCGACCATTTCCTCCTTTTTTATTATGCTTCTATTCCAGCTTCTGGTTATACATTCATACTGTAATAGAGGTGAAAGGGGAGTTTAATTATATAATCTTGACAATGGCAATAGGATTAAGAAGTAATCCTCACTAATAAAGTGGTGTGGGTTAGAAATGAAGTGGAAATTGTCAGGGGTCTTCTGTAGGACCTGGGCTGCCCTGGATCCTGCAGCTGTCTGTTCACCCCATAATTGAATGTCTGAAAGTGATTGAAAAAATGTTATTTCTCTTCTGGATTACATGCTAATGTACAGAGGGCAAAAGGAGACAGCAAAAGAACACATAGCTGCTTATTTCATCCATTTATGAGGATGAGCTTAGGGAAATCATGGCCGTTCTCCTGCTATCTGCTGCCCATCTGCAAACACAATGTATTTGTACATTGGGAATAGGGGGCAAAGCCTTTTCTGCTCTCAGTAGAGCATCCCTTCTATTGTCCTTCTGGCGCACATTAAGATTGATGTTAGATTAAAGACCATCACCGCTCTAACAATCGATGGAAATGACAGGTCATCTGAATTTCGGGGCAGTTATTCACTCATTGATTGCCTGAGTAGTTGTACTACTGTATTAATTCAAAATTTTAAGTATCACTTTCATGTTGCTTTTTTGTTCCACAAAGAATCTGAGAAATCACAAATTGATTTCAGATCCTTAATTTTTCTTAAAACAAAAAAAGCCTGAAATACAGATTAAGCAAATGTATATATGATTATCTTTATTCTTTATATGTGTATACATTTAGTGTCTCCCTCATTTTTTTATGTTTGTGTCTATAGACTCTAGACTGTTAAATCTGAAGTGATTCCATTGTTTTCAGTAGCAATCTGATTTGTCTCTTTGATAAACCCTGTGGAGATTTGATTATTCCAATAAAAATTCATTCAGTTGGAAACCCACCCTCCAGCTGTTTAATCCCTGAATCCCCAAACTACATGAATACTGTATTTGGAACCGCTGAGCAATATTTAACAGTAGAGTGGAAGGTATACTAAAGTAGAATTTTTAATAATTCTTTTCATGAAAGTTGAGATGAAGCATGAGATTTTCAGAACTAGCACCCAGACTACAGAGAATGCAGTGATAAGGATGATTTTACTAACTTCACCAAAATGCTGATCTTTTGTGATCTAGCTCTATTTAGAATCTGAGCTCGTCTTGGAAGCCTGCTTAGTTTTCTCCATTTCCGTACTTACTGCTTGGGTAATGGCTACTTGCTGGTTGGCAGCCTGAGGCTTGCCCCTGATGTGAAATGTGAATGAATAGTAGAATCAAATTCTATCTGACTATGGGCATTGCATACTCACTACAAAGCAATTGCATACCAATTTACCAGGATCATTAACCAGCTGTTATAGGCCCAAGGGTCTAGAAGTCTTTGCATTGTTGGAGGAGGATAGGATCCGACAGAATCTGTGGGTGGGGGGTAGGGAGACACTACATAGTAGTAGTGAGAATCAGGAAGAAAAATAACATTTCTAATCAAGTTTCTTACACATCTGGTGTTTTCTTTCTATATTCCACAGGTCCTGTGAGCTTGAGCACACCAGCTCAACTTGTGGCCCCTTCTGTGGTGGTGAAGGGTACTCTTTCTATCACCTCCTCTGAACTCTATTTTGAAGTAGATGAAGAAGAGCCGAACTTCAAGAAAATTGACCCCAAGGTAAGAGGAGGAAAAATGTATTATCTTATTTCCTCACTACCCTCAAGCCTTCTGTTTGTTTTTTCTCCCCTGTTATTGGATTGTTTAGAATTTATTTGGGGGAGGAGGACATAGAGTCGGTTTGGGAAACATCTAGTTACATTCTAAAAGATGTGATTTAACTTTTTCACTGAGTTATACCTTGCTTTCTTGTTAGCTCTTTTTGCCCTTATATAATCTTGAGTTTCACTTACTGGCTATTTTAATGTAGTTCATTTATGTTAATAATAATTTCCTTATAGGTCTAGTGCTAATTAACTTAGTAGGGTGAAAATGGGGAGTTTTACAAATTCATCTCATATAAAAAATATCATAGGGAACCTGAGATTGCAGTTTGAAAGGTTTTTAATGTTTACAAATAGAATTCTAATATATATTGCTCTTACTTGTTTTGTCTCTTTGACTTACTGTTCTAAATGTCTTGTTTGTAATATATATTTCTTAGAGTATATTGTTGAATTTTTAAAAGTACCATGTATAGTTTCCTAAATTTAAACCAAAAATATTTTAATTTTTTTTAAAAATTATTTTTCAGACCCACCTAACTTCTCATTATTCATTTAGACTATGGAAATAGCCATGAAGCTGGGAGGAAGATTTAAAATTGTATTTATTTTTATAAAGCTGAAGGTTAAATCTCTATTTCCGAGCAGCAACTTTTTCTTAAAAGAACAAGCTCTGCCAAGGAATAAGGTGTTTGGAAGAGTAGTAGGGCAGTTTTAAACAAAGCAAACTTTTACAACAAATATTTATCTTAGAGTTTAGACAGGGGAAGGAGCTTAGGTAGAAGAAGTTCTTGGGAGTTATTATGGTGCTATTATTAAATCATTTTTTAAAAAATTAAATAGTTTAAGTCCTCTGCAAGAGCCATTAAGTTTTTTTATTAAAAAGATTAATTTAAATCTCAGTATGGACTACCCTTTGTTCTAATCTTATTGCCTTTATTTAGAGGAAATGGTTAGACTGTGTGACTGGAAGGAATTGGAAAAAGAGTTCAACTCTGACACTGGACTGAACAGTTTTTGAAATTTGAATTTTTGGAGTTATTCAAAGAGAAGTCCCGATATATCTTTATAAATCAAGAATATACAATTGGGCAATTTTGTTTCATTGATTAGCTTTTTGGACTCCATTGTATAGTTAAAGCGTAGCTAAAATTGATAGGAAGAGGGCCTTTAAGTTGAAAAAATATTTTAATTCTACAATTACTGGTAGTTGGCAAGTCAGCTTAAAATACCAAATCAGTGAACAGGTATTTGAATGGGATTTTTCTTAGGCTAAGAATCCTCTTATGTGTAGTGTCATTGAAACAGCTTTGATAACAGCTGTACTTTCTGTTTTTCTGTTGTATTCTGTCCAGCATCATTTAATTTCTCTTTCATTGTTGCCTGTTAAGGATTGAGCAGGTTTTTGGATCCCCAAAGACTACCCTGTACCACAGCAAATTGGCTAAACATGTCTAGCAGGGATTAAGTCTGGGTCTGGAAATTACAGATATAAAATAAAATACAGATAAATAATAATTTGTAAAAAATAATAATAATAATTTTTCCAATTTCATATTATTTGAACTTTTGATTACATAGACCTGAATGATATCTGTTTTTGATAAGTTTGAGAATTGAAGTCAAGAGCTTTGTATTCTTAGCTCAGTGGCTTATATTAAACTGAAAGAAGCAGGAGAAAAGTAAAGATTTACAAAATTAAAAATTTCTTGAATTTTTTAAAACAGAAAGATCATGGAGCCTTATAGATTTTTATTGCTACTTTAGGGAAGAAATCTGACTTCAGGTGTTGGTTTTAGTATTGTTGGTTTCAAAGTAAAAAGTTAGTAGTTTTTAGGTTTCAGCTCTTCTTGGAGCTTCCTTTTCCTCTCTTAATCATTTGTTATTTACCAATACTTATCTAACTTCATAGAATCAGTGGAAAAGAAAGCATTTTGGGAACTTTATTGTTCAATGTAAATGTAAGTTATTTTTATTAAAAGTGGCTTAAAAAGTGTCCCTAAGAGAATCACTATATTTACAATTTCTCTTACTATTTGTCTTAATCACAAAGAAAAGTAAGCCTAGGTTTCTGTTTTTAAATTAAATAAGATCATCACTGATAAGGTCACAAATTTTTATTTTCATGTAGAAGTATGTTTTGTTTAGTTTTAAACCAAGAAACAGTAATCCCTACAAGCTAAACCCATATTTATTAGGTGAGCCATTTTTCAGAACTCAAAGTGGACTCTAATCCCCAATCCCTTTGCCTTAGGCTTTTCATTTGTGTCCAAAGAAAAAGTTTGTTTCTACTTTATTTTCTTTTCTAAGAAATTCAGAATTAATTCGCTTTCCAAGTTTGAGGTACAAACTTAAATGCTGAATAAAGATCTTTGACATAATTACACTTTAGCAAATTTTCAGTTTGATGATTATTTTAAATGTGGTTTTGATAGGAGGCAATTTCATAACTTTTCCTAATATTTATTATATTTTCCCTACATATTTTCATTCATGGTTCAAGATTTTGAAATAATTTTGTGTTGTAAATTTATAATTTTATTTTTTCTTATGTATCAAGTATGTATCCTCTTTTCTCCATTTTAATTACCTCTAACCACCTTCAAAACACCTTCAGCAAAATATACCCAGTAATCATTTTGTAGTGGAATGAAATAAAAGGTTAGCTATTTTGATGTTTACATAGTAAAAAAAAAGGAAGGAAGAAAGAAAGAATACTATAGAGACTCAAGAAAATCGTATTTCTCTTTTCCCTCTATAATGAAAAATGAAAGTCTTAATCCTTTCAATTTAGACATATCACTAATATAATTTCCATTTTGTTCTTTCTTGTATGGTTGTCTGATACATTGCTAAGTTTTATTATTTACTTAAAAGCCTGGAGAGGATAAATGGTTATAGGGGAGAAAATCAACTAACAGCATTAATAATTCAGAGAAGATCTATAAATGTTTCCTTGCATTTCAGAGTCAAATTGAAATAGTTTGTTTTTTAGTTACGGTATAAGAAAGCAAATCTATTAATTTTTAATGTGAATGAATCACATTTACTTATTAAGGTTGGACATGTACACATATGTGTATATATGCATATATATATATATATATATATAAATTTTTATCAGTCTTAAAGCACAGACTTAAGTCAGGAATAAATTAGCAGGATGAGTTTTGCAAGATTATAGCTACATTATGAATGTTAACGATCAGACTTTGGTTTGATTCTGCATACTTTAGCTTCAAAAGTTGTTTTTTATTTTGAGACATTGTTACACATCAGATTTCACCTGCCCTGTTTAAAAACAATCCACGAAAGTCGATGCAAAGTTAAAGTAATATTTTATTACTGTTTTCAACAAGTGGGTTTAGGGTGAGGATAGAGGTGCAAGAGAGAGAAGGGCACATAATCTGAGTTGGCACTGAAATACATTTAACATCAGTAAAACTTTTAAAAGAGAAATTTGTACATATAGTTAAATAATTTTTTTTCACTTGGTGACAACATTCAGGCAAACAAAAAACAAAATAGAGGAGATAAAAGGAGGAAAAGACTACTATACATGGATTTGAAAATGTACCTTGGGTTTCGTTTTGTTGTGGCAAAGTCCGATTGCTTCTTTTGTGTGATCTTTTAAATTCACATTTTTTTTTTTTTGGAAGAAAGATCACTCCTGTACAAGATGATTTTGTTTGTTTGTTTTTTTAAATGTTCTTCCATCTGGTGGTGAGGATTTTTCTTTCCTTCTTCCTGCTTGGTGATTAAATAAAAATTTGTATTTTGGAGTTTTTGCTTTTCCACTGTAGGATGGAAATATGTTGTTTTTCTAAGTAATCTCCACCACCCTATAATTTATCCAGGCTTTTGGGATTGGTGAGAATCTCTCTGGCCAACCTCCAGGTCTGTTTGGCTGCGCTCTCCAGAGCCGAATGAGGCTTGCCCTGAAAGAGGTCGAGGTTGGGCAAAAAATAATGGGGGCACCGGCGGCACTGCAGACAGGAGATGAGCTGCAGCAGGATGCCGTTGAGCCGGTCTCCTAGGCACGCTTCATCCCAGTCAGTTTCCCGAGGGTGTTTCTCACACTCGTACAGCAGCAGGGTTTTCATGTGGTAGTTGTTGAGCGGCTGGCCCGGCAGCTCCAGGTGACGGTCCCGCAGAGTCTTCAGCACGGACAAGCACTTGTTCCGGCAGCCGCCCATCAAGAGTCGGTTCTCAGCTTCCCCGAACTGCAGCACCCAGGCGTCACTCTCCGCCGAACTCTGTTTGCCTGTCAAGGAGTAGCACTCCTTGGAGAGCAAGTTGAACCCTTCCGCCTTGACCTCTGCCACCCGATTGGGGCCAGGCCAGGGGATGTGGGGCATAGGCCATTGGGCCGCGCTGCGGGGCCAGATCCCGGTGCACTTGAACGCCGGGGTGATTTGCACCACGTAGCGCTCCCGGATACGCAGCTTCACCTCGCTAGTGTCCGCAATCATTTTCACCACATCCCGGTAGCTGCACTTGTCTACTGCCTGCGCCACCAGCGTCTGGAAGCGGGAGCGGATCTTGCGCGCCGAGAGGTAGCCTGATGCGGTGATGAACTCCACCCAGAGAGACATGCTTCGCTTACGACCGTCACTCAGCTTGAGCACAGCGCAGCCAGGCAGCGAGCCATCGTCCACGAAGTTGAAAACGCCCATCTGGTTGAGGTAGAGCACCACCTCAAACTCGGTCGGAGAGATGACTTCCAGCCCCTCGTAACGGGCGTCGATCTCACTCAGGGAGCTGATGAAGCGAGGCTCTTGCACCTCCACTTCCTTAAGCACATCAGAGACCACTTTACAGACCTCGCGGATGGTCTTGGCGATTGCCGCCTTGCGCGCCTGACAGCGCTCCGTGTAGTACTTATTGAGCTGGTACACCAGCTTGGCCTGAGCCGCGATCATGTTGGGGCACAGGTCCGGGCTATACACCGGGGTCTCGCAGTACGTTGAGGGATCCAAGGTTCACTCGCTAGTGGTAGCCCTGCAGCTCGCAAAAAAAGGCAACCCGCCACTCCAGCTCCCCCCTCCCAATTTCACTCCGCTCTTCTTTTCCACCCAGTTGTGGAGCTTCTGTCTGGCTCCCCTTCCTTTCTCACTCCACCTCTTTCTGTTCCTCCCTCCTCCTCCTCCTCTTAAAAAAAAAAGGGGGGGGGGACTAAAAACAAAGAAAAGTACCTGAAATACTTTGGTTGTTGTTACTTCTTTTGATTTTTAAAATGAAGTTGTTTGGGGGGCTGCAATAGGGATGCAGAAGGATCCAGTCTTACTTCCCAAAGGGATGGAATTTTAAATCAAAAACCTTGTTGGTAAAAGAGACAGCTCCAACAAACTTGGAAACGCCAGTCCTTTAAGTGCTAAGTGCAGCCTTAGATTTAAAAAACAAAAAACTAAATAATAATATAGGCTGAATGGTTCATTGGAAAACTTATATCCAAGGATGAAAGAAGTCCTCGGTCTAATAAGGCCCGATGGGAATGGAAGAGTTTACACTGTTTTATCCCTCCCCCAAATTCAGGAAAGAAGGCTGTAATTAATGCTCTGGGCGGAAAAGTGCAACTCAGTCCATGGCAGCATCCGAGGTTCACAGGAGGTGTGCTGCTTTCAGTGTTTGTCTCTGCCTCTTGGAGCGCTTCTGTTGTGGTGGTTTCTTTCTTTTCCTGCCGGAGGCGTTTTCTGGACCCAAATTTTTTTTTTTTTTTTTTTTTTTTTTTTTGATTTGAAAGGATATCTTGTCTTTCTCTAGGTACACACCGGTGGAAGTTGTTTAAGATTCATTTCGGTTTTGAAATTTATAATTCTGTCTCTCACAAAATCTGTGTTATCTTGACGAAGTTGTTGCTTGCGTTGCATCTGTGGTGTAGTTGTTACGACCCTGGGTTTTTCTCCTCCTCCCCCTTTCTGTTGCTTTCAGAGAGAGCCTCTATTTTTGTCTCTTCCCCCCGCCCCTCTCTTCTGCCTGCTTCTGTCTGTCTCTCTGTCTCTGTCTCTTTCCCGCTGTCTCTTTCGCCCCCCTCCCCTCACTCTGGTGTGTGAGCCTCAACCTCTCTCTTTCTCTGTCTAGAGGTTTGCTGGAGTTGTTTAGTTTATGAATGGTCCCTGGGCCATCGTGAAGTGGGTGGAGCGTCAGATCATACAATCGCAGTCCGAGCTGTCACCGCTGTAGCCAATCCTAGAGAGGATATATGCACGTTAGAACCGGGTAGCTGCCACCACTTCACGTGATGGAGAAAGGGGGCAAGGAGAAGTAGAGAAAGAAGAGGAGATCGTATAGCCATATGCAGACTCCAAAAGAATCCAAGCGGGCATATATACATATATCACTACTCCCTGATGGAGGTGGGGGTGGGGGTGGAGCGGAGGAGGTGAAGGTATAGACCTCTCAGTTGCTAAGAAGACCGTCTAGGTTGAAGATGGCAGGAATGTAAAGTGGGGAGGGGGCAGAAAGAATAGTACAGATTTAGAAAGGTGCGGGGTTTTGTTTTTATTTGGGGGCTTTATTTTTTCATTTCTTTATTTTTGCGTTCTATCAATACGCAAGGACAAGATGCAAGTCACTTTACATAAATCATTTTTACTTATGGTCAGTTTTGTGGGAAGAGTAAGGGATTTGGTCCGGGCAGGGCAATTATATTTCTCTCATTTCTCCTTCTCCAAAGTCTTCTATTCCCCTTACACGTCCGTTGCTGCTGAGAAATGTAGATGGGGACGGGAGAGGAGAGACTCAGATTTTAGATATGGGTTTTACTCCTGAAGATAAATCTTTAACTGAAATTTGGACTCTGCAGAGAAAGTGATTAGAGCAGAGTAGTTTCCAGCACCTTATTTTACTTCATAATGTTTTGCTTCCTCGTTTTCATGTCAAATGTTCCATTTATTAAGGCATAACTCCTACTAAATAACTTTAATCTCCGTATTTTAATCTCAGGAAATATTTTGACCACATTGCCGATTAGCAAGCACACAACATTAAAGTGTAAACCAGTTAAACTTTAAATATACACTGATACTAGAATTCTCCTTAATTTGAGGCGATTTAAAATAGTTTCTTAAGTAGAACTAATTATGACTTGTAAAAAAAAGTAACTTGTTTCGAAGTGGACTTGCTTTAAAAGCGTTGCTGCTATCATCGTTATTCTTTTATTGCTCACTTTAGAAACCGTTTAAAAAGCTCCCAGCTTAAGTCAGTATGTGCAAATTTTAAAACCGCTTGCGTTTCTTATGTCATCTTTGCAAAGTAAAATTCTGATCTCCTAGAACGCTCCTCTCTTCCTTTTAAAAGAATTTCCAGTCTGCGTTGTTCCTCAAACCTACACTCATTGTAGTTAAGCGGGTACTTTTAGTTGGGGGAGAGTAAAATTGAGAGGCATTTTTAGGTTTTAAGTTTGGTTTTTTTGTTTTTGTTTTTGTTTCTAGAAGTGTTGAAACTTAAAGCCAAAACCTCAGGAGCGTGGCTCTACTGCCTTAAAACAAACTATACACCCAGGGGATAGACAGATCTCTTTTAGTTAGATTGCTAAGGGAGGGGCGTCTGACTTTTATCTGGGTAGGTGACTTGAGTGAATCCTCAGGAATAAGAATCAGCTGTATGGATGCGGATGGATCACTCGCTTTTCTTGAGCAGAGTAGTAGTGCCTTAGAAAGTTGAGAGAACGGCGCTCAGAATTTGGGGACTTGTACCAAATTGTGGAACGAAGCGAATTTCGAGCTCCTCTGCGTTAGATTGGAGGGAGCTCAAGGCTCCGGCATTCTCTCCTCTGTGGTCTGCAGCAGCTACCCCCCCCCCCCCAGCTCCTCTAGTTTACCGACCACCACCCCGTTTCTTCTTCTCCTCCTTTAGTGCACCAGAATTTGTCCAGAATTAGCAGGCTTACTTCAGGAGGTGGGATTTGGACGTAGGGCTGCTGTTTGCGGTGAAGAGCAATGGGAAAGGAGGGCGTTTCCGATCGTTGGAACAAGGTGACTTTGGGGCCGGGGCCGACGTGGGCTCTCTGCCTAGCGCGTCGCCGGCGGAAGAAGCCCCGTGCCGCACTGTTGGGAGGTTGGAGGGGGCGGAGGCGAGCCTCGGAGGTCCGAGATCGAGCGTAGGTTCGAGAGTGCTGGGAAAGAAGTGCCCCAGACCTAAAAGGAAAGGAAGCGACTTCGAAGTTAGTGCGCGAGGTGGGAACCCTGACCTGTTAGTGGTAACAGGGCTTTCTATTCATTTCTCAGTCATACCCGCACTCTGGGAGTTATTAACGGGTGGAGAAGGCCACTTTCCTTAGGGAAGTTGTCAAACCAGACCCCAGAGTGCTATGTCCCAGCTTCTCTGGAGGGCAGTTACTCCGAGAAGACAGATGACTGAGCTAGCCAGGGTGCGGGAGCGTTCGGAGCGGCCTACGATCATTGTTCCTAGGAGGGAAGCAGCTGAGGCCCCAGAGGTTCCGCTTCTCTTCCCCCAGGCGGGGCACCTCCCTCTGTTCCGGGGAGCAGTGGTTTGCTCATACCTCGTAGTGGGTCGGAGGAATCTCTAACCTGACTGTCTGGACCCATTTTCTCCTGGCGGACAGCGATTTCTGGCGAGAGCGCCTTCCTTCCCCCTCCCTCTTTTCTGTCCTGCCGGGAGCCCCACGCTTCTTCGGGAATGGCGGAGAGCAGAGAGCGGAGCCAGTGGAAGCAGCATAGAGTGAAAGGCACTCTGTGGGGATACGTGAACGCACGCAACCATCCTCTTGCTGATCCACCTTCTTCTCCCAACTACTACTTCGCCAAACAACCCAAACAGTTGAAACTCCCACTAGTTTCTCCGGCTTTTTTCTTCATTTTACATAGAGGCTGAATGATGATACAGTGTTACAAATGTTTTGATTTAAAAACAATTCATTACCAATTTATCCTGAGGTAGGAGTGCTAGTAAATAATAAATCAGTTAAACAAAGCCGACTTTAATTTATTGCCCGGGCACTAATTAGAAACATCATTTGAGCAATAAACTTAAACACTTCCAGCAAATAGCACCATGCAATTCTCCCCCCCCCCCCTTGTCTACCCCCACTCCCAACCCCTCGTCTTTGCGGCTGCCCTGCATTAAGAGCAGCTTCATCTGTGTATTTGCGGATCAGTTCTTCCCCAAGATGAATAATTGAAGGGGGAACAGTATCCAAGGAGGTTGTAATTGAAGAGCCCTTGTCACCTCTGCTTTTATGTATGTTAGTATAGAAGTCCATCAGCAGCTCCTTGATGGTGTATTAAAACGAAGTGGCAGCCCCTTCTGGAGGAGATACTGTATTCTATTAAAAGGACCAAGTGAGAGAAAGGAAACTCTCAAGGCTAAAAGCCACTTGAAGTCTTCAGACCAATTGATCTGTATTCTCTAGTTATAATCCGTCTCATCATACTTGAGTTAATGAGGCAAGGGAGTAAGGTGGGGGTGGGGGAGATCTGATGGTCCTTGACAAATTCATTAGGGAGGCTGCAGGACATTTTATTTGACTGTTAAACATCTTGTTTGTTTGGTTTAGGCAGTGCCAATAGCAGCAAGCTACTGCCTGGAGCAATGGTGTGTTTTGCTAGGGAGAGCTTCTTCTGCAAAGGATACTTGAAAGGGGGAGGGGGAAATATTGGTAAGGTGGTTTAAAATCTTTTTTTAATTGTTGGGGTGTGTGTAGTACGATTTGGATACTATGATCTCAGTATTAGGCTTATCTTAATGAGGCATCATAATAGCCAGATGAAAGTACGGGAGGGGGTGGGGGGGCTTTTCGGAACTAGTTATTTTTTAAAATAATCTTATTTAGAAAAATATGCCCTTTTGAATTTTAAATAAAAGTTCTCTCAGTTAAGCTATTAATTATATATAAATATAGATGGATATGTATGTATATGTAAATGTATATATAAATATATATATATATATGCATATATATCTTCCTCAGAGAACAGTTTTTGATCAGCTTCCTAGTTTTATGTTTGTGTTGGATTTTGAATAAATGAGATTTTATTAACTCTACTCCTTTTGTCTTTTTAAATAAATGATTGATGAATGGGGGGAAAACTTTGAAATAGAAAATTTTTGTTTAATCATTCCTATATAATTAATGCAAGAATTTCAATTCAAGTGAAAATTTGGCATATAACATAACTTTGGGATCTACCATTTACTTGCTTAATATAGAAAGTTTGGAGGTATTATGCTATCTTTGGAAGTATACTATTCTCCAAATAATATAAAGGTTGTTGCTACGTACTGAAGTAGAACATAAAATATTTAAGACATTTTAAACTGAAAAATTATGGATAATTAAACTAAAATATAAATGTTATGATAGTTCATTGCTTATTTGGTAACATTGTACTATGTTTTCCAAGAATCTCGCTCAAGGGTAACAGTCTAAAATGTAATAATTTTCTTGCCTCTAGATTTTTTTTTCCTCCCTAGTAGATAACTGCCTTCAAATAGCTTCAACCTAACTGCTTTGTAAAAACAATTCTGTACTTCCATTTTTAGAAAAATAGCATAGGAAAAGAACTAATGCCCTTTGTCTGTCATTTTTATACATTCCTGCACTACTGATGAAGCTTAAACTGCTGCAGGGAATGTGTGGATTTGAAAAGAAATGATTCAGTAGTAGATGTTGGGTTTCTCAACAGTAAAACCAAACTAATGGCTGAAGTCAGTGCTTCTGTAGACCTGACAGTTATAATCCTGTTTACATTTCCAGAGAATACAAAGTCCTTAAACTGTGGATTGTTTTTATTATTTACTGATCTCAGAACTATGTTTACTGAGTTAACCCTGTCATTCATTCTTGAGTTTATCATACCTGGGAGACTTGGAAGGTATCTATTCTTTTAATTACTGTAGAAATAATGTATCTATTTCACTAGCCTTTAATGAGCAGTACATAAATCTTGAGCTATTTGATTTTGTTTCCTAGCAGCCGATCTTAGAAGCATTGTAAAATTATTGGATTGTTTGTTATTTTCTTTTAAAATGTTGTGTAAAAATGTTTATGGATTCTGTGGGCTTGGTGGGAGGGTTGTTCGTTTTTTTTACTTGACTGATTCATTACTTTTCCTTTGCATGGAGTTTTTTTTTTTCCTTTTTGTTATTATGACTGTTAAATTTAGACTCAGATGTCTACCTTAATCACATTTCTTTAAGACATTTAAAAATGGAAATCCTCCAGTTTAAGAATTCTACCCAGTTAAAACTAGAACATTGAATTGTATTTTAAATACCTTTTTAAAAAAGTGTTAGATGATAAAATGGAAGTAATATTACAATAGTTGGAATATGTTTTCTGTTTCTTAAATATTGTGCTATTTAAACAGTAGAAATAACACATCAACTTTTCGATATTTTGATTTAAAGAGTCTCTGTAATGTAATCAAATGCCCCAAATCTAAAAGTGAGTATGATAGAGATTATTTCTTAGCTCTTGATGTTTGATATCCTGCAATTTTTCTAGAGTAACTTGTTAATGTTTATTATTATTTTTTTAAACAGTTCTCTGAATGGTCTTCTAATCATTTGAAGAGGTCATCCATATTGTTAGAAGGAGTTAAACTTTTTTCATTAAAAATCATCTATTTTTAAAACCATAAATGTCTTTGGTTGATGAACAGAGTACTTAAGAAAAAAAGAAATTATATTAGAAATGATGTGCAGTTAGATAAAACTCTTAGTTTATTTTCCAACAATAAGTCTATCATTCTACAGGATGACAGATGAAAATTTTAAAATGTATTTTTTGTTTGTAATAGCCCCGGGACCATTGGAGTTCTGTTTGGTGTATAATATAAATAGTGGTGTTTGGGCATAGATGGATTATCTAAATTTTAAGAATTGCTACTTAATTCTAATAAGCTATGTCTAGAAAAGAGGCACTAAGATTTATGAAAAGGTTTTGCTCAGTTTTTCCACAACTTGGTATAGGTATAGTATATTAACTAAATCATGCAGAACTTAATATCAATTGTAAAGCAATCAAATAAAGTATTTGCATTGCAGAAAAACAAAGTATATAGCTTTTTAATTGGAAGTCAACAAAATAAATGTTATTATATATTTTAACTCAAAATCTAATTCCATTATCATGGATACTTCTTCCTCAGATTGTTAATATCCCCACAATTTAGTCTTTGAGAATTGCTATGACTGAAAATGTTGATACCTTGTAGCCAATCACCAGATTGGCTTAACCAAAGGTAGCTGGGCTAATCCTCAAACAGCTGACATTCATCTTGTAACTGAACCTGTACTCACAAGCTTTCTGAACTTAAAACACCTGCCAGAGTTTGCTTGCACTTTCATGGTATAACCTTCAAGAATTCAGGGCCACCTCCACATCTTGTGGATGAGATGGCAGGGTAGAATCTATGTGTGTGTGCGCGCGTGCATACATGTATGAATATGTATAACATGTATACGTATATTGTTAGTTGGTTGTTTCTGACTTTTTGTGACCCCATTTAGGATATTATTGCCAAAGGCACTCCTTTCCTTTTTCTAGCTCATTTTATAAAAGAAGAAACTGAGGCAAAAGGGGTTAAATGACCTGCCCAGGGTCACATAGCTAGTAAGTGTCAGAAGCTGATATTGAACTCAGGTCTGGTTCATTTTGGGCCCAGCACTCTATTACAGTCTGTTCCTGTTCTATATGTACACGTATAAACATAACATTATTTCGTTGTATTAAAAAAGACAAAATGGCTTCTGTTCAATACTTTTAAATATCATTTTCTGGAAAATGTGAATTAGGTATCTTCAATGAGTTTTTTACTATCATACTAAGTTTGTTATAATGTATTAATAGTGACTGATTTATTCTTGAGAACTAACTTTTAATATAATTGGAAGAGATAATAGTCTTCTCATTTCCAAATAATGAATCTATCTATAATCATGATATAATTTAGCGGATAGAGAGCTGGTTTTGGCATCAGGTAGACTTAGTTCAGCCTCTCATATATTTACTAGCCCTTTGATCTTAAGCAAAATCACTTATCTTGGTCCCTCCCCACACTATCAACTCTCTAAAACTATGAGATATGGTTAGCTGTTCCCTGTACCAGTGAAATTATAGGTCCTGTTTGCCTTCCCACATGTCTCCCCATAGAAAATGTTACTATTTTTTCTTGATTTTAAAAGTAGAACAAAGAATAAGCATCCTAAGTGGTGGGGTTGAAAAAGATATGATAGTTCATGGATTCTAATTATCTTATTCATCAAAAGACCAGAAAGATTCCTGACTTGTCCAGGGTCATTTCCATATTCTTCTTCCCTATTTCAATACCTCCTATGGGCATTTTATTTTTTTATGAGTATTTTCGATTTAAACTAGATTAACTTTCAGATTTTAGTTGATAGTAACTTAAAATAACTAAATATAAGTTTGATTTGAACTCTGCAATGATTTATATATTTCCAAAAAATTAAAAAGTCTTGTATGATTAACTCAGTTATTCAATGGTTATATAGCTTGTGGTCCTCAGTTCAAAGAAAGATGTTTTTAGAGGAAATCAAATCTTTGATCTTGTCCTTATTAGCAACATGCTGCTGCCAACCTAAAATTAGATAAAAACAAATTGCTAGCATTTTATGCCTTCATGATTTTTAAGATGTTTTTGTGAGGACCTATATTTAACAAAGAAGGACATGAAATGCAGCACGTGAATAGCATTTAAATAGCTTTTTACAGTGCTTAATGTCTTAAATCTGAGCAAACTAGCCTCTTAAGCTTTTCTTACTTGTCTTCAAATTTGCTGAAGACATCCTACTCCCATTACTCTTTTAGCATTGATTTGACACCTGCTAATTATAAAGCTTTGTTGCAATCCTTGTTATACATCTATTGGAAATACAAAGCTATGAACTTTTGTGTATAGACTTTGCTATTTAAAAAAAAAAAAAAAGGATGCTTATTCTTAATATTTTCCCCAACTTTTTTCTTTCTTTCTTTCTTTTTTTTTTTTTTTGTGAATGAGAGCTTAAAAGGGATGTGCAGAGAAATTTCTACCATTTCTTAATAGTGGTGAAAAAAAAAATCCCTTGTTGGCTCCTGTTACATAGAAAAGACATCTGTGTAGCCTAATTGAAATAGTATTTGATGATCCAAGGGCTGGAAACTTTTTTTTAACCATCTTAAAGTAAAGCTGGGATGTAAAACAGCTGTCTTGGTCTATGGCTTTCAGGGCACTGCTAATCTGTTTCTTTTCTGCTTTTTTCCTTTCTATCTTCCTTTATTATCACTAGATCCTAAGGAGTCATTCTCTTATTTTGATTGGTTTTGTGTGCTGGAAATTCTGAGTTGGTGGATTTAAATCGGTTCTAGGTAGAGAGAAAAAACTTTGATCTATGGCTATGACTGTTTCCAAATGATTTGCTTGCTGGGACTGGACACTGTCCATGCCCTTTCACTTTACTATCAGATAGGCACAGCAAAAGGACTTGACATGCCACCAGATACATAGTTAATCATCACATTAGGTCTGCAAAGGGATGCATCCAGACTCATTCAAGCCTACTATTTTTAATGGGTAATTGTGCTGCAGTTGTTTGGGATTTTGTTTGATTTTAAAGTAAATGAAACATTTAATTTCAAAACCGTGTCACACATCTCAGTGCTTATCTTGATTAATAACTGAAATTTTGTTAATATTTAATGTTTCTAAGTTACTTTTGTCTTAGAACTTTTTTTAGGCAATAAGTTTTTGACTCGTTCTGCTTCTTTAGGATAAATGTTTGAAGACTTTCAACTTGGGAGAATCCTAGAGAAAAAGTAAACTGAAAGGGAATTTTTCCATACCATGTCATACATGGAATTGAAATGTTATCATTGGATTATTTCCATATAATTGTTGTTCTTTGTATTGCAAGCGCACATAAAAAACAACAAACTACATATCAGAGAAACCCAGGCTCTGGTGACAGATACATTATTAAGTTATTGTTTGCTTGTTGAGTTTTGTTTTAACATTTTAGTGATTAATTAATACAAACTAGGTATTAAAATGGAAATGTTGAACAGGCCCTTCTAATATGTATTAGCATATCTCTTGTATTACAATTGTATTATTGTATATTGTATAAAATTGTATTACAATTTCTTGTAATTTTAGAGAGATGATAGATGGGAGATGGGAGTGATTTGGGAGAGATACAGAAGATTAGGTACAGTTAATTGAGAATTAGTAGGTAAATTGTTTTTTGGAATCCTAGGAATTGGGAAGAAGTTTTCAGTTTTTGAATGGGATCACCATCAAGCCTTGTGACACATTGACTAAGACAAAAAGTATGTTTTGTTTTTAGATCTTTAAAAAAAAAAAAAGGCCTCAGATTCACAATTAACTAACTGGTTTACACAATGAAAAAAAATTCTCTTTAGTGAGATGATACCACTATAAACAGATTTAAATTTCCATGTTCATATTTTGTTAAAAGACAGATCAGGCAAAGGAGGGATTCTTTAAATATGAGTAATCAAATGAAAGAAAGTTTAGCATTCTCTCATACTTTTACTTGTTTTCATCAGATGATCTGACAAGCATAAAAGTGTTAACATCTTTTATTTTGCAGATGTTCCTAGTTTTCCCCAAAACTGTAAAAGATACTATATGCATGTAATTTGGCAGGAAATAATTTCATCACTTCTTTTCAGATATGTGATAATAACTTGCATGTTTGTACTGAACTTGTATTTTTCTAGTAGACAAAGAAAATATATTGAAATCTAATATCCCATCTCAACTATGAGTTTATCAGTGTGACTACTTGTTTGCCTCTAGTGATCTACCTATCTATCTTATCTTACTATCCATGTATCTATCAGTCTGTCTGTCTGTCTATCTACATTCCATCCTACTGACATGGATGAGATATTTTTACACATGTGTCATGTTTGTTGGAAGTTTGTCAGTAATGGGATTGGAGGGCCAGTGTAACTACCCAGGGAATTGGTGATAGGCACTTTGTGGGTTTGCAAAGTGCAAATTTGAAAGAATGAGGGACTAGAAATGCATAGCTATTTGTAAATTTATGTTTTATCTCACTTCACTTGAAAATTTATGAGTAGAGTGACTTAAGGGTGCGGGAGCTGTGTGTTCCAGGGCTTGCCCCTACTGATAACACCCTTGTTGGCGTGAAAGTGCAATGCAAATTATGACAGTTACAACCTTCTGTTTTGTTTAACCTGTCAGTGGATTTCCTGGCTCAGTGCTGAGGGCAATGGTGTGTTCAGCTAGTCCATATTCACCTAAACTTAAAAGGTCAGGTTTCTACAGGCAAGCCTAGTCAAAGCCTAATTGATGAGGAGGGCAGGGAGACAGAATTTACTGTTCTGTTGGCTAGTTTCATATCGTTAGGTTGTCCTGAAAGCATCAGGCAGTCACAGCCCCTTTCATGTAAGTGCTGACCCTAGACAGGAGCTGACAATCAAAGAAGGCAGCCACAGGAACCAGTGCAAGTAGACTATTGATTTTTCAGTTAGGTCTAAGTAGTTTGTAGTATGGGTAATGGGTGACAGAAGCAGGTATGTCATTATCAATGAGCTCCTGAACAGTAGCGACAACCCACCCTCATATTTCCTTCAGCCCTGACAGTATGCATCCAGAGGTGGTCAATAAATCGCCCAACCTTTCACTGACAAGTAGCTTGGAGGTTGGTAGGGGTAGGAGTTGGTTGAGGGGTAGAAGTTATAGAGCTAAACTTCTGGATTTGAACTTGGAGTTAGGTACAGGAAAAGGCTGGATATGGACCATTATGACTCGTTAGGTTTTGAACTGGATGATTACATATACCAACAAAAAATGGAGTTTCATTCTAAGCTTTTGAATATATTAGCAACTCTTTCTGTAGTCAAGAATAAAATAGAAATGTCGGATCATATGTAAACATATTCTTCATGGATAATTAGGTTAGGTTGCCATGGTATAGTCTTGTTTCATTCTGGACTAGCTCTGCATTTAATCAAAGGTATGCTTACAACAGAAGTTCAACGATTAGAGAATGCCCTTCAAAAATCTATCTTAATTTCTTCTCTCATCTTAAACTTTGTAGCTAGCCATCATTTTAAAAAGAAAAAATAATCCAACTTGAACCCCTGGTAAATTTGATGTATTAGCGATTAAGTAGTAACCACTGTGACCCCCAAATCCTTTATGTAGCACAGAGTAGCAATGAGTGAGGGAAATTTAATGATTATAATTTGATAAATTATGGTTTGATCCTAAATCTAAAATGAGGTTAGGCTTTTTGTTTTGTTTTAAAAGAACATTTCAAATGGTTCATTCATTTTAATAGGGAAATACAGTTTACTTTCACTTAGGCACAAAATATCACAGCTCTTGACATAAAGTGCACATGTTCATGAAAGCTATAAGATAAATTAGAAATGTTTTAAATTTAAATTCAATCCCTAATTTTGTTACATTACTTAAGTAATATAAAAATGTGAGTATTTATATACCAAAGTGGGACTTTAGGCTGACCTGAGATGCTTACAAAATAACATATGCTTACACTTTTAAAAAATCTTTAAACACATTGAAATAAAACAGAAGAGTAAATGTTTTGAAAAACTTCCCTTAAATAACTCATTCCTTTGGTATCTTGTTTAACACTGATATTATACAGAACAAGATTCTAAGACAACAGCACTGCCTTGATGCTGAATGTCCTGCGTGTGTTCAAATGAATCATTTTCATTTATCTCTTGCAACTAAAAATTATTTTCTTTGTTTGACTTAACTACAAAGTAGGTTGACACACATTGAAACGATTGATTGTTTAAATATTTTCTTAAGCTTGCTGTGAAATATCTGAGCTTGAACACTCCTTTCCCTGTTTTATAAAAGAGATCACAGATAAAAATTGTAGATAAAGGGAACCGATACTGAAGTGTTGTTGCCTTAGAATTTCCAAACCTTAAGAATTATATAAATTAGTATATTTAAAGGAAACTATTTGTTTAGTTTTCATCACTTAAGTTTGGAGACATACAAGTTCTTTGAAATTGGATGCAATTCATATATATATATATATATATATATATATATATATATATATATTTTTTTTTTTTTTTTTTTTTTTTTTTTTTTTTCCTCTTGTCACTGATGTCATTCACTACATCTCTGTTTTTCTGTTTGACAAGATAAAAGATCCAGCTGAGCACTTGGAGTCTTTTTATCTTTGGTTACATTACAGGTACAGCCTCTTTTGCTGCATCTGCAGTGTCTTGCTGGCATGCTATGTTATTGCAGGAATGTTTAAAAAAAAAAAAGCTGCAGAAAGGGGGAACAAATTAAATTTTCATGAAAGAAAATCCTAATCAGCAGTGACAGTGTAAGAGAAAGATGATTGCCACTTGGTCATTGTGGAGAGGCACTTAGATTTGGTGTCAGTGCTTCTGTTAATGATGACTAATGTCTTTCTTGGTGCAAGTGCATGCTCAAACATACTGCTATAGCCCAGAGAGAGACCGGAGCCATGGGCACCAATAAGCAAAAACATTAGGTGTCCTAAAACAAAGCTTTGTGAATATAGCATAATAGTGAGCTCAATTATGAGAAATATAAATATATATAATATTAAACTATTTCATTTCCAGTCGGGTAAGGGACAGAATGTGACAAAGGGAAGACTTGTATATAGGTATGATAAGTAACAAAAGAAAAGAAAAAAAACAAAACAAAAGAAAGCTCCACAAAAACATAACTCAATTTGGTGTATGAATTAAAAACAAATAATTTTGATTCTGAATGTGCACATGTTCACAGAAACCCATGTGTTAAGTAAATATTTAATCTTATATTAATGAAACTTTGAAGAAATGAATATCCTGTTTCATTGTATTATTTTAATATTATTTTACTACCTTCTGAGTAATTCATCCATAGTCAAATGCAGTGTGATTCAAAAGATCTTTAAAAGTAGGTAAGTTTTAAGTTTAGGATTTAGCTGATACATATATAGCTTAACCAAAAAAACAAAAACAACAAAAAAAAGGCATGTGTCATTTCTTCAGCCTTTTCCAAAACTGAGACCTTTCAGAAGGGCATTTGCAATGCTTGTCATATTTTTTCATATACATCTTATTGGCCTGACAGGTCTCCAGGACCATGAGAACACAGATGTCATTGCATTCAGACAACACTAATTACTCTGGGATTTTTGCAGCCTCAGTGCCTGCATGTAACTGTCGATTATGACTGTTCATGTGGTCTACAGTGAGGACATATTGCACATGCAAATAGTGAGACAGGGCCTATTGTTTCCTCTAACAGAAGTGGGAGAAAAAAATTCTTAATGCATCAGTTTCATCATGTTTTACCTTCAAAACATGTTTTGGCAACATTTCCTTTTAAAAAAGAGCTGTGCTATTCTTTGGCGTTCCTCAGCATCTATTACCCATCTGTTCTTTAGCCTTCCTGAATAATCCTGTATTAGTGATCACTTTGCTTTCTGGATGCCTACATGGTTTCTTTATATAAAATACTGTTTGAAAGAAGTAATATTTGTCTTATGACACTTTTGCGAGTGACATTTAAAACCAATAAATATGTATGGGTGTGTTCTGGTGTTTAATTTAATGTTTAAGGAGAAGCAAATATAGTTAGTGACTCTCATTAGATAAGTGCAGTGATCAGCTTTTAATAGGCAAATTCCTTTGTTTAATTTTTCCTGCAATACAAGGATTTTGGTTTCAGATTCATAGTATTATGGTAGTTTATTTTTAAATGAAAGGTCAAATGATGGTCATATCTGTGCCTTTCCTAGATGTACGAGCTGAAGACCAAGTGCATGTTTGATTAGAAGCATAACCTCTGTTAATCACCGATTGGGAAAACAAGACTCCAATAATGTAACTTTACATGCTGATGAAGCAGAAATTGAAGCAGCTTTATCAAAGATGTATGATGAGATAAAACTGCAGTCTCTGCTGTACAGTTATAGTAATTATGACTAATGAACCGTCCAGTCTGGATGAAATGGCATGCCCACAGGGACTGTGTCCAATCAGTTGTGACTTATGCAAGCTGAACAAACCATTGATGGTATTCCAGATTTTATATTGTAAAATAAGAACTATTATTACTACATGTCATTAATATCACATTGGATACGATATTTTGAAGAGATTTAAAAGTAGCCAAGTTTTGTTAAATATTGAATAGATTTAGTATTTTCCATATTAACATAGTGATCTATTTAAACAAAAGAGCATTGTACTTTGTTTCTTTGGGGGCTTCGTTTCTTTCCTTATGACTTCTGATTCTTTCATCTTTCTAATATTATATGAACTTTTTTTTTGGCCTCTTACCTTCTTTGTGTGCCACCTATGACATGTCTCCAACTGTTTGAGAGCTTAAGGATAGTTTTTGTTTGCTCATTGGTGAGACTTCCTGTTTACTGCGGCCTGTTATTAGGTAGACTCTGGGCTTTTGTACTTGGAAAGTTCAGATAGTACTAAGCTATAGTCTTTAGATCCTGATCAATTTTGGAAACATTTTTATTCCTTCCTTTTTCCACCTCCCCCCAAATGAAAAATTCCATTTTTAAAAATTTCCTTAATATATGGCACATTAGTAGGCTTTTTTTGATGTCTGGAGAATCATGAGTAGCCCTGAATCTAGAGGACTAATAGTCATGTTTTCAATTTCATTAAGATTCCAAATTCTTTCAATTTTGCTGAGTACATTTTTGACTTAAATATCAGGCTTAAGTATTTTGATATGATATGAACACTTTTGATAGGATTTCACATAAATAAAGTAAACTTTTAAAGAATTTCATTTTTATTTTCATATCATATATATATATATATATATATATATATATATATATATATATATATATATATATGTTGAGAATTGGTAGATATTTTAAAAACAATCTTAAGAATACTCTTTTATATCCTTAGAAATATGTTGGCAATGTAAAATATTAGTCCAAAATGTATTTATGTTTTAAATAAAAGTGCTAAGCTAGATGGCAAGACCTAACTATATGACCATAGGCTAGTTACAGCCTCCATCTGCTTTAGTTTCCCAAACTGTAAAATGGAAATCATAATAACATCTACCTCCCAAAGTTGTTATGATGGTAAAAAGAGAAAGGGAAAAGCATTTACTAGGGACCTATTATGTGCTAGACACTGTACTAAGTATTTACTGCTTTCACTCCTGAACTTTGTGCAAGTTCAGGTCCACTCAGACTTAGCCCTTGTGCTAATATTTTGTAGCACTCTACCTTTTCATTCATAAATTTATAAACACTAAGCGCTAAGGTAAGTTAAAACAAAGTATCCTCAAAGACTTCAGTGACCTTTATACCTAGGTAGATTATCCATTCAAAGGTTATTATTGTATATGGTATAACTTGCTAGTCTAAGCCGATCATCAGATAAGACTATTTTCCATTTTCAGTATATGCCTTTTTTTAGGGGAGGACTTCAGCTAGATATGTAGAGTTGGGCATCAACTCCATAGAGATTGTAGTTGGATCCATGGGAGCTTATGAGATCATAGAAAGATCTTTATTTTCTCTATTAGGCAGGAATGAGATCCTCTGCCGTAGAGAGAGGAGCCAAAGGGTTGGATGGGAAGAAACAAGGTATAGAGAAGGTTTGGAACCACTTTTGTGGGGGAAAGAATAGCAAATCAATTAAGGAGGAATAAAAGGAATGAAATGACTTGCTTCAATGAGAGCCCAATTGAGATTAGACAACAAATCTGTAGTCAACTTGACCATGGTACTGTTATTTTTCCTTTAATGTTAATTAAGGGGAATTAATAAGGAAGCATTTATTCAGCACCTTCTATGAGCTAGGTACTGTGGTAAGTGCTGGAGGGTTGGGTCCTTAACCCTTCACCCTATGCAAGTTAGGCTGATTTTTCTTTAAAAGAAATTGGGGCATTCTTTGAGAGTTGGTTGGCTCAAGGATAAGGGCTCAGGATGTTCGTCACTTCCTTATTACCGTGAGGCACAATATTCCCTTCTTTCTAGGCTTTTGTGATACCACTTATTCTTGGTTTTCTTCTGCCTACAGTCTGCTTCTGCGAGATTTTCATTTGTATTGCTATAGCTAACTGAGTGCCCCATAAAGCTCTGTCCATCTCTGTGTTGATGATTCTCAAATCTACCCAGTTCTCACCCCTCTGTTAACCTCTAGGTTTACATTTCTATCGTCTTCTACTTTACTCCCCTCTATAGTCTCTGAAACCCAATTACACTTCCTGGTCTGTCCCCAGTGTTCCCCATCTTCCTTTAAGCCTCATCTTTCTATAAGAAGCCCTTCCCCATTCTCTTTCATTGCCAGTTCATTTTCTTTGAAAGCACTTCCAATTTGTCCTGTATATATTTTTTGTGTGAATGTACACATGTTATCTCTTCCATCCTTAAGAGCAGAGATTGTCTTTTACCTGTCCTTTTTACCTTACCTTACCTTACCTTTTACCTTTAGTCCAGTGCTTAGTAAATAAAATTTGACTAAGTAAAAATCTAATGATATTACTCCTTTAGTAAACTCTAATAGCCATTATCTTCAACATTAAATATAATCTCCTTTAGTTACTTTAGTGGTTAGTTTAGTTTAATTAATTAATTAATGTTAATTTAGTTTTGTATATATAGTTAGCTGGTCCTTTTTTCTTCTTTCAGTCTTCTTGCATGTTGCCTCCATCTATGCCCTTCCTGAACCAGCCATACTGGTATACAGTATTTAATTTTTTTTCATCTTTAGCACTCCATTTCCTCAATGCCTTTGCATTGACTGTTCAGCATTCCTAGAGTGCCATTCCTCTGCTTCTCTTTCACCTCTCTAAATCTCTGGTTTCTTTCAAGACTCAAGTAAAGCCCTAACCTCTATGGGAGATTCCTAGGGTGGTGGTCCCCCAACTGCATGTACCTCTTCACATTCAAGGTTAACTTGTGCAACTCTTGTGTAATATTCTATTAAATATTTAGCTTGTTTTAGGTCCAGAGCCCCAGAGATCCACCTGGGGTTCCCTTTTCTTCAGCTTTAAAGAAGTTGTTTCAATAGTATTTTATTTTTTCAATTACATGTAAAGATAGTTTTCAGCATTTGTTTTTCCCCCCTTTTTTAATTATAGCTTTTTATTTACAAGATATATGCATGGGTAATTTTTCATCATTGAAAAATTCCAACTTTTCCCCTCCTTCCCCCAGATGGCAGGTTGACCAATACATGTTAAATATGTTAAAGTATAAATTAAATACAATATATGTATACATATCCAAACAGTTATTTTGCTGTACAAAAAGAATCGGACTTTGAAATAGTGTACCATTAGTCTATGAAGGAAATAAAAAATGCAGGTGAACAAAAATAGAGGGATTGGGAATTCCATGTAGCAGTTCACAGTCATCTCCCAGAGTTCTTTTACTGGGTGTAGTTGGTTCATTTCATTACTGCTCTGTTGGGGCCACACGTCCATCAGAATTGATCATCATGTAGTATTGTTGTTGAAGTATATCATGATCTCTTGGTCTTCAGCATTCATTTTTGCAAGGTTGCTTAGTCCTAAATTTTTTGTCCTTCCCTTTCTTTATCCCCCTCCCCAAGACAACAAGCAATCTAATATAGGCTATACATGTGCAATCATTTTAAAATATTTCCATATGAGTCATGAAGAAACAAAAGGGAAAAATCCTGAGGAGGGAAAAAAGCAAACAAACAAAAATGAAAACAATATGCTTTCAATATGCATTCAGTCTCCATAGTTCTCCTGCTGGATGTGGATGGCATTTTCCATCCCAAATTTCTTGGAATTGTATTGAATCATCATACTGCTAGGAAGAATTAAGTCTTATCAGAATTTGTCACAATTTTGCTGTTTTTGTGTATAATGATCTCCTGGCTCTGCTCACTTCATTCAGCATCAGTTCATGTAAGTCTTTCCAAGCTTTTCTGAAGAATTTATTTTAAATGAAAAATCCTATTTAGTCATCTCACTCTAAATCTTCTGTCATTAAAATTTGCCATACTTAGGCAGAGTTGTGCTATTTACCTAACCTTACATTTAAATGTATCTCTAGTTAATCTTTAGCCTCTTTATGTTTGAGGCAAAAATCATTTTACTTGAAGTGTTTGCACAAATAAAAGAATATATTATAGTTCTTTGGATAGATAGGCATCGAGAAAATAAATGGAGAACAGAACTGGCATTTTCTTGAAACTTCCCTCAGCTCTTTGTCCTTGGTTCTGAAATGCCTGTGGACATTGCTGCTTTTCTGGATGATCTGTCTTTGTCTTTGCCATAACTCATTTTCTTTTTATTCCTCAAAGGTGTGCTGGAAATGCCATGCTTGCTCCAACTTTTCAGAATACTTGGAGAATTCTTCCTCATCCCCTTTCTGACATTTTGCCTTTTATGCAAATTATTTTGCATATTGTCTAGAAATGCCCTAATCATTCACATGATGGCTTTGTATACATAGTGGGGAAGTGGTTTCAGCTCCACTTTTACCACCTGATGTACCTATGTTGGTATCTATATTTCCCTATTAGAATGTTGTTTTTTGAAGACTAGGATACACACACTATTTCTTTCTTTGTCTCTGTCTGTCTGTCTGTCTGTCTGTCTGTCTGTCTGTCTGTCTGTCTGTCTCTTCTCTCATTGATTGTTTTTGTAAGTCTTCAACAAGACAGTGTGATTTCTATTTCAAACTAATAGCTAACCTTCCAAATATATGGCCAACTATTACGTTTAGATTGTTTTTTGGAGCAATCTTAAAATAGTTTTTAAAAAAGTTTATTCAAAGAAAAAGTTTCTAAGAATTAGTTCTGTGAAATAAGAACATAAATTTCAAAAGGAAGCTGTCAATATTCCCTACCATTTATACCATGTATAGCCATGTGGTGGGATTAAATTGGGTGACAGTATCATGGACTTGCCATTTCTATTGGTTGCTCTTTTAGCTATCTATTAGATGAGTTGGCAAGCAAAAATAAAAATTCAAAGGAAGTAAAATACTTTGAAAAACTTATAAAAATAACATTTATTTCCATTTGAATGTTTAAAAAAATCTTAAGAGAATTGTAAGAAACTAAGGCAGCTTCATAAGGAATTTCCTCTAAATGGCAAGTAAGTATAAAACTATTCAGAAATTAAAATTTTGAAGTGATTGAAAACTATTGCCTTTTCCCCCTTTAAAATGAAAATTCTGTTGTTATAGGCGACACATACTTCAGGTCATAACCTTTTGTGGTTTATCTGACACTTTAAACAAAAACAAAACCATGATGTTATTGTAGAGGAAGGAGTTTGCCAAGTATGGCATGAAATTTCAATTTTTGTTTAGCTTTCTACTTTTAAATCGTTATCCATGTTATCTCATTTCTTAAATGCAGGATTGTTCTGTGAGATAATTTGGTTGTATATTTATTCAACTAAAATTATGCCTTTATGTAGAGCACTCTGTACTTAGGACTTAAAGATTTTGACCAAAATTAACAGTGGAGGATTATAATTTTTAAAACTTTAAGCACTTAATGCTGCTTAAAAGATATGAAAAAATCTTAGTAATGATATTCAGTAATTAAATGCTGCAATATATGTTTGTTTTTCAAAAAAAGGCTTAAAATGACTCTGAAGGCCCTTGTACCTTTAAATCTATATAATCCTCAGTCATCAGTGTGGATACTCTTTCCAGTTCCTCAGATCACAGACTGTTTGTACCTTCTCATTTATCCAATATATTTAAAGTCCTATCTCTAGATTTCTTGCTATTGAATGGATATATTGAAATAATATTACCAAAATACCTAGGAAAAAGTCTTAGATTTAGAAGGAATTTTGAAAATGAAGACTATTTAGTATCTTCTTGATTTACAGATGAGAAAACTAAGATCAAAGGTTACATGTAGCACTTTGCTGTTCTCCATATATAATATTTCTTGTCCCATATTTATGCCCCTGAGCAAGCTATCCCCTAGGCCCTTTTTTTTCTCTCTCTCAATTATACTTTTGGAATCCGTATCTTCATTCAGAACTCAGTTCAAAAACAAACCTGAATAAGAGGCCTTTCCTGAATAAGAGAATTTCTCAACCATCTTCACTTAATTTGCATTTGCTTTGTATAGTAAAAAAAATAATAATAAACTTATTTCTGTGTATTTTCCTATTTCCTCAGTCCATGAAGAGAATATGAATTCCTTGAAAATAAGACTGTTTTCTTCATTTTTGTACTTGAATCTATATCTAGCACAATGGTAGTTAAACTGAATTTCGAGTTTATCCTTCTTATTAAGAAAAGTATAAGCCTGTACTTTAGAAACATTCATTTTACATATAGACAAAAGAAATTCTAATTAGGAACTATCATATCAGTTCATTAAAACAAGTCCCCTAAGGACTTTAATAAGTCCTTAATAAGGACTTATTAATTAAAAAAGAAGCACTTTGATACTGCAACTTGGCTTATTCTGTGTGTAATAAAACATAGTGTACTAGAGTTATGCTTATAGCAAACAACTGATAATTATAAAATATTAAAGATAAACCAAGTGTTTGAATGGAAAAAAGAATCATGTTCTCAGATAATACAGAGTTGTTTTGTTTGTAAAGATGAGCCATTCTCTTTTCCCCCTTGTTTTGATTTGAAACTGGACTAGCTTTTCCTTTTATGATTTCTTTGAAAAGTTATTGAAATAAATTTGACATGCTCACTATCTTTATTAAAAGTCATCTATGGGGATTTACAAGGAACATTTTAATCATCCTTGCAAAGAAATTATTGCCATTAGAAATTGAGAAGGAATCAGTCAAAACCAATTAGACTATAGATTTTTAGACATTTCATTCCTTTTCTTATTAATCGATATTCTACTTTAAGCAACTCTTGAGTTTTTTGGTAAAAGACAGAAAGTGAAAAGCAACTTGGTGAATTCATTTAGACTTTTCCTTTTCTTTCCATTTGTTATGTCTGCTGCTTAAGCAAAGACCCAGTTATCTCTTATAGCCACAGGTCCACTTCGAAGTTTCCCTAGAGGATTAGAAATATCCTGGTAGAAGTAGGTGGGAACCACAGCCATAAAATTTCTGGAATTTTGTAGATAAGGAAACTGAGGCAAATAGAGTTTAAGTGACTTCCTCAGGGTCGCATAGCTAGTAATTACATCAGGTAGAATTGAAATCTAGGTCTTTCTGAATCCAATATTAGCTGTGCCACTCAGCTTCCTTTAAAAAAAAAAAAAAAAAAAAAAAAGTATGCTGGCTGTAGTGGTTGCTTGTGAAATCCAGAAAATATTACAGCTTGTTGGGAATTAGTGGAGAAAAAACATGCTTTTTTGAAAGTTTCCCAAAAAAATATTATGAAGGAAAATAGAATTGGGGGTAGACATGCAAATAAATGTTGGCAAATCCAGAGGCATTTCTATTTCCTTTCTCAAATGTTTAAAATGAATCATTACAATGCTGTTGTTGAATATTCCCCTAAGAAGAGACTAGGGTATCCTTTTTCATTGTATTTTTGTATATCTCCACAATCTACCACAGACCTTTTCATGTTGTAGGTACTTTTTCAATGCTTTTTGGATTTGATTCTGCTTAAGAAGTTTTTATGTGCATATAGTTCTTTGGTGCTAAATCAACTGAAAGTATGTAAATCTGTTTGTTTTTATATTTTATATAATCTTGATAATATGTATATGAGCTAAAAAAATTGTCTGTGCCTTATATTTCTCTTCATCTTTATTAGTTCTGAGCTACAGGATCATATATGATTCATTATTAAACTTTTAAGTAAATTTTTATTCAAATTTTAGTTTAGATGAGCTATTTATATTGCAATACAAAGTCTATTTATTTAGAAAGCTACCTGTTTAAGGAAACAATTCATTTGTGTCCTGGAGCTGATGAGTTCAGTAGAGCCACCTTTTAATCCTTGATTCCCTGTGGATTTTCTTTCACAATACTTTTCTCCTTTAAGTCCCTAAAACTACAGTCCTTTTGAGTGAATAGGGGCTATTTTATACACCACCCTGCTCCCAATCCAATTAAAGGCTCAATAATAGATGGATTAGGGAAAGTTTACTTCTTAGCTGAAGTAAAGCTTTGGAAAAATAGTAGCCTGATAGCAAGAGGCAATGTGAGGGAAAGCGGAGAAAATTAAGGAGATAATGGTCAGTAATCTTAACTTGTCTGATGTTTGCGCTGTTCACAATATAGTAGACTTTTAGAATAAGAGGAACAATGATTCAGATTCTTTAACCATTTTGTTGCTGGAGTTTGGCTGTCTCTTCAATTTTCTTCACTTTTGCTTTTGTTATCTGCATCTTGCACAAATGCATCTAATCCTACTTCAAGTGTCTGTGTATTTTGTCGAGTTTTCTTTTTTCCTTTTTATGTGGAACTGGTGGTATTGGGAGGAGGTGGAATGGAAAAGTTAATCTGGATAACAATCAGCTTGCTTCATAAAAATAACTAAATAGCAACATGCCAAAGCATATCTCAGCTTTTCATTTATAAAGAGAAGAAAAACCCTATTACCCTTCTCAATAAATTTTTTTAAATGTTAGGCCTATATAAGAAATCATTTCTATTTTTTAAAAATCCTTTAATCAGATATTCTTTGTTGAGTTTGACTGAATGGTCATTACTCCAAATTTAAAAACAACATCAACAATCTAGAACTTCGGAACTTGTTTTGAAGAACAGTTTGTAGCTCAGATTTTGAGTGTTCGATTAGATCTGTCATAGTAACCACAAGTACATATGATGAAGATTTTTTTTAATAGAAATAATTTTTCTTTATCAAATCTTGACAGTTGTCTTCTATTAGGGCAGAAAATTGAAACAGAAATTTCCCTTCTATGTTTTAATGTCAAATACCTTGAAAGTTTCAATTATTCCTTCACATTACTCAAAATAAACTTGAAGCTTTAGTTTTTTGAATACCTACAAAATACTTACTTTCTGTAAGTGTGAGAACTCTACTTTTGAAGAGTGGTTATCTTTGTTCAACTTTTTATATCATCAAACCATTTTGCAGGCACTTAAATTAAGCCTATTCTATTTTGTAATACAACCAATAGTCATTATTTTCAACCTTTTTGCTACCTTATTATTATTAAAGTCTCTACAGAGCTTTTCCCTTCTTTTCCTAGAATAGTGGATTCTAATGTCGCTAAATGTTTAATGAGCCCATGTGTTAAAAGGCTTCACTTTTCTTCCAATTAACCCCAAGACCACTCTGGCATTTTTGTAAATCCACAGAAGTATTTTGAGTGAGGCCTAAAGGGTAAGCTGCAGGCAGGCTGTGAAAAATGTAAAAATGTAAAAAGACTAACCTGCTAACAAACCCTGAGCAACAGGACAAAGAGAGTTTAATCCGTATTATGGTAAATGCAGGCTTAATGTCCCAAAAGGGCTTTTCGGAATGGAACTAAACAAAGAAGGGGCAGCGCTAATAAAAATCCAGTGCTTTTATTTTTATACACAAAATTGTTGCAAAAGAGAAACTGATAATAGCATTAAGAAAAGGTTTGAATGGTGGTTTTAAATATGATACTAAACATTGTAATTGTTCATCAATTGAATGCAGTTTGTTGTACATAAAGAAGCTAAAAGTAACATGTGCAGTTTGATCAAGTAATGTTGGTAAAGAAACCTTAATCTGAATAATGTGATTTTAGTACTTCAGGTCTCAATAATTTTTTTTTTTTTTTTGCAATTTATTGCTTCACATGCTTCACATGGAATAAAGGAGTCAGAGAAAAGTGGTACTTTCCCCAGTGCCCTCAATGACATTTGTTACAAGTAGGCTTCAAAGCAAGCATGAAATTTATATAGGAGTCATATCTTCAATATTCAAGTAATTTTTTTCCCTTCGTATTATTATTTTTAAAACAATTTTATTCATGCCACTTGCATTTAATACCACAATCATTTTAGAACTTCTCCTTGTAACAATGAATAACTAAGGAAAAACCTATATACTGTAACCACCATTCCTTTAGTTTCCTATTGATTTCTAGGAAGAGGGAAGGATGTTTAATCATCTGACCTCCTGGATAAATATAAATCATTGATTTTTTTTTTTCATTAGTCTACTTACACATAATCATTATGCATACTGTTCTATTGGTTCTGCTTTCTTCACTGTTTAACAGCTCATAGAGATCTTTCCATATTTCCTCCCAAAATTCCTTGTAAGATGTAGTGATATTTCATTACAACTATATAGTGCATTTTGTTGAGCCATCCTTTAAATCAATGCATATGATCTAAAAAAAAATCAGTATTATGAATATATGAGACTGTTCTTATTTATCTGTTGACTTTTGACCATATTCTTTGGGAATATGCTTGTTAGTTGTATAACTTGTCCAAAGTTGTGAGTGCTTGAGCCTCTTTTCTTTCAAAATTCAAAATTGTTTTTAATTTGGATCAATCTATTATTCCACCAACAATGTTCTTTCCATCCTTTCTTTCCACAGATCTTCCAACATCACTATCTGTCACTTATCTTTAACAGTTTGACAAGTATGAAATAAAATGTTATAGTTGTTTTAATTTTCATTTCTTTGCTTAAAGAGTTGAACCATTTTCAGGTAGCTAGCTGTTTATGTATTTCCTTTCTTTGTCAAAAACCTGTTTCTTATACTTTTGCTATCAAAAAGGCTAAACCAAGATTGGGATTTTGAAAACATAAACTTTTGCAGACATCAACAAAAATTAGAATGTTAATCCTTTTTTACACTGAATTTGTATTTGGTTTATTAAATTAATTTTAGATATGTTTCTAAGAATTTTTTGCAGACTATTTAAGAATTTTGTTTTCTTGAACAAATGTCAAATGTGGCTGTCTTCATAGAGGTTTGAAAGGAACATTAAATGAACTTTTCATTTAAAGGAAATAATTTTAGCATTAAATTATTAGTATCAACTGTGCTTAGGTCTTAAAATGATAATGCAATCTAAGAATTATTTGGTAACTATGGAAATACATATGTGAGTGGAGAATGAGGAAATGACAAATTTGTAATTGCATAAAATATTTGGGATTTAAGAACTTGTATTTTGAATATTAGCTTAGCTTAGAGATTTATTACATTAACATTTTAAAATGGTTTAGAAAATACTTCACTATGAAGTCTACAAGCAGAAAGATTTTCTCACTAATTATTAGGGAATGGATATTAATAAAATTACCTAAAATATCAAATAAGTACAACTCTTGTTTCCCCATCTTTCATTTTGTGCAAAAATGTGTGCTTCATTCAGTCATCAAAGATTATATTAATGGGTGTAGGATTTCTAGTTTTTAAAAACTATTTCAGTTTGTATGACTGTATGTTTTTCACATTTTTACATATAGACAAAATGACAGACTTAAAATATTCATTAAAAGAGAATTTACTTCATAGTATTTTTTAAAAGAAATCTCTAAAATGCAAATTTAGACAACTCTGAGATACCACTACACACCTGTCAGATTGGCTAAGATGATAGGAAAAGATAATGATAAAGGTTGGAGGGGATGTTGGGAAAACTGGGGTACTGATACATTGTTGATGGAGTTGTGAATGGATCCAACCATTCTGGAGAGCATTTTGGAACTTGTTATCAAACTGCATACCCTTGGATCCAAAGATATTTCTACTGGGCTTATATACCAAAGAGATCTTAAAGGAGGGAAAGGGACCCACATGTGCAAGAATGTTTGTGGCAGCCCTTTTGTAGTGGCCAGAAACTGGAAACTGAAAGAATGCCCATCAATTGGAGAAGGGCTGAATAAATTATGGTATATGAATGTTATGGAATGTTATTGTTATGTAAGAAATGACCAACAGGATGATTTCAGAGAGGCCTGGAGAGACTTACATGAAATGATGCCAAGTGAAACGAGCAGAACCAGGAGATCATTGTACATGGCAACAAGAAGACTATATGATGATCAATTCTTATGGATATGGCTCTCTTCAACAATGAATTGATTCAGACCAGTTCCAATTGTTCAGTAATGAAGAGAGCCATCTATACCCAGGGAGAGGCCTGTGAGAACTGAGGGTGGACCACAATACAGCGTTTTCACTCTTTTAGTTGTTGCTTGCTTGCATTTTTATTTTCCTTCTCAGGTATTTTTCCTTTCTAGATCTAATTTTTCTTGTGCAGCAAGATAACTGTATGAATATATATACATATATTGGATTTAACATATATTTTAACATGTATTGGGTTACCTACCATTCAGGAGAGGAGGTAGGGAGAAAGAGGGGAAAATTTAGAAGAAAAGATTTTGCAAGAATCAGTGTTGAAAAATTACCTGTGCATATGTTTTGTAAATAAAAAGCTATTTTAAAAAATAGAAGTCTCTCCTTTTGAACTTAAAATGTGATTTCACTTACAGGCAACCTTTTCAGTAACTCATCTATTATGGTATTGGTATATACTATAAAGGCAGCTATGTGGCTCAATGGACAGAGATCTGGGTCTGAAATCATGGAGACCTGAGTTCAGATGTGGCTTCAGACACTAACTTTGTGACCCTGGACAAGTCCCTTATTGTCAGTTTGCTTCAGTTTCTTCAGGTGTAAAATTGGGATGAAAATAGCACCTATCTCATAAAAGTTGTTATGAGATTCATATGAAATAATATTTGTAAAGTCTTTACTACAGTAGCTGGTACATAACATATGCTTAATAAATGCTTGTTCCCTTTCCCTAATATATTCTTATATTCTTTTTTTTTTCTTTTGACATTTCATTTGACATTTTTGCTTTTTGTTTCATAGTATGATGACAATTCTTTTTTAGATTTACTTGAAGCATAGTCAATTTTGTCCTCTTAAGTTTTATTTTATGTGTATCTTTGTTATTTAAATGTATTTCTTGAAAGAAATAGATTGTAGTTTTGTTTTCTTATTCAATCTGTCACTCTTTTTCATTTAATTAGATAATTTAACCCATTTACATTTAAATTTATGGGTTTGTTTTGTCAGTTTCTAAATTTGTATCTTTTAAAATTTTTTATGTTCTTCAAGGTACTTTCATCTTTCTCAAAAGTGATCTTGTTCTCATTGGCTCTTTACTCCTTACCTTTGTCCCTGTCATTCCTTTCTCTTTAAGTTTTGTATGTAAATTGCTTTTTCTCTCCTATTTTAATCTGGTTGCATATATCTTTTCTTCCATTAAAGTAGATTCTTCCTTCTCCTATTCAGCTAGTTCTAGTTCAGCAAGTTAATTAGTATTAAAAATTTCTTTTTTTAGTATTTTTGCATCTCTTTCCAAAAAGGATTTTTCTTACTCTCTTTATTGTCTGTATTCTCTTTCTGTTTATTCTAATATTTCATTCTCTCTTTTATAACCTGTAAAACCACTTATCTGATTTACTTCTTTTATATGTATTCTTCATAAAATCAAAGTTTCCAAAACATCCATTATAGGCTTCCTCCCTTAGGCCTTTTCTGCCACTACATTATAGGGCTTGTCCAATGAATTTCCCGTTTTTATTGTACCTCATTCCCAGAACAATAGTAATTATTCCAGATGTCAGAGAGGACACTGAGTCATGATAGGGCTTCATTCCACCTCTACCCCAATAATACAGCTTATCATTCATATCTGCCCTCTCCCCTTGATTATTTTTGGTCTAAATTTGATAGAAATCTCTTTCCTGTATCCATATTCACATTTCCTCATCATTTGCTTTCAGGTGTTCCAACTCAGCCTCCCAAGGAAGAAAAACTTTTCAAGTACCACATCTCCCACGCCTCACCTAATATAAGGTTTTCATCTTCCTTCACTGGCTATCTCTCTTTAGCCATAAAAAAACATTCATCAGTAGAACCTCCCTCCCATCTATAAAGGGACCCAGCCTACCTTCAATTTTTCCCACCTTCTCTTTATCCACTCATTTAGAAGCTTTTTTCCCCCCACACCACAGAGGTCACCTGTTGTCTCTGTTATTTCTTTGATGAGTCTTGCCATTGAAGATTGAAGTTTTTCTAACCTGTTTATTATTTTCATATGAAAGACATAGATTTTGCTCTCATTATTCTCATTTCTATTTAAACCACTCAAGAATAGCATCTTGTGGTTCTACATTCTCCTTAAATTTCTTAAGATCCTCTGTCTCAAGTGTTGGATCATTTTTCTTTGTTTTGCAGCTTTTTATTTGTGGATGCCTGAAATTGTTTACTTGATCTGGAGGCCATATTTCCTTCTGTTGTCACCATTTTTCTGTTGACTTAAATGCTTAACTTCAAGGACTCTGAATTTCCTTCTTCTTGAAAGCAGTGATAATTTCAGTTCCCCCTTACCCCTTAATTTTTTTATCTCTCACTTTCTGACTCTCTCCCATTTGATAATGGTTTCCTTAAGGACTGGATCTCAAAGCCTCTCAGTCTCTTCCCACAGTCCAGGACTGATGGACCATCAGCCTAGTTCTTTTTTGAGTGATTAGAAGTGTCTCCAGGTGGATACTGTGCTCTTCCCCCCTGCCCCCCCACTTGGTAGAATATTGTACCTTCCTATTCTCTCCCTGCCCCCCTCCCCCCATAAGCCCCTTCCCCAAACACTGTTATAGTCTGGTGATCTGTTCTTTTGTTCATTCCTTTGTTTCTCAGTTCTTGGGCCTGTTACTAGCAGTTCAGAGATTTGCTGTCTGGCACTTTCATATTTCAGCTCCAAAAGACTCTTTCTCCTGAAAGTTGACTATTGAAGTTCAATACAAACTTCTGTAGCCTGGAGCTGGGATTTCTAGGGCACTAGAAAGAGGGAGAGGACATGGGAATATGGGGGTAGAATTTGTTGTAAACTTATTTTGTGTTCTTGCATCTGTTCAACCTGGCTGCTGTGAAGGTGGGAAGAGGAAGAAAGCTGAGTGAGCTTAGGTCAGTGAGCATTAGTTCATGGGTTTAGGGTTGTATGTTTTGTCTTTGGTATATTTTTGGATTCTAAGTATCTTAGACCATGGAGATAATTGAAAGTTGCTTTATCTTTGGTTTATAATTTGTGTTTTGGAAAGTTTTGAGAAATTGTTGGTTGCACAGAAAATGTTTATTCCTCCATCTTATTGGTCGCATGACCTATGTAAACCTCTCTAAAAATTTTCTTTTATTAATATTTGCTGAAATAATTGTATATTTCAGAAGACTGAGGCTTGTGAAGATAGAATAAAATCACTGCTATTTAGAATATGCCTATTAAAATGAGAAGTACAAAGTATCATACTGCATTCTCTGTCACTGAGAATTTTTTTCCTTGATGGAAGTGGTGCATGTCATTACTTTTCATGTTGTAGGGAAATCCTTAGTTAAATTAGAGGAAACTATTGATTAATGATTCTCTAAACTCTAGCCATGTGATAGAAAAAGAGTATGATGGCTGATTTCAGTGAATGTAGCAGGCAGTGGATTGTATCTCCTTTTTAGGTGTGAAATTTTATTCCTAGACATTAGACAAATTAAGGATATATTCCCTAGATAGAGAAAGCTGCCTGTTGGCAACAAGATACAGGAGTTCAATGTGTATCCTGTGATAAGGATGACATGTAATTTGTGTTAGAATTTGACTGTTAATTGTATATAAAAATGTGGCCTTTTCAAGTCCAAATCTTTGGCAGAGAGTGGTTAATTGGGGGGAAGAGTGGAAATGTCAATAAAAACATGCCACATAACTGTAGAAATTTGTGTAATAGTGTAAAGCACTTTCAGTGAATGAATTCAGATCCAGTTGCATATGATTATTATACCCTTTTAATTTTTAACATAAATGGGAACCTTTTTGCTTGTCCTAAAGAAAATTCCTGTGCAGAGATGTGAAAGGGAATGTTATGTGTGCCAGTAAGAAGGCCAGTTTGACTGAACTATAGTATGCAGTAAAGAGAGTAAGGTATGAGATTGGAGAGGTAGGCTGGAACTAGACTGTGAAGGGCTTTACATAAGCCAGAATTATACATTTTATTAACTATTATTAGGGCTTATTGAATAAGGAATGATATGGTCAGTTGTACACTTTACAAAAAGACACTTTGTCCAGCATAGACTGGATGGGAAAGACATTAGGAAATGAAAATTACAATAGTCAAACAGGATATGATTTTAAAAGTTTAGCTAGAGTTTCAAGTGCATGAATGGAGAGAGAAATAGATGAGAGATATGATAGTAGAAACAAGAATGGATAACCAAATGATATTGCAGTCAGAGAGTAAAAATGATTAATTGATGACACCAAAGTTGGAAAACCGGGTGAGGAATATTGGTAGTGACGTCAAAAGAAATAAGAAAATTCAGAAAAGATTTTTTTTTTTTTTTTTTGAGAGGGAAACAATGAGTCTTTGGGCATATTGCGTATATGATGCTAATAGCAACTCTAGTTTGAAAGAAAGTTGGAAATACACAATTGGGGCTTAGGAGAGACACTAGACTTAGTTATACTGATCTTGGAATCCGGAGAGGAAATGATATAAAATTTGTCCCAAAGTTACTTTTAGGGCTACACTTATTTTTAGTGTCTCTTCATAGAACCAAAATGTTATTATGAAACTGATTATAGGTCATGTTTTTTCTTTAAAATATGATCAAAATCCCTTAAAGAGAGACAACTGAAAATAATTGTTACCAAAAGCAAAAAGGCAAGAGGTTGATAATGAGACTGGAAGGCAGCAGCTGTTGGCAATAGCCCTAATTAGAGAGAGCACAGTCTCTCTTTCACTCTAAGGCTGCCAATAGGCATAATATATTTGTAGGGATACTAGAACTCCTAGTCTGCTTTTGTTGTTCTTGTATAACTGGTTGGTTATATTGTATTTGCAGAGTTGGATGTGGTAGACAAAGGGAAAATAAATGAACCAAGAGACATCTTTTTGTGACAAAGCAATATAGCTCTATATGTCTAGTGTTCCTGGCTAATTTTCCCTGTATGTCTCTGTTTATTTTGTGAAAGACTTGTGCTCTGGACTGGTCTGAAAGGTATTGGATGCAGAGAACATTAAAGGTTATGGCAGTAATGACTGTCACAAATTAGTCAACAGCTGCATTTTTTATTATCTTTTTTTCCAATTTTTTTTCTTTAGAATGTGTGTATGTCAAGGGCCAAAGGAACTTTACAATAATGTATATATTTGTGTTAGGAAAAAAATAAGGAAAATAGATTTCTTTAAAAAAATAATACAATGCTTTTAACCTTTCTTCAAATTAAGTAGTTTGACATCTACTTTATCCTGCCCCAAATAAAGCATTAAATTTGGGCAGTGAAGCATGGCAGTGAAGAAAAGGAAATGTGAAATGATAGTATTTTAAAAATCTGTGAATATGAGACAGGAAGATTAATCTGGATTATTGGCAAAGTAGCAGATACATTTTATTCAATATATTAACTTTGTTAAAATGCAAATTGCTGTATTTTGAAAGTAGAGGCAGTGTTAAAGAAATGGATTAACAGTATTGAGTATATTAGAGTACTTCCTTTTTAAAAAAATTACATGTAAAATTTTTAACTTTAGTTTTCAAAATTTTTAAGTTCCAGATTTTCTCCCTTCTATATCCCCTTATTGAGAAGGCAAGATATTTAATATAGATTAGAGATGTACAGTCATGTAAAAATATTTCAACATTACTCATATTATGAAAGAAAACCCAACAAAAATAAAATGTTTTTTAAAAAGTATACTTTGATCTGCATTCAGACTCTACAAATTTTTTTTTTTTTTTTCCTGGGGATGGTTAGTATTTTTCATCACAAGTCCTTCTGAATTGTCTTGGATCATTGTCTTATTGAGAAAAGCCAAGTTCTTCATAGTTGTTCATTGCACAATATTTGCCATTATTGTGAGTAGTATCATGTTCATTATTCTCCTGGTTCTGCTTACTTCACTTTGCAACAGTTCATATAAGTCTTTCCAGGTTTTTTTCTGAAAGCATTTATGAATAGCACAATTGTTTTATCCCAATCATATACCACAACTTCCTCATCCCTTCCTCAAATGATGAGCAAACCCCCCTCCCCATTTCCAATTCTTTGCCACCAGAGAAAGAGCTGTTATAAATATTTCTTAGAGATACAAACCCAGTAGTGGTATTGCTGGGTCAAAAGGTATGCACAATTGGATCTTCTTTTGTCTTGGTTCCAAATTGTTTGCTAGGATGGTTGTACTAATTCACAACTTCACCAGCCATTTATGACTGTACTTAAAGGAAAATAACTTCTTCAGCTTTTGTCATTTCTGATGGGCATAAGGTAGTAAGTCACATATTGCTACATTCTGATTTCTATTCCATTCTTCTATCCCTTTATGGGTGATCTCATCCTATTCATATTCACAGTTATGATTACCTGTTTATTTCCTTCTATCCTATTTTCTTGTGTTTATTCTTTTCTCTCTTTTTTATCTTGTCCCCCCTCAAAAAAATCTGTTTTTCTTCTGACCTCTTCCTCACTTACTCTGCCCTTTTTTTATCATGTCTAAATCATGCCTCCCTCATATCTTTTATTTCCATACCCTTTTATTTTCCTCTTGGGCAAGATAGTTTTCTATACCCAACTGAGTGTATGTATGTATTGTGTACATATGTATGTATGTGTATTTTTCCCTCTTTGAATGAATTTCATTGAGAGTAAGGTTTAAGTATTGCCTGTAACCACAATTACAGTTTCCTCTCCATTCACTATAAATACTCTTCCTTATGCACTTTTTGTTTGTGAGGAAACTTCCCTATTCTAGCTTTCCCTTCTCCCATTCCAGTTCATCTCTCTTTCTCACCCCTTCTTTTTTTTTTTAATCATCCAAACACAATCAACTCATATCATGCTTTTTGTGTAGTCTCCTTTTAATTTCCATCTTGCCATTTAAAAATGTAAACAGTGTAACTTTGAGTCCTTTATGATTACTCTTTCGTATTTACCTTCTGCTTCTCTTGTGTCTTGCAATTAATGTCAGATTTTCTATTCAGCTCTGATTTTTTTTTTTTTTTAAATCAGGAATGTTTAAAAGTCCTCATTTCATTAAATGTCCATTTTCTCCCTCTGAGGATTTATACTCAGATATGCTGTGTAGGTAATTCTTGGTTATAATCCTAAATCTTTTGTCCTCCAGATTACCACATGCTAAAGGCTCATTTAACTGAGAAGCTGCTAAATATTGTGTGATCCTGATTTTGGCTCCAAGATATTTGTATGGCTTCTTTCTGGATGATTGAAAGATTTTCCCCTTGACCTAAAAGGTCTGGAATTTGTTAATATGATTCTTAGAAATTTTCATTTTGGAATCTTTTTGGGGAAGTGATTAGCAGATTCTTCCTATTTCCTTTTTCCCCTCTGGGTCTTAGGATATCAGGACAGTTTTTCTTCATAATTTATTGAAATATGATATCTAGGGCTCTTTTTAAAATCATGGTTTTCAGGAAGCCCAATTACTTAAATTTCCTCTTTTACATCTCACTTCCAGGCCACTTATTTTTCTGATGACATATTTCACATTTTCTTCCAATTTTTAAAATTCTCTTGACTAATTGATGTCTCAGTCATTACTTTCCACTTGCCTCGTGTTCTCTCTCTCTCTCTCTCTCTCTCTCTCTCTCTCTCTCTCTCTCTCTCTCTCTCTCTCTCTCTCTCTCTCCCCCACACCCACACACATCCAAATTCTGCTAAAAAGCAGTTCTTATTGCACACAATAACAGCAACGTTATGTGATGATCACCTTTGATAAACTTAGCTCTTCTCACCAATACCAAGGTCTAATACAAATCCCAAAGACTCACAATGGAAAATGTTAGACACACATCCAGAAAAGGGGCCATAGAGTCTGAATGCAGATTAGAGCATACTGTTTTCATTTTTTTTTTTTTTTCTTGTGGGTTTTTTTTTTTTTTCTTTTGTTTTGGTCATTCTTTCACAGCATGACTTTTGTGGAAATATGTTTGATGTGATTGTACACGTATAACCTATATCAGATTGATTTTCATGTTGGGGAGAAGGGAAAAAGGAGGGAGAAAAAATGAAAATCAAAATCTTATAAAAGTAAGTGTTGAAAACTACCTTTGTATATAATAAAATATTATTAAGGTGGCAAAAAATAATAAGTGCTTAAAATAGCTTATTAATTTGACTCCTTGCATTTTCAACTTTAAATGTCCCAAAGATAACTTTGCTTAGTTGGAAGGTTTGACAAATTTTCTTTAAATTGATTTTATACTCCATTGCTTCTCTCTCTTTTTTTAATAAGACAATTATGTTCATAACCATCTGTTATCTTTGTGAGATTTTACAAATGCGTTTATATTTTAGCCCAATGTTGCCATTAGCAGTTATTCTCTGGCAAGTAAATTATATATTTGTTGTCTAAGTTTAATAATAAGTGATCATAATAACATAATAGGAATAAACACTTTTCTGTGACAGGATTATACTCAAAGTTTCAGAGATTTTTGGTAAAGGATGATATAATAAATACATGACATAAAAAAAATAAAATGCAGGGTTTTTCTTCAGTAATCTTTTGTACCTTGTTTTCCATTTCACTTATTCTACTCTTTATGGAGTTCTTTTCTGCAATGAATTTTCATTTCTTTTTTGTTTTTACCCATTTCTTTAGTATTTTGGGTACCTCTTTTACCAAGCTGTTCACTCTCTTTTCATAATATTTTTTCAACAATTTTTTATTTTTGGTCAATTTTTCCTGTATCATTCTTATCTCTGTACCTCTTCGAGGATTCATTTTGGGTTTGGGTCCAATTGGAATTTTTATTTTGAAGCTTCGTAACTATTTTTACATTGTTGTCTTCTGAGTTTGTCTTAGTCTTCCCTATCACTGTAGAAACTTTTTTATGGTCAAGTTCTTTTTTTCATTGTTGGTCATTTTTTCCAGCTTGTTTCTTGACTTCAAATTTAATATTAAAGTTTGACTCTTTTCACTTGGAGTAGAAAAGGCACTGTTTCAAACTTTTGAAGCTTTTTTGTGCCGCTATTCCCAGGGTGATTTCTGGAGGTCTGTAAGTGTTTGGTACTTCGTTATAGTATGAACCAGCGAAAAGTGTAATCACTGTTCCCCAAATCTTCACACAAGAAAGTCCCTTATTCCCTGCAGCCAAAAATTCTAACACTTGTCTTGGCTTTAGAGCTATTACCAGATCTTCTGCTGTCTTCTAGTCACAAGTGCCAGTGCTCCTTTTTCCTTGAACTTAACCTAGAACTGAATATGGGCAATAAAATTTCCAGGCAGCTCTGTTTGCACTCAGTGCCAGCAAAGGGTCTCCTGTAATCTCTTACTGAACAGTTGAGAGAAAGAGTTGCCTTCTCTGGACTCAGGGAAAAGTTGCTGCTGCTGCTGCTGCTGCTGCTGCTGCTGCTGCTGCTGTGGCAGCCGCCTCCAAGCCCTATTGCTGTGTGGCTGCTGCCCTGCTCTAGGAAGGCCTCTCTCTAGTATAAACAACTTTTCCTGCTGACCTCCTAGGTTTTTTAAGCTGGAAAAAACATCTCACCTCAGCCTTTTATTTTCTCTGCTGCTCCAAAGTTAGATTTGTGTTTTTTTTTAAAGTTGTTGGGAAGGGAATTTTTGGAAAGTTCAGCTGAGCTGCTGCCTGTATACCATCCCCTTGGCCTCACCCCTAGTCTTGAACTGGTTCTTGAAAGAAACCAGGGAAACCAGATGTTGGAGTGAGGAGAAAGGAATCCGGGCAATGGATCCAAGTTATGAGAGCTTTTAAGTAAGAGAAGATTTAATATTTAATACTTGATGTGATAGTAAACTGCTGGAGTATGTAGAAAGAGGGAGTGGTGGTTGCAAAAGTAGAATCAGAGAAAAAGTGATAGCCTGGAAAATAAGAAATGGTGATAAGGAAGAATGGAGGGATTTGAGGTCACAGTGAGGACATAGGGAATGATATGATAAAATGTTATGATTAGATAAAGTGAATTCATGAACCTAGAACTTGTGTATAATTGCAAAATCAAATGCATGATCACCTTAGTTCTATCAAGTTCTTTGAAAGGGTTGTGTCAAATGACTGTTTGGTTTGCAGCTTAGGTAGAATGGGAGACTACATTGGGGAACAGAGTAGATTGAAGAACTGAAGATAAGATGGTTGAGGAAGCATCAGTGTTTATGTTCTCTGTCTCTAAAGTGAAGAATGTAGATGGAATGAAGGAAGAGAAAAATGGAACTAGTCACTGGATTCATTGAAGAAGCTAGGAGAAAGTCTTGGTGGTTGATAGAAAATACCCCCTCCCCAAGGTTTGGCATATTCTGAAGTTTTTAATTGTTTTTGTTTTTTAAATGAGCAAATGCACATTTGCATATCCCTACTGTGTGCAAAAAAAGGTATTTGATCTACCACTATTTGATGGAGAATCAAAAATCCTCATTATAAAATAATTTTTCATATAATGGATCTACTTTTTGGTGGATGACCTCATACAAATGTTTTATTTGTCTAATCTCAGCTGAGTGTAAAATCAGGGGGTTGAACTGTCCTTTTCAACTTTAGACTTTTCTTTTGGCTCAGAAAGGTAATTACATCTTGTAGCTTTTTGAGCGAGAAAGTAATATGTTAAAGCAGTATTTAACAAATCATGTTGGTTGCAATTTGCAGGATTTGTGGAAAGTTGAAAATTATGTGTAATTTCATGAAGATGTATATAAAGTCACAAAGATTGGTTTTTCAAGGTAAATAGTATGTAGTAAGTGGTATCAATTTTTATGTTACTTATAATGAAAAAGTTATTAGCTATAGGATATTAGAGATCCCAGTTTAGTTGAGATGTAATGGCCAAAAACCAAGATTAGATAATAAGCAAAATATCAGTCAAGGGTATTAAATGCCATTTTAAAATAAACTACCTATAAGCCCATGCTGAGGAGTAGAATAAAAAAAATTAATGTACTTATATTTAAAGACTTTTAGTAAAAAAGAAAAAAAATCTTGTTTTCTTGAATCAGAAATCATCCTCATGAATAGGTTTCAACTATAGCTGATTTTTTTTTTTCACTTTTAGGTCTTGGTGCCTTTCTAATAATTATAATGGACATTTTATTTTTTTTTTAATTTTTTTTTATTATATATATATATATATATATATATATATTTTATAATATTATCCCTTGTATTCATTTTTCCAAATTACCCCCCCTCCCTCTATTCCCTCCCCCCGACGACAGGCAATACCATACATTTTACATGTGTTACAATATAGTCTAGGTACAATACATGTGTGCGAATATCACTTTCTTGTTGCACAATAAACATTAGAATCCGAAGGTACATGCAACCTGGGCAGACAGATATTAGTGCTAACAATTTTCATTCCCCTCCCAGTGTTTCTTCTCTGGGTGCAGCTACCCCTGTATAATGGACATTTTAAAGAATTTTTTAATTTTAATTTTTAAATGAACTTTTTCAATAATCACAAACATGTCACTGAAACTAAAATTGATTGCATAGGAAACTATGCTTTGATTATTTACTGTATCCTAGTGCGTTACTCTATACAACTACATACTCAAACTTTACAAAAGGGACAGGATTGACCCCCAAAATTCAAATTTTGTTTAGTGAGATGAACAGTTCAATTTATCTATTTCAGACACACTGGCATCCTGCTCTTCTTATGAGGTTGTTTAATCCCAATATCTTTTATCTGTCAACTCCTCAGATTGTTGTATTGATATCATCAAACTTTATTCTCTATTCAATTTTGTCTCACTTTCATCTTCATTTCTGAAGTTAAGCTCCTTTGTTACTGTGATTGATCTTGTCGGAATTATTCTTTCTGACCAATTTAAAATCAATGGTACTAGTTTTTTCTACCACTCACATCCTTTATTCCTTAACTATATTTCCCTGGTATTACTTTCTGTTGAATTTCCCATGAATGATCATCTTACCTGCTTAGACTTCTTATTCTAGGTATTTCTATTTCAAGGGAACTCTTGGTACTTATCTTATGCCATTAGTCAAGTGGTCAACTCGATAATAGTAAAATAACTAGAACTTTTCCCCATGTCTTTTGACTTTTATGACAGCTATCTTTTCACAATAGTACCTAACTTCAATATTAACTAAAAGGTCTGTTATTATGTAGGCACTTAATACAGCTCTTCCATATGAAATTAAAGTGGAAATAGCTTAATATAAGTATTTGAAGAAAAATATGTTGATGTTGCTTTTGATTTTAATTCATGCATTCCATTTGTATGGTTATATGTTCTTAAGGTATTTGGTATATTGATTTCCAGTGATGCACATGATTTCGATTTAATACTAGTAATATTATGACTCTTGTAGAATAGAGGTGTCAAAACAAGTTGCCAGCATTGTATCAGATTGAAATATAAATGGGAAATATTTAACAAAACAAATTTTAAAAATACAGTTAAGCACAGATCACATTACATTTTAAAACTAAGCCAATATGTGATAGCAGGGTTCTTTATGCATAGATTAGTGACCTCCAATTTCTTTTTTGAATTTGACACCACTGCTAAAAAAGATCAGAAGAATACCTCTTTTAATCACATTCTTATTTAAGAAAAACAAAGTAGATTGATTACAAGCTTCCTTTTGAGACTTTGATACTTCCAAGTATTAAGGGGCTTCTTTTTTTTTTTTTTTTGCTTCCATCTTTTGTCTTTTTACAGATTTATCTTCTTTCCTATTTGCTCATATGATTATCCTTTTTTGAACTATTTCTCCACAGTCTTGGATGCATGTGTATGGGGAAACTAGTCACTTGGCAGTCTCTGATTTACCACCTTTCACAAATTGTTTCATAGTAAATTGAGACAAAAACGTTAACACCACAAAGAAGGAAGTAATAGAAGAGTATTGTCATAAAGAACTATAATATATAATATGTCATATATATGTTAATGTATATTGCGTATATTTTACATGTGGTATATAATTGTATATATTGCACATATAATATATAATAATAATGTAAATAATATGTATAATATATAACAATATAATGTAATAACATAAGAGAACTGTTCAAAGAAATTCCCCAATACTGCTAATTTCTTTTTTTTTTTTTTTTTAATGTATTATATATATATTTTATAATATTATCCCTTGTATTCATTTTTCCAAATTGCCCCCCCTCCCTCTATTCCCTCCCCCCGACGACAGGCAATACCATACATTTTACATGTGTTACAATATAGTCTAAGTACAATACATGTGTGTGAATATCATTTTCTTATTGCACAATAAACATTAGAATCCGAAGGTACATGCAACCTGGGCAGACAGATATTAGTGCTAACAATTTACATTCGCTTCCCAGTGTTCCTTCTCTGGGTATAGTTATTTCTGTCCATCATTGATCAACTGGAAGTGAGTTGGATCTTCTTTATGTTGAAGATTTCCACTTCCATCAGAATACATCCTCATACAGTATTGTTGTTGAAGTATACAGTGATCTTCTGGTTCTGCTCATTTCACTCAGCATCAGTTGATTTAAGTCTCTCCAACCCTCTCTGTATTCCTCCTGCTGGTCATTTCTTAAAGAGCAATAATATTCCATAACCTTCATATACCACAATTTACCCAACCATTCTCCAACTGATGGACATCCATTCATCTTCCAGTTTCTAGCTACAACAAAAAGAGCTGCCACAAACATTTTGGCACATACAGGTCCCTTTCTGCTCTTTAGTATTTCTTTGGGATATAATCCCAGTAGTAGCGCTGCTGGGTCAAAGGGTATGCACAGTTTGATAACTTTTTGGGCATAATTCCAGATTGCTCTCCAGAATGGCTGGATTCTTTCACAACTCCACCAGCAATGTATTAGTGTCCCAATTTCCCCACATCCCCTCCAACATTCATCGTTATTTGTTCCTGTCATCTTAGCCAATCTGACAGGTGTGTAGTGGTATCTCAGAGTGGTCTTAATTTGCATTTCTCTGATCAGTAGTGATTTGGAACACTCTTTCATGTGAGTGGATATAGTTTCAATTTCTTCCTCTGAGAATTGTCTGTTCATATCCTTTGACCATTTATCAATTGGAGAATGGTTCGGTTTCTTATAAATTATGGTCAGTTCTCTATATATTTTGGAAATGAGACCTTTGTCAGAACCTTTGTTTTTAAAAATATTTTCCCAATTTGTTACTTCCCTTCTAATCTTGTTTGCATTAGTATTATTTGTACAGAAACTTTTTAGTTTGATGTAATCAAAATCTTCTATTTTGTGATCAATAATGATCTCTAGTTCTCCTCTGGTCATAAATTCCTTCCTCCTCCACAAGTCTGAGAGGTAGATTATCCTCTGTTCCTCTAATCTATTTATTATCTCCCTCTTTATGCCTAAATCATGGACCCATTTTGATCTTATCTTGGTATATGGTGTTAAGTGTGGATCCATATCTAATTTCTGCCATACTAATTTCCAGTTTTCCCAACAGTTTTTTCCGAATAATGGATTTTTATCCCTAATGTTGGAATCTTTGGGTTTGTCAAAGATTAGATTGCTATAGATGTACCCTTTTTTGTCCTTTGTATCTAATCTGTTCCACTGATCTACCGGTCTTTTTCTTAGCCAATACCAAATGGTTTTGGTGACTGCTGCTATATAATATAGCTTTAGATCAGGTACACTTAGACCACCTTCCTCTGAGTTTTTTTTCATTAGTTCCCTTGCAATTCTTGACCTTTTATTCTTCCATATGAATTTTGTTGTTATTTTTTCTAGGTCATTAAAATAGTTTCTTGGGAGTCTGATTGGTATAGCACTAAATAAATAGATTAGTTTGGGGAATATTGTCATCTTTATTATATTCGCTCGGCCTATCCAAGAGCACTGAATGTCTTTCCAATTATTTAAATCTGATTTTATTTTTGTGGCAAGTGTTTTGTAATTTTTCTCATATAATTCCTGACTTTTCTTTGGTAGATGGATTCCCAAATATTTTATACTCTCAACATTTGTTTGGAATGGAATTTCTCTTTGTATCTCTTGCTGTTGCATTTTGTTAGTGATATATAAAAATGCCGAGGATTTATGTGGATTTATTTTGTATCCTGCCACTTTGCTGAAATTTTGAATTATTTCTAGTAGCTTTTTATCAGAGTCTTTGGGGTTCTCTAAGTATACCATCATGTCATCTGCAAAAAGTGATAGTTTAATTTCCTCATTTCCTACTCTAATTCCTTGAATCTCTTTCTCGGCTCTTATTGCCGAGGCTAGCGTTTCTAGTACTATATTGAATAGTAATGGTGATAGTGGGCAACCTTGTTTCACTCCTGATCTTACTGGGAAAGGTTGCAGTTTATTTCTATTGCATATTATGCTTACTGACGGTCTTAAATATATACTCCTGATTATTCTAAGGAATAATCCATTTATTCCTATACTCTCAAGAGTTTTTAGTAGGAATGGGTGTTGGATTTTGTCAAATGCTTTTTCTGCATCTATTGAGATGATCATATGGTTCTTATTAATTTGATTATTAATATGGTCAATTATATTAATAGTTTTCCTAATATTAAACCAGCCCTGCATTCCTGGAATAAATCCTACTTGATCATAGTGTATTATCTTGGAGATGATTTTCTGAAGTCTTTTTGCTAATATCTTATTTAAGATTTTAGCATCAATATTCATTAAGGAGATTGGTCTATAATTTTCTTTCTCAGTTTTCGATCTACCAGGTTTAGGTATCAGTACCATGTCTGTGTCATAAAAGGAATTTGGTAGGACTCCTTCATCCCCTATTTTTTCAAATAATTTATATAACATTGGGGCTAATTGTTCTTTAAATGTTTGGTAGAATTCACATGTGAATCCATCTGGCCCTGGGGATTTTTTCCTGGGGAGTTGATTAATAGCTTGTTCTATTTCTTTTTCTGAAATGGGACTATTTAAGCAATTTATCTCCTCCTCTGTTAATCTAGGGAGCCTATATTTTTGGAGGAAGTCATCCATTTCACTTAAGTTATCAAATTTATTGGCATAAAGTTGGGCAAAGTAACTCCTTATTATTTCTCTAATTTCCTCTTCATTGGTGGAAAGATCCCCCTTTTCATTTATAAGACTATCAATTTGATTTTCCTCTTTCTTTTTTTTGATCAAATTTACCAAAGGTTTATCTATTTTATTGGCTTTTTCATAAAACCAACTCTTGGTTTTATTTATTAATTCAATAGTTTTTTTACTTTCAATTTTATTGATTTCTCCTTTTAATTTTTGTATTTCGAGTTTAATTTTTGGTTGGGGGTTTATAATTTGGTCTTTTTCTAGCCTTTTAAGTTGTAAGCCCAATTCGTTAATCTTCTCTTTCTCAATTTTCTTCAAATAAGCCTCTAAAGATATAAAATTTCCCCTTATTACTGCTTTAGCTGCATCCCAAAGATTTTGATATGATGTCTCATCATTATCATTATCTTGGGTGAAATTATTAATTGTTTCTATAATTTGCTCTTTCACCCAGTCATTCTTTAAGATGAGATTATTCAGTTTCCAATTACTTTTTGGTCTATTTACCCCTAACTTTTTACTGAATGTAGCTTTTATTGCATTGTGATCTGAGAAGAAGGCATTTATTATTTCTGCCTTCCTACATTTAATTTTGAGATCTTTATGTCCTAGTATATGGTCAATTTTTGTATAGGATCCATGAACTGCTGAGAAGAAAGTATATTCCTTCCTATTGCCATTCAGTTTTCTCCAAAGGTCTATCATACCTAGTTTTTCTAATGTTCTATTTACTTTTTTAATTTCTTTCTTGTTTGTTTTGTGGTTTGATTTGTCTAAATCTGAGAGTGCAAGGTTGAGATCTCCCACTATTATAGTTTTACTGTCTATTTCTTCTTGCAGTTCTCCTAACTTTTCCTTTAGAAAGTTAGATGCTATACCACTTGGTGCATATATGTTTAGTATTGATATGGCTTCATTATTTATGCTACCTTTCAGCAGGATATAGTTTCCTTCCTTATCTTTTTTAACAAGATCTACTTCTGCTTTTGCTTGATCTGAGATAAGGATAGCTACCCCTGCTTTTTTGGCTTTACCTGAAGCATAATAGGCTCTGTTCCAACCTTTAACCTTTACTCTGTATGTATCTCCCTGCTTTAAGTGTGTTTCCTGTAGGCAACATATTGTAGGGTTCTGCTTTTTGATCCAATCTACTATCCGTCTCCGTTTGATGGGATCGTTCATCCCATTTACATTTACAGTTAAAATTACTAATTCTGTATTTCCTGCCATCGTATTATCCCCAGCTTATGCTTTTTTCCCTTGACCCCCCTGATCCCCCTCCCCGATATTTAATTTACAGACCCCCCTTGTGCCGCACAACCCTCCCTCTTTTTTTTTGGATCCCTCCCCCCTCCCTCCAAGTCCCTTCACTTATTCTCCTTTTCCTTTTCCCTTTTCTTCTCCCCCCTTTTAATGAGGTGAGAGAAAATTCTCTGAAAAACAAATATGTTAATTATTTACTCTTTGAGCCTCTTCTGATGAGAGTAAGATTCACACAATGATTCTCCCCCTCACTAAGTTCCCTCAGATATGGTGTATTTTCTATGTCTCTTCCTGGGATGTAGTTTCCCTCTTTTTATCACTCCTTCCCCTTTTTCTGAACCGACCTCCTTCCCTTTACTACACCCCCCTTTTTTTCTTTTATATCAGTAAAATCAAATTATCCTTGAGTATTTTTTATATACCCACAACAGAGTTACAGTTCTCAAGGGTTCTGTGTACCTTTTTCTGTTTCTCTTCAGTCTTGTGGATGTAGATCAAATTTTTTGTTTAAGTCTGGTTTTTTTCTTAGAAACATATAGAATTCCTCTGTTTCATTGAATGACCATCTTCTTCCATGGAAAAAGATGCTAAACTTAGCTGGGTAGTTCATTCTTGGTTGCAGTCCTTGATCTTTTGCCTTTCAGAATATCAGGTTCCAGGCCCTTCTATCTTTTAATGTGGAGGCAGCCAGATCTTGGGTGACCCTTATTGTGGCACCTTGGTATTTAAATTGTTTTTTTCTAGCTGCTTGCAGGATTTTCTCCTTTGTGTGGTAATTCTGCAGCTTAGCCACAATATTCCGTGGTGTTCTTTTTTAGGGTCTATTTCAGAAGGAGTTCGATGAATTCTTTCCACATCTACTTTCCCTTCTGTTTCTATTATCTCTGGACAGTTCTCTTTGATAATTTCCTGTAAAATAGAATCTAGGCTCTTTTTTTGGTCATAGTTTTCTGGAAGTCCAATAATCCGCAGATTATCTCTCCTAGATCTATTTTCCAGGTCTATAGATTTTCCCAGTAAGTATTTGACGTTGTTCTCCAGCTTCTCATTTTTTTTGTTTTGTTTGACTGATTCTTGGGTTCTCTGTGAATCATTCATTTCTATTTGTTCCATCCTGACTTTTAAGGAGTTATTTTCTTCTTTCACAGTTTTTAGTTCTTTTTGTAAATGCCCAATTTCGTTTTTAAATGAGTTATTTTGCTCTATTGAATTTTTTTCCATTTCCCTAATTTTTTTTTTTTGAGAATTATTTTCTTTTTCCAATTCAGAAATTCTATTTTCTTGAGACTTTTTTATCTTTTCCAATTCAGAAATCCTACTTTCCTGTGTTTTTTTAACCTTTTCTAATTCACTAATTTTGTTTCCCTGCATCTCCTGTGAATTCTTTATTTTTTCCAACTCCAATTTCAGGACATTGTTATTCTCTATCATAACTTCTCTTTCCTTTCCCCATTTTTCTTCGATCTCCCTCAATTTCTTAAGAGCTTCTTCTAGGAGAGAGTTATGTGATGGGGGGCAGGAATCGTTCCCCTTTAGGTTGTTATCTTCTGAATCTCTGCTGTTAACTTCCTCGGGGTTGGATACCCGCTCTTTCTCTGTGTAGAAGGAATCTATAGTTTTTCTAGCTTTTTTGCTCATACTTAAAAAAAATCTTTTGGGGTCTGTCCCTGGGGTAGGAAATTATTTACTTCTTTACCAGCTTCCTCCCAGACCGGATGGATGCAGCGGCCCCTGTGCCCGAGCTAAGATAGAGCTCTGGGAGAGAGTTCCCCACCCCCTCCATGGAAGTGCCTCAGAGGTGATTAGCACTACTGTGCTTCTAGGGCGTAGAATAGTGAAGACTGCAGGAAGCCCAGCCTATGTGTCCGGGTGGGGAGTGGATGTCTGCAGCAGGTGACGTGAGAAGCCCCTGCGCTCAAACTGGAAGTGTCTGCCAGAAACCGCGGTCCCTAGTTCAAAGGTTCCGCTTCTCTGGGACTTCCTGGAGCTGAGTTCCACTCCCTCCAGCTAAGCTAGGCAGTGTGTGTTGCCTTGGGCCGTATCCACCCACTTGTCAGTCTCTTAACTATTCTCAGGAGGTAGCTGAGGCCACACCCCCTGGTGCCGAGTCTCTGCCGAGTCACCCCCAGGGTGGGGGGGGGGGAATCTAATCTGAGTTTTAAAATATTTTGGCTTTCTCTTCTAAACTGCTAAATAATTAGCAGAGAAGAGCTAACAGCCTGTGCCAGATTCCTTTACCTCAGTGGCTTCTCTGATCCCAGAGCCCCTCCCAGCGCAATGGGCGCAGTGTGCCCCTACCCCACCGTCTGTGCTGGTCTTTCTTATTCCTCCCCTGAGAACTGACCTTTCCTGTTGAAACTCCAGATTCTCTTCAGCTGGTAAGTCGTGCTTCCAGTCCTTGTGGTATCTATCAGTTCTGAGCTAATTCTGAGACTTAATTTATCTAATTGGTTGTGAGGGAGTGAGGACGTTCACTGAGTCGTGTGTTTCTTCTCCGCCATCTTGGCTCCGCCCCCCAATACTGCTAATTTCAAGACACATATTGGTTAAGGTTAACAATTCCGTTCACAAACAAGTTCTTCATATGATCAGGGGGAACATAAAAGTAACACAAAAACTATTTTCAACAGAAAAGGGGGAAAATTATAACTTGAAAACAAAACCCCATTTCAAAGACAGATGGAGGAAATAGAGCAGCATATACCTCTTGTAGCTTTGGTGAGAAGATGCATTCTTAACTAAATAAGAAATGGTAGCAATTACAAATGACAAAATGAATAATTTTGAGGATATGAAGGTGAAAAACTATAAATAGCACTAATTCATCTGCAAAAGAATTGTTGAATGGGAAAAACATTCATATCAAATTTCTCTGATTATGATTTTCATGCCTGAGATATTTAAAAAATTTGCATATACATATGTAAAAATATATATCTGACTAATAACCATTGTTATTAGACAAATGATCAAAGGCTTTGAAGAAACAGCTCCCAAATGAACTGCAGATATTTAACACTACATGAAAAATTGCTCTAGATCACTAATAATAAGAAAAATACAAATCCAAACAATTCTGAGGTTTTATCTTATACCCTTACAAATTGGCAAAAATGACCAAAAAGGCATCAGTCAGTATTGGACATGTTGTGGAAGGAAGATGGGCACACTGTGAACTGTGAAATGGTACAATCATTTTGGAATGCAATTTAAAATTAAGCAAATCAGTGACTGATCTACAGACCCCATTAACTGGATTTATATTCCAAGGAAATTAATTGATTTTTAAAAGAAGCCCCTGTATACTTGAAAATGTTTATAACAGCACTTTTTGTGATAGCTAATATTTAAAGCAGATTTCTATCACTTTTGAGTCTGGTACATGAATGTAATAGAATATTGGGCTGTAAGAAATAATGTGTGATGAAATCAGAGAAGCATGGAAAGATCTGTAGTAAAGTAAACAGAGCCAAGAAAACAATATTGAATGTAATTATAATAAGGTAAATGGAAAGAATAGCAACACACCAAAAAAAATCAAAAGTTAGTGTAACAAAATTATAAAGATCAAGGAAGACTTAGGTATAAGAAATAACACCTTTGCAGAGGTGGAAGGTCCAGAGATTATTACACATTTCATATAATTTCAAACTTTCTTGATGTATTATTAATCAGTTCTAATGACTTCCTCTCCTTTCTACAAAATAATACTTTGATCTCCATGGGAGTCTCTGTTTTTGACTCTATGATTTATGGCCATGGTGATCTTATTCTACAAAATAATATCACTCTTGTGGTTTAGCTTTCTAAGAAGGGGTAAGTGGGTACACATTGATATAAGAAATGTAATGTATTAATAAAATTTTATTTTAAGAAAGTTTGTAGAACCCTTTCCCCTTTTTTATTGCCATGCAGGTGATTTTGTAAAATATGTAAATATGATTTGATATCATCAACTTTATTTAAAATTTTTTAAAAGATATGTTGTGCAGTATACTAATCAAGAAAATTTTAGTTTGACTTAAAAAAACTTAGAAATACTTTTAAGAAAATTTGTGTTTTAAAAAAATCTAACATACCAAGGCTAATAACATTTTGGTTTTGTTCATTAAGAGAAAAAATGTATTAAAAAAAACTTTGTTAAATGTAATGGTGTGTTAAGCACTATGTTAATTGTTTGGGATACTAATAGAAAAATTGAAAGGACCTCATACTCTTGTTTATGGAAGAGACCTCATAAAGAAGCCTTTAGGACTCAGTAACAAAATGAATGATGAGATAGATGGGTTCTTATTCTATCAGTAGTCCTAATGCAATACTTTCAATTCCAGAAGGTATGAATATAGGGAAGTTTGTAAAGTCTGGTGGACTTTCTTCTCCTCAGAAATATTAGAATTTTTTAGTACTAACTCATCCAAGTGGTATAATTTGCCAAGCTGTTCTTCCTATTCCAGTGCCTCCATGAGATCTGGGCAGCCAGGATACTAGAAGGGGATGAGGGAAAGGCAAAAGGGCAAGTATACTCTGTTGAGTTTGCCTGACCAGCTAATCTTGTGAGTCAACATGATTGATAATATTTTGTAATTTTGAGTGGATAAACATCAAATTATACATTTTACTATTAGATTTATAGCTAAAGACAATAATAACATAGAAAATTAAGAATGAATCAATAACTATTTATTAAGGTATTTACTAGAGCACTGTTCTTGGCACTAGGGGAGATAAAAAGAAATAATCCCTACTATTAATGTTGGAGGTGTGAAAAAGTACTATAAACACATAGGTATAATGCACAATATTATGGCAGTATTAAAAGAGTTGCAAAACCAAATGTTGTATCAGGTGCCAACAGGAAGGTTTATACTGACAGTACTATCCATAGAGACTTCAGGGAGAAAGTGACATGAATTTTTCATTTTAAAGAATTAGTAGGTATTCAGTAGGTAAAGATATGGGAAAAGAACAAGTATTATGGGCATGAACTTTTAGATGCAGTTAGAGGGAATCATAGTATTTGTTGGTCAGAGAGTAGGTAAACTGTTTTGTTTGTTTTTTGGCATTTAGAATTTTCAGAAGATATTCAGAGTGATAGAATTAACTTTAGATTAAAAAAGGCCCTGCCAAGAAATTGAGTTTGAATTTGAAACTGAAGATTGTTGAGAGAAGAAGTGATATGACTAAAGCTATGTGTAAGAAATATTGCTCTGGCAGCCATATGGAGGATTGGAATGGAAAGAGATTATGAGAGAGAGAAGGAAATGTATTATTCTAGAATCATATTAATGAGAGCTGATTCTGGAGGACTGGAATAGAAAAAACTGGACATACAGAAGAGATTTAGAAGTAGAATGAAAAGGACTTGGTAACTGATTCAGTAAGAGATTAGAAAGAAGAAAGTTCAAAGTGACCATATAGTATGGAGTATAGAAATCTTGTTAAATAATGTTGCCACAGAGAAAATTAAGAGTTATCAGAATTAAAGACAAGATTGAAATCAGAGTACTGAATGAAAATGGAAAGAAGTTTAGAAAACTTCTATAAACATCTATACTTCATGAATCAAGAAGAAGATGAGGAACCTATGAGGGAGACAACAGAAAGTTGGAGTGGAGAACCAGGAAAGCCTGGTTTTTAAGGAATCAAGAATTTCCTCTAGGAAGTTTCAACTGTGAAAACCTTGGCGGCTTAAAAAGAGAGGACTTTGTGTTTAGTAGTGAATAATCTGAGGAGCTTGACAAAGACATTTCAGGAATCCAGGCAGAAGTTATTCTATGAGGCTGAAAATAGAATATTGGGTTAAGTTCAGGCATTGGCTAAAGCCATTTTTTTTCCCATGATATTCAGTAGCAAAGGGAGGAAATTTTTATGTGCTCTTAGAAAAATATAGAATGTTGAATGATTATTTCTGAGATATATGGCAGTGTTTTAGAGATATTTTGGAGCTTTATTTATAGACATACGTTAGTGTTCTGAAATTTAAAAATGTGAGTATGGTTCTTTATCAAGGCTGACAAAGTCATCTTCTATAGATGGTTTCAGCAATCCTAGTTTATGATAATTTTCTGCTCCTATTAACTATAATTTATGCATCATCTGGAATACCAAATAATTTGATTTCAGCTTTTCAATCTCAGTGTTCTAAATGGGACAGCATGTACATTCATTTGAATCTTCTCTAGAGAATGTCTGAGCTTAACTTCCAGTTCTCTTTTTGATCCAAACTATAATCCATAATATGTTCCTAAAATGATAACTGTTATGTTCTTTAATCCACTCAGTCCTTTTATTTATAGGAATATCTTGAGAAGATCAAATGAGATAATAGATATAAAAGGCTTTGTAAACCTTAAAGAAGTATATGTGTTAACTATAAAATCAAGTTTTCCATAACCATATGTTTTTTAAAGTAAAGTACCCATGTTAAAGAAAATAAAATTTTAGTTTAATTTGATAAGGTCATTGTGAGGATAGTGCTATGTAGCACATACTTTATATGTATATAAAAGCATAGCATATATAATACTTTACTTTTATAATAATTTTGCTTTTTTATAGCATAAAGCCTCCTTTAGCATTAGATAACTTGGGAAATATGAACATATTACATATCATAGATTGGGTAGGGACATGTTTAGCTCTTTAAAATACATTCAACATTCTTTTAAAAGGAATCTTATTAGATTTTTTCTCTACATTTTATTTTGAGGTCTAATTCCAAAAATACTGTAATATTATGATGGAAAAAGGGAACTATTCATTTCAACAAATATTTTATAAGCCTGGTGTGTCTGTGTGTGTGTGTGTTTTGGTGCAAGGAAGAATAAGCATTTATAAAGTACAAATATGTGGCAGATAGCATATTAAACTCTTTGTAAATATCACCTCATTTTATCCTCATAGTAATCCCACAAACTTGTTGCTTTCTTATTCTCAATTTGGAGTTGAGAAACTGAAGCAAACAGATTAAGTGATTTGCCCAAGGTCACATAATTAGTAAATGTTTGAATTCAAGTCTTCCTGGCTTCAGGCCCCTAACCATTGTGGCATCTTAGCTTTCTCTGCTGTGTTCCAGATACTAAACTGAGTAGGATACATTCCTTGATTCAAGGAACTTACAATATGTAAATAAAAGGGTATTAGTTATGCAAAATTTGATAAGTGCAGTAAATATACAAACATAGGATGCAAATGTCAAATGAATCTGTAATTGCATGGATTCAGACTTCCTTCCAGGGATGATTACAGACTACTCATACCTGCCTGTCCTTGGCATCTCTTACTATGTCCTCCCACAAGTTCACTATAGGCTTGCTTTCTTCTTTTTTCAGTGCCCCAAGGGTCTTTGTAGAATATTGAAATTCAAAGACAAGGAGCAATCATGTGGTTAGGCAGTTCTGATAGCACCCTTCTGGGAAGCAGAGCCAGCCAGAGGTTTCAGCCAATAGCCAGGGATGCTCCATCTCATGATAGAACAATAGATCTAAAGCTATAGGGGACAGAAGAGGTCATATAGTCCAGAGGTGTCCAATACAGAGGGCAGCAGGTCACATACAGCCCTTAGTAATCCTGAATGTGGCCTGAATCCAATTAAAATGTAATTTGGTTACCTTTACCAAAATAAGGAAAAACAAAATAACATCACATTTTAAAACTAAGTCATTATGCCCCTACAAGGATTTCCATATATACTTTAATTCCTTTCTTTTCTGTTTGGGTTAGATGCCACTCATCTGCATTAGTTCCCTTATTTGAGAGATGAAAAAAACGGAGACCCCAAGAAGTGCCTTGGCAGAGGGTGGTTTCCTAGTTCAGGGAGTGGAGGCAGACGCCCTAGAGTTCTGTGGCTTCAAGCCCAGCGTTCACCAGTCTTGGGGACAGAGGTCTCTCTGACAGGTCACCCTGGTGAGTGATAAGGCTGGAGTCTGTGAAGAGAGTCAGAGGCAGATGGTGAGGAGCAGGACAGCTAGTCGGCAACACAGGGAACTTCCTCAGGGAGGTTCCTGTTATACCTTAGGTGTGTAGAATGAAGAGAGGAGACGTCTTCTCCTCTCCCCCTTTCTGCCGGATTGGTGGTCTTGCAAAGACACAGTCACAAGCCGGCTGGCATCATCCAGGCCTGTCCTCAGAAGGGCTAAATCAGGATCAGGCACCTCACAGGCCTCAGGGCCTTGCATGACTTCAGGGGACATCCACCTGGGCATGGGAAGACTCCCTGGGCAAAATGGGCTGATGAGAAGAGTTTGGTCCAGTGGTGAGAAATCTGTGGAGCACTCCCAACTGATGGCGCTTGCTTAGACAGCAGAGACTCCAATCATGGCGGCCCAGCCTTGGGGAGGACAGGGAGACTGATGGCTTGGGGCAACTTCCTTACTTACATTCAGTTCACAAGTTAAGACATCAACTTAGGATGTTCTTAGTGATCCTTGAAAACGAAGGAGGAAAGCACCTGCAGTCTTTGAAGCCCAGTGTGAGGCTGATATCACCTGCCTACTTTCTGACAAGCTTCATCTGTACTTAGCCACTAGCTGCCTCCAGAATTTCTGCGCTGACTTCATAAAGGTGATGGCATTTGATCCTAATCATGAAGTCTTTCAACACTTATAGATATTCTGGCAGAGACATCGATGTGGAGAGGGAAAGTGTGGGGCAGATGTTAGGTTCATTAAACAAACATAGAATTTGGAAGCACAATATTGGAAGAGAAGTCTATAAAAGTGGTTGAAGCATTGTAAAGGGCTTATATGTTAAGCAGATGAAGTTGAATTTTTCCTGTAGTAGGAGAACGTTTTTAAATATTTTTGAGTGTGGCAATTACATGACTGGAAAACCTGCTTTTAGGAAGATTACTTCAGGCAGAAATAAAGATGAATTGGAAAGAGGCAGACCAATTAGGCGACTTTCAGCAAGTGAGGCAAGGCTTTACTGAGGGTAATGGCAACGTGAATGTAAAGAATGCCAGAGGGATAGCAGAAGTAGGAGCTGTATGTGAAAAATCATGATGAGTAAAAGCATAAACACCTGACAAAAACTGCAAGCATTTAAAAAAAAAAAAACAACACTTTAGCTTTGTATATTACAGCTGCTGATTTTCTTATTTCTAATTAGCACAAAATAATAATATCCAGAAGAAACAGGCCTTTCATCTGTTTGTCCCAATTTCATCAAAGTGATTTTGTCAGCAGTGGACCAGAACTCTGCCACATTAGCTTGAATTCTCATTAGGCAGCCAATTTGTCTGAATCCTCATTAAAGTGATGAACTCATTTACTTATAAATCATGACATTTGATATTGTACAAAGATATGTTTAGAGATTTAAATAAAAATTGTTACATAGATAGAGTTATTCAATATTTGCGAGCCTTTCAATTATAGCTAGGTATTCCAGTGTCACTTTTTGCTTTTTGGTTAAAAATATAAGCCTAATGAATTAAATATCTTTAGTGCATCATTAAGACTTATATGTATGGATCAACTCTTTAACAACAACCACAAAGACTACAAATTGATGATGTACTATATCATGGTTGCTTTTTAAAGATTTATGCATGTTACCAAAGGAAAAAAAAAAGATTTATTCGTGAATATAACATTACTCTGTCATGTAATAATATTTTTGCTAAAATGGTATCTGCTACATACAATAGTTGTGCTTCATAGAAGACTCTCCAATTTCATAGAAGATATAAAATTGCACAAAGAGGAAGAGTATACTTATTGAATATGAACGATCTTGAAGTAAATAAGAATAAAGCTTATCTAGATTTGATAGCTACATTTTGCTTTTTTCAACTCTTTTAATCCACATATAGGTACAGTATATGCTATAAAATTCAATAGCTTTATCATGACCATTCTATGGTCAAAAAAATAAAAAATAAAAGAATTTGGAAAAAATCTATATAACTGTTTTAATTATTGTCCACTTAAATTAGGGCCTCTCAGTTTTTGAGTAGACCAGATGTCAAATTTTGTTATTGCTAGCATTATTTTTGTTAGTTCTATTTAACTAGTTACTGTTAGTTTTTTTTAATACTTGCTATAGTTTCCTGTTACGTATATATTTGGGACAAGTGCATGTTATGTGGACAAGTAAATGAGTTATACCAACGTTAGCAGAGAATTTTCTCTCCCCTTTTTGGATCTAGGTATTTGCAAATTAGTCTCTGATTTCATTAAATCCTAGCCTATGTTCACTGTGTACCTTTCTAGTCAGTTACTACTATTTTATTCAGAAAGCTTAAAGCATAATTGTTTTGTTGTGAATAATAGTTTGATAAAGCCCCTAATATGCTGCCCTCTCCCCAAGAGATCCTTCTATATTGTAGTTTCAGAGCCTGAAATCATGCTATGTACACTTACTTAGTGTCCATCCTTCCACCTGTCATACTCACCAATACAATCCTATTGTATGTGACAGTTATAGATGTCTTCTCTAATAAGGCTTGCATTTGAAGATAAGGCTGAATGTAAACAAATTAACTTTTTAAAAATAAAGGGCAGTTTCATATACTATAATATACCCATTCATAAATGATCATGAACACTTTTATGGGCTTTTTTTTTTTTTTTTTTTTTTTAAGATAAATGACCTATTGTATAACACTTACTGTTAGGTAGTCTAGATGTCTCTGTATTCTAAGAGATAATGCTCTTGTATTATTACACCCTAATAAAATGAGTTAATGTTTTAGTATCATAGATAAAAGAACAGTTGGATATATTTAATAACCAAACTGAGAAACACTTAATTTTAGTTGTCTGTAGCAATATAACACAAATTTTCCAGTAAAACAAATTGCACTTTTAGAATATATTTTAATGTGCATTTGACAAAGGAGAAAATGAGGTGATTGAAGTTCAATTTGTAGCATGTTATTAACCATTTCCGCTTGACTAGATGAGTAAAAGGATAATGGATGAGGGTTTTATTATTACCTTTCTACTAAAATGAAGTGGTATAAAAGATAAGGTGATGAGATTAATGAACATAAGGAAAAGGAGTAATCAATCAACTACCAAGAGGGAGATGAAATGACAGTACTCTTTAAGATTTGTAAGAGAACACTATTTTTAAAAGTAAGCTTTATCACTACAGTATTCTGTTTGGGCCCAGCCTATTTAAAAAAAACAAAACAAAACAAAACAAAAAGTCTGTTTTGGTTTTTACATATTTTACTGTTTATATTGGTTTCCTTAGCTATCTGCTTTATTTTTGTGAAGAACCTCCTCACAAGTCTTATTTTATTCTTAAAAAATACAGTTAAAGTAAAAATAATTAATCTATTCTGTCTACCTTCTACTACCTCATACCTTTCCCTGAAAAGGATTAAGCAAGTCTCATAAAATTTACTTCAGATCATTAAAAAATGAATTTATGATTAATTTCACTAGTATTATTTCTTATAGATTTAAATTCTTACTAAAGTCATGAAGCTAGAAATAAGCAAAACCCTAATAGCCTAGTTAAAATCTTTACTTTGAATTTAAGACATTCTGACCTTACTTCAGCAAGGTATATTGAAAGTAATAGCAACAAAAAGCTTTGTCTCTTTTAAGGAGCAGTGCATATTTAGAGAGCCATCAATTAAAGCTTGTTGAATTTAACAAACATTTACTGTTTGTAAGGCACTATATAAGGTGCTGAGGAAATAAAAAGACAAAAATTAAAATCTTTGTATTCCAAATATTCAAAGAACAGTGGATTTAGAGTCAGACATTTTCATGTGGTCACTTAGATTTACTAGCTGTGGGAATTTGGGCAAGTCACACATCCTCTTTCAACTTTCATTTCCTCATCTACCAAATATTGGAATGGGTTTTGGATGAGTTAGGATCGATTAGATCATCTCAGGGCTTCCTTCAGCTCTATATCCTATGGTCTTATGTCCTTATTCTTTTGTGAAAGATAGATAAACAAAATCACTTTAAAACCTATGATCCATGTAATATGCTACTGGGAGACTGAAAAGACTATGTACCTTTGCTTTTAAAACAATATGGTATGACTCCTAATGCTAAGAATTCTGATTCATATCAGATTGACAAAAGGAAGTTGTATTAAATCTTATGCATTTTTTGTTTGTTAGCCTTGGGATTTTTTTCTTTTCTTTTCTAGACTGCTAAATCAGGCAGAGGTAATGCATTTAGAACATCATTTGTGATCTCAAGAACAATTTCACTGCCTAATCTCCTAATGTCTTTTGACATTAACTTTCATGGTGTCTAGTTAATGAAAAAAAAAAAACATACAATTTGGCCTTTTTAATATCTTATATTTTCATTTTTATAGCATCACTAGTATAGATATTAGAATAGTACTGTAGATATAGTATCTCTTAATTCCAGAGAAACATTTGAAGATCTCCTGTAATATTCTTACCAATGAGATGGTAAAATTCAAGTTAAATGATAGCTTGGATAGATTCACCAAGATACAATATAATGCAAAGATCAAGTTCTTAATAATTTATTTTTGGTTCCTTCATATTTGAAATCAGTTCAACAACTGCAATTTTATTGATTTGATTGATCAGTATCAACCTAAAGAGAATTCTTTTATGAAAGTGCCATAGGACTTTTTCTTTTCCTTGTTTATTATTTACATCAAAAACTTGATTGAAGAAATAAAAATCAAATCAAATTAATGGGCAGATCAGATTTACAAAGTGATCTATTCATGATGGAATACCTGAGAATAATACAGAATTGAATAGAAGTTAATGTGATTTGATTTTTTTAAAAAGTTGGTTGGAAGCTTTATTGTAGGATAATATATGAATACTAAAAATGACAGTACAATTTTGGACTACAAGAGAATTATGGGGAATTATGTGCCAGATTGTAGGAAATGGTGTTATTATTCTAGTTTCTGCTAGTTAGACCACATCTGAGGTATTGTGTTCAATTCTGGACATCAAATTTTAAGAGGGACGTTGACAAATTAGAGTATGTGTAGAGCAGGGTAAAGGGTCTGGAAACCTTGTCATACAGAGTGATTGAGAGAACGTGGGATGTTTAGCCTTGAGAAGAAAAGACTTAAAGGAGATGTGATAGCTGTCTTCAGATATTTGAAGAGCTGTCATGTGGAGAGGAATGAATTGATTTGTTCTCTATTGATCCAGAGGGCAGAGTTTTAGGACATATGTAAGGAAGTTACATGTAGGCAGATGCTGACTCAATAAAAATAACATTTAGCTGCTATATTCATCCTAGATTGGCTTTTGTTTCTTTTCTGTCACTAGATGTATACAGACTGCATGACTAACCATCAGGGTTATTGAACAAAGGATTCATTTAGGAAGTTTCACTGGGTGTCAGTGATCTCTAAAACTAATGTCAAGATTCTTAGTATTTGATGGATCTTTGATTTTACTGATGCAGGTTTTCTTTTTATCAGTGGATATCATAATGCTTCCATATTGCTTCTCATCTTACACAGTTGTCTATAGTTTATAAGGCATTTTCCATAATCACTGTGATCTTTTCCTTTTTAATTTTGTGTGAGGACTACCTCATCCCCCAAATTAGACTTTTATTTAATTAGGATTAGACCTCCCTTTTCTTAAAAATGAACAATTATTAGCCTTCTGGTTGACTGGATTATCAGAATTGTGACAGATTAAATTTTTGTAGATCAAACAATTTCAAAGGAGTCAAAAAATTGAATTTTAATAAAATATGTTGCCTGTGTTGAGTGTACTTTTTTCTCTAAAGTTTCTATTCGTATTTTGTTCCCATTATTTCCTTTTCCTAATAAACACATTTCTGTTTAAAATGATGAATAATATTAAGGGAAAAATCTTTAACATTTGATTGTGACAGAACTCAAGTTTAAGGAAATGAATTGAATTCTAGTACATTTACATTTCCTTTTGAAATTTCTCCTTTCCTTTACATATAATAAACACCCTTTTTGGAGCAACATTTTTGAAAAAGGGGACTTTAAATACATTTAATTAATATTAAGTCTCTGATAACTTCTACTCCTCTTGATAATAATGGGGTGTTTTACTATCTTTTTGCTAAGTACCAAAAGCTCACTTGCCATGTTATTCATAGGAATGGTAAATATTTCTTAATCTTCTAAAAATATAATTATTAATGGAACTTTAAGCCTATTTTTAAATTTTAACTTGTTTTTCAAAATTACTAGAAGGAAAGATGTCCTGATAATAGCATCTCTGTATACTATAAGGTTTTCAAAATGCTTTGTGTGTTATTATCCCTATTTTGCAAATGAGGAAACTGAGACCAAGAGAAGTTGTATAATTTGGCTAAGTCATAGAATTAGTAGGTTTCAGAGGCAGGATTTAAAGGCCAGTGCTTTTGTCTACTGTACTGTACTAGCTACTTTTTCAGTATAGTACTTTGTTCCTTAAAAGTAATTCTTAATTACTAAATAAATTATAAGGGAGTAAAAAAATTCAATGTAGAAGTTCATTTTTATAAAATATATTTCTTGTATTGAGTGCATTTTTTCTCTAAAATTTCTATCAATATTTTGTCCCCATTATTTCCTTTTCCTAATAAATAAATTTCCTAATATATGTTGTAGAACAGGAAGGGATTATACATGAAACTGCACATCTTTGCATGGAGCCTGTCTTTCTATTTAAACATATAATATGTTCATCCCATAACTTTCAAAGCTGTCTTGGGTGGCTATAATTCCCTTTGACATTCCTTCTATTTTGTTTTCATGTATAACTTTAAAATACATCTTTTAATTTTGTTTTTGCTACTAAGATCAAGTAGTATCATTTTACATTATAGTGTAAAACTATAGTGTAATAATATAGTGTAATAGTGATAAGGTTTAGATTTAGGGAACCAAAATGAGATTAGGATTTCTGGTGCTCGGGGAGTTAAAGGATAAAGTCTAGTGGCAGGTTTGGGGTTCAGGGAACCAAATGGAGAGGTTTGGCTCCCCTGCAACCCCTTAGGATTCAGCATAAAGGTAGGGAGTTTTGGGGACTCCCTTCTGACGGCCTAGAGGTTCTCTGTAAAAGAATTTACTGACCCCAAAACCTAGATTGATAAAAGAGGTTTGTTATGGGGATTGGAAGTAAGGTTAGAAATCCCAACAGAGAGGAATAAAGTCTGGTTAAGAAAATAGGTGAGGGTAAAGAGAAGGTGGCACTGGAAAGAATATTCCAGGGGACAGAGGTTCCTTGGCATAGCATGACATAGCATAGCTGATATGTTTGGAACCCTCTGCAAAGAGAGGGTTTTAATTTGGCTTTTTTTTTAATGGGAGCTTTAGCTGAAGGGAACTCGTGGGTGGAGTCCCAAGTTGGCTTTTATGTTGGTGATATAATTGAGTTTGCACAGTTAATAGAGTATTAATTCTCAAAATCAGAAAGGCCTGAATTCAAATCCTATCATAGACATTTATTAGCTGTGTGATCTTGGTTTGTCTCAGTTTCAGTAAGTATAAAATGAGGAGGCTAATAGCACCTACCTCCAAGGGTTGTAAGGATCAAATGAGTTGATATTTATAAATCTCTTTGCATATCTTAAAATGCTGTGTAATATCGCTGTTCTTGTTATAATATCAACAATGTTTGTCCACTCTTAACTCTTTTTGGCCAAATTCATCATTTGCTGGCCAACATTATGGTGATGAGTGTATTTGAGATGCTTCTCAAATGGGGCACATCTGCTGCCAGGCTCATACGTGAAGTCTTTCTGGTTCTTTTGCCTTGACATTTGTAAACCAAGGATTACTGCCATTACAAGGTATCAGAGTAGAACTATAGTAAAAATCTTGTACATAGTAGACATTTGATATTTTGAATTGGCATTACTTTTCTAAGTAACAAATGAAGTTTCTATCATCACTTATTTGTTCTTTTTTACATAGAACGTTCTCATTCCCCCATTCATAAATCTTCCTTGCCCTTGCTACCTTCATTTCCTCAGTGAGGTCAGTCCTTTCACTTTTAGCAGGATCCCTGACTTCTCTGTAATGAGCCTGATTGATACAACTCAAGGGAATAATGTGTTATAATTCTTTTAATTTGAATCTCTGTCATTCTAAGTTATCCTATATTTGTTAAATATATTGCTAGTTACATAGACACATCAATGTCTCAATTACAGTTATCATATATTCTCAGTTTATCCTCAGCAAATGGGAAATTAGAATTAGTTTTTAATTCAAAATAAATCATTAGGCCTTTTCTAAATGTATTGATATTGGCAGTGAAGAAATTAAAAACTTTAGGTGTTGAGGTTAGGACTCACAACAGAGAGAAAAGGTTATGGACTCTATTTCAAATAACATAGTTTTAGGTCAGAGAGGACCACCACATAGACATTCTATACTAAAAACAAAGTCCATTAATGAGACTAAAGGAAAGGTTTGAAGTTAGAGCACTTTAGATGTGTCCTCTATTTGTTGGGTAATTTAGTTTTATCTTTTTCCACAGTTCCCACAGTAAAAGTCTTTATGATTACATTGCCTAATCTGGTTTTTAACTCAATGTTCTACTATTTGGATGGCATTCAAAGTATTTGGAAGAAATAGTCTAGATTGGAACAAAAACATCAGCCAAAGTGAACCTGCCTTTCCTCAGACTTTGTCTGGAGATCTGTGGTTAGTTTGAATGATTACCTAATCTATGTCAGAGAGAGGTAAGCCATTCATCTAGGGCACTGCCCATTTTCACACACACAGTCACTGAGGCTGAATTATTTGCTGTCTCAGTGGGTGTTATAGATTGAACTTGAGTCTCTGATAAATGATCATCAAAGTAATGAATCTTTTGAGCTCTGAAACAGGGGACTGCTGCAAGACCATGAAGGTAAAATGTTCTACATTATAAGAAGAAAAGCTCAGTTTTGCCTTTTTAACTCCCTGGAAGTCATCAGCTCTTGAGGAATTTTGATTTGAAGTATAGTCTTAAAAACATGTAGAAAATAAATATAGTTTTCTGAATATCATTTCTCAATTTAGATCTAATGTGCTACAACACAGTTCTTCTAGCAAGACACAGTTGTTTCTAATTTATAAGTAGCTTGTAGCTCTTTTCCACAGGGGGGAAAAAAATTAACCCCTCGTGGAGGAGGCCATTCAGAAAAGAGAATTTCTGTGATACATTTCTTGACTGACAAATAAATGACATAATATTAGCTCATGTTTGTAAAGCTTTGTATCTTAAAAAGCACTTTCCTTAGCTTACCCAATGAGACTCCTCTGAGAATATTGTTTTTATTTCATACTGAAGAATCTCAGGGTCAGAGAAGTAAAGTTGGTTATCCCTAGTCCCCACAAGATGATGAGTGATAGACTTTTCAGCTGGTCTGCCTATTGCCTGCACTCTCCTCACTCTAGGACATTGTTGTAAACTGGGAGTCTTTCATTCATAGAAGCTCAGATGATTATACCTGTCCCATAAGCTAATCCTACTGACCAATTTTAGACTCAGAACTTTAGAAACGTTTCAAAACTCACAGAAGCTAAGGATTCTAAAATATGTGATGGTCAAAGGAATTTGAGTTTAGGATCCAGCACAAGTATCTTTAGTCTACCTGATGTTTTTTTCTTCCCAGAGCTAGCTAGAGATTCTATAACCTTATTGCCCTTGTCATACCCATTGGGAATCACAAGTATAGATGGTAAATTCATGAACTCTTTTGTTTTCTTTCTGTGCTCTCTTGACTTGATGACCTCTTCCCAAGATGATCATCTCTCTTGGATTTGATTATCACCTTTTTACAAATGAATCCTAAATTGATATATCCAACACTAATCTTATCTCAACTCTAATCTCAGATCACCAGTTGCTTTATTGGACATTTCCAAATAAATGTCCTATAGGCATCTCAAATTTACCATATCCCAAATAGAATTCACTAATTCTGAATCCATTGTTTCCTTATTAATATTGAGTATATCACTTGTCTTTTTAGTCACACAAGTTCAAAGCCTTGTATCATCTTTGACTCCTTCCTACAATTCACTTCACACTTCCAGTTGGCACATACTCAGTAGTTGGCAGATCTTCTCAGTTCTATTCCTGCGACATCTCTCACCTGTGGCCCTTCCTCTTCAGTCACTTGGCAATGACTCTAGTCCATGTCCTCATCACCTGGGCTCTTGAAGTAATCTTGCATTTGCTTACTCTCTTAAGGCAATACCCTCTTCAATCAATTCTCTACACAATGACTAAGGTAATTTTCCTTAAATATTGTTTGATCACCACATCTCTTTCATTCATTCATTCTTATATCTCTCCCATAAACTCTACTTTTTTCCTCTTTCTTCTGTGATAAATTATAAACTCCTTAATTTGACATTTTAATCTCTTTATGACTTGGACCTTTCCTATATTTATATTTTTACATATTACTTCCATTTTTGTACTCTGATCCAGCCATAATGCACTTCTTGATATTCAACAAACATGACTCTCCATCTCATCTCTGTGCTGACTGTACCCCAAACATGGAATGCACCCCCTTCACTTCCTGAAATCCCTGGTTTAGTTCAGAACTGATCTCAAGAACCATGTTTTGTAGGAAGTATTTCCTTAACCTTCCAATTGCTAGTCTATTCCTTCTCAAAGCTACTTTGTATTCATTTGTTGTGTATTATGTGTGTCACAGAAATAGTTTTATTGTCTCTCCTTCCATTAGAGTGTAAGTTCTTTGAGGATAAGAACTATTTCACTTTTGTTCTTCTATCCTTTGTTTTCAACACAGTACCTGGAATATATAGCTGATACTTGATAAGTAAGGATTGATTGTTTATTTTTATGTCAAAAGATTTTTTTATTTTGGTGTTCCATGTCCCAAATAACCGTTTATAAGTGTTAGCTTTTAAATCTATTTATACATAAATTATTTAGATCTGGAAATTACTTATAGGTTCAGAGATGCCTGTATCAGTATTCTCATTAAGTTTATGAATGTCCTAGGGTGTGTTTTTTTTTCTGTTTGCCTACACTGCATAGCTTATAGAAAAGCATAAAAACATAAAATGATAGCTAAGAGTAAGACCAAATATGTATTATTGGTAACTCTATTTGGTACCTGACTTTTACATTCTTTCATTTATTGAACATAATAGCAATTCCTGGGTTGCATTTTTGGCCTTGGATTATAATGGGGTTAGGGATGAGGAGGAGAGATGAAAGGGAGGATTTTGGACAGTCTAGAGGACATCTAAATAGTTCTGAAGGCTCTTCATCTAAGAATCATATAATTTAGATCTGAACGGGATTTTAGAGATCACCCTTTGAATTATATACATCCTACTCACTAATCCCTAATTCTTCATGATTATCAAAATAAAAATGAAATGTGAAGATGTAATTTGTGACTGAACTATTTAAGGATTCTTGACAACACAAATTGGCAGTGAGAGGTGACCAAGAAGTAAGGGTATCTCCCAATTTGATTCCTAAAAGGTACTTTTAGGTAAATTGCAATATATTCTTTTAAGGGAAGTGCATCCTTTTTCTCTTCTTCTCTTCCCTCTCTCTGCCCCCATTTTCATATACGTAAAATTAGGTTAAAAGTACATTAAAAACATCCTTGAAGGACACAAAGGAGACTTGGAAGGGCAACCTGAGAACTGTTCTATCAGCTTTCCCCTAATTAAAAGGAATTGCGCACACCTCCTCCCTCCCCTATAACTAAATTACAGAATAATTTACTTTATTCTATAAATAGGAGCCTGTTAATATTTTTGGCTTAAGCTGTTTAATATGGCTGATTTATTTTCCAATACTATACCACTACCCTAATTACTGGTCTAGGGCCATAGGAGCTGGTGAAAGTTCCTTTATTCAAAATCTCTTAATAGCTCTGAATTTTTAAAAATGTTTTTAGCCCAGGCCCTTTATTCAAAATCCCTTATATATCTGACTATTCCGACTATGGTATAATTTGGAGGAGGGAAGGGCAAAATTGGTAAGGACAAGTTTGTTCCTTTGGACTCAACAGTAACTCAAAAACTATTCTTTGTAATCTTAACCTGAAATATAAGACATACCAAATAGATAGGAGAATAGATAGGAAAAGCAAAATGCCAGAAGGCATAAAGATAGTTATTGTTTTCAAGGAGCTTACTGTAATGAAGGAGATTGACAAGCTATGAATAGGATAAATAGAAATTAATCAACAGAAAGAATGAAGAATTGGAAAAAGCTTTTTCTAGAATATAGGATTTTAGCTAGATTTTGAAGGAAAGCTCTACCTGAGGGACACCAGTGGAAAATGGCCAGGGTCAGCCTGTTGGTTTGTTGGAGAAATAACAAGGGGGCTAGTCTCATTGTATAGAGGAATACGTGGGACAGTATAATAAGCTGGAAGAAAACTGGAAATGTAAGAGGTAACCAAACTGATTTAGAATTGTAAAAGGCCTGAGATCAGGTTTTTAAGTTTATTTCCCCTCATTTTACAGATGAAGCACCTGAGATCAAGACAGATTAAATGATTTGCTTCAGAATCATCTAGCTATTAGTAAACTACAAAATTGAGATTTAAACCCAAGTTCTTTGATTTCAAATCTTGTACTTTTTCTACTAATCCACTAGCTAAAGAAGTACTAAAGTACTAATTTCACTAATCAACCATTCTCCAACTCATGGGTATCCACTCTAGTTCCTTGCCACTATAAAAAGGGCTTACTTTTGCACATGTGAGTACTTTTCCAGTTTTTTATGATTTCGGGGAGACAGATGCAATGGAGACACTGTTGGATAAAAGGATATGTACATTTTGATAGTCCTTTGGTTATAGTTCCAAATTGCTCTCCAGAATGGTTGGATCAGTTCACAACTCCACCAACAATGTCTTAGTGTCCCAGTTTTCACACATTCCCTCCAACATTCATCATTATCTTTTTCTGTCATCTTAGCCAACCTGAGAGGTGTGTAGTGGGACCTTGGAGTTGTCTTAATTTGCATTTCTCTAAACAATAAAGAGCTAAATCTGACTTAAATTTTTTTTTTCTCCTTTTAAATCCTTAATTTTTAGTTTGTTTTTGGAGCCTATTAATGCATGGTTTGTGGTAATTTAGGTAGTATGGTATCATTTTTGACTAATTGTTGAACCAATTGTTTGGAGTACATTTGGGTGGGTGGGTAGGTGGAGGTGATATTATTGTTGTTTGTTCTTCCTTCTTAAAGACCATGATATCAGAGAGATGATGCTGTGACATACAAGTGGAAATGGTCTGGATAAGGTCACTTGTCTCACCTTCTACTCTAGAGCCATCTGGGTCCAGTGGCCAAACAGAGATCAGGATGACTGGAGATGGCCCTGGATGCAGTGGGAGATCTTGGCCTTTTTAAACTAAGGTCTTCAACAGGTCTCAGTTTGACTTAGGCAACATTCATTCAGTTATTATCAAATAATTTAGTGTGTTTCTGTGTGTGTAACACATACACATACATAGGTTAAAAAAACCATAAACTCAAAAGTTTAAGAAATTAAAAGTTTTCCTGTATTTAAAGACTTTTGTGTAGCATGGAGAAAATTATAAACTTCAGAATTTAAATTCCCATTGGTGCTAATTGCTGTAATGTTGCCTTTGAAGTGAGACACCTGCCTCTGAGTCTTATAACTTAACTGTGTGACCTTGGTCAAGATATTTACCATCCATGGATCTCCTATTAAATCAGATTTGGCTAGATAATTCTAGATATGTGATAGGCAATGATTTATAATAATTTTATCTCTTTTGGACACAGTTTTCTCCTTGTAAAGTGTGATCTCTTTATTCCTTTCTAGCTTCCAGTCTATGATATATTATTTAATGTATTGTAATAAAAAATACATTTGCAAACACTTATGTGTACATACACACACATATACACACATGTATTTTGAACTACGTAAAAATTTTTTTCAGCTTATTATATATACATGATCCTTAAGTTATCTTCAAACTGCACTTTAAAAAAGTGTTTTAGAATGCTAACATTTCACCGTCAAACTAGTTCCCTTTCTCCTTGTAGTTATCCTATCCTTTTTTAAATTTAGATAATAGAAAATAAGGGCAATGGGCACAGAAGCATATTAATGTCAGGAACATTCATTATGAATTAGTTGCAAATGATTCTTATAGGCTCACGAATACTTTGTATACATTCCAGTACCATGATATAAAAATAGAGTTGTAAACAACATTTGAGAACTATTAAATAAAATGCTTGGGCTTTTTCTTTTCATGAGACAAATGAGAAACTTGGAAATGTGTGCTTAAGGATTTGTAAACAAGAATAATTTTTAATCAAAGAGACTAGTAAGTCCTGATTTGTAAAGTTAGTTGGTTATGTGCCATTTACTGTGTTTTTGTTTTTCAAGAATGAGACTTTTAAAAAATACTATGGAGGCAATTTTACTCAAAAAGTAGCTGTTAATGTATGCTCCATGGGACTGTCTGCTTCCAAATTATGAATGGTTTTATATCGGGATCTGAAGGAGTTCCCATGGTTTATGGAATGTTTATGAGGCCTGGCCTATAATAGATGACTTTTTTCCATTGTGAATATAACAGCAGTTTTCTGTAGAGCAAATAATCTTTTACAGACTTGTTTCAATAGAAACTCTTGAAACTATTAGGATATATTTAAATCTATTGTAGTGTACATCTAAATCTACTAGCTGTTCCAAACAGAATCTCTAATTGATTATTGGGTATGAATAAAGATGGTTTCTGACAAATGTGCTCTCAGTTGGAAGTTTAGCAGTTAATCTTATATAATAAAGTCATATCTTGAAGTTATAGATTCTACATGAACCTTGAAATTTTTTGGTATAAATCTCCTGGAAGATACTATTCTCTTTAATTTTTGGCAACTTAAAAACATTGATCCCTTTCTATTTAACAAGATTTTTCAGAGGCCTGATGGAAAACCAATCTATGAGGACTGTGTAATTATAAACTTTATATCCTTTTGTCTTGTGAATGTGCTAGAATTCTGGTATCTGAGAAAGTTTTAATTTTGTTCTTAAAAAGATATACAATCAACCATTTTTCTTTAATAGGCTCAGGATCAAAACTGTTGTAGTAACTTTCACTTTTGCCTTCCAGATGTATGATGGAGGTAGACAGGCAAGGGCACACAGTTTCATACCTACCTTTATGCCATTCTTTAGCCTTTTTTTCTTTTGGCAGAATTTCTATGTTAGCATGAATACTTTTCCAGGGCAATGATTTCTTGAAAGCCAAGTGGTCTTCTCTTCCTAGAAAAATATAGACTCAGGCAATGTACTTCATTTTTAGTTCTCCTAATCCTCAAATCATAAGGGGAGGTTGTTGGGGAATTAACTGCTTCAAAACTTCCAGAAGAGCCATTTGCCTCCAGAATAAGACCTTGCTCTGAAGAAGAGTGATTTACTTTACCTGCTATTCCTGTTGCTTCTACAGAATGATTACTGATAGTATTTTTCATGCCTCAGGCAGGCAGTATGAGATTCTCCCAAAATCCACCTTTTGGAAAAATTCTCTGTAGATGTGTTTGTTGAGGGAACAGTGGGCACAGAGTACTCAATGGGGAGTGAGGCAGAATAGGTGCATACCTCATCTGTTCCTATAATGAAGGCATGTAAGCTTTGTCAATGACTTTTAAATTTCAGTGCATCAGGACAAAGCTTTTTCATTTATTTTATAGCTGTGTCTCTGCCAACTGACTGATACTGGAACCCCAAGTTTCCTGTCCTTATTCAGCTAGGAAGAACTTTTTGTTTCTAGGGCTGATTTTGTCTAAACAGGACAATATGAAAATATTTTATACGTGTGTATATGCACATATATACATACACAGGTATAATATATCTTCATATCTGTAATTGGAAACAATAGTTCACACTGGGATAAATGTTGGATTTAATTGATTTGGGCAAAGGCTGCAATATTCCTAGAAAGTCAAATGTGGAAGAGGACTGTTAGGAACAAAACAAATTAAACTGGGGAAAGCACTTAATTTATCAGTGCCCTCAAGGGACCATATTCTAAGGAAGTTGTGGAAATGTAATCTCATAAGTGTGGAGAAGGGGATCAACATAAAGAAAAAAGTGTACTGGAACCTTTCCCAGTAAGATCAGGAGTGAAACAAGGTTGCCCACTGTTACCATTATTATTTAATATTGTATTAGAGATGCTAGCCTGAGCAATGATAGTTGATAAAGAGATTAAAGGAATTAGAGTAGGTAATGAGGAAACCAAACTATCATTCTTTGCAGATGACATGATGGTATACTTAGAGAATCCCAGAGATTCTACTAAAAAGCTTTTAGAAATAATTCACAACTTTAGCAAAGTTGCAGTTTACAAAATAAATCTACATAAATCCTCAGCATTTTTATACGTCACCAACAAAATCCAACAGCAAGAGATACAAAGAGAAATTCCATTCAGAATAACTGTCGATAGCATAAAATATTGGGGAATCTAGCTACCAAAGGAAAGTCAGGAATTATATGAGCAAAATTACAAAACACTTTCCACACAAATAAAGTCAGATTTAAATAATTGGAAAAATATTAAATGCTCTTGGAGAGGCCGAGCAAATATAATAAAGATGACAATACTCCCTAATCTATTTATTTAGTGCTATACCAATCAGATTCCCAAGAAACTATTTTAATCACCTAGAAAAAATAACAACAAAATTCATATAGAAGAACAAAAGGTCAAGAATTTCAAGGGAATTAATGAAAAAAAAAATCAAATGAAGGTGGCCTAGCTGTACCTGATCTAAAACTATATTATTTATAAAGCAGTGGTCACCAAAACCATTTGGTATTGGCTAAGAAATAGATCAATTGATCAATAGAATAGGTTAGGTTCACAGGACAAAGTAGTCAATAACTATAGTAATCTTGTGTTTGACAAACCCAAAGATCCCAATTTTTGGGATAAGTTCATTATTTGACCAAAAGTGCTGGGAAAACTGGAAATTAATATGGCAGAAATTAGGCATGGACCCATACTTCACACCATAGATAAGATCAAAATGGGTCTATGATTTAGGCATAAAGAATGAGATTATAAATAAATTAGAGGAACATAGGATAGTTTACCTCAGACTTGTGGAAGAGGATGGAATTTGAGATCAAAGAAGAACTAGAGATCATTACTGATCACAAAATAGAAAATTTTGATTCCATCAAATTAAAAAGCCTTTGTGCAAACAAAGCAAATGCAAATAAGATTAGAAGGGAAGCAACAAACTGGGAAAACATTTTTACAGTTAAAGTGTCTGATAAAGGCCTCATTTCCAAAATATATAGAAAATTGACTCTAATTTATAAGAAATCAAGCTATTCTCCAATTGATAAATGGTTAAGGGATATGAACAGACAATTTTCAGATGATGAAATTGAAACTATTTCCACTCATATGAAAGTGTCCAAATCACTATTGATCAGAGAAATGCAAATTAAGACAACTCTGAGATATCATTACACACCTGTCAGATTGGCTAAGATGACAGGAACAAATAATGATGAATGTTGGAGGGGCTGTGAGAAAACTGGGACACTGATGCATTGTTGGTGAGGTTGTGAAAGAATCCAACCATTCTGGAGAGCAATCTGGAATTATGCCCAAAAAGTTATCAAACTGTGCATATCCTCTGATCTACCAGTGCTACTACTGGACTTATATCCCAAGAGATACGAAAGAAGGGAAAGGGACCTGTATGTGCCAAAATGTTTGTGGCAGCCCTTTTTATAGTGGCTAGAAACTGGAAAATGAATGGATGCCCATCAGTTGGAGAATGGTTGGGAGAATGGTATATGAATGTTATGGAATATTATTGTTCTGTAAGAAATGACCAGCAGGATGAATACAGAGAGGCTTGGAGAGACTTACATGAACTGATGCTGAGTGAAATGAGCAAAACTAGGAGATCATTATACACTTCAACAACAATACTGTATGAGGATGTATTCTGATGGAAATGGATATCTTCAACAAAAAGAAGATCTAATCCAGTTCCAATTGATTAATGATTGGCAGAATCAGCTTCAGCCAGAGAAGGAACACTGGGAGAGGAGTGTGAAAGAGTTACATTTTTGTTTTTCTTCTCAGGTTATTTTTACCTTCTGAATCCAATTCTCCCTGTGCAACAAGAGAACTGTTCGGTTCTGCACACATATATTGTATCTAAGATATAGTATAACATATTTAACCTGTGTAAGAATGCTTGCCATCTAGGAGAGGGGGTGGAGGGAGGAAAAGGGAAAAGTCAGAACAGAAGTGAGTGCAAGGGATAATGGTGTAAAAATGTTACCCATGCATATATAATGTCAATAAAAATTATATTTAAAAAAAAGAAATATGACAGATCAGTTACATAAATGCCAAAGTGGTCTTAACTCTTTTGTTCTTTTGGTTGAATCAGGTATGTTTATTTAATGACTGTGAAATGAAAAAAAAGGGAGAGAAATTTTTGGCAAAATGAAAAAGGAAAAATCAGTTCTATATCTTTAAAGTCATACACACACAAAAAAACAAACTCAGTCAAATCTCCATTTGCTTCTATAATGTACAGAATTAATCAAGGATACAGAGTTGAATAAAAGAGAAGGTTTAAGATCTCTTTTTTTCCCTTTTTTTTCCTCTAGCTATTTAAATCTTCCCTTCCAATTTAAAGCTTTCCTTCCTCCTTCCCTTCCCTTCCCCCTTCCCTTCTCCCTTTCCTCCCCTCTTTCCCCTTTCTTCTCCTCTTCTTTTTCCTTTCCTTTCTCCTTTCCTTTCTCCTTTCCTTTAAACAAAAGGAATACAAAACAAAAGAGATTATCATGTGCCCAGCAGAAATCAGGGAGGATTCAAAATATATAATAACATATTGCATGTTCAAGAAAGTGTATAAATTAGTAGAAGAAATTATATTCTTGAATGTCTATTTTTTCTTTACTTCCTTGTAAATTGTTCTCTGGTTCTCTACTGCACACCTTATTTTTACTTTATTCTTTTTTCTCCCTTTGATCTCTTCCCCTTCCAAGCAAGCTACAATAAGAAAAGACATTTATATGTGTATATATGTGGAGATATATATACGTATCTATATATATCTCCACCTATGTACACATTCACACACACACACACACACACACACACACACATACATGTCTTTCTTATTACTGCTGCCACTTTAATTAAATTCTGCTCCATAACTTGCTTTGCTACTTCTTAACTTTCCCCCATCTCTTGTCTTCTTGTCTGTCGTCTTCTCTCATCCTTTGCTTCCCTGTCTGTCCATCTGTCCCCTCTTATTTCTTTATAGGTTTTGGAGGGTGTTATACCCTTCATGGTGTATGAGTTGATTATTGAACCCATTCCCCATCTGAGTAGATTTTCAGAACTACAAGCCCTCCTGCTCCCCTCTAATGCCTCAGTGTCTATTCTTCTGCCCCTCATTTATATAATCTGATTACTATCTGTACCTTAACGCTGCCAGTCTTTGTTTTGAGCTACCTTATTGTTGATGTGAATCTTAAACATATAATATACATTTGCCATGTTAAAAAAAAAGCAAAACAATTTGCCCATGTTTAAACAGTTTGTCCTTAAAATTGATATTTGATATGGGTTCTTATATGTTAAATTTTCTATTAAGTTCGGGGTTGGGTTGATAGAAAATCCTGAAAATCTGCAAGTTCATTGAATGTCCATTTTTTTCTCATTTAAAATTATAGATTATTCAGCTGGATATGATATTTGTGGCCTCAGGCCTAATTCTTTTGATTGTTGGTAGATATGATTCCAGGACTTGCAGTCTTTTATTGTAGGTACTGATAAGTCCTGTATAATTCTAATTGTAACTCCAGCTTATTTGAATTTTTTTCTTGTTTCTTGCAAAATTTTCTCTTTGATCTTTTGGTGATTGTATTCCTATATTCAGTTTCCTATGAAATCAAAGGATCTCTTTGAGGTGATCATTGGTGGATTTTTACTATTTCTACTTTCCCCCCATATTCTGTCATTCCAAAATAATTTTCTTGGATTATTTCCTTCATTATTGTGTCAAGGTACTCTTTTTGGTCACAATTTTCTGGCAGTCCAATTATTCTTATGTTTTTTCTTCTAGATCTGGAGATCCATTTCTTATGTTTCTTATTTTGTTCTATTTTCCCATTCTTTATAATCTGTTTTGTTATTTCTTGGTCTTTCATAGTTTCACTGATTTTCCCTTGTCCGATTCTAATTTTAAAAGAATTATTTCCGTCTTTGAGCCTTTACCTCTTTTTCTAGTTAACTTTTTTTCATAATCATTTTGTTTTTCTTGGATGGTTTTTACTTTATTTTTTGTTTTTCATCAGTGTCTCATTTGATTTTTAAATTCTTTTTTGAGTTCTATAAATTCTCTTCGGGAAGGGAGTCATTTCACATTATTCTTTGGGGTAGAAGTTTTGTTTTGTTTTGTTTTGTTTTTTTAACTAAAATATCCTCCTCTGAAGAAGAACCTTGGTCTTCCCTGTTCCTCATAATATATTTCAATAGTGAGGTTCATTTTTTTTTAATAAGAGGTATTAATGTAAGTATCTCTAATCATGAGGTAGAGAAGATGATACCTTTGGCTTTTCTTCAGCTCTCTCTTCTGACTTGTATCCCTAAATCAAGAGCTCCACCCTCCTTCAAGTGCCCAGTCAGCAGCATCCCTGTTCCCCCTGCTTCTGCACTCACTGGATGAAGTTCCTTCTCACCCAGGGCCATCTCAGGAGCATAGCTGGACCTGGCATTCTCAATCAGCCAAGATTCCCTAAGTCCTCCCTGACTCAGAGCCCAACTCTACAAACTGTCCTAGAGGTGAAAGTGTCTGTAGTTCCTGCTGAGGCTCCAACCATACCCAGCTGTCCCCAGGGCTCCCTACTTGATGTTTCTGGGAGCTAACCTGGAGGTGTCTGTCCTTAAAATTGGTTTATCTCCATCTAGGATCTTCCAGTCTTCTTGGGCTATATCTGGAGGAACCCCTTTTCTGCCCCAAGTTATCTTGATTTTTCACCAGTCTATATTCACCCTGAGGTGCAAATTTGTTCTATTTGTGGAGAAAATCTGGAGAGCTTGAAATTTACCAACCTACTCTTCCATCATCCCAGAATCCTCCCTCTCACTAATTTGTCTCTTGAATCAGATTAAACAATACACCACTACCACCATAATATACGCTTTGGTTTCCTTATTTCTTATTTGAATTCTTCTGAGTGTGTTAATGTATCCACTTTAGATTATAAATTCACTGAAACCAGTTAAAGTCTTTGTTCTAAAACCTTGCTTAAATTTCATTCAAAGAATGGTGCTTTATTTACAGAATTCAGGCTTATTAGAAAAAATGTTTTCTGATAAACCATAACTGAACTGATTTGGGAACTGAAATTGTTGTTAGTAGCAGTATTATGTTATAATTCAATTTAACCTATTTGATTAAGCACTTTTATATAAAGCTTCATGCTAGGCCCTGGAGACCCAAGGATGAATAACCACCATCTTTATATATAGGAAGTTTTCAGTCTCTTGAAATGTAAGAGGGCATAGGTACCTGTTAGGATTACTAAGTGAGAACTGAGGTTGTCTGGATAGTGACAAGGTGAGAATTCAGGTTGGACAATTGGCTCCCAACGTGGGGCAAGGACTTTTGCTTATCCTGACAAGAGGAGCTAGACCAGACCTTCGCAATTTGGTGCCCAGACACGGTCCTGATTCCATTGGAAAAGCCTCCCATCCAGATCTCAGTCTCATCTCAGTCTCTCTGACCCAGAACCGTGAGTAATGAGGAAACTTTGTTAAAGATTAAGTGAGCGTGCTAATAGATAAACAAGGAACTTAACTTGTTAAGGGCTAAACCAGGAATCTCTTATAGTGAAATGGGGCAAACACCTTCTGTTCAAGGAAAATGTTTAGAGAGCATCATCAAGGTTATGAAAAGCCAAGGATTGATTATAATTTTAGAGGAGATTATTGAACTTTTAAGAACTGTGAAGGTCATATGTCCTTCTTTTTCTCTGGAAAAAGAATTGGATCCAGATGAGTGGAAATTAGTAGGAGAGCAATTAGGTGAACACTACAATTGCCTTTGTGACATTTTACCCTTTGGTTCCAGACCAAACTCAGTTTCCAAAGATACAATTCATACCTACAATTTAATCCAAATGGCTTTAAAAAATGTTATTCTAAAGGAAGAGATGAAGGAGCAAAATGGGGAGGTGTCAACTAAACTAGGTGAAAAGGATGAATCAGATAACAATGAAGTTAAGTACAATTCTGAGCAACAGCAACAGGAGCACCTCCCATCTCCTCCCTCAATTAACCCTTCAGGGGTGGAGCAAGAAGGAGGAGAGGAAGAGGCAGAAACACAAACAGAATTGTCTGTGAAGCAGTCTAAGCCTATGACAAGATTAGAAAAAGCATTGGTTAAAGCTAAGAAAGAAGGACAGGATATAAGTGATTTTATACATGCATATCCTGTGATTGAAAATATTGACTCTGTAGGTAAAAAAAGGAGAAGATATGCACCTTTAGATTTGAATAAAATTAAGGATTTGAAAAAAGGTTGTACCCTTTATGGGGCTACATCAGCTTATGTCAAAATGTTACTAGATGGTTTGTCTTATGAAGTCCTAACCCCGAATGATTGGAAATCCATAGCAAGGACATGTCTGGAACCTGGAGAAAATTTATTATGGCTTGCGGAATTTCATGAATTATGTAAAATTCAAGTCAGATGCAATTTGGAAATAGGAGTTAACACACAATTCACTTTTGAGCACTTAGCTGGTGAAGGTCAGTATGGAGAGAATTCGGAACAGATTAATTATACCATGACAATATATGAACAAATTGCTAAGGCTGCAATAAAAGCTTGGGGTGTCCTCCCTGGACAGAAAGATCACGGAAAGGCTTTCACTAAAATACAGCAAGGTTCCAATGAACCTTTTGCAGATTTTGTGGGATGTTTGCAAACTGCTGTCAAAAGAACTATTGGAGAAAATGCAGCTACAGAAATAATGATCAGACATCTGGCTAAGGAAAATGCCAATGAGATTTGCAAAAGAATTATATGGGGATTAGACAAAGATGCTCCTTTAGAGGAGATCATAAGACGCTGTGCTACAGTGGGAACAAATGCTTTTTACACCCGGACAATGATGAACGTGGAAAGACAGGGTCCCTCCTGGCAAGGGACTTCTAGAGAAACTCGGCGATGTTTTCAATGTGGAAAAATTGGGCATCTAAGAGCTCAGTGTAGATATGGAGATACAGTGAGAAGACAGGGTGAGAGAAGACCTAAAACTCCATGTCCAAAATATTACAAGGGCCTCCACTGGGCCTCCGAATGTAGATTGACCCAGGGAAATGACAGGTGGGGCCCAGCTTCAGCCCCCCAAGTGAGGCATGATGGTAGCCGAGGTTACATCCAGAGAATTTTAAGACATGATCAATCAGCCAAAAGGCAATCAGATGGAAGAAAGGGATTGAAATTAGGAAAAATAGAATTGTGTGCAGTAGAGACTACTGAGATACTCCCTGGAGAAGTGAAATCTGTTCCTGTTGAGCCTATGGATCCTTTGCCTCCAGGCACAGTAGGCTTGACCATTTCACCTTCTGAGAGTGCCTACAAAACAGTGTCCATCCATACACTAATGTGGGAAACTGGAGAATGTGTAGCTAATATCCCAGTCACTAACACAGGCAGACAACGTGTGATTTATCAACCAGGAGAAGTAGTAGCATCAGGCTTATTGTTACGTACCCCTAATAAGCAACCTAGTGATAGTCGCCTAGATTTTGACTCCAATGAACGAAATCCAGGAATATATTGGACAGCAGCTGTGACAGCTGACCGACCTATGCTTACTATTTATATAAACGGAATACCATTTGAAGGATTGGTAGACACAGGTGCAGATTGTACAGTTATTAGAGGTGCCAATTGGCCCGGTCACTGGCCAAAGATTAAAGCAGACACCTACATGTCTGGGGTGGGAGGATCAATAGCAGCAGAAGTTAGTGCTAGGCCTTTGAGATGGATATTTGAAGGAGAAACAGGAGCTTTTACTCCTTTTGTGGTTGAAAAAGTCCCCATCAATCTGTGGGTTAGAGACATTTTACAGCAGATAGGATTACAAATAAGCACTTCGGCTTTTTAAACAGGGCTGCTGTTGAAGGCCTACCTGCACTTTCACCAGTTCCTATTCAGTGGAAGACTGATTTACCAGTGTGGGTAGAACAGCGGCCCTTAAGAAGTGAGAAAATTCAGGCCTTATTAGACATAGTGCAAGAACAACTTGACCAAGGACACTTGCAGCCTTCTCTAAGTCCTTGGAATTCCCCAGTATTTGTGGTGAAAAAGAAATCTGGGAAATGGAGGATGTTAACTGATCTAAGAAGAGTAAATGAACAGATGGAAACTATGGGAACTCTTCAGCCTGGACTTCCATCTCCTACTCAGTTGCCAAGAGAATGGCCTCTATGGGTTATAGACATTAAGGATTGTTTCTATTCTATCCCTCTAGATAAGGAGGATATGAAAAGATTTGCTTTTTCAGTGCCTAGTGTTAATTTGGCTGAGCCTTATAAAAGATATGAATGGACAGTTTTGCCACAGGAAATGAAAAACAGCCTTACTATGTGCCAAATGTATGTTGCTGCTGCTCTTGCTCCAGTAAGAAAAGCATTTCCAAAAATAATATTGTTACATTATATGGATGATATTTTGGGATGTGCACCTGAGGAACAAATGTTAGAAGCATGTCTACAAAAGACCATGGAAACACTAAAGTACTACAAACTGCATATAGCTACAGAAAAAATTCAAAGACATGCTCCTTTTCAATATTTAGGATATGAAGTATATCCTAAGACACTCAGTACAAAAGCTTTCTTTAAGAACAGAGAAGTTGAACACCTTAAATGACTTTCAAAAATTAATAGGAGATATCCAATGGATGCGTCCAGTGTTAGGCTTAACTACCAATCAACTACAACCTCTATATGACATTTTAAGGGGAGACAGTGCTTTAAATTCACCACGCCAGCTTACAAAAGAAGCACAAGAGGCTTTGAGAGAAGTTGAACTGGCTTTATCCAATGTGGGTTTTCTGATGTTCAACAAGTTTTCCCTTGTGTGTGAACTCTTTACCACATTAATTGCCTTCAAAGGTACCCACAAGTGTATGGGGAGATAGGATAGGACCAGATGCAAGCTTAAAATAATACTGACATTAGCTAGCCCAAATGTAAAGTGCTGTAACCTCTTATCTCATTGGAACCTCAAAACAGCCTTGGGAGATTGGTTCTCAAGGTGTGGCAGATGAGGAAGCTCTGTCCATGAATATAGATTTGCAGCTGTTTTGTTTGCGGTTACTGACCTTTCCTAGGCTCATACCACCAGTAAGGGTCAGAAGCAGAACCTGAACCTTGGTTTTCTGGAAGCCAAATACATTGTGTAGAAAGGTATTAGGTGGAAACTTGCCTTGGTTTCCAAGTAGGGCTTGAACTCAGATTATAACTTCTAGGAAATGGAAAATTCAAGAAAGGAGATAACACTAGGAAAAATTTCATAAAAGGAGTGTCACGTGAATAGATTTTGAAGGAAGAAAAGAATTTCAGTTGGTCAGAGAAGATAAGGAATGAGTGCATGTTAGATGTGGAGTCTAGCAATCAGAAGACTTGGGTCCTAAGCTTTCTGTCCTTGGTTGTCCCTCAGTGCCTACTAGAACACTTTGAACATAGTAATAAATACTACTACTAATAATAAATTATTAAATTATAATTATCAATAAATAATTTATTTATTATATATAATATAAATATTTAATTAATGTTATATGTGATTTATAGATATTAATAAATAATAATTAATAAATGTTGGCAAAATAAATGACTGAACCGTAATAATGATGGTGGTGGTGATGATGATGTTGATGATAGCTTTCTTTTATATAATACTTCAAATTTGCAAAAGGATTTTCAAATATCTCATTTTTTTTTTTTTTATCCTCACACTAACTCTGGAAAGTAGGTTCCATTATTATTATCCTCCCCATTTTTCAGATGATGAAACTAAAGCCTTCAGAGGCTAAGTGATTTCTCTAATACACAAGTAATAGGTGTGTTGGGCTGGATTTGAACTCAGTCCTTCCCAATTCTAGTTTGGCTAGCTTGCCATTGTTCTACCAATGTATCACACAGCTGCCTCTAGCTATATATATATATGTGATCCATGAGGCATTTATTTGTATTTTGTGTATGTAAGAAAAGAGAAAATATAGTGAATAGTGAAAGGATGTTATAGTAGGAATCAGCTTCTGCTTATATGATTTACTTTACTAATTTCAAAGACTATAGACTAATGCATAAATTATGAAGCTCTGTGCATGTTTATGTTTAAATAAATTACTAAAATGAAATACCACAGGTTAATGACAGTGTTCTCAAATTGTCACAAGAGTCAGTTTGATATTACTCACTGAAATAAAGATAATGTACAGTTAAATGTGGCACATTTAGGGATATTTTGTTTCTCCTAAGTTTTACATGTGGATACTTTTAAAAATGCTTATGGCCACTTTATTAGTTTTGATTCTCTGTAGCACCTTGGACAAAGATGAAACAATTCTTTCATTCTTTGTTCAGGATAAAATTGGCCATATGACTAAATACTCAATATTTTTTAAGCTAAAAAAACACAAATTTATTTTTCAATACAACAGTTTCATTTTAGTCAAATGGAATATTGCTTTGTAAATTTAACAAAGATAAGGTGAAGAAAAGATTCTAAACCATTCTTTTTGCCTCATATAGTAAAAATAGAAATAAAATTAGACATTGTTCCTTTTCCCTAACATCGTCTGTAGTAGATTCTGTATTTTGATTTTTTATTTCTTTTCATTTGGCAGCACACATAGTGTTGGTAAAGATAGGCAAAGTTGAAACTGGCTTATATGGGTAGAGTTACTACTGTTTTTATTATAACCAAGAAGACAAGGAAACCTTCCACTTCAGAGCTTATTCAGTTTTGGCTCATACATATGAAATGTTAATTAAAGAAAAATGGCTTCTCTGGTTATATCATTTACAATGCAGAACATTTTCTGACTGAATAAAATTGGAAATAAAATAGAAAGAACTAGCTAAAGAGGTTTTGAATTATTTACAGGCCAGGGACTTAAAGGTGCATCAAGCTAGCACAAATATTACATTATGAAATAGGAATTTCAGTTTGCAGTAAATCTGTCTGCCACAGCGGCTTAAAATAAAATAGTTTTACCCATCTAAAGCAACATCAATTTGCCAGTCAGTGCTTCATGTATCAAAGTGTGTTCTGTGAAAATATCAATATCATTGGTTAATATAAATGAAATTAATTTTTAAAGCTGGGCTAAAGGTTGACATCTGAAAAATTGCATTACTTTGCAGAAGAGAAATTTCTGTCTTCTAGTGAAATTTCAGGTCATGAGGGCAAGTAATTTTCACAATCTTCAATGGGAGTCAGTGAAATATGAACTTCATTGTCACCTAGCCCCAAAGCGATAAGATAAAATGAGCTGATACATCATTTGCTGTGGTTTTATCATCTCCTCCAGTAATTGGAAGAGAAAACATAAGACTATGTGTGTGTGCTTTTCCACCCTAAACTCCCCTTCTTCCATAGCCAAGCTTAAAGCCATTTTAGCCCGATCAATACAAAGGTCACATAGCATTTTATTTATATATTTTTAATTCTTCATCGTGGCTAAAACTGCCAACTGGAACATTAGAGTAATGAATATGTTTAATTGAATTTGTCACCCATGAAAATACTAAGGAGAATACTATTCCACACCATAGTACCAGTAAGCAGTGGGCGGAAAAATTGAGTGCATGGATGAAGAATTATGAAGTGAATATTTGATAATTAATTTTAAAAGATACTTTTTCCTCCTGTCAATTCCTAACTTCCAGTTATGGTGGGTTTGATTTTTTTTTTCTGAGGGATTCATAAAGCAGAACTACAAAATCTGGAAAGATCTTCAAAGCTTAGGACAATATATTTAACAACAGAATCATTACCTAGAATTTTCCAGTTATGCCAGATGTTCAGAAAACATTTTTTCCTTTTTAAAACATTTAAAAATTTTTAAAATTAATATCATGTGATAAAAGATTGCATATTTCTGTAAATACTGAAGAAAATCTGAAGTTTGTGATTATTAAATTACTGTTAAGATTATTTCAGTTACAATTGTATGTGGCAAATTCTAAAATCCGATTTACTTTTCAGTCCATGATAGAGTTATTCAAGGTAAATGTTTGAAACATCTTTAGTTAAGATAGTCAAATCATAATTATTATAAATAAGTATTGATTACTCACATAATTTTAGATATATACTTATAAAAGAATATTAACTATTTCTAATATAAAATAAGCATGTAACTGGCAAGCCAGGTTTTACATATTTCATTTAACTTTAAGGTTTGTACATCATAAATATGATCTGTAGATATTTAGTTATTCCCAGTGCATATCCAAGAATATGGCACGGTTAGATTTTGCCTTGCTTCCATCTCAGTAATGCTTTTACTAAATTGATAGGACATGGACTATATGTTTTGCTTGAAGTCTCAGATAGTGTATCTACTTTTTGGTTTGTCTTCTAATATGTAAAAATAATTTATTAATGATGTTACTAAAAAAAATTGCAAAGATATGGTTAGTTTGAACTTCCTATTATTGGCAGATTCTTCAGTATTTGGAGTTGTAGAAAGGAAAAAATACAAAGCTCGGATGGAGGAAGTATTTTAGGCTGTTGCATTAAGCACTAATATATACTTCAGTAGAATCACTATCATAGCTATGCAGAATTCAGTGAAGAGACTCCATATTCTTTTCACAGCATATTATTTGTTTTATTTTGTTCTCAGAAGATCTAAATATGTAATCATCCTATTTAATTTATTTTTTGTAACTTCATTAAGATATATTGTAATTTAAAAAAAAAAACACCTTTTAAACAATGTCAGTAAAGTGGTAGTAGTAGTATTTGCTATGGCTATTGTTTGAGATTAGGAAAACAAAACATGATAAATATACTGTGGTTTGCACAGTTTATTAACTCATAAAATTATAGTCAAGAAGATAAACAGATAGAAGATTAAATTTTTGTTACATTGTAACAAGTGTAACAGAGTAAGGAAGACCATTATCTGAATGTTATTTGATCTATATGAATGAAAGACATGTTTCTATATTTCAAGATAATTTATCTCTATTTTAAGTCTTAATTCTCAGATGGAAATTTCAAGGAACAAAGACTAGTATAACCTTATTTAATTATGAAAAATATTCATTTTAAAATAACCTCCTCCCAAACTTAATTAGTTCAGAAGACAGTTTTGCTGAACCATTGAAACAAAGGAAGTTGAGTTCAGGTATTAATAAAAACAAAAGGTGATAAACATTCAGGGAGAGTGCTCTGAGCTGTATCTTTGGAACTACTATACTTGGTGTGTTAAGTGCGGAGCAGTGGTAATGATGCAGTTTCCATAGCAACTGGTTCATTGGAGGGCTAGACCTCTGTCTAGGGTGCTGTCAGTATATGTGGAGTTTCAGAGAACAGAAAGTCCCAAAGAAGGGTCTGCTTCCACCTAATCCAGTTTTAATTGAACTCCAGAGACTTTGAAGTGAAGCTATAGACCAGGCAGATACTATTCCAATAAGAAATGAAGCCTTGCTTAGCTAGGCCTCAGCTGCTTTTCAGTATTGATATCTTTTCTTAATGAATACTTTCAAAAACTGTTATTATATCAGAAACGTGCCTCTATTAAAAAATGCTTTGTTTTATATTTCAAACTCTGTTAATGTACATTTTTCCATAAGAATTTTTGCTTTTTTTTTTTTTTAATGAATGGAGAATTTTCCACAATTAGAAAAAATCTAGACTAGTCTTATTAAGGTAAGGAAGTAAGTTCATATGCCATCAATAGTCTTTTTGTGTTAAGACTATCATATAGCTTTGAAAGTTCAATTTTTGCTGTATATCAAACAACATTTAGTGTTTTGACTTGCAATGTATAATTATGTTTGGAGCATTACAATTTTGAATTATTATTACTAACATTAGTTTGAAATATGTGGCCTCATTAATTTTCTAATTAAAATTGAAGAAGCAAACCCTTTACATTTCAATTTTTGTTGAAAACTTTCCTAAAATATGTTATGCTTTCATACCTTAGTAAGAAGAGTGTACTGAGGACAACACAATTTCTATTTGATGACCATGGGCTTTGCAGCATTTCAGAGTTTTTCCTCATAATAATAAGCAGTCTGTATATTTTTGTTTAATAATTGAATTAAATGCACATCAGTTTTTCATTGCATAAAACTATGGTGTAAAAGGTAGAGCAGATCTGGGAGAATGTAAGCTGACCACTGGAAATAACACTTGAATACCTCTTCTCTAACTCTTAGGCCCTCCTCTCCCTAGAACTGTTGTTTAGAAATTATGTCATTATGAAAATAGTTTGACCACTTTAGACCTCTCAAAAGTTCTTGGAGGCCCCTGAGTTCCCCAGTTCATACTTTGAAAACCAATTTTTTTTTATTGCTGTTCTGTTAAAAATAATAAATCCTTATATCATTTGGTGTCTTGTGATTTTACTTTGTCCTGAAAATAAAAATGAATCTGATTAATTAAGATTTCTGGCTAGCAGTGTTTGAGTTACTTAAGAGTTTCACATGTTGGTTCCAACCATCTTAAGGAAATATGTACATAGTCTGTGGAATGTGTGGGATTCTAGAGATTTGGATTCTAATAAATGTTTAAGAACCTTCTAGATACTAAAGAAATTCTCCCTTAGGTTCTGAAGGAGACCTTAAGATAAGCACTACTCTTAAGGAGCTTTCCATTAAATAAATACTAAATTCTAGTCAGTTACAGTAAATGATCTCCCACAGATCTATTGTGTGCCTTTAGGAAATGCATTTGATATCTCTCCCTCCATCTCCCATCTCCCCACCCACCAACATGGTATCTGTAAAAGGAAAGGATCTAATTAGTTTATCTTTAAGGTCTTCCAGCTCTAGAATTCTATAATTCTCAGTTATATAAATTATTGTTCTAATATTGGCTAAGTTATCTTTGTCTTCAAGCTTGTAACTACATATTTTATTTCTGTTTTCCTAATTAACTAAATTAAATTTTTTGTGTTAATTTATTCATGTTTAAACTTGAGTTGAGCTTGATTATAAAGAAAAAGAACCAAAAATTTAAATGATTCTTTTACCTCATAACAGTCTCTTATTCTCTGGACATAGTTTCTGATAGGACATTATGGTGAAAGATTTGGAAATTCATTTTATTCAGTCATGGTATAGACCTGGAGTTAGGACGATATGAGTTCAAATTTAGCTTCAGATACTAGATGTGTGGCCTTGATAGACTCATGTAATCTCTCTTTGCCTCAGTTTCTACATGTGTAAAAGGTGGTTAATAGCATCAGCATCTATCTTTCAGGGATGTTGTGGGGATCAAATGAGATAATAAATGTAAAGTGTTAGCACTTCCAACACATGTTAAGCATTATGGAAAAGTTATAGCTAGCTAATTAGGCCTTGGGGAATTAGAGAATACTGATGAAAGGACAGAACATTATGTACTTGGAGTAATACAGTTGCCTTTTCTCTGTATAAACTCTTTTCCTCTCCTAATGCAGCTTCATAAGTGAATTTAGTTTTTAATTTTGAAAATGAGATAACTTGAGGGATATAGCCCATGTTCCATTCCTTGGACATCCTATAATAATAATTTTTGCACTCAAGCTTTTTAATTACATTACATTCCTGCAAAGCATTGGTTTCCAGTGTTAGTGGAAGCATGCATTTGTGACCTATCTAAACCTTTTGGGCTATGTAATGATAAATAATGGGATTGGGAAAGAAACTAGCATAGTTGCCCCTTAACAACTTCATAATTAAACTTTGAAATGAAAAAAACAAACTGAAGAAATCAGATGGCATAGGACTAAAGATGGAATTAGTTTGTCAAGGCAGACTAAGCATCTGTGTCTGTCACATGGAATGACAAGAATGGTAACAAGTTACTCTGGTCACTTCATAGAGAGATTTTGCTGGAGTTCATTTGCAGGTTTATAGTTGGCATTAACTGAAAAAAAATGCTTAACCTTTTATATTCAGTTTTTATGTTTCTAGAATGAATATTGTTTAAATGGTAAATTTAGCATTTTTATGTATTTTCATAGAATTAAGACTTACTGAAAGAAAAGTGTTTCTTTTTATATTATAACTATGTGGTTGAACTGAAATTGGATCTGTGCTCAATAATCTTTTTGTTATTCTGTGTTTCTTGGTAACCATGAAGTTGATGACAATAAAGGTTATATTTACTAGAAATAAAAAAAATTATTAAATATGATGAAGACTTTTTTATTAGAAACTACAAAGTTTCTAAGTATTTAAAAACTCCAGATTAAATATTTTATTGATGGTTATTTATTACCACCTCTTTTTTTTTTTTTCCTGAGGCATTTGGGATTAAGTGACTTGCCCAGGATCACACAGCTAGGAAGTGTTAAATATTTGAGATCAGATTTGAACTCAGGTCCAGTCCTCATGACTTCAGGGGTGGGTGCTCTATTTACTGCACCACCTAGCTGCCCCCACCACCTTTTTTAAAACACAAGCTTACATACACACATACCCAACATGATTACTAATGTTGCAGATGGAATGGAAGGATCCAGTTTTTTGCTTTTCTTTCTTTCTTTTTTTAATCTCAGCAACTTTCTAAACAATTAGGACTATCCACAAATACCATAGATCATCTTTTTTTTTTTTTTTTTTTTAATTAATTTTTCCAAATTATCCCCTCCCTCCCTCCCTCCACTCCCTCCCCCCGATGACAGGTAATCCCATACATTTTACATGTGTTACAATATAACCTAGATACAATATATGTGTGTAAATACCATTTTCTTGTTGCACATTAAGTATTAGCTTCCAAAGGTATAAGTAACCTGGGTAGATAGACAGAAGTGCTAACAATTTACATTCACTTCCCAGTGTTCCTTCTCTGGGTGTAGTTATTTCTGTCCATCATTGATCAACTGGAAGTGAGTTGGATCTTCTTTATGTTGAAAATATCCACTTCCATCAGAATACCTCTTCATACAGCATTGAAGTGTACAGTGATCTTCTGGTTCTGTTCTTTTCACTCAGCATCAGTTGATGTAAGTCTCTCCAAGCCTCTCTGTATTCCTCCTGCTGGTCATTTCTAACAGAGCAATAATATTCCATAACCTTCATATACCATAATTTACCCAACCATTCTCCAATTGATGGACATCCATTCAACTTCCAGTTTCTAGCTACAACAAAAAGAGCAATCTTTAGGAAATATTAAACAGTAATCTGGCACTCACTGGAGTTCTTTAAGAACTCTTATAATTGGAATGCATAATTATGAGGGATGTTACAAAGGGCAATCTTATTCAGGAACAGGTTGGACTAGTTGATTTTTGAGGTTCTTTCCAATTCAGATGTTCTCTTATTATATAATTTGTTTATTTGATATGTATCTGAATGCCTGTTTATGGAAATGGCTATAGTTCATGTATGTCAAATCTGTTTTTCTGTCAAATAATAGCATCTTTAAGTTTTATGTAAAATCATTTATATATAAATGATTCTTTGATCAATCACTTGCTTGTCATCATTAAAATTGTCCTATCTCTTCCTCTTTACTCCTTTATATTTAGATTCTGGCATATACTGAAGGACTGCATGGAAAATGGCTGTTCACAGAAATTCGATCAATATTTTCCAGGCGCTATCTTCTACAGAATACGGCGCTAGAGATCTTCATGGCAAACAGAGGTAATATCATATTGCTCAAAACTCATAGTTACAAGTGTAATTTTTATATATTAAAATAGCTCATTTTTTGAAGAAGTTTATACAAGAAGAATCATTGCTGCTTTCCCACTCTAATGGGAATTGCTTTTCTTATACTCTAAACTCTCCCTTGGTGACAACCACTATTATGTACTATCCTATGATTTTCCCATTCTGTTTTTTTCATCTTTAAGTTCATTTATAGTTTTCCCCTTGAGGAAATATATTTGAACACAATTATAAAATATATTAATATATAAACAACTAATATAATAAAACTATATATAGCACTGGAATTTTGATTTCTATCTTTTATGTCTAGTTCTATGTCTCAATATATTTTTTTGTTTACCATATTTAAAAAAACAGAGCTTTGAATCAATGGGAGAGAGAGAAATATAACAATGTCATTTTGCTATTATCAACATTTCTTTGCTGTTTAAATTCCTCCTGGAATAAATCCTACATATTTTAGGGAAGCAAATGACACATTTATCTCCTGTCAAATCCAGTACTTTATAAGAAGATGCTATCAGCAGATAGTACTGGATTATTCTTGGTTGTTTCCTATTACATCATTCTTCAAAGTGGAATTAAAATTCAATTTGTGGGTTTAGAACGGAGCTTGGTAAAATCCATTAAGACAAGGAGAGCAGGCAAGATGGGAATCAGGAGGGAAACTGTCTCAGTGTATGAGTGGTGTCATAGAAAGGAATATTAAAGAAAGTAGTGTCTTGAAGTAAGACAGCTCTCACTTTTTTAGATCATGGGCCATAAAATGTTTTTTAGACCATAAAATGTTTTATTTCCTCTTGACATAATCCACATATTTTTAAAACATTTATCAGACTTTTTTCCTAAGTTCAGATATCCATTTTAGACATATTTCCTTTGTAAGCAAATTTTCTTGCTTTTTATTTGTTTCTGCTTTTTAAAAATCATATAGACATGACTCTCTTAAATAGTGAATTCTTCATATTTTTATAATGATTTGTATTTCATTTGTTTCAAAGGAGTTTCTTTGACAACTTACATACTTTTGAGAAATTTTGTATATACTCTTGCTTTATATGTTCATTTGTCTGTTTCATTTACCCCATTTCTACTCTAGGTAGTTTTCTTTATTGTGTATTTAATGTATAGTGTGTTTGTCTGTCATATGACCTTAAGTTTTAAGGTTAAGAAGTTATAGGCACTCAATAAAGAAAGAATTCAATTTTCCATAAACTTGTTGCTGGGATGACGTGTAAAATTCATTTATTTTATATAATTTCTCAAACCACATATATTTTTTGTGAAGTTGAAGATGTCTGATCTTTCTCACACGAACCTACATGAATTAAGTTTTCTTAAAGCTAAATTCTGTGATGATCAAATTAAGACATTCTTAATTTGTCCTTGTGACTTTGTTTAAAAATTGATCTGGATATGAATAATGATATTTTAATCTGGACTTAAATTTTTTTTAAAAAGACATTTAAACACGTATTCATAGCCATACTTAAGATATACACATGGGATGTGATGAGTATGTAGATTAAAATTAAGTTCCTTTGAATTCCATAAATTTGTACTCATTTCCAGAAGAAATTATTAGAGCTTTTGAGAACAATTGTTTTTTATTTTTAGGCACAGAAATATAATTTGCTTTAAGATCATATTGCTTTGGATATATGAAGTAATATTGACTATATTTCCATAGTAAATAAAATCCTTTCTTGAAAACTAGACTCCATTATAAGTAAAAGTACCATGTTAATTTCTCAGCTGAACTTATACTTGTTTTCACTCATTTAGTTTAAAAACTTTTCTTTTGCAAGGCTGATCCTGGAAATCTAGAGGAAGAGACCATGACATGTTGACATTCTCTTTATTCAAATAGTATAACTAGATAACTTCAGCTTCATGTTAATGTTAACAAGACAACAGTTGCTGGGATTCCTGACAATGTTTAGAAGACGAAATGTGTCTGAGAAAAGAGTTTATAAGTAAAATGGAAATAATGCCTGGTCTAGACATGCTTGATTTGCTATGGACTGTAAAATAGAGTAAGTTTCATAATCTAAGAGATTTAACTAAGAAGACATGTTCCCAACTTTTTTTTGTTTGTAGTTGCGGTAATGTTCAACTTTCCAGATCCTGCTACAGTTAAGAAAGTGGTCAATTGCTTACCTCGTGTTGGCATTGGAACCAGTTTTGGATTGCCTCAAACCAGGTAGTGTACTATGCTTGAAGACATTATAATAGCTTTTGGTAATGTTTTATGAAGACAGAGTTTTAATGATAATAATCTTTCAATTGCCTTTGTTAATTTTTTAAGTCAGTTCACTTCTGAAGTAAAGAAACTGCAACAGTACTATTTTGTAGAAAACAAACCAGGACAGAAGAATAAAAGGTCTTCCTACTAGATGTTAGGGGAGAAATATAGTAGATCTGGAAACATCACTGCTGTGTTCCTATAGTTGTATTTCTATGAAGTTCTATGTGAACTTTGAAGATAGCAAAGAGGTACTTGCTAATGAATTAATATTCTTTCAAATATAGGGAGAATAATTATAGTTGCCCTTAATGAGAAAAAATCTTTTTTTTTTTTTTTTTTTTTTGCTGAGGCAGTTGGTGTTAGTGACTTGCCCAGGGTCACACAGTGAGGAAGTGTTAAGTATCTGAGTCCAGATTTTTGAACTCAGGTCCTCCTGACTCCAGGGCAGGCACTCTATCCACTGTATTACCTAGCTACCCCAGAAATCTTTATTCTTAAGATAAAAATTCTTAAATGATGTTTGCTTTAGCCATGTTATAAAAGCATTCCCCCATTAATACCACATTCAAAGATTCATATTTACAACATAAATTATGTTGTAATTTTTCATGTAGGAAAAGCATTCATCTTTAATAAAAAAGAATTGCTTTGAATATCACTTATAGTATACTTAAAATTTTTTTCTATGACACTTAAAATACCCAATTTATGAAAATTGCATTTTTAAGAAAAGGTGTATTATATATAAGAAATTAAATAAGGTTTTGACAGTTTTAAGTTTTATACTTAAAGCGTAGATTCATAAATATATTTTGTTTTATTTCATTTGATCAGTATTAATCTAAAATCATTCTTCTCTTTCTTTTCCTAGTCCCTTTCAGTGTGAAATGATATCAATATCAAATCCATATTTAAAAAGAATATGTAGTTCTCATACAATATCTTAAAAAGAAACTCCTGAGTCCAAAGACAAGGTTCCCGGAATCAATTCCAATTTCAGGCAATGACAAATAACTACTTAGAAACTTCAAATATTAAGCAAAGCCTAATGTCCAAAGCATAACCTTTTAAACTTGCTTAAATACTACTTCCATTACTATACCCCTAGTTCCTAGAGCTTATTTCTGAATGTTGAAAAAAGAGGCAATATCTTTGACGTGTAAAATAACAGATTAGAAATTGGGAAACTTGGACTCTACCTCCAGCTCTGCTGTGTAGCCTTGAAAGTCACTTCAGCTTAATGGCTTTTTACTTCCTTAATGAAAAAATGAGGGTTTTGGATTCAGTGATTCTTTGGTCCCTTCTGGCTCTTACATACTGTGAAGTTAGATGAATATTCAGAATGCTCAGTAAGTTTACTATCTTTCTCTCAGTAGTTTCTCTCATATTCTTAATGCATTGGAGATACAAAAATTATCATTTTATAATTACCTCTCTGCTCTAGGTATTGAATTATAGTTACTACATATAAATAATAAGCTAAGGGGAAAATTTTTTTTTCCATAGGAGGGTGACCTAAATTGATAAGGACATGTGAACACATCTTTTACACTAAATTGTAATTTAATAAAATCCATGATATCAGCTCTTGCTAAAAAAACATTGTCAGATTAGGACATGAAAATGATTTCATTATGTAAAACTGAACATCTTAATGTATTTTTTTTTAATGAAATTTTACCAGAAGAAATAGAATGTATTAAAGGACCTGCTCTCTAATTATTTGTCTAACCTTTCTTTTGTTAGTGTTACTATTAACTAGACAAGGACTTTTTTTTTTAAATTCCAAAATCAAAGTGTAAATAATTTGAGCTGTTTTGGATGATTATTAGAGTGGATGATGATGACTTTTTCTTTGTAGGCGTATTTCATTAGCAAATCCACGTCAAATTTTTAAAGCTTCGAGTATGACTCAACGATGGCAACACCGGGAGATTTCTAATTTTGAATATTTGATGTTTCTCAACACTGTTGCAGGTAATGCAGACCTATATATTGACTTGTTTATAATACTACAGTGACAAGAGTGACTTGAATTATTTTTTTGCAATGAGGTTGCTAGCTCATTGTAGCACAACTAGAATTATTGGTTAAGAAAGAAGGGGAGTGAGATATGTGGTCAGGTAGATTGAAGAGCTTATCTGATCAGATTTGGTCACTGTGACCTCTGTATCCCTCTCATTTCATATCTTTCCATATTTGGGTTAAGCTTTCTAAGAACTATTCAGCCTGATTTTTTTTCTTCCTATTTTTCTCAAAAGTCGAACCTTAAATACTTTGAGATTCTTTTTAGGGAAACTAAAACTTGGCAAAAACTCAACTGGTTTGCCATTTCCTTCTTCAGCTCATTTTACAGATGAGGAAACTAAGGCAAACAAAACAAAACAAAACTAGGCCAGCTGGTAAATGTCTTGAGTCCATATTTGGACTCAGGTTCTACTGACTACAGGCCTAGTGTTCTATCCACCATGCTACTTTGCTGGCCTTATACATATCTATGTGTACATAAACAGATATATCAAATATTAACTTTGTGCAAATGAGTGGATTAGATTCTGAGGAATCAAAGAAAAAGAATGATACTTTCCCTGCCTTTGTGCACTTATATGAGATATGAGATATTACCATTCTTATAATGTAGAAAACCTGCATAGAAGAATTGGCATCTGAGCTGATTGCTATAGATAAAAATGATTTTGAATAGAAGAGAGAAAGTAGAAAATGGTATCTGACTTAGTGAATGCAAAGAGACATTTTGAATTTAGTGAAGCAATGTAAAACAAATATGGAAAAGTAGAGCAGAATCATATTGTGGAAGTTCTTAAATTCCTTGCTTAGAATTTGTTTATTTTTTTCCTAAAAGTAACAAGAATTACAAGAAATTTTTGAACAAGGTCTATGAGACCTGATAGAGATGACAAAAGACTTTTAAGAACTTGATTAGAAAGAAAAATATGATTGTGCCGAGGAAAATGCCAATGCCACCTAAATTAATTTACAGGTTTCATGGTATAAAAATCAAACTACCAAAGTTATTGATACAGCTAGATAAGATAATATCAGAATTTCTTTGAAGAAATAGGAGATCTAGGATATTAAAGGAAATAATGAAAATAAGTAGGAATGAAAAGAGAATAGCACCTTCATACTTCCACTTATAGTAGAGCAGTAATCATAAAATTATTTGTATTGGCTTAAATACAAAAGAAACAAATTAGTGGCATAAGATAGGTAACTCCATATTCCAATATTTACTACAGTCAAAAATATAAACAACTTGAGGAAGAACTCTGACAATAACTTCTAGGGAAATGGGAAAATAATTTGGCAGAAATTAGCATTAAATCATTATCTTATAAGAGAAATGGCAATAAACTCGAAGTAGATTAATGTTTCATAGAGGAAAATTAAATGAGAATAAGCTAGAGTATTTTTATTATTTACTGTTGGGGAAAAAATCCTAAACTAAGGAGACATAGAGATCACAAAATAAAATAGATAATTTTTAAACACTGAAAAGCAATTCTATGAACAAGAAGAACAAAACAGCAACAATAAAACATAGCACTTATATAGCTCTCTAAGGTTTACAAATTGCTTTGCCATCAGTCAACTCATTTAGACAAGATAAGTCTAATAAAGTTATGAAGGGACATTTTACTGAGAGAAAAATCTTTGAGTGTCTTATTGTCTAATAAGATTTGTTATTTAAGAAATATACAAAATTAACACAAATTCACCCACAGCCACTCACACATATCCATATATCCTACCACAAACCATTCCCTGGTGAACCAAATTTGTTCTCAAAAGAAATGAAACCTATTAGCAATCATATATAGCTAATAACAAGAGAAGTACAAATCAAAATAACTCTGAGGTTTCCCTTCAACTCCATTAACATAAAAAAAGATAGAAAAGTGATAAGATAGGCACAAATATGGCGATGATAGAACTGTGAATTGATCCAACTATTCTGAAAAACAATCTGGAAATCATCTCTCCACCGTGATCAAATGTTTATATTCTTTGACACAGGTATATACCATAAGCAAGAGGAGGGACAGAAAGGTCCCATATGCACCAATGTATGTGTAGCAGCACTTTTCAGTAGCAAAAAAACTGAAAGAGCAGTTGCCCATTATTTGGGGCATAACTAAACAAAGCATAACATATGAGTAATAACATACTCTAAGAAATAAGAACATAAGAACAACAGAATAATAATGTGTTAACAATAAACAATGAATATGAAAAAATTAGAGAAAAAACATGAAGGCATAAATTGTCCTAGAGTAAAATAGAAACACGAAGACTATACAATGACTACAGTATTTTACACAAAAAGATTCTTTTTATTTTGAGTAAGGTTAAATGAATGAATTTCTCCTTCCTTCCTCTCTATTCAATAAGGTGGAATAATGACTTCAGTTTTTACAAGGTTATTTAAACTTTTCAGAGTCCTTTACATTTAATATTTCATTTGATCCATACAACAAACTTTTGAGCTAGTTGCTGTCATCACCATTTTATATGTGAAGAAACTGAGACAGACAGAAATTAAGTGAGTTGCTCGAGGACCCAGGGTGACCCAGAGTGGAAGTCCTCCATATTACTTTGATCATCCACCATGAAAATGGAGTACTGCAGGTACTCACAGATGTGCTTGCTGACTTGGTTAGTTTTGCTGAACTGATTTGTATTTCTTTAAAATTTTTTTTTTAATAAGGAATGGCTCTTTGATTTGGAGAAGGGATATGTTTGGAAATGTGTTTGATGTATTATAAATAAGATTAAAAACAATTAAAAGTGACAATAGAAAAAAAGATGAACAAAGTAGTAAAAACTCTTGGGCTAAATTGTGAATGGTGTTGATTAAAGTAATGCATGTATTCCTTTATATGTAGAATCTGCAAAGGTCAGAGCAGCTCTACCAGCTGGAGCCATTCAGAATTATCCAGTGTGGGCCTTTATAAGCATAAGTTGTTTTGTTATTTCCCTACCTGGTAGTTTTACTGAGCATTTGTACATTCAGATGTGGCCTCAGGCCTTTATCAGATGGGTAACCCCAGGCAAACCTCCTTACTTCACTTTGCTTCAGTTTTCTCATGTGTAAAATGAGAATTGCAGTAGCTGCTATCTCACAGGATTGTTGTGAGGGTCAGAGGAGATTATGCTCTTAAATCACTTATCACAGTACTTGGCATGTAGTAAGTATAATATAAATGTTAGCTTGTTTATTATTTATTTGCTTGTGTGTATTGGAGGGAAGTGAATGGAAAGCTTTCTGGGAAAAAAAAAAAAAGTTTATGTATGTCCAAAGGGTTATCAAACTGTGCATACCCTTTGACCCAGCAGTCAAAGGGCTTGTATCCCAAAGAGATCTTAAAGATGGGAAAGGGACCTGTATGTGCAAGAATGTTTGTGGCAGCCCTCTTTGTAGTGGTTAGAAACTGGAAACTGAGTGGATGCCCATCAATTGGAGAATGGCTGAATAAATTGTGGTATATGAATGTTATGGAATATTATTTTTCTGTAAGAAGCAACCAGCAAGATGATCTCAAAGAGGGCTGAAGAGACTTACAGGAACTGATACAAAGTAAAATGATCACAATGATCATTATACACGGCAATAACAAGATTATACAGTGATCAGTTCTGATAGAAGTGGCTCTCTTTAACAGTGAGATGATTCAAACCAGTTCCAATTGTTCAATGATGAAGAGAGCCATCTACACCCAGAGAGAGGCCTGAGGGAACTGAGTGTAGACCACAGCGCAGCATTCTCACTCTTTTTGTTGTTGTTTGCTTGCATTTTATTTTCTTTTTCATTTTTTCCTTTTTGATTTGATTTTTCTTGCAGCAAGATAATTGCATAAATATGTATGCATATATTAGACTTAACATATTTGACCATGTTTAGCATATATTGGATTACTTGCTATCTAGAGGAGAGTTTGGGGGGAAAGAGGGGAAAAATTGGAACACAAAGTTTTCCAAGGGTTAATGTTGAAAAATTATCCAGGCATGTCTTTTGAAAATTAAAAGGCAGGGCAGCTAGATGGAACAGTAGATATAGTACCAGCCCTGAAGTCAGGAGGACCTGAGTTCAAATCTGGTATCAGATACTTAACACTTCCTAGCTGTGTGACTCTGGGCAAGTAATAATAATAATAATAATAATAATAGATTAATAAAAGTTAAAGTTAAAAAACTATGAAAAAAAGAAAATTAAAAGGCTTTAATTTTTAAAAAAGTTTATTCAACAAAGAGAATTTATCTCACAATTGGCCTGTTAACTTCTCATGTGCACAAAGCAGAATAAATATGCACTGAAACTATTTGGACCAACAGTTCTCTATATGTAACGTTTCATTCTCTTCTATAGATGAGTCTCCAGGTCAGGAAGTACTCTCTTGAAATACCTTGGTTTTTTTTTTTTTTTTTTTTTTTTTTTTTAAGTAGAGGTTGGGCTTTATCTTTCCATAATGCTTTTTTCTGATCTGTGCAATGGTTAATGTCTTCTCCTTGAAATTATCATATGAATATACTTTGTATCTGTTTATCTCTGATTCTTTCTAGGTATTCTAATTCTCATTTGTTATTTTGTGGTAAAGGTACTATAGCAATTGTGGCAGAATTCCCCAAAATCTAACAAGATCTTGATTGTTTCTTCATAGTATTGCTTAAGAAATTTGTTGATTGTATTAAATAAGTTTATAGAAAAGAAATATTAAATATTTTTATAAATTATGCTCTTTTAGAATTCCAAGATCTTTTCTGAAATATATTAAAACCCTTTTGTGTAAATAGCATATTTATACACAATAATTTCTAAATTTTTCAGGATTACTAATTCATAATGAATTATTCAAATCATTTGCCTCTCTTCTTGTCTCCTTTTGGCCAATTCAGTCATTATCACCTTCTCTACTATAGAACAAGAAAAATAAAAGATGAAGAACAGACAAGTGAATTTTCCATGGTAAAAATATGTATAGGAACTAGAAATGAATATTGAAATCTGTTTTTCCTTGTAATTGAAAAAACAATGTACTATTAAAATAAACAATTTTTTTTAAAAATGTATGTAGTTAAGGGAGAATTCTGGGAAGACAGATGAGTAAGCTGATAAATTTCAAGCTCTCCAGATCTCCCCCACAAACAGAAAAAAATTTGCTCCTCAAGACAAACATAGACTAGTGAAAAATCAAGAAAACTTGAGGCAGAACAAGGATCCTTCTGGGTACTACCCAATAAGATCTGAAGAAAGATCCCAGACTGGCATGAGTCAGTGTGAAGTACAAACACCTCCAGGCTAGCTCCACAGAAATACCAAGGCATACCTCCTTGGCTAGCTGGGTTGTGGAGGGATCCTCAATAGGAACCACAGAAACTTTTACCTCCCAAGCTGCAGTGTGAATCCGAGAAGATTGAGGGAACCTCTGCCTATATTGGAAATGCCAGGCCCAGCTGTGCTGCAGAGCCTCAGCCCTGGGCAAGGAGGAACCAGTTATCCAATGAGTGCAAAGGCAGTAAGGCTGGGATGCTGCTGGCTGTAGGCACTTGCAGAAGGGGGCAGCTTTTGGTTTGGGCTTCCACATCAGAGGGGAGAACTGAAATAAAGCTAGAAGCACCAACACCCCCACACACACTCCACACAATTAGAGGTGCTTGCCCTGAGACCTCATAAAAAAAAAAGAAAGAAAGAAAAAGAAAAAGTATTGGCAAAGAAAGAACCTAACCATAGAAACTTATTATGGGAACAGGGAAAACCAGGTTTCATCTTCAAAGGAGGACACTGAAGTAAAAAAAAGTAACCTTAAATGGCTCCCTGCCCAAAGAAAATTTAGAGAACTCAAAAAGAATTTAGAAATTAAATGAAAGACATTGAGGAAAAACTTTTAAAAAATAAATAAATAAAGACCATCCAAGAAAAATAAGATTTTTTTGGGGGAAAAAGTTTACCAATTAGAAAAGGAGATACACAGTCTTAAAGATAGAAATAACTCTTTGAGAATTAGAAGTGGGCAAGGGGAAGCTAATGAAACTGTAAGAAACCAAGAAATAACAAAACAGATTATAAAGAATGAAAAATAGAACCAAATGAGAAACATAAGAAAAACAGCAGATATGGAAGATAGAGCAGGAAGAGAAAATATAAAAATAATTGATCTACCTGAAAGCTGTGTCCAAAAAAAAGAATTCACACAATAATGCAGGAAATAATTCAAGAAAATTGTCCTGGAGTGATATAACCTGTGGGGAAAGTAAAAATAGGGGAAAAAAACAAAACAAAACCTACTGATTACCATCTCAAAGAGATCATTTATGGAAAACATACAGAAATATTGTTACCAAATTTTGAAACCCCAGGTTAAAGAGAAAATCTTGGAAGAAACAAGAAAAAAAAACAAAAAAAACAATTCAATATGATTGAACTACAATTAGAATTGTACAGTACTTAGCAGCAGCCACAATAAAAGACTACAGATCCTGGGATTATATATATCAACAATCAAAGAACTAGGCTTGTGGTCAAAAATATCATATCCGGCAGAATTATCTAAAATATTGAATGAAAAAAAAAAAAAAGGACATTCAACAAACTTGCAGATTTTCAGGGCTTTTCTTTCCACCAAACCTGAACTCAATAAAAAAGTTAACACATCCAAAATTAATTCTATTAACATGGACAAATTTTTTGTTTGTTTTTTTTTTTTAACATGGAAATGTATAGCATATGTTTAAGATTGACATCAACAATTGGATAGCTCAAAAGAAAGATGTATAAAAATGAACTGCAGAGGAAGAATAGACATAGAAATATTAGAGGGGAGAAGAGAGCTAATAAATATGAAATTCTATTCACATCGGGAATGGGTTAAATAGGCAATACTACATATATACCCATGAAAGATACAGCACCCTTCAAAATTCAGAAAGAAAGAAGTGGGGAGAGATGGGAGAGGAGAAAGCAAAAGGTATGAGAAGACAACAAAGAAGGGATCCATGGGTGGCGGGGAGATTAAATAATAGAGAGGCAAATTAAGGAGCAGAATTAACAGAGATAGGGTTAACAGGGATAGGAAAGAAGAAATAAACAGAAACATTACAACAAGGAGCAGGAGTCAAATTAATTGATAAAAAAAATTCAGCTAGTAATCATTGGTCTTAGAAAAAGCCAAATTTAAAGATTCAATCAGGAGAGAAATCTATATTACATGTCAGCCATGCTAATACTGTTTTAGGTACATGCTTACATATAGGTAAATATGTGTCTGTATATACATACATATATGTATATATACACATAATGTATCTATGTGACTGAATATATGTAGATATGTATACATGTCATTCTATGTGTGTGTGTATATAGATATAGATATAGATATAGATAAATGTGTGTGTGTGGGTTTGTGGATGGGTATGAATATATATGTATATATATATATTAAATATAAGTGCTTAATGATATCCTGCTTGAGGGAAATGGAGGGGGTGAAAGATGGAAAAAAGAATAAAATAAAAAACTGTGCAGAAGATAACAAAAGAATAATCTTTGCAAGGAAGGAAAGAAACAATTTCTTTTTTTTACTATTATATATCCTTTCTTAAACTGGATATTTATTACTATATATTTTGAATCTTTCTTGATGTTCTGTAGGACACATGACAATGTTCTATTTCATCTTGTTTTCCTTTTCTTTTTTTAATAAATAGAAAAAATTAAAGGTATATGTATTTACAAAATTATTTGTTATTATTTCTATGTTATAGAAATCATCATCACTTATAAATGTCATGGATTCCTCTTATCCGTTACAAATTCCATCCACTACTAAATAACAATTCCTAATAAATTGTGATGATCAGATTCAAAGTTAGATACATTAAAGTAGACCAAAAGCCTATATTCACATGGCCCATATAGTGAATCATTTCTGTCATGACTTGGCCACAATTTAGCCATGGCTCATCATGGCTGATCAATTAACTTATATTGGCCTTGGATTTTTCATTTATAAGATTTTGCTCTGAGTGATTTCCAAGGTCCTTTTCCCTTTTGGAAATTTGTAATTCTAAGTTTGTATTTGAATATGTAGGGATAGAGCAGCTTTACATAAAATGAGAAGAAAATGGAATTGTGCAATGCTGTGTGAGGGGAAGATATTGACACTGAATTAATGAATATTTTTTATTTAGAGTGTAAATAAATAAAATTATTAAAATGAACCATAATTAGAGTGACTAAAAAGCTTATTTAATGTATTGTTTTACTTAATGTATTAAATAGGTTTTTTAAATATAATCTGTGAAATATGTGAAAGGTATATTTGGGATCATTTAAAATTGGTAAAATAGTAAAGGTGAAATGTATCCTCATCATAAAATCATAGAATTTTAGAGTTAGAAAAGAATATAGAGACTTGAGAGTCCGTTTGTCTAATTGGCTTGTGTGTAAACTGAAGTTCTAAATCACTTGTGCAAATGACTGAAGCTAAGGGGAGAAAGAAGTGAGGGGGTGAAAATCCTTCAGAATATGTTGTAGTAAAGATCCACAAGAGAATAGGGAAAGGCTGGCCAACAGTTCTGTAAATTGTATGCCTTTTTAAATATTTTCTTTTCTTCTACTAGGACGTACCTACAATGATTTAAATCAGTATCCTGTGTTCCCTTGGGTGTTAACTAACTATGAATCAGAAGAGTTGGATCTTACATTGCCCAGCAACTTCAGGGATTTGTCTAAGGTGACTTTTCATTCCTACAATTTATATCTAATATTTTAAAGAGAGATATGTGATAGATACAGGAATATTTGTTCTGTATTTAAGTGGATATAGATCTGTGTGTATATATATCAGATATATTTCTATCTATATATATATAAACACTAGATATGTAGGGGATACATGATGATGTATGTGTGCGCGTGCATGTGTGTGTGTGTATACACACAGAGAGTAACTATACAAAAAAAAAAATAAGGGAGGTGTGTGCTTTTGTTGTTGTTTCAGTTGAATCATTTTAGTTATGTCCAGATCTGTGGCACGATTTGGGATTTTCTTGGAAAAAATACTGGAGTAGTTTGCTATTTCCCTCTTCAGCTCATTTTTGCAGATGAATAACTGAGGCGACCACAGTCACACAATAAATATCTGAAGCCAGATTTGAACTCAGGAACAAGAATCTTCTTGACTTTAGATTCTCTGTCCATTGCACCACTTATTGCTTCCCAGTTATGTCTATACGTTCATCTTATATCTAATTTGAAATAGATATAAGATATATCTGTATTTCTAAATCTATATCTATTTAACACTTAGGCTAATAATTTTGAAAGGTAGTATGAGAAAATTAAAAGGAACTTTGCATTTATAAATTTTTTGATCTTGAGATTAATATAGAGCCTCAGTTTACTTGTCAATAAAATAACAATAATGATAATCTACCTTACTTATTTTTCAGAGTATAGTAATCCCAGTAATCAAATGAGAAAGAAGATATGAAAGGACTTTTAAAGTGATAAGCACTATGCAACTCTTTATACTACTTCTGTTCTAACAGATGAACAGCTTATAAGCAGAAGTTGCTATGTGAAAAATAATATAGTTATAAAAGATCAAATCATAAATTGATAATGGTTGAATAGCACCTCAGGCACTTAGTAGCCTGTGAACTTAGAATTGGATGAATAGATTTACAAATTATCACTATGTGCAGAACATTGTGAATTGCATATAATCGTAGATTGTAAAAAAAAAAAAAAAAAAAAAAAAAAAAAGGTGGAGCCTCAGTAAAATAAGACTTCCCTATAATCTCTTCATTTTTAATGTGAACATCAGACTATTGAGAAATTATGTTCTTGATATCTTTTCAAAAACTAGATTTTAAATTCTGACTCAAGTCTCAGAATATGGATTCATTTGCTTATGTATGCTAGTACCAACATATTAAAATATCTCATGATTAGTGTCTAACTACCAGATTCTGTTTACTTGATATATTCTAAATAGGATAGAATACACATGTCTCAACAGATCCAAATGACCAAGATTATATATACCTGATTATGCTTTAATAAGCCTCAACTAATTTGCCAATGGTTTATTTTGGAATTAATTCATCATTTTAAAAAATGTTTTTCATGGCAGAAATGTATACTTTGATTTCATTTATTATTCTTTTTCCACTTAAAATAAGTGTGCATCTTAGTGAATGCATTCTCTTACACTTTTAATGAAAATCCAACACACATCTTGTCTTAGAATTGGCTACTGGCTTTTAACTGTGGTTGATCAGACGACACTTCTTTATCTCTTAAATTTTAAGTACTGTTTTCTGATGAATGCCAGTCCTTTTCATGTGTTCTTTAGCAGATATAACAGAAATCAGTATAACATCTAGATGTCATTGGCTGAAGGAACATTTTTTACTTGCTCAATAATTGCTCAGACTTATGCTAGGTGATATAGGTTTCACTTTGAATTTTCTTTCTGACTTGTAAATTCAAAATACAGAATGAAAAATAAAAATAACCTTGTATTTAGTTATCTTAATGGAAGGTAATATGATATCATGATTCAAAATAGATCCTAGAGTAATAATATACAAATTCAAAAAAGATATTTAAAATTATATTATAAATTACTATTTTGTTTCTTTGTAAATCTTCCTCTTTTTTCAAATTTATTACTAAATCTCCTAGTCAACAAACTTGAAGGTTTAACATATACAGGGTGTGTGTGTGTGTGTGTGTGTGTGTGTGTGTGTGTGTGTGTGTGTGTGTGTGTGTGTGTGTGATTTTATTTTGCTTTTACTATTATCACTCCTATGTAGAAAATCTAATTTAGGAGTTTATGAGAAGGTATTTTACATTTAAAAAATATTGACATCTGTTTAGAGTTATAGTCCTTTTAATATATAAATGAATTTGGTTTTTCTGTTAATAATATCAGTTTTTAAAGCACTGCAACACATAGGTTAACCCCACACTTAATTTAAACAGCCTTCAATGACATTGTTTTTTAACATTAGTCAGAAAATGATAAACTGAAGCAACTGAAATAGATTGTGGTTAATATTACTGTCAGTCTGATGAATAATCCTGACATATACCAGCAGCTCACTGCCAGTCAGTAATCCTCCTCAAACATAAGTGTTTATTATCTACCCAGTCTGATTACATTTAGAAGTGAACACTACTTATTATTTACAAATATCATATTTTCAAATTTGCATAATCTACTTGTTTTCATACTAGAATGTGGGCCTTTTTCTTCTATTTTTGTCTACATTTGATTAATTGGATATAAGGAGGACAGGAGCTAATGTTCAAAATACTTACAAAAAAATTATTTGAGAGTGTCCAGCTATGAGTGGAATTGAAAAATCTTCAGGTTATCTTTAAATTTTGGGAAACCACAGATCTGATTCTCTGATTTTTATGTATATGCTCTCTATATTAATTAAAGCAGGACATTTAAAAAAAAACATACTTAATTCTTTACCTTCACTTTTGCTACATAGACATAACAACATAATTTTCTCATTCCTTGTAATGTTTTTAATTGTCTTGTACAAATGTAATACTAATTTACAGTATGTGAATAACAATGTCTTTTGTTTAAATTTCTAAAAGCCTGAGTAACCTATTTGAATTCAACAAATGTATTGTCATATAATTCATTGATTTATTGAGAACCTATGGTGCCTGCTTTTCCAAGAGAGCTGAGTAATTTTGTTATTTGCCCAAAGAAAACCAGTAAGTATTGGACTGTAGTTTTAGATTCCTATAGATCCTGATTCCATGTGCAGTGTTCTTTTCACTATATAAAGCTGCTTCTGAGTTTTTTTGAAAAGGGGAAAGAATAACTTGTAGAAACTGCAGAACATTAAGCATGATGTTGAGCCCTAAAATTTTTTTGAAATAAGTATAAGATAGTTTTCTAACAAATTTCCTAAATTATGACAATTTCCCAAATTATTCTCTATCAATAGATAGAAAATCCATAGACCTTATCTATCAGTCTGTAAATTTATGACAGATAAGATAAAAGATAAGACCCTGAATAAACAAGATAATGGGCTGTATTAATTTCAGAAAATTTCACTGCTCTTTTAATGACCCCAAATTTCTCCCCAAAACAAAGTTTATCATTTTAATCCTAGTAATCTATTGGTAATGTATGACTCAGACATTGAAGATAGTTAAATAGTAAAATTAAAATTTATTGTCACTCAGTGGTCATTGAATAGGGTTATCAATCAACCATCAAACCTATTAAGTGCCTACTATGTGCCAGACACTGTGCTAGACATAAGGGGGAAAAGGGGAGTAACAGCTCATTGAAACAAAGAATCAGAGACTTACCGCTGGAAGTGACCTCACATATCATCTGATCTAAATCTTAATTTATAGATGAGTAAACCTTTGTCGCCGAGAGGTTTGGTCATTTGAGCTTATAGTATGCTATAGCTAGGATTCTAACCTAGGTCACCTGAGGAACTTTGAAGAACAGTGCTAAGATGGAATGATGAAAGCTGATGGACTACTTAAAGATACAGGTCAGATGGAGAACCTGAGCACGATATAGGTATTACTGTGATGGCAATAGAAATCAATGAGAAGAACTTCAGTTCATTGGATCTATGCTTAGTGGAGAAGACTTGCAAAACTTTTCCAAGATGGTCAGGCATGCTTACATTTGTCACTAGAAAGAATGTCCATATTGATGAGTTCGTAAATCCATTTCAGTAAATTCAGTTTATCACATTGCCTTGCACTTTGATATATATCCAGGTATATTTTTCAATTAATATGTTTTCATATTTTATTGTCTGGAGCAAAATTAACTTTTTAGTCTTTCATATATTTCCTCTTCTGTGGTATGAAACTTGCAGTTGATTTCCTTGTTGAACCTAGAAAATGTTATTTCCTGCCAGTCTGAGCTCAATTAGAAGGCTTTGGAATTTATTAGCTGGCCCAAGCCAGCTAACTGGTGCAACAGATAGTGTACCAGGCCTAGAGTCAGAAAGGCTCCTCCTCTATATCCAGCCTTAACACTGGCTTTGTGACTCTGGACAAGTCACTTAACCCTGTTTGCCTCAGTTTTCTTTTCTGAAAAATGAGCTGGAGAAGGAAATGACAAACCATTCTATAATCTTTGGTAGAAAGCCCCAAATGAGGCCATGAAAAGTTGGACATTACTGGAAAATGACTGAATAACAACAAAAGAACCTATTTTATAAATGTTTCTGTTCCTTTTTGAAAAAAGTAAATCCAAGTAGGAATTCCATGATGTAGAATAGTATCTGAATTTTAAGATAATTTTTAAAAAATTATGAATGTTAAAGCTTTTATACACAAAATGCTGATACATGGGATCTGGTAGATTTTCAGGGAGTTTGTTGTATCAAGGAATTAGAACAATCTCCCTTTGCACTTAAATGAACAAAGTGCTTCTGCTATCTCCTTTCTCTATGGAACGTTGTGGAGAGTTGGGGTGTAATGAACTCTTTTTTCCCTCAAAACCTAACTTTACTATTTGATTTATATATGTATGTGTACTTTTTAGTGTACATATATATTTTACATTATATACTTCTTACTTTCCTTCAAATTGACCATGGAAGTCCAGAATCTCAATCAATCACTCAGTCAGTAAATATTTATTAAATATCAGGCACTGGGCTAAGTGTTGGGGATACTGTGCTAATCTCTAAATATAATAAAATAGTAATGTTGCTTTGCATGCTGTGTAGTTTGTTGAGTTTTTTTAAAATGCAACCAGAGCCTTATCAGTCTTGCCATTCAAAATTTCCTCCCCACACACACTTTAGAAAGATTCCACATGACAGAGTTCAAGATTGATCATTTCCAATAGCTTTTGATGATCATTTAAACCTTTTGTCTTAGTTGAAAAGTAGTTCAGGCTGTGTGCTAACACATTCTGGCCTGACACTTAATAGCACCAAATTTATTATTCTATGATCTTGGTCTTCATATTTTAAAAAATTACCTCTAAATACCCATGCTAATTCTTGATTGATTCCACAGGGAAGAGAATGGGGGGTGAGCAGAATTGGAAAGATTTACGCTAAGTACAAATCATCTAAGTGTTGTAAATCATTTTCAAAATTATTTTAGTGAGAAAATTATATTATTAGTTATATATTTTTATCTACCTATAGATAGTTTATATGTATATGCAAACCTTGCATTTAGCCCCATGATAGTATGCCATTAAAGCATTGTTCAGCTTACATTTACCTATTTACATGTATTTAGCAAATTCATATATCTGCTACAGTAAAATTATATATCCTGTGTTGTAGTTGGATAATAGTAACAGAACAAGAATGTTTTTACTAAGTTCAAAATGAGTATTTGATATGATTTAGAATATAGAAGGCAAAATAAGTAAAATAGAATACTTATTCTCTAGATATTAAAATGAAATGGTAGAGTGTATACATGGTTAAAACCACTTGAGAGAGACAGTATTTTCCAGAGATTTAAAACTGTCCTGTTATTTGAAAATAAAAGTTTGTATTTGTTAGGTCTGAAAGCCTCAGTGCCTCTGATGGAATTTTTTTCCCCAGGCAATATTAAGTAAAATCTAGAGTATGTGAAGATAAGTGCCAAACCATTTCAGCTTTACACACCATATGACAAAATACCCTAAGAGCCAAGGTTGGATAAAAATGCTGATCAGCCTGTTTATTATACTTGTCATTTAGATAAAGGAGTTACTATAATAGAAATTGAATTGTTGCTTACACCCTGTTGTTGTTGCTGTGTTTTTTAAATGAGTCTAACCAGGACATTTATTTGTATTGCTTCTTTAGAAAAAAGACCCCCCCCCAAAAAAAAGTGTGTAATATCTATCAGGATATCTACAGATAGGAAGATATCACACATATATCCTTACTCTTCAACCCCCACATAGATGTGTGTGTATTTATATTTACACATACATAGACATGTGTGTGTGTGTGTGTTTGTAGACAAAAATGAATCCTTTTATTTCTCAGGTAAGAGTTAACATACATAGAATGCTCCAGTTGACTGTCACTATTCCCTATGTACATGAATGAGAAGAGAAATCATAGTGACCCCTAGATGATAGTATGTTTTCTTTTTAGTATGTTTTTCTTTCCTAGCAAGCTACAAATTCCCCTCTACCTCTTCTTATCCTTCCTACTCTCACCTTACTTGCCCCTCCCCAGACTTTTTTTAGGCATTTAGCTTAACGATGGCATAGAATTAAAGTGATTTATGGTTATATTTATTAGTTTATATGAGTATGCATTTTTTATCTCTCTCGTACTCCTAAGTCAGTGTCAGGTAGCTTATGGACAAGGTTTAGGAGATAGACAAAGTTCAATTAATGAAAAATTGTCTCTCTCACATTATAACAACTAGTCTGGCAACTCTTTTATTGATTTATAAAATGTATTCTCACTATCAACCAAACCATTTTGGGGTCACTGTCATCTAACATAGTATAACTTTTTCCTGAAATTTTCACTCATCATATTCCCCTTTACCCTAAACCACCCCCCCCTTTTCTATCATAGAATGATTCTTGGATTCCAGTCTACTCTACACTCCTAAAACCAGATTAAAATGTCATTTGATTATGTTTAAGAGGATAAATAAAAATGCAACACCTATAATGCAGATTTATGCATTTCTTAGGCAATATGTGGCCTGCAGAGATGCTTTGGAGGACCTTTTCTATATTATTTTTGTTTTCTGTTGGAAAATGAGAATCATGAGATTTTATTGCAGGAAGGTCTTAAATTTGAGTAGTTTCTTTAGTCTGAACCATGTTCAGGTTTCATTTGGCCAAAGTTTTACCAAAAAAGTTTCTTCCTTAGAAACTCTATTGAACTATTGTCCTTTAGAGTTATTGTATCTTGCCAAAAGTTTGCTTTTCTTAGGTCCTTTATAATTAATTTTTTTTTTCACTACAATGAGAGAGTTGGATGAGGTGAAGTAAGTTTAACTTTTAAGTTCTTTGATCTTATTATCTCTTTCAATGTTCCTAGTTTCTAGGAACCAAAACCAAAGCCCAAAATCTAATTGTTGCCATCTCCATCTGCTTTTCAGACATCTCAAATTAGATGTCCAATAGACATCTTAAAGTCTGTATCAAAACAGAACTCATTACCTTTCCCTCTAAATTATCCCTTTCTCCTCCCTTCCCTGTTACTGTAGGGGATAATGCTTTCCTCCCAGTTCCTCAGGCTCCCAACCTAAGCGTTATGGACTCCTCACTATCTCTCCTTTCCTTTCCCTATATTTAAGCTATTGCCAAGGCCTGTCAGTTTCACCTCTGGAACATCTCTAGAATAAGTCCCCTTCTCCTCTTTGACACTACCATCCTTGTCACCTCATACCTATAACTATTGTAATAGCTTGCAGATGGATCTGCCTGCCTCAAGTCTCTCCCAGTATAGGCTGCCTGCCTTCCGCCAAAGTGATTTTCCTAAAGCTCAGACCCAATCAAGTTACTCCCCACCTCCATTCCATGCCCCACTCAATAAACTCTGTGGCTCCCTGAAATTCATAGATTTTCTTAGCTCAGTTCCTACTCCATTTCAATTCTGGACTCTGCTGTATATACTGCCATCCAGTGACATTAGCTTCCTTTACCCATGCATATGTTTTGTAAATAAAAAGCAATAATTTTTTTAAAATGTCCTGGAGAGTGAGTGTGTGTGTGTGTGTGTGTGTGTGTGTATGAATATATAAATATATCTTTAAGTATATCCTGCTTGGGAGAATTGGGGGGATAAAAGAGGAAAAAATAGAGTTTAAAAACTATTCATCAGAGAACAAAACAACCTACAAGGAAGTAAAGAAAATATGGACATTCATGAAAATGATTTCTTCTAATATTATATATCCTTTCTTGAACTTGTAATTTATTGTTATATATTTTGATTCCTCCTTAATGTTCTGCTGGGCACATGACAGTGTTCTGTTTTTGTCTTGTCTTGTCTTGTTTTGTTTTCCTTTTCTGTTTTTCTTTTTTTATTCTATTTTTAAATAAAATTAAAATCAGGGAAAAAAATGCTTCCCATTTTCCATTTTCATACTATGTAGATGTTACTATGAGGTGATTTTCAAGACTGTACCCGGGTCAGAAGTAAAATTGTAAAGAAGAAATAGTCATTTCCTTTCCCCTCACTTTCCAATATTTTCTCCGGTTTTGTTTTAAGACTCTCTGACGCTTAATTTTGAGTTCCTTTCTTATTCTTTGATTTTCCTAGGCCCTCACTATTGACCTCTGCCTAAATCTGCTTTGCCCCTTTCTTCAGAATTACTAATGCTTTCTCCTTATTTCCTTCATCCTCCCAACAAATTTTTTAAGAATTCTTCTGTGTAGGTCTGCTTTTTATTATCAAATGAAAATATGAATTATTTAATGTTGTCATGAATAATTAGCATTTTAAAAGAGAGGCTTTCCTGGTTCCAATGAATTTCTATAGTGCCTTTCCCTAGTCCTAGCTTACTGCTTGCTACCTGATTTATGACCTCTGTTGAGATGATACATCTTCAGCACTTTCAAGCAGTGAATCATCTTCCTCAATGTTCTACTTTTCCCCCCAGTTATCCTTTTATCTTTTATTTTAAAAATATTTTCTCAATAGTAGTTTATTTTTCCAAATACATGTAAAAGTAGTGTTCAACATTCATTTTTGTAAGATTTTCTGTTCCACCATTTGCATTTTTGTTTTTCTTCCCAGGTCATTTTTACCTTCTGAATCCAATTCTTCCTGTGCAACAAGAGAACTGTTCGGTTCTGCACACATATATTGTATCTAGGATATACTATAACATATTTAACATGTATAAGACTGTCTGCCATCTAGGGGAGGGGGTGGAGGGAAGGAAGGAAAAAGTCAGAACAGAAGTGAGTGCAAGGGATAATGTAAAAAATTACCCTTGCATATTTCTATCAATAAAAAGTTATAATAAAAAAAATTAATTTTTATTTTAAAAAAAAGATTTTTCTGTTCCAAATTTTTCTCCCTCCTTCCATTATCTCCCCCTCCCCAAGATAGGAAGCAATCTGATATAGATTAAGCATATTCAATCCTTTAAAACATATTTTATATTTGTCATATTGTACAAGAAATATCAGACCAAAAGGGAAAAAACTGCAAGAAAGAAAAAGCAAATAAACAAACAAAAAATAAAAGGTCAACATACTTTGATCCACATTTAGCCTCCATATATCTTTTCCATCCCAAGTATATTGGAATTGCCTTGAATCATTATTGATAAGATCCTGATTCATCATAGTTGATCATCACATAATCTTGTTGCTGTGTACAGTGTCTTCTTGTGAGCCTATTTTTCTAAATTATATAACTCCTTTTCATGCATTCTAGAGTTAAACCAAACTTTCCTGTTTGATATTTCCTGTACACAGTATTACATTTCCCACTTGGGAATCTTTTCATAAGCTGACTCTGTTCTTAGAACCTTCTTGGTTCCCACTATTGACTTTTGAGAATCTTGGCTTTCTGTAATGCTCAGCTCAGTGCTTCCTCCTAGAAGAGATCTTTCCTCATCACTTCAAGTGTTAAATATAATGTCTTCAAACATTTATTTCATCTTTATTTTATATATGTTGTATTTGTTTATGCATTTGCCTGTTGTTTTCCCCCAAGGGACCATGTTTTTATTTTTATCTTTATGGCACCATGGCCTAAAAGATTACTTGGCACAAGGTTAGTATTTAACTTAATAAATGCTGACCTATTTTAGTTTAATTTAATCATGTGATTCTCAGTAGAATAAGAAGCCAGGAGATTTAGATTATATGAGATGGGGAGCTCCTTGAGAGCAGGGACTGGCTTTTGTCTTGCTGTGTATCCTCAGCACTTACCAGAGGGTCTGGCTTATAATAATACATGCTTATAGTTGGTTGTTGACTGACTAGTTTTGCCTCTAATTGGTTGTGTGATCTTGGATAGGGCACTTAACCTCTCTAAAGCTCAGATTCTTCACCTTTACAATGAGAAAAGGAGAGTAATTGATTTCAAAACTTTCCTTCCTTAAAATTCAATAGGTGTTAAGTAGAGTTATGCTCATAAATATTTAATAACTGGCATTCTACGAGAAGAAAATAATTTAACAGTATCAAAGGCTATAGGAAATAGCAATTTCAAGTAAGATAAAGTAGGAAGCCAAACTCCTGAGTTTAAAAGACAAAGAGAAGAAAGGAAACATCGAGGTTGATAGTTAGGAATTTAACCTTGTAAGATAGCAGAGACTTCCCAGTGAGGAAGTATTGCTTCTTTTTTTTTTTTTTTTTTTTTTTTTTTTGGTATCTTCCGTGTCTAGGTACTTAATACATTTTTGTGGATTGATTGAATCTCTTCCCTCTTTGTTTTACAAATGAGAAAATTGAGTCCTGTGAGATAATTTGCCTAAGGCTTCACATTTAACCTTTAAGATCCAAATCCAGGGTTTTTCCTGATGAACGTATATACACACACCATACACAGAAAAATAATTGCAAATACAAATAAGTGTAGTGGTTAGTGGGTCTTGTTTCCTCTTTAGTTCTCACTTTCTTTTTTGAATCTCATTCTGCTGTTTCCGGCTATTAGGCCTAAAGCATTTGATTCTGTTATTTCTAAGACTAGGTCCTTCAGAAATTGCTTTTTCCCCTCCCATTTATGGAAAGAAACTGAAAGCTTAAGTCCCATCCTTCTTCCCCCTTTACCTTACAGTTTCTAAGTAATAATCCAATTGGAGCAATAGATATACAGTACTCCAACCCTTCTAGGCCCTTACAGAATTCATTTACATTCCTGAGAGTCATCCAGATGTCAAACTCAAATTGAAAGGGTTAAGGGAGAAGTAAAGTAATCCATACATAAGGATCCCTGAGGGCCACATATTGAGTTAGTTTAAAATGCAATGTTATCTGTATTTTATTGCATTTTTATTTATTTTGTTAAATGTTTCCCAATTACATTTAATCTTGTTCTGGCTGTTCTCTGTAGCAGGGCTGATTGACACCACTGATTTAGATTGTCATTCTCCATATTAAGCATTTCCCTGCCTCTAGGAACTGTTTACATTAGGTCATTTCTTTATCCAGTCCTAAAACAAATTTAAAATAAAGAATGATTTTAACTATAATCAACCTAGGTCATTTAATTCCAAATTTAAGTAGCATGGGATTGAAGGTAGTTCTGACAGCACACTGGCTGCCTGGCTTTGGTTGAACTTAGAGCTTTATTTTATCCTAATAAAATGAAGGTAAGAATACTTGATTGTGATGATACAGTAAAATATTTGAAAAAAACATTATCTAGCAATAAAATGTTAAATGGCAATATTTTAAAATGATTTTAATAAAATGGCTAATAGCATGTGGAAACTTCCGGAATAATCTTTTGGTCTTAATATTAGACTTTGATACATTAAAAAGGTGACCTTGAAAATTACTTTTAGTTCTAGATCTATCATCCTATGACCTTTTCTGGAGGTAAATTGTTGATCAATCTGTCTCCAACTACAAATATGTGGTGTCTTATTGATGCAGTTCTAGTGGTAGAAAATTGAGTGTGAAAATCCCTTCTGGACAGCACACAGGTCCAACGTGAAAGAATTCACGAACTCGAAACGTCTGAATGGCAAAAGGGATTTTTATGGGCACTGAGAAGCCAGCTTTGCTAGGAAGAGACTAGTGGCAAGAGATCCTGTCAAGGAAATAAAGGTTATCACTGAGAAGAGGGTATCTTCACAGTGGGCCAGAGTCCTGACAGGCAGTTGTGCCAAGAAGAGAGGTCCCTTAGCAAAGCATAATCTTACTTCAAACTTCTGCAGAGATTTGGAGTTCAAAATTGTCTTTTTATAAAGAGTCTGAGGCTGGGGCTTCTATTCAATGCCCTCAAGGCCTAGATTTCCAGTGGAAAAGAGAATACTTATCTTGAAGTTTTAAGACACTTAATAAGAATATCAGGCCCAAGTCTCCAACTGAATGAGACCACTTAAGTTGGAGCTGCTAGACCACTTCAACTCAGTAGAGGGTACAGCTGGCCCTGAAAGGTGGGTCTCTGTAAGAGGAGAATTTCAGAATTCACCCCCATTGCTTCCCCGCCAAAAGTCAATGGGGAAAGTTTTAGAGTTCACCCCCCCACCCATCACTAGATCCATTCTTCAAACATTTCCAACTTGGTGTTGACTGACAGAACTTATGGTCACCATGTTAGCTTCAAAAATTCAGGGTCACCTTTATATTGAAAGTAACCATTAGAAGATGATTTTTGTGCACATAAGACTATGTATTTTGAAATTTAGCTAAACAAAGAGAAATATGGCTTCTAATTGCAAATTATTATCAGATAAATTATAGTTAGAAGGCATAAGAAATTCAGTTAATTCTTTTCCTCAAAATAGACAAATGCTACTTAAAATGTAGAAGAACCTTGGAGAGTAATTTTCTTAAATTATGCATTCTAGTCAAAGGTGAAGTTAAAAGATTTTCTTAACTAAATGAGTATCTTCTCAGTCTAAATCTTATTATCACTCTTATTCTTGTTTCAGGAGCTGAGTTCCTTCTTCAACTTTTATCAACTTTTCAAATAGAGCATGGTTAGGCTTTTGGGAAGGGACGGTAAGGGGAGAAAAAGGATTTAATCTTTTTTTTCCTGTGAGTGTTATTAAATACTAGTAAAATTTTTATTTTTTCATTCTGGTAAGTCTAGAGAAAACTTCCCTCTGGAGAAATATTTACTTTTAAATATTTCTTAAAATAGAAGGTGAAATGGAAGACAGGGAGGAATAATGTATTTCATACATACTAGCGAAGAATTTTTCAAAGTAATGATAGGTGCTACAAAACTGTGGAAAGGGTGAGATGACAGGCTGTTCCCCATAATAAAATGTTGCAGAATCATAGGATTGTAAGAGACCTCGAATCATCAGTACAGACCTCTCATTTTAAACTTGTATATAATCCAGTAAAAGCATACCCCTTAAGGGTAGTTTTTTTGGGGAAGCTGGGGAGATGTTTGTTGTTTTTCTTTCCCCAGAAACTAACTTAGTTACTCTAACAAAGTGTCTACCTAATCAACAAATACATGCTGAATTGAAATGATTTTCCCATAGTTACAACTATAAGTAGCAAAAGACATCTTGAAGAAAGGTGTTTTAATTCCAAATTCAGGCAAACCTTCAGATATTACCTGTATACCATGCTTTTTCATTTCCTAGATCATCATTTTATCATTAGGTTTAGAGCTGAAAGAGGTCTTTTTCTTTTTGGAGGGGTCAGTTTCCTCAGGACCCAAGTAAACTTATCATAGAAGTTTTATAAAATGATATTAGAAAACAAAATAAGCAAAAGCTCTTCCTTTCTTATTCCTTCCATCTTCTGACACTTAGTAAGTCCTGATATCTTCCAGATGACAATATTCTCTTTTTCCTTTTTTTTTTTTTTTTTTTTTTTGGTACTGGTTGTACTTTCTTTTATTATTATTATTTTTATTGACAAAACATATGCATGGGTAATTTTTCAACATTGACCCTTGCAAAAGCTTCTGTTCCAACTTTTCCCCTCCTCCCCTAGATGGCAAGTAGTCTAATACATGCTAAGTATGTTAAAATATATTTTGAATCCAATATATGTATACATATTTATACAGTTATCTTGTTGCACAAGAAAAATCAAATTTAGAAAGAAGGTAAAAATAACCTGGGCAGAAAAACAAAAATGCAAGCAAAGAATAATAGAAAGAGTGCAAATGCTATGTTGTGGTCCACACTCATTCCCCAGTATTCTTTTGCTGGGTATAGCTGGTTCTGTTCATCACTGATCAATTGGAACTGATTTGCATCCTCTCATTGTTGAAGAGAGCCACATCCATCAGAATTGATCATCATGTAGTATTGTTGAAGTGTATAATGATCTCCTGGTTCTGCTCATTTCACTCAGCATCAGTTGATGTAAGTCTCTCCAGGCCTCTCTGAAATCATCCTGCTGGTCATTTGTTATAGAACAATAATATTCCTTAACATTCATATACCACAATTTATTCAGCCATTCTCTAATTAATGGGCATCCATTCAATTTCCAGTTTCTAGTCACTATAAAAAGGGCTGCCAAAAACATTATTTTTTTGCTCATATGGGTCCCTTTCCCTTCTTTAAGATCCCTTTGGGATATAAGCCCAGTAGTAACACTGCTGGATCAAAGGGAATGCACAGTTTGATAACTTTTTGAGCATAATTCCAGATTGCTCCCCAGAATGGTTGGCTCCTTTCACATCTTCACCAACAATGCATCAGTGTCCCAGTTTTCCCACATCCCCTCTAACATTTGTCATTATCTTTTCCTGTCATCTTAGCCAATCTGACAGGTATGTAGTGGTATCTCACAGTTGTCTTAATTTGCATTTCTCTGATCAATAATGGTTTGGAGTATCTTTTCATATAAGTAGAAATAGTTTCAATTTCATCTTCTGAAAATTATCTGTTCATATCCTTTGACCATTTATCAATTGGAGAATGACTTGATTTTTTTATAAATTAGAGTAAATTCTTTATATATTTTGGAAATGAGCCTTTTATCAGAACCTTAAACTGTAAAAATGTTTTTCCAGTTTATTAGTTCTCTTCTAATCTTGTCTGCATTAGTGTTGCTTATACAAAAGCTTTTTAACTTGATGTAATCAAAATTTTCTATTTTGTGATCAATAATGATCTCTAGTTCTTCTTTGGTCCTCCTCCACAAGTCTGAAAGGTAAACTGTCCTATGTTCTTCTAATTTATTTATAATCTCATTCTTTATGTCTAAATCAGGAACCCATTTTGATCTTATCTTGGTGTATGGTGATGTGTTAAGTTTCTGCCATACTGCCATACTAATTTTCCCAGCAGTTTTTTCTCAACTTGTGAATTCTTATTCCAAAAGTTGGGATCTTTGTGTTTGTCAAATACTAGATTGCTGTAGTTATTGACTATATTGTCCTGTGAACCTAACCTATTCCACTGATCAACTAATCTATTTCTTAGCCAATACCAAATGGTTTTGGTGACCGCTGCTTTATATATAGTTTTTGATCAGGTGCAGCTAGGCCACCATCATTTGATTTTTTTTTTTTCATTAGTTCAATGGTTATACTTTCATTTATAACTCCTACTCCTTTCAAAATCAATATACTTCTTGTTTCCCATTATCACTTTTCCATTCCCTCATCCCCCTATCTTTTTTATTTTAACCATTCTTTCAGATTAATTTAGCTAAAATATGTCACTTAGTCCATATTCTGTTTTTCATTTCTTTCCAAGCCTAACTCCTCCCAAATTTTTAACCAGCCCTGTTTTTGCTATGGTCTCCCTTCCCATTCTTGACCCTTTGTTGAATCAGTTAAGCTTACTGTCTTGTACTTTTGAATTCCTTATTCCTGTATCCTGTCAATTCCAAGGTCCTCCATCACCTTTCATCTTTTTTCTTGTTTATATACTCCTGAGCAGATAGGAGGGAATTACAGAATTGTTGACAGAATTCATGGCTAATTATTTTTTAAATGAATCTTCTTTAAAGCAAGTAGTTCTGTGTCCTACTCATCATAATACCATTTCCAACCCTTTTCTTTGCTTAAACCTTCCTTGTCCTTCTCTGACTACTTTTATTGGTGAAGATTAAATATGATACCATCACTAAGGGCTCTCTCTTCCTTTTTATCATCTTCATCTCATATCTTCTGACGTTCTTCTTCATTCTAGTCTCTGACAGTGACTTTTCTGCTTACCAAAGTAAACATGTACTTATGATCTCCTCCCATTATATGCCCCCCCATCAAATCAGACCATTTCTTACCTCCATTGCAATATTTATTTCCTATTTCCTATTTTCTTTCCTGCTGCCTGCAAAACTACCAAGGTCTCAACCTTCTTTTAAAAAATATCTTCATTAGATCTTATCTATCCTAGAATGCCAATTATTGTACTGCAATTCTTTTCTCAGTTAATACCTTGAACAACTTAACAGAAGCCAACTAACTTTTCCAAAATGGTTTCCTGTTAATACTGTTAAGTTTGCCTGAACGAAATTATCCCCAATTATCATATTTTTGATATCTAGTGCTCCCTTTATTTGGAGTAAATTTTTCTTTTAAGTATTTAGATATTATTATATTCATTTTACATGTTTAATATTGATGTTATCCCATTTTTTGTGGTGCCTTTAATTATTGTTTCATTATCCATATCTATTTTTACTGTTCTTTTGTTTTTTCCTTCTCGGATAAAATTTTTGCCCTTTTGATTTTTTGAAGCATTGTGAATTTTGTTCTGATTCTCATTTTAACTCTTCATGAATCTTCACTATAGTGTGTTTCTTTTTTTAAATAGCTTTTTATTTTCAAAATACATGCAAAGATGGTTTTCAGCATTCACCCTTGAAAAACCTTGTTCCAAATTTTTCTCCCTCCCTTCCCTTTTCTCTTCCTGTAGACAGCAAGTAATCCAATATATGTTAAACATATACTTTTTTTTTTAATTAATAGTTTTTTTTACCAGATATATGCATGGGTAATTTTACAACATTGACAATTGCCAAATGTTTTGTTCTAATTTTTCCCCTCCTTCTGATGAGAGTTAAGAAAGGGGGAACCCTTTTTGGTTCTGCACAAGGATACATAGTTAAATGAAGTCTAGTGACAGCGTGCAGAGTCCCCTGTAAAGGAATTTACAGGCCCGAAAACCTAGATTAATAAAAAAAAGTTTATTGTAAAGTTTGGAAGTAAGATTAAAAGGTAGAAAAACACCAGAGCCAGGGTGGCTCCAGTGAGCAGAAATCCTTGACATGACCAGCGTAAGGATGTCATGTTTGGGACCTCTGCAACGAGTGGACCTCCAGAGTTTCCTTTTTATGATCTTGAAGGTGGGTGGAGTCCCAGGCTCCTGGCAGGTTTTCAGCCAGGGTCAGCATTGAATAGAATTCAATGGGTTTTCAGATAAGAAAGAAACTGTGGGGGTTGGGAAACCTGAGCAGATAGTGGGGGGCTGGGAAAACCCAACTTAGCTCAGATCCCGTGGGGGCTGGGAAAAGCCCGACTATCATTGGAATTCAAAAGGGTGCTTTTTGACCAGGATTTGTGAATCAAAGATCCTAGCTTCTTCAGCCATAGTGGGGTTGGAAATCAGAAAGGAATCTTAAAGGGACCTCAACCCCCATCATTTCCCCCCCTCCACAAATGGCAGGTTGACCAATACAAAACATATACTTCTATACATGTTTCCACAAGAAAATGGTGCACAAGAAAAATAAGATCAAAAAGGAAAAAAAAAAAGACTAATGAAAACAAAGCAAGGAAATAACAAAAAAGGTGAAAAAACTATGTTGTGATCCACATTCACTCTGCACAGATTATAAATTTCAAGTGTATTTCTTGTAAGCAGTATATTTTGGATTCTGCTCTTCTTACTGTCTTCTGTTTTATCTTTTTGTTCATCCATTCATATTCATGCATATGTTATGTTTTGTTTTGTTTTGTTTTTTCTGAGGCTGGGGTTAAGTGACTTGCCCAGGGTCACACAGCTATGAAGTGTTAAGTGTCTGAGACCAGATTTGAACTCGGATCCTCCTGAATTCAAGGCTGGTGCTCTATCCACTGCGCCACCTAGCTGCCCCTCCCCCCCAACTTGTTATGCCTTTCCCTTTCTTTTTCTTCTACTGGCCTCTTTTAGAAGGAAAGGAGAAAGATCTTAAAAGACAGGGAATATGATCAGCACCAGTTATCCTCAATTGAAGTGGTTTCCTTTCATTCCATTGGGCTTTCTCTTTTATTACCTCACCCAACGCCAATTCCTGGTTCTTATATATTGCTTCTTTCCTTTTAATCTCTCCCCTAAAACTGAAGTTTGTTTTGCTTGGGTCCCTTCTCTTCCACATGTTCCTTCCCCTTTAAAATTATTCTCTCCCCTTTCTTAACCCAGCTGAAATCTTATATTTCTAATCCATATTCTTGTGTATACATGTATTTGAGCTTCCTTTATCCAGTTCACATTAGAGTGATGTTCCTCAAATAGGAATCTGATTCTTAATGTTTCCATACTCATTTTCTCAAATACTTTCTTTGTTCTTCTTTCCTGTATTCCTTTTTTAAATTCTTTCCCCATGATTTAAAAAAACTCAAAATAGAACCAAACAATCCCAAAGACCTTTCTTTGTTTGTTTGTTTTTAAAACCCTCTTTGTGATCCTTGAAAAGTGTTGATTTCTTAAGGGATACTTTTCTCCCTTTAGAATGTCAATACTTCATCCAGTCTCTTCCAGTGTTCAAATTTTTATACCTTCCACATTTTTCATTTCTCCCATGTTTGTTGTCCAAAGTTTCCATTGAATTTTTGCTTGAAAATGCTCAGATATTAAAAGTTCATTTTTCCCCTATAGAATTTTACTCAGTCTTATAGAGTAACTATTTTTTTAATTGTAATTTTATCTTTTGCCTTTCAGGATATTGTATTCCAAGATTATTACTTTATAGTGGTTCTAATGTTATCTTCTATGATCTTAACACTGGTTCATGTTACTTCAACACTTTTTCCTGATTGTTTGCAATATTTTTTTTTTCTATGATCCAGAAACTTTGGATTTTGATTAAGACCTTCTTAGGGACATTCAATTTAAGGTGTTTTTTTTTAAAGGGTTCTGCGTGCGTCTTTCTTTTTTTATTTTTGTTTCCTGGGTCTAATCAATATATGCAATTTTGTTATGCTTTCTTAAAATAAGTTATCCAGGCTTTTTGTTTGCTTTACTTTACTTATTTTCTGAGTCAGTCATTTTTCATAGTGGTTATTACATTTTCTTGTATTTTTTTCAATCTTTTGATTTTGTTTTAATATTTTTTGTCTCATAATGTCAGTAAGTTGTGTTTGTTCTATTCTCATTGTCATGGAGTTGACCACTAAGTATGAGCAAGGTATTTTAGCTTCTCTTCTAAAACTGTTTATTTTCTTTTCATTTATCCCCTTTATAGAATTCTTATTTCTCTTTTTGTAAATAGTCTTACAGAATTTGTGGGCAAGCCTTTTTTCCCTCTCTGAATTTTCACTTATGTTTCTTTATTATATTATACCTCTATTTCTTTTGTTTAATCAAATTTGCAGTTTCAATTTCTGATTTGGGACTTTCTCATTTCTTTCATTTACTTTTAGATGTAGTTATCCTGCCCTATCTCTGATTTCTAATGCTTCTATCACTGGGACTTCATATTCTTTGTATTGCTATGTTTCAAGTTGCTTTAAGTACTCCTCTCAGGATTCAGGTTTCAGACAGTTTACCTGAGCTGAACTTGACTTCCCTGCCAGGAGGACCCTTTTCTTATCGCAGCCATGCCTCTTACTGCATTTTCATGCATTCCTGGGCTTCATGGAGAAGATTTTTGTCATTTTTTCTGTCGCTATCAATATTAGATGGGCAGTCTTTGGGAAAAAAAAAAATTTTCCAGAGTTAAGCTCAGCTCCTCTATGCCCTTTCACATTAACATTTTAATTATAAATCTAATTATGTTTTTAAAAATCACTAATTAATATAAATGAAAAGGAGAAAAATGTGTGCATTTCTTTAAAACAATTTCTGTCCCCCCCTCCTTTTTGCTCTTAGTTCTACTAACTATGTATGGAAAGAATTTTTTCACTGTTTTGGAATTCTACTCTTTAAGGGTTCAATTAATGAAATGAAAAATGGTAGTTTCATATTCGTTTTTATACAGATGAAACACTTTTGGGAAAAGTAGTGTCTTTTCCACTAGATAATAAACTTCTTCAACATAGAGATCTAATTTTCATGTTTGTAATCTCAGCACTAAGCACGGGGAGGAGCTTAATCAATGTATTCATTTGAATTGAAATAAATTCTTTGACTTTATTTAAATTTTATATCAGAGACTGCTATTTTCATCTCTCCCTCCAGTATCTACATAATCCTTTATATGTAGAGGGTACTTTATGAGTATTTGATGAATAAACAAATGAAACCTTACTGCAATGAAGTCTTCTGAAAGATTTAAAGTCAGAAACCCTATTTCTAATACTAACTCTGCTACTTGACTTCTCTAGGAATCAAATGAATTATTTGAAAAGGAGATTTTTGAAATAGATGATCTGCTGGATCTACTCATGCTCCAAATACTTAATAACTTAATTAATACTTAATAACTTCTGTGAACATCAGTTTGCAGATCTATTCAGTTGTGAGGTTAAGGTCTCTTTTAGCACTAAAAATAGGTGATTTGATTATGCTTTATGCTTCATTTTGCCACATCTGTGTATGTATTTGTGAGTGTGGGAGTGTTTAATCATATTATTTTCTAATCCTTTTTTATTGCTCTTATTCTTATACCTTTTGATCCTATTTCTTGAGACTTATAATGATAACCTCTAAAGAATGTCATTTCTCTAGTAGCTAACACTACTATTTGTCATAGTAGATAATAAAAGATGGCAATCATTCATTAGGACATGCTTATGGAACTGCTTGAAAAACAATTTTCTTTGGTATGTCTTTTTTCAGGTTTAAAGGAACCATTGCCATCCTTGAAATTGAACTCCCATCACGCATCAAAGTCCCCTGCCTCCTTCCCTCCTCCCCACCTCCCCACCCCCATCTTGTTTTTATGCCACAGTAATGTGTCCTGGAGCACTATGACAGTTTTCTTCTGGTATCCTTAATGCTTTTTGTTAAGATCTTTTGTTCTGCATGGTTTCTTTCCAAAGTTCTCTTTCCTTTTTTTTTTTTTTTCCCCCTTATTCAAAATCCTTACTTTCCCATTCCTTTTTCTTTCCACTTTGCTGATTTTTCTTGGATTTGCCAAGGCAAATGCAAGGATCTTGTTTCATGTTTTACTCGATTTTTTCAAATTTGGGTTTTACTAGGCTACTTTATATTCCCATTGGTTTGTTGTCTTTAATTTTCCACCAATAGATTATAATAATTTCATTTTACTACTTGTATTTATATTCACTGTTACCCCATGTAATGATTTGAGAAACAAGTACTGAAAATGGATTTCTAAGGCACTGAGTTTGTTAGCTTGCTCTAATAAATACTCCAAGGAACTTCATCTTGGTTTTCTCTATTAGTGATCTTTCTTTTGGTCCTACCTAGCTATTCTTTCTTTTATAAGAAATAAGTAGCACCTGCAGCAGTGGGTTTTGGTTCTTGTAGTAAGCTTTTAAAATGTCTTTAAATACAGAAATAGATAGTAGCTTTAAAAGTACAGCATAGCACTTTTGTATCTGACTAACTTGTGCTTAGTTAAATGCTTTACTGCACATTATAACATACTTGAATCAGCTCATCTGTTAAAGCAGTTGTCAGAAAAATATGGGCCAGCATGGTAGAATGTATTAGCCCAATACATTGTCTCCATTTTATTATGAAGCTGCTGAGGAAGCTGTGATATACAGCACTGTCATTACAGATCTATTGTTAGGACGGTTCCACAGTCTTCTCTGCACTGCCATTAATTTATAGCAGTAAACAATATGTAGTCCTCCGACTGCAGCAAAGCAGAATCTTTTAATGAGGTGGATGTTATTACCACAATAAATCAGTGCATTCGTGTAATGTATAATTCAATGTGTGTATTCCCACTGTAACTTCTCTGAGTAAGCTGATAGTGTATCATTGTCAGTGCACAGCTCCGTGGAGCTGGCTTCTTCTTTTTGTTGTTTTTAAGCCTTCTTTTATTTGGAGACTTTTTTTATAGCTTGCAAATAAATGTGGCGTGTCTTGATAGTTTTCATATAGAAGTAGGTAGACTTCAGAAACCAACTATAACAATAACAGCCAAAATCAATACTGTGGGTTCTAGTTGCACACATCTCTCTCTGCATGATACCATTTTTTTTTAAAAGCTAGTGAAATCAATCCTAATTGGTTTTAGCATTATATTCCAGAAACGTAATTCTATAACTATTGATTTGGGGTGTTCTTATTTGGAGAGTAATAAAAATAGAAGCAGATAAAGTGAATACTTAAAATGCTGCAGAGTCATTCAAAGAAGTATTGATTCTATTTTTAATTTATATAATTTATCTTTAAATGATTTAATTTCTTCCTTTTTTCCTCCTTCCATGGCTGTCTTCAGGGAAAATAACTAAAATACATTTTAAATGATTTTGTAACAAAGAAAGGAGTTCTTGGAGTCAGTTTCATTTTTAACTGGAATAAATTTACTAAAATCAGATAGCCCTTTGTAGAGAAACCAGTTCTTAGAAGGGTTGCATTTCAAATTAGTGAACTTTGACAAATAGTTATCAACCTAAAATGTTTTCCTTTTTTGCTAAATCAAAAAATTTTTAGTAAGATAACATTGATTCAACCAGGGATATTATTTGAGGCAGAAATATATTTGTAGCACTGGTATCAAAAAGAAGTACATATAGCTTAATAATGAATGAAAATAACCAAAATAATATATATGTAATCTTACTTAAAATCAAATCCTTTTAAATATTTCATCAGGCACAACTTATATTTTCTGTTGAATATTTTTAAATTTACATTTATCTAAAACTACTTTGTGGAATGTTTGGTAAATTATATAATTGCCCATTAATTTTTCTTTTTTTTCCTTAATTAATTATGAGAAATTAATATAGCTTATTAAAAAAGATACAAGACCAGTTTCTCAAAGTCTTAATATTAATAAGGGAGACAGTTTTAAGTGTTGAAAATGTTTCATTGAATTGATACTCCATATTATTAATAAAAAGTAAAATATTTTCTGGAAAGCAGACTTACGAGAATGCATTTTAAATTTTAAGTTATTATTTTAGTGCATTATTTTTCAGTTTTGAGTCATAATATGTTATAAATTGTTCCACTTTTGAATATTTCAGGCAGAACTGTTTTCAATATTGATTTGTCTAGCAACTAGAACTAGTGATTATAACAGTTACTTAACATTAATAGAAATTTCCATTTACCTTTTAATCCTTTCCTCTTTTCCCTTCTTCAAATACTTGCTGTCATTCTGCTATCAGATTCTTTTATAAATCAGTCTGCCACCTTTCCAAAAATCCCAACATACTCTAACTTTAAATTCTGGATTCTAATTGTTGCACTCATCTAATTAAATGGGATTTTATAAGTATTTTCTAAGTATTATATTACCAGTACTCACCTAGTATATTTCTACCTTTGGCTTATAAGGAGTTGATTTAGCTGATGAGACACTATGCTTAACAGATATTAATCTTATTAAGAATTAACACTGGCCTCTTATCATTTACTTAGGGACTTGTTTCTTACAACTGCTTGGAAATGCTTTTTTTTTTTTTTTTTTTTTACTTTTTTACTGAGTACAATAACATTTTGACTCAAACACCATGTATTTTGTTTTGTCACTTTAATACATGCTAATGATATTACCTTCAAAGACAAAAAACATAAAAGATAGTAATATTTATGTCTTTTTTGTTTATTTTAATTGGCAGCCCATAGGAGCTCTGAATCCCAAAAGAGCAGCATTCTTTGCAGAGCGTTATGAATCATGGGAAGATGACCAAGTTCCAAAGTTCCACTATGGCACTCATTACTCAACTGCAAGCTTTGTGCTTGCCTGGTTGTTAAGAATGGTGAGTCAAATTTGGATAATAATTTTTAATAAATAAATTTATGTTACAAAGTGAAATCGATACTTTGAAATAATGACTGATCTTTATTTAATACCTTTTAGAGATTTCTAAGACGAATCATAACCTTATTTGAAGGATGGTAGTTTGTTACGTTTTATTAAAAATGTTGCAGTCGAATTTTTGTCACATTTTAATCTTGAATTTTTCTGCTTTTGTAACATAATTTTGTCTAATCAGACATTTCATATATTAGCAAATTGTAAATTCTTAGTCACTTATGGTATTTAAAATGATAAGCACTGAAAAAGTTTAAGATGGTCATCTGTTCATATGTTTGGTTAATCTAATTGTCCCAAAAGGAATAGTGGTATTTCTGTAGTTGGAATTGTAGGTGCCATGTATTGATAATGTATTGGCTTAACAGGAAATGTTTCTGTACATTGAAAGGTGATTCATCCCACAGAAAGTAATTTCTTTGGGAAAGCATTAGCAGCACATCATTAATTAAAGCTTGTTAGAATGGTACAGGCAGACATAAATCCTAGAAGTAATTTATAGTGCTTAGCTAATTTCAAGCAATTATCCACTAATATGTGTTTAAGTGTTCTTTAACTAAGAAGAGGCTTTTAAATCTTTCAAACATTTTTCTTTTCTTAATCATAAATTAAATGTTGAACAATAGCAAAAGAAAAATTACAAGTTGGAATTTTTCTTTGAACCATGAAGACTAGATACCTCAATTTTTTATTATACATTATAGTATAATGTTTTTAGGTTAAAAAATTTGTTTTGGAAAAAAGTTGCAAATGAAATATTTTGAAATATTTATTCTGATTTAAATCGATATTTTATGATTTTAATTACTTCTGTTTTACTGAATTTTAATTACTACCTGGATTTGTTTTAAAAATACTGATGATACATATTAAACTATAAAGATTATTTTTAAAAAATTTTTCTTAGGAGATCATTTGGTGCTTTATTGTTATTGATTTTTAAAAAATAATTTTGTATATTCTTAGGAGCCATTTACAACTTATTTCCTAAATTTGCAAGGCGGAAAATTTGATCATGCGGATAGAACTTTTTCATCTGTTTCAAGAGCATGGCGTAACAGTCAGCGTGATACATCTGATATCAAGGTAAATATAAACTTTCATTGATCATTTATTGTTAGTAAAATAAATATTATGGTAAGAGCTTTTATTAAAAAATGGAGAGAATGGTTTTTCTCTGCCCAATGTAACAAAACTTAAATGAATCCTATCATATAATTCTGCTATTGGTATAAAAGTAAGTGAGACTTTGTTCAAAAATTATCTGTGCTTGTTTTCCAATGTAATCTTGGTTGTTGCCAATACTTTTTTCCTCTTAATATATTTGTTTTGGAAAACTTGAAGTTGTCACTCCTCTCCCCCTCTTGTTTTTCTTCTCTCTATTTTTTGTCATTCATTTATAACATTAAATGGAATTCTAAATTTAAAACATTAATTAACACAGATTTACTTTGTGGAAACAGCCTTCATGAACTCTGTTTTTGTGTTTTATAGGTTTCTCACTTCATCCTTTTGTCAATATTTTTTTTTTCCTTTTTTGCTTTTGGTTCCAAGCGTTTCAATGTAATTTCTTTGTGTTGTTTCCCTTTTCATTGGGACGTCTGCTGTGGTTCATAGGTTTGAATGAATAAGGTTTTGCACTATACATATACAGTGGTAGTTTAGCCAATAGTCTGATCATTTTCTTTTTCTTTTTTTTTTTTAAGGCCTTCATTTTCTTTTTTAAATGATTTTTTCTTTTCTTTTTTAAACATTTAATATTTTTTTTTTACATTTTAAGTTCTGAATTGTCTCCTTTCTCAACCTGTACTAAAGAAGGCTGACCTTGTTTGATTACAGATGTGTACTTATATATATGTGTTTCTGTATATATATGTATACACATACTGTTGTATATGCATACCTGTAAAGCATATATATATAATATATGTATGTATATCTGTTTATATACATGTAAAGTCACATAAAATATGCATGTATATTTTTATTTATCAGAAGTACATAGCATCTTCCTTATAGATCCTTTTTAATTAAGTATTTATAACATTTATAATAATTTAGTTGTTCCCATTTATTCTTCAAGCATATACTGTTACTATATACAACTTTCTTTTGGTTCTGATAATTTCACCTTTTGTAATTTCATGCAAGTATTTTTATGTTTTTCTAAAATCATTTGTTCATCATTTCTTACAGTATAGTAGTATTCCATCACAGTCATATACTAGAATTTGTGTGGCCATTCTTTAATTGATAGGCATCCCCCTCTACTTCCAGTTTTTTGCCCCCATGAAGAGAACTCCTATAAATATTTTAGAACATATAGGTTCTTTTCCTCTGGGAAACAGATATTTTTGCATCAAAGAGTATACATAGTTTAAATATCAGACTATTCTTACTGAATTATGAATTGCTATCCCTTTTACGTGTTTCTGCTTTTTAAAGTAGTGTATCCTGATATTTAAAGTAGAATTTAATGCTTACCTTAAATCTTTATTTGTATAAAGTTTTTGTTTTGCATGAGCTGTACTTCACAGAACTTCTAGTACATGGAAATCCCTTGACTTAACTGAGGAGGGGATGGTGCAATGTTTTGATATATAATATCAATATTATAATAGAGGGGGAAGGAAACAATTGGCAGATTTGTTGATTTTTGTTGTTGTTGTTGTTATTCTTTTCAAAGCTTTAATTTGTCTAATCAGACTCTTTGCTTTTGCTTTAATCAGAGGAACTATTACATAGCAACAATTGATAAGTCTGACATCTTGGCATAAATTTTAAAATGTATTTTATAAATTTTATATTTAATATTATAAAAATTTAGTCAATTCACATGTTCTTTACAAATGCTTCTCTTTATGAAGGATCTATAACAAGATACAACTTCTTAAGTAAATAGTCTGTGCAATATATTAGTTAGATAGATAATTTGTAGATCTTTCTTTCTTGTTATGATTGCCACAGTACTTTTCTTTAACTATCACTTCTAAAGTAAGGAACTAATGCTTTCACTTTCAGTAAAACAGAACTAGACAAATGTACTTATGTCTTCCTCCAAAATCTTATCCAACTTTTCCCAGGATTTTTGTCCCATTGATCAGTCAAGTCTGTCTCTCTCTTTTAATTAAAAAAAAAAAAAAATGTTTTCCCTACGGTGAATTCATTGTAAGTTCTTTTGAGATCAGGTCCCATCTCTGTTTTATATTTGTATCCTTAGTGCTTTATACAGTGCTTTATGGAGCCTTAACAAAGATTTGCTGATTAATTGATTGATTTAGAATTTGAGAAGCTATTTGATCTCATTAATATGGAATTTTTCCTCCATCTTTGCTGATCATAAGCTAACTATGACTTCTCATTCTTTGTAATTCTTGTCTGCATTCTACTTTAAGAAATCCAAAGATGGCCTGCCCAATATGCTGAAAATATTTCTCTTAAGTCTTTGCATTTCATGGTACCCATTGAACATTTAAATATTCACGTGACTAGCCCATTTCTTGCTCTGATTGTACAATTTTTTTAGGGATATTTTTAATGTGATTTCTTGAACATTGGTCATTATTAAAAATGTGCTACAGATTAGTTACATAAACTGCTGTTTTCCCATTTTCTTTGGAGTCACCCAAAACTTTTTCTCCTCAAATAGTGTAGTCTTACAATTTGTAGCTTCACATTACTACATGAGCAGTTATCTTGAAAAAGCTAGTCTTTGTCTTGTGAAGCAACTTGAGATTTTGAAAATTAACAAAAACAATATGCTTTTATCAAATAAAATATAGGCCTGTCTAGTTCTAGGTCCAACTTACTTGCAGTATTTTTATAGTATTTAACTGGGTGGAATGGCCTTACACATTCACATCATTGCTCAGACAATAGGTATTAACATTTTTTAATCCATGTAGTTCTTTTCAAATGGATTGTCAGATAAGACTCATTTAAATAATTATAACTCTCCTAGGAATATTCAGAATCTTCAGAGGATTGTTGCATTCAGTGTAGTTTCATCTTCAAAAAAAAGCACCCCATCATGTGTAGATAGAATTCCTGCTGCATCCAGATCTATTTTATATCTTGCTTAACAGTAAAAATTTTAAAAAAAATCTTTAGATAAATTTATCTTTTTTTTTTTTAAAGAAATATTGTAGGGTCTTAACATATTCATGAGGAACTCTTCATGAGAGGAGTCTTTAAGGCTTTTTGCCTTAATGAATTATAATCCAAAAATGTGATTGGAGCCTGATATTTTTTATGTCTTTATCTAGTATGTTTTTGTAAAATATCATTTATAAAAACCAGCCATTGTCCTTCTTTTGTTTTTGGTAAACATGCTCATTTATATAATATAACATAGGATAATATAGCATAACATAATAATTTATAGACATATACACACACACATATATGTAGTGAGAAAGTAGACATATAGGATAGCTTTTGTTTGGAGACATTAATATCATTGGCAATTTCTTAATTTGTGATCCATCCTTGAGAACTCCTATAGTGAGTATAATCCCTCAAGACTTTAATGATTATGTCCTGTCCACTTTGATCTTTTACTTAGTCTGGCCCCACTACCTTTCCTGATTTAATCTTTCCAAGCATCATTTTTTTTTTTTTCCTATTAACAAAGCTTATCAGGGATTCACTTCTGTTTTGTTTTCTGTTTGTTATCCTACTGATAGATTCATCTATGAACACACTTAGATCTCCCACCAAACTTTCTCTAAGTTTTTGATTCTGCTATTTATTTATTTGTTTGTTTGTTTATTTTTGCTGTATTGGAAGGTGCTACTATACTATGAAGCCATAATCATACTACTTTTCTACTATCTGCTTCCACATCATTTTAGAAATTTTCCATTTTAAACCAGCCTTACCTTTAACTGCCCCCCCCCCCCTCTCTCTCTCTCTCTCTCTCTCTCTAACACACACACACACACACACACACACACACACACGGAGATCAAGTATTTTCTGTTTAGAGTTGTCTCTAGACTTTTGTGGTTTTATTGTGGCAGTTGCTTTACATTGGTTAGAAGTGGTGATAATAAAAGTCATTGTTTGCCTTTTGACTTCTCACCTCTATCTCTTAGCATTCTTTGAAAATTCAGGTCAAGTATCAGCTTCTACATAAAAGTCTTCCTGATTCCTCTCCCCTGCCTTGCTCTCCTAACTTCCCTGCTTGGAAGTGTTCATTCAAACAGAAACCACCTTGTATTTTTTTGTATATATTTTGCATATAAATGTGTGGCATTTCTTTCTCTCCATCTCCAGTAGAATGAAAGGTATTGGAGGAGAGCAATTGTTTTAACTTCTCTCACTGTGCCCAGATAGACTTGGAGGACAATACCTGAAATATGTGTGGCACATAGAAAATTTTTGTTGATTCATTTTTCACTTCTCAACTATATTAATAGATTTGAAAATATCTGTTTGAAGCTATCCCAGTGCTATCTCCTCATTTTGCTTTCCTTTTAATGTGATGTTGATCTTGATTCTAAAGGGATCTATAACCTTTTGTTTCCTGGTTATTAAAATGGAATCTTTTATATTGGGAGTTATTATTTGGTGCTTTCTTCTATATATGCAAACACACATATACATATGTGTATTTGTTATCCCCTGAATAATCTATAAGTCTTGAAGTTTTTTATTTCTCAATCATCTTTTTCCCCACCATCTTCCCCTGAGTTTATCTCACATTAAAATCATCAAGGTTCAAAGCATATGTTAACTTGGTTTGGAGGATCTTTTCAAGCTCTGAATAGAATTTCTTTACATTTCCACTCTCTTTCTGAAACTTAAGTTGCAATTATCTTCATGGTCATCTTTTTACTTTTATCTATCGTAAACATTGGAAAATGAGTTAACTAATCAGCCCATTTTGGCATGTCTGCCCAGACGCACACACACAAACTCCTGTAATTGTTTTTTAATGATAATCTATGGACCTTCTTATTTTCTCTCTGGAAAGAATATAAATATTATCATAGTTTCAGTTCTTTCAGTAGTATGTATTTTGTTGGTCTTTGTTCACAGATTTCACATTCAGAATACCTACAGTTGAATTGACTAAAAGCGTCTGATTCTTTAGCTCTCTCTGTTCAGACTACTAATACTCTTATAGGATTGAAGATCATTTTAATTTTCTTCTTTTCTTTGATTGCTGAAGCCAGAGAATTTAATCATAAGAATCTGACCTATCTGAAAATACCAAGTTTTTTTTAATTAGTTTCTCCTACATACTCAAAATCTTTTCAGAATGATGGAATCTGGTTGGATTTATACTTCCTTGTCACAACGAGATAGTGATAGAAGATTATCTTTTTAGTATGGCATACATTCCTCAGAATTGGTTAAATAGTATCATATAAAAAAATAAGATAAATTTTTTGTTAAAAATTTCTAAAAGTGAAGAAAATCAGTTATTGCTTTACTTTTTAAATCTTTACAATTCTGTCATCCTATTTCTCATTATCTAAAATCTATCTTTATTTATGAGTAAAGGCAAGAATTACCTATATAGGCATTTCTAACAAATGAAGACAGAGGATGTGAATTACATTCATTTCAAAGGAAAAAGATATACTTTTCGTTTTACTGAAATAATCCTTCCATGGTAACATGATTTACTATTATTGGAACCTAGGGGTCCCTCTATGTTTCCTTTCTGCCTTGAAGCTTCCAACTCTTGTCTAGCAAGACTGTATTTTAACAACCAGTAATGTATTTCAGTCGGCCTGAGGAATCAGAGGGAATATGTCAAACAAGTGCCCTTTTAGTTCAGATGTGAGACATAGCTTGAGTATCATTCTCATTTTCCAGGGTAGCTTTCTTGCAGTGGGAACAAAGATGCTTTGATTCTGCTTATATATTAGCATTGATTTCTCCAAAGTGTACTTCACGTAATCATGAACTGAAAGGCCAGTACCAACAAGAAGTCTTGAGGGACTGCATTAAAAAGTGACACAATTATCTTTGGGAACTATTACTATTTTTATTTAAATTTCTTTTAATTCCCAAGTGACCTAATTCAAATAGAAAAATCATTCATGATAGGCCCTGCAGCACAATATTGAAGGCTCTGTTCTGTCTTAATCCTAAATAATTCTAAAGGAATAAGCCTTAGTGGACAAGTACATTCCTAAACCATCCAACACAATTTATTATCAGCTGTATATTTGAAGGCCTCCCAACATGGATATTTTACAGCCTCCTTTGGGAGTAGTTTGTTATAGAGTTCAACTACTCATACCTCTGATTATGGAATCCTATAGTTGGAATATAGTTTTCTATCCCTTACTAATAAAGTTTTCTTCTCTGCAATGTCCTGGAAAAATGGCTTTCCAACTTTAGGTTTAGTACTTTATAAATGAGAAGTAATTAACTCACTTTTTTTTTTTTTTTGCCAGCTAGAATTATTGCCAGAAAGACTTCCTGTTTAACCAAATTCTCTCAATAAAATTTGTTCATTTCCCTCTTTTCAGTCACTTGGGAAGATGGAAATAATTAAACCATTCTTTTCTGGCCATTGAATTATGAGGATATTCTTAGCATAGCTAAGCCATTGTCATTATCAGCAACACCAAAAAAAATTTACCATTTGCTTATAATAAGTCACTTTGCTGAGTGTTTTAAAAAATATTTTATTTTTTCCTAAGTATATATAAAAACAACTTTTAACATTCGTTTTTTAAAATGTTAAGTCCAGGTTTTCTCCCTCCTTCCTTTCCCTGGCTCCTCATTGAAATGGCAAGTAATATAATATAGGTTATTCAGATACAATGATGCAGAACATATTTCCATAATAATCATTTTGTATAAGAAAACATAGAACCCCAATCCCCCAAAAAACAAGAGAACTAAAAAAAAATTTTTTAAACTATTCGTATTCGTATTCCATCAATTCTTTCTTTGAAGATGGATAACATTTTTCATCATAAGTCTTTGGGCTAGAACTGAGTGGATGTACTTGACCTAGATGCAAGGTAATCTAGCACTTAGGGCTAATTACCAATTGGGCAATTCTTTATTAATAAGTTTGGAGGATGACCCTACTCAATTGTGTGGTGAGAGGAAGGAGGAGAGATCAGTGGGTGGAGTAGGAGAAGGAGGATTCATTCTTTTGGCTGTGGAGAGAGAGGAAGGAGGTGTGGAGATTGCTAGATCTAATCCTCTGAGGCAACCCAAAAAGACCAAGAATAAAGACTTTTGCTTATCCTGACTCTGGCTGATTCTAAGATATCCAGGGTAACAACATTTGGGAATTGTCTTGGATCATTGTATTGCCAAGAATAGCTAAATCATTGATGGTGATCATACAATATTGCTGTTACTGTGTAAAGCATTCTCCTGGTTCTCCTTATTTCACTTTGTATCAATTCATATAAGTCTTTCTAGTTTTTGTTTTTTTTAACATCTTGCTCATCATTTCTTTGAGCACAATAGTATATTCCATTATAGTCATCTACCACAACTTAAAAAACTATTCCAGAATTGATGGGCATCCTCTTAGTTCTGTGCTGCTACAAATATTTTTTATCTTATCAGATTTTTTTTGTTGTTTTTTTTTAATGGATTTTTTTCCTTTCTTTGAGATAATGGTAGTATTTCTGGATGAAAGGACATCTGTGGTTTTATAATCCTTTGGTCAGAATTCTAAATTGCTTTCCAGAGTGGTTGAATCTGTTCACAACACTGCCAACAGCAATATAGTATATTTTTTTCATGACTATAGATAGTTTTAATTACTTAATGTGAAAATTGGCTGTTCTTATCCTTTGACAGTTTATCAATTGGGGAATGATTTGAATTCTTATAAATTTGTCTCATTTCTCTGAGAAATGACACCTTTATCAGAGATGCTTGTTGTAAAAATTTTTCATTGTTAGGATTACTATCATATTTCTTCCATCCTATTTCCTTCCTCTTTTTAGCCTGTTCATCCTGAAAATTGCTTTACTTATGACTACGACATCCCTCAACCCACTGTCCCTTCTATCAGCACCACTCTCCTTTCTCTTCTTCCCCTTCCTTTCTTTCTTGTAGCGCATGATAGACTTCTATATCCAATGAGAAGTTCAAATGCTTTCTCCCTCATCTCCACCATCTTTCTCTCTACTGTAAAAGCTCTTTTTTACGTCTTGTAGTTATGACAATTTATCCATTCTACTTCTCCTTTCTTCCTTCTCCCCATGTTTCCTCTTTCTCACTTCTTAGTTTTATCTTTTGTAGCTATTAATTTCTCCAGAGATCTTTGTGCTTCCTTTATCAAACTGTTACATCTTTTTTTTTCATGAATTTTTTGTATCACTATCTTTCTTTTTTAGTTTTTTATCTTTTCACTGTATTCTCTTCAACTCATTCCCATGCTCTCCTTCTATGTATATTCTTTCTAACTGCCCTAATAATGATAAAAGTTCTTAGGAGTATCACTTTCCTATGTAATAATGCAAACAGTTTAACCTTATTGAATTCCTTATAATTTCACTTTTCTATTTACCTTTTTAGGTTTCTTTTAAGTCTTGTATATTTGAAAGTCAAATTTTCTACTTAATCTCTGGTCTTTTTATCAAGAATGATTTAAAGTCCTTAATTTCATTAAATATTCATTTTTCTCTGAAGCATTTTCTGGGTAGATGATTCTTGGTTGTAATCTTAACTTTTTGGCCTTCCAGAATATCATATTCCAAGACCTTTGATCTTTTAAGGTAGAAGCTGCTAAATTTTGTGTCATCCTGACTCCATGATATTCAAATTAATTATTTCTGACTGCTTGCAATATTTTCTCCTCGATGTGGGAACTCTAGAGTTTGGGTTAAAATATTCTTGAGAATTTTCATTTTGATTTCTATCTTTTCATTCTTTTTTATTTTGTTTTTTGATTTTTCATGAAATCAGGGCCTCTCCTTGCCCAATTCTAATGGATAAAGAAATTATTTTCTTCAGTTAGCTTTTGTACCTCCTTTTCCATTTTGCCAATTGTATTTTTTAAGCTTTTCTTTTCTTTGGTAAAGTTTTATATGTCTTTTTTCCATGTGGCCAATTTTATGTTTAAGGAGTTCTCTTCAGTATATTTTTGTGCCTTTTTTTTTTTTACCATTTGTCCTATTCTGTTTTTTAAAGCTATTAATTTCTTCAGAGTTTTTTGTGTTTCCTTTATCAAGCTGTTGCATCTTTTTTTTTTCATGATTTTCTTCTATCACTATCATTTCTTTTCCCAATTTTACCTCTCTCATTTGATTTTTATAATCCTTTTTGAACTCTTCCAGGAATTCTTTTTGAGTCTGAGACCAACTCCTTTTATCTTTGAGTATTTGAATATGCTAGTTTTGACTTTGTTATCATGTGAGTTTTGTCTTTTGCTATATTCTGTCACAATATCTTTCTTTGATCAGATTCTTGTTTTGTGGTTTTTTTTTGGTTTGCTTAATTTTCTAATATATTTCTTGACTTTTAACTTTATGTTAAAGTTGGATTGTGTTCTTGGAGTGGAGGGGATATTGTCTCAAGTTTCAGGTACTTTGTATGCAACTATTTGCAGAGCTAGTTCTGAGGGTCTATTAAGTTTTCATTTCTTCCAAAGAGTTATGATCTAAGGAGAGGTGTGTTTACTACTCTTCAGCCTATGCTTTGGTCTGTGAGCTACCACAAGCACCCCTCCTTGGGACCTGTTCCTCCACAGCCACAAGCTTTGTAGTATTAGGGCTCCTTTTCATCCTGAGACTGTGATCCCAGACCAGGACCCAAATTCGCAATAGCATCTCTCACCCATTATCCGCAAAGAGATTCTTGTAATCTTCTGATCAGAAGTCCTGTCTCTTGCCATCTATGAGCTAAGAGCTCTGGAAAATACAACTTCAATTGGCCCCAAGGCCTGTGCTGGATTATATAATATTCTTATCCTGGTATAATACATATTTTCTGCTGACCTTCTAAGTTATCTTTGGCTGGTAAATTGTTTTACTCCATACTTTTGTGAATTCTGCCATTCCAGAATTCGTTTTGAGGTGTTATTTTAAAGTTGTTTGGAGGTGAATTTGAGAGAGCGCAGGAGAGTCTCTAGCTTTTTTCTACCATCACTTTTGCCTTTCCACCTTGTGAATATGGTAGGAGGTATAAAGAAGTATATAAAGTATATAAAGAAGGTATAAAGCTTTACAATGTAATGAGAAACTTAGAAGCAGTATACTTTTTAATTAATTTGTTCTAAAATTTAAAAGTACTTAGTTTTAAAGTGATCCTTTAGTCAAATATTATATTTTAATTTTTATAAGCTTCATATCACAGTGTGTTAAAATTATACTTAAAATGTGTATTTAAAAATAGTGCAAGTTTATCAAATTTCTTAAAGCAAAGCAGGATGAACATAGTGGCATTGGAAAATGAAAGAAAGAAATAGTTATGAAAAATGTTTTAAAATGACAAAACATCAAAGAATATGAATAAGTAGTTTTCAAAGGAAGAAATCCAAACTGTAAACATGTAAAAAATTGCTGTAAGTCATTAATAATCTGAGAAAAGCAAATTAAAACAATTTTGATGTTCCATCTCTTATCCATTACATTGGGAATAATTGGTTGACAAAAATAGGAAAATTACGAATGCTGCAGGAGGTATGAGGAAAGCAGGTGTATTAATTGATTGTTGGAAGAAATGTGAACTGGTTTAGCCATTGTAGAAAAACAATTTCGAACTATGCCCCAAAAAACTATTAAAATGTACATGCCCTTTGACTTAGCACTACCTTATTCAGGTCTATATACTTCAAAGAGATGAAAGAAAGAAGAAAAGGACCTGTATGAACAAAAAATATAATACTGTAAAAATAACTTAAAGGTTATGAATACTCTCAATATTATTTCCTAATTCTTGTATTTACTCCTGTTAACACATTTTGGTGTATTCACAGTACATTTTATATTTAACTTGTTTTTAATGTTTCCTAGGCCTTTTTCTGTTGTTTTGTTTTGTTTTGTTTTGTTTTTTGCTAACCAGTGTTTATCTATTTTTTTCTTTTGGTCTATGTGATTATTACCTTTCTTTTGTTCCTTTTGAACTTTATGCCTCTTTTTGTAGACCTTCAAAGATCGGTTCTTTTTGTTCTATGTAATTTGGTCTCTGACAAGTCTTCCATAATAGTGACTACTAGGCTGATCCAATATATAAGCCACAGAAAAATATTATTTATGAAGTGAACAAAATCTTAGTCCAAGACAAGTGCTCATTTTATTTTCTACTACAGTTTTATATCTATTAAATTAGCATTAAAACGAAGTGAGAGATTGGGGAGGGAGATGAGAATGTATGAATGCATGTGAATTTGAGGTTATAGGTAAGTTGTAGATGTACAATCAAGATAAAAAAAAAGATTGGAAAGACTTTGGAATTGACAGAAATCCTTGCCTTTAGACTTAAAACTTTTAGCCAAAAGATTGAAGTTTAAATCTGTTTAGTTATATGCCTGTTTTTCCTAAGTCAAATGTCTTAATCATTTTATGGTTTTGCAAAATACCATTGATCACTGCAAAAGTATTTATAAAATTTTACTCAACATGTATCAGGTACTATGTTAGAGATGGGAGATAGAATAACACTAATGTCTCCAAAGAATTTACATTTTATTGGGGAGATACTATGTAAGTACAGAAGAAATACAAAATTAATGCAAGACAGTTTAAGGAATGAGAACAAGAAATAGGAGGCTGGGACCTGGAACAAGGAATATAATCAGGGGTGGAGGTTTAGATTTGAAAAGGAACCTTTTTGGACTTGCTTCCTTCCCTTATTAGGTTCCTTAATATGTATTCTTCCTCCATAAGAATGTAAGCTCTTTGAGAACAGGTGCTGGCTTTCTTTTTGCTTGTATTTGTTGTCCAGAGTTTGTTTTGCATAGTGCTTGACTGATTGATTGGTTGGTTGAGAATTAAGAAGGACTTGCTCTTCCGGATAGGAAATAAAAGAATGCCTTTGCAATATAAAAATTGTGTCTACTACTATAGACACCTGCTAGTAATGTAAAATAAAATATTTTATAAAATAATAAAAACAATAAAATGTAAAAAAATATTTCCAGAATAAAAAAAAAAGGGGTGGAGAGTGAGGACACTAGCCTTTGTGGGCAGCAGGACAGGCTTCCTTTAGAAGAGTTGTATTTGGATTCAGTTTTGAAAAAGGTAGATGTTTTGTGATACACAGGTCAGAAAAGTGTTGCACAGGAGACTTCCTTATCAAAGACATAGAATTTGGGTGATGGAGTGTCATATGTGAAAATTAGCAAGGATAGCTGTTAAGCTATAAAATATGGGAATGGGAGTAATACATCATATAGCTAGAAATATAGGTTAAGACTAGGTTATGAAGGACTGTGTAATACTTACAGTGTTGCAGAGAGAAATGTAGAAATTTGGTGATGAATAGTGTAGGAAAACTAAAGAGCCCAACTTGGTTGCTACTGCCAACTTCACTTCTATTTATACTGTTACCTTCTCCTAAAGAAGATTCTCCCTTTTTTCTCCACATTATTCTCCATTTTTTTGTTTTGAAAAATTTTTAAACTGTAGGAAAAAATAAAATGATGTTCTTTTGTTAGTATTGAGGTCTTTCTTTTCACTTCACAGATAAAGTTGTTTTACATTGTCATTTTCCCACTTCTTTCTTGTCCATTTCATGATTGTAGCCATCATTTCTATATGGATGATTTTCAAATCTGCATCTCTTAGCTACATTCTCTTTTCTGAGCTCCGTGCTTGCTGCTTATCTTTACCTGAATACCCTTCTTGAAGTTTACATTTGAAGTGTTCATAACTTCTTAACATATTATTCCCTCCCATCCCACCTTCTCTTAACTTCCCCTCTTCTTTTAATATTCAATTATCATTCAATCATCTCAATCATCAAAACTTGGAATCTTAGAACTCTTTTTCTCTTTTGCCTCCTCATATCCAGTTTCTTGCTGCACCCTCTCAGTTTTATTTCTCCTACTTTTTTTCCCCATCTCCCTGGTTCATCCTATAGATTAACTAACTATGTGAACATCTTCCTGATAGCACAGCTATAATCATGTAATTTTCCTGTTTGAAAACCCTTGGGGACTTGTCATTGCTGGTAGAAAAAATAATCTAGGTGTTGTAGTGTGAGATGAACTCTGTTTTAGTTTTGTTTCTATTATTCTTATTTGTTATTTGAATACTTTTTCATCAGTAGGAACTTATAAAGCATACACTTCCACCTTCCTTGACTGTTTTTCAATGTACATTATGAGAGAGTCATCTGTAGAGTTTACAACATTGGAACTTACTTTTAAAAAGTGTTTCAATAATCCTTATTGTTTTTAAATATCATAGTCATTGCTCAATATACCCTCCCAATTCCCACCCATTGTACTCACAAAGAAAAACAATTAAGTAATAATGCCAGTCTAATTTATCAAGATTTCCTTGACTCTTCTTCATATCTCCATGTCATATTGTTTCCTACTTACCCACAATGTTCTGTTATGCCACAGTTCTCTTTTATTATCCTGACTCAGTTTCCCTAATTTTCCTGACTCAGTCGTCCTGCCTTGGTTTCCCTGCTTCTCAGTTCTGCAAAACCTCCTCTCCCTCTTTATCAGAATACTTAATAAGAATCTCAGAATGCCTCTCCCCATCCCAAACTATTAGAATATCAGATACTGTCTTATCAAGATGCTTCTCCCCAAGTCCAGGATGCTTCCCCCTGATTATGTCATTTCATCTCCAGAGGCTCACCCCACCCTGTCAGAGTCCTGTTCCCACTCTCAGAACCCTGACTCCACCCTTGCCTCAGTCTACTCTATGTGTCTGAGCCACATCTATATATGTCATTGAGAACTCTGATTGTTTGCTGGATTCTTGGAGACTAGTCTTATTCAGCCCTGGAATCAAACCATGGATCCATTTGATTCTAATATATTTCTCCATTTAATAAATTATTAAATATTCTCTAATCTCTTTCTTGCTCAGTTTCTCCAGCAATACAGTTAGTTCTACCTGGAATATATTTTCTTCTCTATATTATATACTTCTCTCTTCTATCACTTGCATCCCTCCCCAGTTTCTTCTTGTCAGAATCTTGCCCAAATCAAATGTAACCTTCCTTCATGTAGTTATTCATGACTTTCCCAACCTGTAGTAATCTTTTCTAATATGTACTTTCATATAAATATTTATATTGGCTTATATGTTTCCCACAATATGTCATATTTTGGCCTGTACTAAAATTATTTGTTTACATGTTATTAGATTGTAAGTTTCATGAGAGGAAGTTATTAATTTTTTGGATCCCCAGAATATCTTGAACTTATCATTAAATGTGTTTGAAATGAATCTTTCTACATTCTTATACTTGGAAAAGGATAGAATGGTTCCCATTTGTAATATTATTTGTGCACATGTCTCACGTGAAATTCATGCTTCAGATAGAAGTTAGACTAAGTGATCAGCAAAAGGCATTTTTAATAAAAATAAATGCAATTAAATTCAAGGAGTTCGATAATGCATTTTTTACTAAATCAATAATTATTTAAAAATGTAAAGCAAATTAACTTGGTTTTGAAAGGTAGCCAGCCATTGAGAGCTGTGTGGACATATATATTTTAAAATAGTAAAAGAAAATGTCATAAAAATAAATGTATTTGTATTATGAGGTTTGTGAAGCTTTAATTGGCCTTAACCTCTTAGAAATGTCAGGCATTTGAAATTTTAAGATGAACACAATTTCTTTTTTTGTTTCTTTGTTTCATAGCAGAATGAGCTTGATCATGTTTTATATAATTCATCAAATGTCATGGCATCCGTACCAACCAGATCCATTTTTAAGGAAGAACTTAACTTTTGATAGTAGGACACAAATACTGAGGATGTATTTTTGGACCCTTTGTTAAAAAACAAAAACAAAAAAGACAGTTTCTTTACTTTCCTCCTCTATGGTAATTATACAAAATTAAAGAAGACAAATTAAAAAATGAAGTGAAATTGATTTTCCCTCTTTCTTCCCACCTTAGTTCAGTCCTAAATTCAAACTCTTTCATTTCCTTAGCAGTTCAAAGAACTCTATCATAACTGCTTTTCTTTGTTTCTGTACTTCATTTTTATATCTATACTGCTGGTTGACTTGTTAATTAGCCCTCGCTCCCTTTTCTTTCTTCATTTATCAGTAAGGTTAAGTGATTATTCCATCTACTAGTATTTCTTTTAGAATTGAAATGTGGTACTCTTGTGTCTTTCCCTAAAGCAAATGGTCTTTGATTAAAAAATGATTTGAAAGAGTGGTTCCCTGTCCCTCCTTATACTATACAGATCCTTATGCTATCCTAAACCTTAATCAAAAAATAACTTTTCAATGTATTTGGGAAATGGTCACAAATCATAATGAATTTTTTAGATAGGAAACTATATTTATGTATGTCAATTATGATTTGTTACTTGGTTTTGTTTATAAGTTCTGTTGGAAAATGAGAAGAATGAAGGTGAGATTCTTTTTGTAAAGTAAAATTAGATGTTATTAAGGTTTTTGTCATTAGATATTGAGAAGAGGAGAAAATATAGATGACAGTGGTTTGTGTTTCTGGTCACTGGCAAAAGAGATTAAAGACATGGTATAATCTAAATCTTGCTGTTTTATAGGACACTTACTCTACTGATCAATTTGCTTTGCTTATATTTTGGAAGTATTTTTACTTTAAAAGAAATTTTATGGGCTATGTTTTGTGAATAGTTGTTTTTGAAATTTTTTAAGTCTTAGAAGTTAATATAGACATAATTTGAGGACTTGTGACCTTTAAAATGTGGGTAAGCTTGATACATAGTTATAGACTATTTAATGCTTTGCTTGTGATTCATGATTTTCCTCTTATTATTTTTCATTGTACATCTTAAATTGCATTATCAAAAAAAAAAAAAAAACTTCCATCAAGAGGGGAGAACTAAAATTGAGGGTTTTTTTGGTGGGGCACTTCTCCAAATATATTTAGAATACTAAATAATTTCATATTCAGTAAAAATCAATATACTGTGTGCCCACTCCCCTCCCCCCCCTTTTTAAAGAAAATTCATGTTAGCTAAATAAAGCTTTGGCACTTAAAATGTATGATATTGAATTATTTATTATACATCAAATATTATTTCTGAAAACTTGGTTTTGTTGTGTCTTATCTAATTTAGTTTAGTAACGTGGTACCATTTTCTTAGTGATGAGCAATCATAAGTTCATATGTTTGCCTCTTCATATGAATATAAACCCCACATGAAATTAGTTTTTATAGTACTTCACTTGATAAAACTCTTTTGAGACATCATAATTTTGTGTCTTGGCAAGAACAAATCTCAAGTTACCTTTAGCCATAGTATAAAGCTTTCTTTTTTCTGGTTTGGCTTATGTAGTTTCTTTTGGATTGACAGATGAGCTATTTTCAAGTTGTTGCCCAGATATAAAGTGAGAGTTTTAGTAGAATGGCCAGAATCAGGGGCTCTTAGAAGTATCCCACAAGCTAGCAGCAAGAAGCAGTTTGTGTCAGTGGGAATCACACTTTAATAAAGAAAGCTAAAGCATATGTGTGGTCACAACCAATCCTTGTCATTACGCCATGAAAGCCTTGGGATTTGTGATCAAAGCATTGGGCTAATCCTGTATTATGGGATAACCTTAGATTGAACCTTTCAGATTTTTATTTCAGAAGATGATCCATCACATTCTAGACCATGTTACCTGCCTCAAAGTCCTGACCACCTAGTTAAACAATACAGATTAAAACTATTTTCATCAATTGAGAAAAAAAGTACGAATTATAAATGTCTGGCTGTTCATCTGACAGTGTTATTTACTTATCGGTTCAGCTTTTTAAAAATGCTGAACATGTGTTTTTTATCCCCAGCTGAGTCTTCTCTTCTGATGAATATAAAACATAATTCAGTTTGTAAAATGCTTTATAAGTATTGGAAAGACATGAACTTTGACTTGGTTAACCAAATTTTCTGTGTCAAAGTAGATGGTCTTTGAGCTGCTGTACTAAACAATGTAGTCTAAACAGGGTCGTTGCTATTTCTTACAGAGTAGCTCTAATGTTAGAATTGTGTTCCATTATATAATATAAATGTTATTTAGAGTAATTTTAGAACTTCATTGTCAACATTTCAGTGCTCTATATGTATAACTTAGAAATATAATTGTGGTCTGAGTATATAGATATGTGTACAAACATTTTTTCTGAGTCTTTAACTTATAATCTATATATTTTTATTATCCATCAGTATATTAACCAAATGAGAAGATAGTTTTACTCACACATAGTAAGGTGATCCATTTCAGATCCTTCATATAAAATTTGATTTTTTTCAATTATATTTGGAATTATATTAGCCTCTTACTAATTATGAATTATGTGTGAGTTTTTAACATGCACATTTGATATACCCTTCCTCCTGCAGTCATGCATTTTGAATGTATATCTATAGGCTTCTTGCAAATCCATGTTAATGTCCTTCTTCAGCATTAATTGCTTTGAAACATTTTCTCTCTTTGGGAATTCAGTGTTGTTGTTTTGTTTGTTTTAATCGAGCTATAAAAAAGGAATTTTTCTCCCACTTGGATAATTTCTTTTAAAATAAAAAAGAAATAGTTATATTTACTATATATAAGTAACTGCTTGCTTCTAAGTATACATATTTGTATAATCACCTACTATATATATGAAATGTTAAATATAGAAGAATGTCATCTATTTCAATTTTTTATTCTAAAAAAAAAATGGATACACAATATCCAGTGACAGAATATAGCCATCAGCTGTGCTGTAAGCCCTCATCCTCCTACCACTATTCTCCTGAATTTATTTAGCTCTAAATCTAGCTTAGATGTAGCTCTTTCGCCTTCATGCCAAAATGCACTCTCCCTAAATTAGATAGTGGGGTGAACAAATTGATTTATTGCATGGTTGTCTCATGGGCTTGCTGTGTTTTTCTTTTATTTTGCTTCTACTATCTCCACATTTGTTTCTCTTCCCTGTGTCTAAAAAAAGCAGTTTCAAAAATTCACACAAAAGTATGGTGGTGATCATTGAAAAGGTTATCATATATTAAGCTTAGCAGAATGAAAAAGTTCATTGAAGGGAAGAGAAAATATCTTGGTGTTCTCTAATGAAAAAACTGTCTCATCATCAGAATATTCTTGGTATATTTAGTAATGTGGATTTTAGACTACTATCAGGACAAATTAGGAATCATTATTGAAAAATATTGTGTAAAAACATAGCTAATTGGTAAAATCATAGAATTTAAGAGTTAGGGACAGTGCTATTAAAAAAGGGAGAATATAGTTTACCTCATAAAATTAAATTTTGTGGCATGAGATGATAGTATTTACCTCCATAAATGGCACAGATTTGTGATGAATTACAATGGAATATAGATTGAAAGTGTTCCAGACAGGGAAAAAATGAGATAGAATTGGGACTTAGCTTTGGAAATCATTCAATTATCTCAATTTTCCTATATTAGCTTTGGAAACAGCTGGGTTAGTTTACATTGCTTAAGATTTCGGGAAAGGTAAAAAGGTAAAAAGTTGAAAATCTACAAGAAGACTTTTACAGATTTTAGGAGTTATGACAAAAAAAGAAAATACTTAGTTTAAGCAATCCAATCTAAATTAATAGCTAGCTCTGCAGAGGTGGTAGAAAATAGTTCTGGGAAGGATCATAGTATGAAGAAATATCTTTTCAAAGAGTATCAATAAATGGCTATTTAAAAAAGGAAAAAAAAAAAAAGAAGAAGCTTTACGAAGTAATAGTAGTTCAAAAATAAGCCATTGTCAGAAAGGAGTCCTCACCCTTTGGTAGAATATATATTCCCATATGTTAAAATACCATTTAACATCTTACTCTTCCAAGTATTTAGTGTTACTATGTTTAGAAGTGTTGTGTTTTTTTTTTTAAACTAATCACTACTCAATTAAACCCAGCCAAATTACCCCAAAATATGTTAATTTTTTTTTTATTTGTTGGGAATAAAAAGACATTCCTTCCCAAATACTGTCCCAGATAATATTCCTAATGTTTTGGAGGCAGCTAGATGGCTTATTGAAAAAGAGTACAGAGGCCTGGAAAAAGGAAGACCTGAGTTCAAATCCAACTTCAGATGTTTACAACTCTGTGATCTTGAGCAAGTCATTTTTAACCTCTGTTTGCCTTAATCCATTGGAGAAGGAAATGAATAACTGCTCTAAGGGGAAAGGGACCTGTATGTGCCAAAATGTTTGTAGCAGCCCTTTTAGTAGTGGCTAGAAACTGGAAGATGAATGGATGTCCATCAATTGGAGAATGGCTGAATAAATTATGGTATATGAAGGTTACGGAATATTATTGCTCTGTAAGAAATGACCAGCAGGAGGAATACAGAGAGGCTTGGAGAGACTTACATGAACTGATGCTGAGTGAAATGAATAGAACCAGAAGATCACTGTACACTTCAACAACAATACTGTATGAGGATGTATTCTGATGGAAGTGGAAATCTTCAACATAGAGAAGATCCAACTCACTTCCAGCTGATCAATGATGGACAGAAATAACTACACCCAGAGAAGAAACACTGGAAGTGAATGTAAATTGTTAGCACTACTGTCTATCTACCCAGGTTACTTATACCTTCGGAATCTAATACTTAACGTGCAACAAGAAAATTGGATTTACACACATATATTGTATCTAGGTTATATTGTAACATATGTAAAATGTATGGGATTGCCTGTCATCAAGGGGAGGGAGCAGAGGGAGGGAGGGGAAAATTTGGAAAAATGAATACAAGGGATAATGCTATAAAAAAAATTACTCATGCATATATACTGTCAAAAAAATTTATAATTATAAAATTTAAAAAAGAATTAAAAAAAAACAAAACTGCTCTAATATCTCTGCCAAGAAAACCTCACAGACAGTATTAGTATTCTATGATCCATAGAATCCCAAAGAGTCAGGATTGAATGATTAAAGTGCAACTCTAGTTTGTGTCTCCAGCAACACACACACACACACACACACACACACACACACACACACACACACACACAAACACACACAATCCTCTCTGTATTGTAAGTATCTAATTATGTGTATCTGATATGGAACATCAAATAGCAAGAGTCATGATTAGACGCTAAATTATGTGATACGGAATCCAAATATGGTGGGAATTCATAAATGAGAGCGCTGAGAGAAGTATGTGGAGGTTATGGGATTTAATCTGGGCCTTGAAGTATTGTTAGAATTTGGACCAGTAAGCTAACTTCAGGAAAACTTAGATGGGGAATATATAACTAAAGAAGACTAGATGTGAAAATTAGGTGAAAGACTAGATCTGTGGGTTGGAAACTCAAATGTGAATCAATAGTATAACCAGAAAAGCAGCCATAAAAAGCCAGTGCAAGCTTAAAATTTCTTAAGAGAAAGACAGTTTTCAGAATACTGGAGGCACTAGTCACTTGGTTTTTAAGCATTTATTAAGTACTTAAAATGTGCTAGATTCCTTTCAGAGGTTAAGGATACAAATGAAAGCAGAAATACAGTCCTTACCCTCAGGAGCTTACATTCTAATGGGGGGAGACAGCACACAAGAAAGGAGCTGAAATGGGGGGCAGAATTTGTGATTAAGAACAGAATCTGCAAAACCTCGCCTTTAATTTTAATAAAAGAAAAACCTCCTCAACAGAAACGTTTACAAGTAGAATGGGTTGTCTTCTTAGAAGGAAATGAAACTAATCTTTGATTTCTTTAGGCAAAAGTTGGATTTGATTTAGTTGGAAAAGTTGTAGATGGAATTTCTTGATCAGTTTTAAAACCTTAAGATTCCTTCTAATTTTGAAATTCTTCAGTTCTTTAAAGAGAAAAGGGAGCATTCCAAGAAGTGAACAAAAAATGAAGGAATATACAGAAACAGAAATAAATATGTTGAATTCATGAGGCAATGAGAACAGTGTCTTAAATATACTAGAAGGAACCTCTTGGGAAGTGATAATGAATGAGTATGAATGAAATTAGTAGAATAAAAAATTGAAAACACCTGCTATTTGCACATCTCATAGGGTCATAAACTAAGCACTGGGAACATAAATACAAAATAAATTATAGACTCTGCCCACAAGAAATTGATTCTAATAAGGATCATGGGGTACATACCTATATATAAGTCAAAATGTATTGAGTGCAAAGAAGAGATCCAGAAAAAAGTGATGAGGAAATCGAAGAAGATTTCGAGATTTCAAGAAGAAAATGATATACAAATGAACCAAGAAAAAAGTGAAGGATTTCAACAGGCATAAACTAAGTAGATTTTTAGTGAATAATCAGCCAGATTTTACTAACTGACTACTATGTTCAGGGCACTATGTTAGAAGCTATTCATAAAACATATATATATATATATATATATATATATATATATATATATATATATATATATATATATATATAAACTCTGCCTCTACTCTCAGTTGATTCACATGACAGTAGAAGAGACAGGTTATATAGATGTAAAGACAGAGAAGAATAAAACAACAAAGGACTAGTTAGATTCAGGCGAAGTAGGGCGGCTACAGGTAGGGAGGGCTTCCTAAAGAAAGTAAGAATTTAAAATGTTGGGGACAAGACAAGTAAAGTGAATGATGCTTAGTTGGATAATAGTATTTATATGGGGTAGTAATGACAGATGAGATTAGGATGGTCCAAAAGGCCCATGTGGAAGATCTCAAATGCTACTTTGGTCAACTGTTGATCACTTGAATTTGATCCTGCGAGCAATTAGAAATTACAGCTTTTTTTCTCAGGGATTAGATGAAAACTGAGGGGTTGAGGTTGTGAAACACATAATCAGAGATACCAGATCCCAAAGCCACATTGGCCTGACCCCTTCACAATAGTCTATCTCCTGCTCCTGTGCCTTTCCGCAGGCTGTCTCTCCGCTTTTGCCTAGAGAGTCTTAAGCTTTCTTTAAGGCTCAAGTGATACCTCCTCCAAGAAGTCTACCTTGATCTTCTCAGTAAATTGACTTTTTATATATTTGGTATTTATCTTGCACTTATTCTTTTTTTCCCCACCCTTCTAATTATATAAGTAATTTAAGGGCAGGCATATTTCATATTTGTCATTATATCCCAACCCCTTACCTATGACTTAGCACATAATAGGTGCTTAATAAATACTTTTTGAATGAATTCCTTACTTTCACACAGTAAGGAAGGTGTGGATAGTGGAGCAGGTAAAGGAAAAAAAGCCAAATCTGGAGGAAGAAACCAGATGCAAGAAACTGGGAATCCGAGAGGGAGGCTTGGATTGGTGAGGGAAATTTCTGAAATGAGAGGTGGCTTCCTGGGAGGCGACTCATGAATCTAAAAGACTGAAATTAAAGTAAAATAATTAGCCAAATGAAAAAGCAAGATGGTCCAATGGATAGAGCTCTGAGCCTGGAGCCTGAGTCATTTTTGGCCCCAGATATTTACTGTGTGACTATGGGAAAATCACTTAACCTCTGACTGCCTCTGTTTCCTTAAGTATAAAATGGGAATAATTATAGCACCTATAGCCTCCATTTCCCTTTTAAACGTTGGAAGCATCAAATGAGATTATATTTGTAAAGCACTTAGGACAGTGCCTACCAAGACATAATAGGTACAACTGCTTGTTTACTTTCTTCCTTTTTCCCCCTCTTTCTTCCTCTCTCCCTTTGCCCTTTCTTCTGTCCCTCTCTTCTTCCCTCTCTCCCTTCCTTCCTGAAAGATTAAAAAAAAATATTAACATGCCAAAGGATACAGCCAGATAGTAATGCTTGCTCTTCTGTGGATGTTATTCAGTTTATAGGCTTTTAAGGCTCACTTAGATTACATAGTTGGCAGCATCTTAAGTAAAACTTCCCAATGAAGTGTTAGCCTACTATTTTTGTTAAATTTTTAGTATTCTTTAAGTGAATCATCAGGTCTTTTGCAAAAGACTTTGGTTTATACTAATTCCCTCAGTTTCTTTTTCTTATTTATATAGTTAGTATATCTAGAAATATAGCCAAAAATAAAAGTGACAATGGACATCTTTGCTTTACCCCTAATCTTGTTGGGAAGCCTTCTAACATTCCTCCATTAAGGATACTACTAGTTTTTGATTTTAGATAAAACTATTTACCACATTATGAAACTGCCCATTTATTTCTATGCTTTCTAATATTCTTAACATATATTTATTATATATTGTATTTTGTCAAGAACTTTTTCTGCATCTATTGGTATATTCGTGTTTTTATTATTTCTTCTTAATGTGGCCTATTATGTTTACATTTTCCCCTCCTATTGTACCCACAGATAACTTGGTTATAGTATATAATTATTTCAGTATGTTTTTATTGTCTCTTTGAGTATAGTTTATTCAGTGTCTTTGCATTGGCATGCATTATAGATAGTAGTCTATGGTTTTCTTTTTCATTTATTTCTCCCTCGTTAAACTATGAGAACCATATTTAGCATAGAAGAAATTTATAGGATCTCTTCTTTGCTAGCCATGCAATATTAGACTTAGTTATTCTTTCAATGTTTGATAAAACTCAATTGTAAATTTTTATGTTCCTGAGGAAATTTTCCTTGAGACTTGCTTTATGGCTTGTTCAGTTTCTTTTCCCTGAAACTGGATTACTTATAGTCTCTTTACTGTTTTGTCAGCTTTAATAATTTATATTTTTGTTAACATACATCACATTTAGATTATCAGTTTTGTTGGTTTATAATTTGGTCGATATTTTCTCCCAATTTACTTTTTTTTTAAATTGACAATTTAGATTTATTTTCTTTTTTTTAAATGCCTTATTTTATTTGTAATTTTTCAAAAAGCCTCCATTTCCCTTTGAGTTATATACAATTTTGGTTCTTCTGAAATCATGGTAGTCTATGATTCGTAGGTATGGAACATCATCTGGAGACTATTGGTGTTTTTTTTTAAAAATGGTCTTTTGAGACTAAAAAGTACCTTAGAATATTTGCCTGTGCTTACACTGCCTTTTCCATAGTCAAACCCTAACTATATGTATCAGCAGAACTTTTTGGACACCAGCATTTATAAGTGGAGTTCATAAGCTTCTTTCTTATATTGTCTTTAAACCCTTTAAAAATTATTTTTGTAAAAGTACCAGTGTGCTGTATTCAGATAATTTTATTTCCTGTCTTCCTTCTCCTCTCCTCTCCTCCCCTCTTCTTTTTCCCCTTCCTTCCTTTCTTCTTCTCTTCTCTCCCCACTCTCATTCTCTTTTCTCCTCTTAAGAATGAAATTATAAAGACTCAAAGGGAAGTAATTCCAACAAGAAAGAAAAAAAATTGAATATTTCTGAAGACACTAATATAGATGTATGGAGAGAATTCTTCAACCAAACTAGATTTAAAAGAAAAAAAAAAAAGGTTCACAAACCCAAAGTGAGGCAAAACAACAGAAAAGGAATATAAATGTTTGACATGGTAAAAATGTCAGGAATGCCAAAGCTCAGAATGAGCCCAGTCTGGTGACAGAAGCCAAAAACAACCAAAAAGGAGGGATGAATTAGAATGAAAAGAGGGATCAAACAATAGACACAACTTTTACTTTGGGTGGATGGGACAATGATCAATGTCAGCAACTATTTATTGTTAACTATTTGTTTATTATTATCAGGCATTGTGGTAAATTGCGGAGCAAAAAGACTTCTGTCCTTCTCCTTTGATCTTTTCCCAAATACTCTGTATCATATTTCCCCACCTTTATCCTGAGTCTCTGCACATGATTTATCTTCTTAGATGGATAAACTCTAATATATGTGTATGTGGGTACACATGTGTCCACATATATATGTATAATGAGAAAGTTCTTATGAATTACAGGTAATTCTGAAGGTCTTCCCCTCCCAGATTTATTTACTTAGTTTTTTTTTTGTTTTGTTTTGTTTTTTGCTTTTTTTTGGGGTGTGGGAAAAGGTGAAAGAAGAGAGTCTCTGTCTCAGTCACTCTCTAACTTTAATCATGAAATGGGTGCAGCCTCAGTCAAACTGAGATCTATTGAAGATCTTAGCTTAAAAAAACCAGGTCTGCATTTAATGCTCCCTCTTGGCGTAGCTAGGTCCCGTGGCCTCTGTTCTCTGAGCCCCGTGGAGGAAGCCCCATCCAGAAATTCAATTGATCTATTCTTGAGATCCAAGCCACAGAGATCTTCAGTCTCATGAAAATCCCTCTGTTGAAGTTGGTCTGTGCACTGCAAAAGGTCTCCTCTGAGCTGCTGTGTTCAGGGCTGCTCCTACCAGCATCCACAAAACCCTGGGCCACTATATGGGAAAAAGTGTCTCAAAAATGGTTGCCCTGACCTTGATTAGCAAGAAACTGAATATTGTAGAATAGGAGAAAATCGGTAAGTTGATAATAGAGATGAGCAGCTCTGATAATAAATCTAAATGTGGTGCAAGTACCATATTGGGAGTGTCGCTAGCTTTTGCAAGGCTGAAGCTGCTTAATGAGGTGTCTCCCTGTCCTGCCATATTGCTATCTTGCAGGCAGTGATGAAGTCATCCTTTCAGTTCTGGCCTTCTTGTGATCTGTGATGGTTCCCATGCTAGTAACAAGCTGGCCATGCAGGAGTTCATGATCCTTCCTTGGAGCAGTGACTTTCAAGGAGTCCATCCCCTGTGGAGCTGAGGTCTTCCACCCCCTGAAGAGTGTGATTAAGCAGAAATATGGACAGATATCACTAATGTAGAAGGTGAGGGTGGCTTTGCTCTAAAATCCTGGAGAATAAAGAAGCTTTGGAGCTGCCAAAGAATGCTACTGGTAAAGCCAACTATACTAACAAGGTTGTAAATGGCATGGATTTCTTGGGATCTGGGAAATATGGCTTGGACTTCAAGTTTGCTGATGATCCTGGCAGATACATCTCTCCTTCTGAGCTTGGAGACCTCTCCAAGACCTGCATCAAGGAATATCCAGTGGTTTCTATTGAAGATCCCTTTGGTCAGGATGATGGAGAAGCTTGGACGGATTTACTGCCACTGCAGGCATTCAGGTAGTAGGGGATGAGCTCACAGAGACCAGTCCCAAGTGCATTGAAAAGGCTGTGAATGAGAAAGCCTGCAACTGTGAATCAGTTGTGGCTCCATGACTGAATTTCTCCAGGTGTGCAAACTGGCCCAGTCCAGTGGGTGGGGAGTAATGGTTTCTCATTCTTCCAGGAGACTGAAGATACCTCCATTGCAGACCTGGTTGTGGGTCTCTGCACTGGGCAGATCAAGACTGGTGCCTCCTGTCAATCTGAGCATCTGACTAAGTATAAGCAGCTTCTTAGAATTGAGGAAAAGCTAGGTCAGCAAGGCTGAATTTGCTAGAAAAAACCCTCAGATCAAGTAAACTTCTTGGCAGGGAGCTCCATTTAACAGGCCCCAGTCACCTCTGTAGAAGTCTGCTCCTGTCCTAAGAATGGATTGTGCCAAGTACTAGCTCAGTTTTGTTCTGGCAACAAAGGCCTCTACTGTTTATCTTCCTTCTCCCCTCCATCTTTCTGTAATGCTCTCACTGCTATATTAGAACTTCTTTTTTTTTTCTGTTGTTACTTTTTTAAAACTACTTTTTAAAATCATATTTTATTTGGTTTTTTTTTAGTAAAGCTTTTCATTTTCAAAGCATATATATATATACATATATATATATAAACACATATATACATATGTATATACACATACACATATATATATATATTTTTTTTCAACATTCACTCTTACAAAACCTTGTGTTCCAAATTGTTTTCCTCACCCTACTCCCTCCCTTAAATGGCAAGTAATCCAATATATGTTAAACATCTGCAATTCATCTATACATAATTATCATGTTGCACAAGAAAAATCAGATCAAAAAGGAAAAAATGAGAAAGAAAACAAAAAGCAAGCAAATAACAACAACAAAGTGAACATACTATGTTGTGATCTACACTGAATTCTGGCAATCTTCTCTCTGATGCAGATGGGTCTTTCCATCACAGGACCATTGGAACTGGTCTGAATTACTTCACTATTCAAAAGAGCCAAATCTATCAGAATTGGTCATTATATATAATCTTATTGTTGCCAAGCACAATGTTCTTTGAGGTTAGAACTGTCTTATCAGAGACTGTACCTGATTATCTGCATCTGATACTCTGTCAGAAGACCTTAGTGTCTTGTTACTGAGCTAGAATGATCTGTTTTCACCTGTACCCTTGGTATTGATATGTGGAGCCATATACTTGTGATTCAGCCCCCACAAGTCCAAGGTCAGATCCTTAATGGCTTCTATGTACAGAATAGAAGTATTCAGTAACCTACTGCGGGGAAAAAGGCCAAGGTCTCCCACTGCATCCAGGCCATCTCCAGTCATCCTGATTTGTATCTGGCCACTGAATCTAGATGGCTCTGGAGGGGAAAGTGAGGCAGGTGACCTTGTATAGCCCTCCCTCACTTCAATCCAATTCATCTGCATGTCATGGCATCCCCTCTCTGATGTCATGGTCTTCTTTGAGAACGAAATACAAACAACAACAATACGATCATCTTCCCATGTAGAGATGTAAATAGTTTAATCTTATTGAGTCCCTTAGGATTTCCCTTTCCTGTTTACTTTTTTATGCTTCTCAAATCAAATTTTCTGTTCAGCTGTGGTTTTTTATTTAAGAATCCTTGAAAGCCATTTATTTTATTTTTCCCTGGATGATTATGCTCAGTTTTGTTAATTGGTTCTTGGTTGTAATCTTAACTCCTTTGCCTTCTGGAGTATCATTCTAAGTCCTTTGATCCTTTATTATAGAAGTTGCTAAAACTTGTATTGTCTTGATTCTATTCCACTATACTTGAATTCTTTCTTTCTGGATGTTTTAAGTATTTTTTCCTTTATCTGGGAGCCCTAAAATCTGACTATAATATTCCTTGGAGTTTTCCATTTTGGTATCTCTTTCAGGAAGTGTTCAAAGGATTCTTTCCATTTCTATTTTGCTCTCTGTTCTAGAACATAAGGGCAGTTTCTTGACAATTTCTTGAAAGATAATGTGATGGCTTTTTTTTTTTTTTGTGGCTTTTAGATAGTCCAATAATTTTTTATTTGTCTCTTCTGGATCTATTTTTCAGGTCAGTTTTTCCAATGAGATATTTCACATTTTCTTCTGTTTTTTAAATTCATTTGTTTTTATTTTATTGTTTCTTGATTTCTCATGAAGTCATTACCTTCCATTGTTTAATTCTAATTTTTAAAGAATTATTTTTTTAAGTGAGCTTTTGCACCTTCTTTTCCATTGGTCAATTCTGCTTTTTAAAACATTCTCCTCCTCATTGGCTTTTTGTACTTCTTTTATCATTTAACTTATTTTGGTTTTTAAAAGTGTTATTTTCTTCAGTATTTGGGTATGTGAGTGTTCTTTTACTAAGCTATTAAGTTATTTTTCATAATTTTCTTGAACTACTCTCAATTCTTATCCCAGTTTTTTCTCTTTCTTTTTTTCTGCATACTCTGCACAAAGAGTAAAAACCTTAAAAAAAGAGAGAGAGAAAAAAATAAAACAAAACCCAGCACACATCATCAATACTTGTTTAAATAGAAAGATGATTCATAACCTCACTGAACTTCCTCAGGTCCCCCAAAATAAAAATGTCATCTTTTTCTCCTAAAAAACAACAATAATAATAATTTCATAAGGTTTTAAGGTTTGCAAAATGCTTAATAGTCTTATTTTATTTTATTCTCAGAACAACTCGGTGATGTAGGTACAATAAATATTTTCATCTCCTTTCATTCCTTCTTCCACATGTTACAATTCAGAAAAGTAAATTTCTTATTCAACTTGCTTAGGATCACTATCTAAGGTCACATTTTATAGGTGATAAGAGTTTGAAAACTTAGCTTCTATAAGCTCAATGATCATTCTATTATATTACAGAATGAGACAACAGCATTTCTATAAAGAAAGTTTAGTTCAGTTTGGTCATTTCTAGTGTACCCAACTCTTTGTGACTCCATTTGGAGTTTTCTTAAGAAAGATATTAGTTTAAAATTTCTCCAACTCATTTTACAGGTGAGGAAACAGACACATACAAACTTTCAACTTTTACATCAAAGATATCATTCTAAATTTTCTTAAAAATAGCCACATTCATGATTTCATGTTCCAGTTCCCCCTTCTTCCCCCACCTCCTCCCCTAGATAGCAAATAGTTCAATATATGTTAAACATGGTAGAAATATATGCTAAATCCAATACATGTATACATATGTATACAATTATCATGCTGCACCAGAAAAAAAAAAAAAGCAAAGCAAAGCAAAATAAAATGCAAGCAAACAACAAAAAAGAGTGAAAATGCTATGTTGTGAACCATACTCAGTTCCCTAGTCCACTCTCTGGGTGTAGATGACTCTCTTCATCACTGAACAATTGGAACTCCCTGCCAACTTTCTAAGCTCTCTTGGTCTGCAAAACTGTCTCACTTTGTCATTTTGTGAGTCCTGCCAATGTAAAGTTTGTTTAAAAATCATCATTTTAGGTATCTGGAGAAGGTTGGGAGAGATCTTGGGCAGGTTCCTGCCTTTACTCAGCCATCTTGGCTCAACCTCCTATAGTGATTCCCCTGAATTTTTTTGATAATAAAAGTCATTGATAAAAGATGTTTTGAGAATGCTTACCCAGTATGTATGTTTTACATATGTGCTACTCTATGAATAATTATGTATATTAAATAAACTTTATACAAAAGTAGACATGAAAATGATACATTAAGTTTATGAAATAATATTTGATTCTTGAGTAAAGAACCAGTGGAGTTTATCAGGTAGCAAAGTAAGTTGATTTTAATTGTGCTCTTGGAAAATCATTTTGGCATCTATGTGGAGTATGAATTGAAGGGGAGAAAGACTTGAAGTGAGTAAATCAATTAAGAGGCTATTCCTATTGTCCACATGAGGGATTTTAAGGTTTTGAATTAGGATGATAGTTGTATACGTAGTGAGAAAGTGATGGATGTGAGATGTTCTGATAGAACAGATAAGATAGAGCAAATGATTGGTTATGTGGATTATGGGATGGGGGAAAGAAATTGAGGTTAGTGCTGAGGTTGTAAAAACTAGCCTGACTTGAAAGATGATGGTGTTTTCCATAGTAATAGGAAAGCTTAAAAGAAGATAGTTTGGTTGGAGGAAGAAAATGTAATACCTGTGATTCCTTCACAGCCATCCATTTCTTTTCTCTTCCTATGCCTTGCTCTGCCCTATTCAAAATGAGTAATCTGGCCATCAGGTGAAGAAGGTGGAATTTTCTCAGTGCTATTATGAAACAATTCATAAATGGGTGTATAAGGATCTCTCACAGTAAAAGAGGGAGTTTGGAGGGATATCAGTTTAGACATGGCTATGAAGCAAACTCTATTAAAGTAGCTGTCTTCTTTGTTGATTATTTATATAACTTGACATATAATCAAGATCCCCTCCCCCTGAAATTGAGATGAGATGGCCTCTTGAGGGCTTCTGGCCTCCATTTTGGAGACACTTCCCTAGATCATTTAGAATGGTAGTATTTCTATGATCAGTTCAACAGATAATTGTACACAATTTTGGTAGAAGTTTTTTTTTTTTAAACAATTTATTTCAGCAAGCATTTTATGTGGGGGCTGATGAAAAGATGAAAATCTTCCCAAGATTTCCCCTCTCCAAAAAAAAATAAATTCTGACTATAGAAAGTTTCAATGGTGACAAAGAAGATCAAAACACAAAATACAAAATCAGAAAAAGATACTAAAGTCAAAGCTCTGATAACCAAAGAGTCTGAGAAAAATAAGGTCATAGAAGAGCTCAAAAGGGATTTTGAAAATCAATGAAGAGAGCTAGAGGCAAAATTGGGAAAGGAAATGAGTGATGCAAGAAAATCATGAATGTGGCTATTTTTAAGAAAATTTAGAATGATATCTTTGATGTAAAAGTTGAAAGTTTGTATGTGTCTGTTTCCTCACCTGTAAAATGAGTTGGAGAAATTTTAAACTAATATCTTTCTTAAGAAAACTCCAAATGGAGTCACAAAGAGTTGGGTACACTAGAAATGACCAAACTGAACTAAACTTTCTTTATAGAAATGCTGTTGTCTCATTCTGTAATATAATAGAATGATCATTGAGCTTATAAAAGATAAGTTTTTCAAACTCTTATAAAATGTGACCTTAGATAGTGATCCTAAGCAAGTTGAATAAGAAATTTACTTTTCTGAATTGTAACATGTGGAAGAAGGAACGAAAGGAGATGAAAATATTTATAGTACCTACATCACCGAGTTGTTCTGAGAATAAAATAAAATAAGACTATTAAGCATTTTGCAAACCTTAAAACCTTATGAAGTTATTATTATTGTTGTTGTTTTTTAGGAGAAAAAGATGACATTTTTATTTTGGGGGACCTGAGGCAGTTCAGTGAGGTTATGAATCATCTTTCTATTTAAACAAATATTGATGATGTGTGCTAGGTTTTTTTTTTTCTCACTCTCTTTTTTTTTAAGGTTTTTACTCTTTGTGCCTCATATGTTGAAAGTCATATGTATTTATAAGATCTAGTTCTTTTCATTTGCTAAAAGAAGCAAAAAAGCAGTACTTATTTTTTAATCCATCAGAAATATATATTATGATACCTGGATATTTAAAGTATCATATATTGTACTAAATATTTATATTATCATTGTAACAGCAAATACCTGTAATCCTTCTAAAGAATGAATATATCTTCCTTATTCTACATCAAACCAATTATACTTTCTAAGATAGAATTCTGAAACTTTGGTGTGACAACTACTTAACTTAATATATCTTTAAACTTGTAAAAGTACTTTTTATCCCTTCTCCTTCATTTGTCTAGTTTAAATAGTTTCCAGCCTCTTCTCACCAGGTACTTGTCAAGCATTTGGTAGATAAGCTCATTTGGACTCTGCTTAGTTAATTAAGGTGATTGTAAACAAAAGATGTACAATTCAAAGTCAAGCCGAATTTCACATGGATGATGGAGGTGATAATAGCTTAATTCCTGCTTGATCTTTCCTGTCTTTGCTCTGGCTAGCATACACTGACCTTGTCCACAATCGGATGACCTCCCTATTTTACTCCCCTGTTTTGAAAGCTGCTCTTGCCATAGCTAGCCCTGAGGGGGTATCTGGGAGACCACTGATCCACTGACCCATGTCTAGGCTGGATTTTTAGTCTGATCTACTGGGCCTCTGACAAGGTTACATGTTGGACTTACTGAACATAAAAGCCAAAGAGCCTGCATTTTTCTGCTTCTTAAGTGACATGCACATTGTAAAATGTAGGAAGAAAATTAGTTTTATTTTATCAATTTCCTGTGAAATTCATTTCCTAATTAATTTAATTTATGCATTTTTAAAATGACCAAATTCTTTCTAAAATATCCCCCCTTTTTTTAGTTTGTAAATTTTGCTGGAATTTCTTAAAACTGAATTTAAATATTTACATATTTAAGAAATGACATAAAAACATACAAATAATGTAATTTGACATTTTTCAACATAATAAAGGAGTAGGTTTTTAAAACACTTATTGTCTGTTATTTTAAGGAAAAATCCATTATTTCCCTTAAAAATCTTAAGACAACATTATTGGTATATATAGTCTTATAAGTATTCAAAGCTTATATATTTAATTTTTAAATTGTGTATTTGCATTTAGAAGCATGTCACAAAATGTTTCTTATGTGTAGTGATTAAAGTTTGGACAAGATCTAATAGTACTATCTTATCTGGATAGATTAAAAGAAAGAAAAATATTTTCCACTTGTGCTTAATTTATTCATTCCACCATTTCTTCTTCCACACAATAAGACACTATCACTTTTTTGTGTGTGATTAACTATTTATTGTTCTATAATAACTGACATTCTCTTTCTCTTTTTTTTTTTTAATGTAGGAATTGATCCCTGAATTTTATTATCTCCCTGAAATGTTTGTCAACTTCAATAATTATAATCTTGGAGTGATGGATGATGGGACAGTGGTGTCTGATGTTGAACTTCCTCCATGGGCCAAAAGTTCAGAAGAATTCGTTCGCATAAACAGATTGGTAAGATAGCAATCATGACTTTGTCTGTCAAAGGCCAATAATCTTAAGCCATCTTTCATGTGAGGTATAAAAAATTAACCCAGGGTCCTTTTGTACAAAGCTGAATTTGCTATAGATTACAGAGTGAAATACCATTCTTTGACACTCTACTTTGTTTATATTAGCTTATTCTTTTCATCTGTGTGTGATAACTAAGAGTTATTCATGCTCCTAGAATAATGAGGTTGTTACTTTTTGAAAATATATTTTTCCTACCAAAAATGCAGGTTTTTAAAAATTTACAAATTACAAATATAGTACTACTATCTTTGCTTTAAGTTGAGGAATCTGTACATTTTTGATATGTGAAACATAATTTCAGATTATTTCCCATATTTTATTTTTTGAAAATATTTTTATAATATTTAAATATGTGAAATCATTTACTACAACTTAAGGTGCTCAGGTGATATATGATGATAAGTATCCTATCCCCAGTTATTTAGCATTTATGCTGATTCTAACTTTAATAAAGAATATCTACTTAATGTCCTTTTCAACTTCTGATAGAAATTTCACAACAGTAAACTAGGTTTTTATTCCTTATATTTAGTTCAGGTTCTCTTAATAGTGTTTTTTGTAATTATAATATTAGAAGTCCAAACTAGCTGCTGTAGCTTTCTGTTTGTTATTGAATAACAGAATATTGAAATTTAGTTGTCTAAATAATGCCTTAATTTAAAAAAATTAAACCCTCCTCATTTCTTACAGCTCTATTTTTATTTCCCCTGAATGCTTATTTCAGTCTTGCCATTCCTAAAAGTTGTACAATGTAGCATATGTAAAATGCCAGTTTTTACTAAATATTTCAAAAGATGCTCACTATATCATTGTATTTAAATCTAGTCTTCAAAATATAGCTTTGCAATGGAGAAGAAATTTTGTACTTTTGAAATGTGTTAGTGGTTTCTTTAAAGGAAAAGTAGAGATAGGAGAGTTGACTTGGTGTTTTCATTCTTCTCTACTCCCTCTCTTGAGGGAACCCTTAAAGAAAAATTAATAATTGTGATCACAGCCATGTAATTAATGAAACATGGGGTTTAAAGTCAATTTGAAGTCTAAAGGGAACCAACTCTTTAAATCAGATGAGCATATGTAGTATTGCTAAAGATGCTAGCGGGGGTGGGGAGGGTGTATGTTGTAGTGAAGTATTCTTTTTGGCTTTACAGTGAACCTTGGCTGATAGTCATGTTTTAAAGATTTCATCTCTTATCAGTGTTTTAATTTGACAACTTGAAGGATTTAGTAGTTCATCTTGTGAGCTGGTCCTCCTCCTCACTCCCCCTACCCCCATCCTTATGCCATATTCTCCTGAAAATGGAGAACTAGTAGGGGATATTATAAAGTGGCAACTTACCAACCAATGCAGACCAATTCAGATGTTTGTTGAGAGCCTGTATTTTTATGAAATTGTCAGTTGTAGTATTCTGTAATATTCAAATGCTTCTGAATTTTGTTATGATTTTTAAAAATCTGAAGTGCTTGCTTGGTTTTTATTTTGTTTCCTTCTGTCACTTCCAGAGATGTTGTAATTTGTTCTATGATTTTCCCCCCTATGGTATAAGGGCATTAGATATCAGTAGTAAGTCAAGTGCAAAAGCAATTTTCTTTTGGAACTAGATGAGTTTTACAACACTAGTAATTTTTTGTCTCTGAAATTACTTTGTTGATTCTACAACAAAATTTGGAAGTCCAGAAAATATGATATAGAATAATTCAGGTTGATTAATTTTATGTTTTCTTTTTAACCTCCTCGGACAGACTAAATAATTAGTATCGTATTTTATGTATCTGTTAACATGTTATCACAAGAGGTATTTTTTTCCCTTTTTTGCTTTTTTGGTTTGCCTCTTCAAGTCTACAGATTTTATGCAATGATTGTAGCTCATGAAATGCATACTACTTTGATCTGTGACCTTTTTGTGGTGCTAATCGGGTTCCTGATATCATTATACCTTGCTCATTAATCATATTTCCTGCAGCCCGTCAGGCAACCAGACAGCCCAAGTCCCTGTTTTCAGCCCTCTGTTGGCAGGTTTCTGCTTTTCCAGATTATTACAGTGCGATACTTTGGCTTCTCATAACCAGAGCCACATCAAGCTGTGTGCTACAATTAAAGTCAGATGGTCCTCAGGTTGAACAGGGATATAGTGTTGCAGCTGTCTGTCTTCCTGGAACAGACCAGCACTAGGAACAGATGATATATAGGACAGTGAAAAATAACAGATTGTACAGTACCAGGTTAGTAGCAGGGGATCAGAACATTAATTAATGGACATACTTATTTTAAATTGATACACAGCTCATAATTTTAAAATACTGTGGCTCACAAATGTTAATTCAAGAAGATAGAATAATTTTTAAAGATATGTGACTGTATTTTGATTGATACTGTGTTGGGAATTCTTATTTTGCTTATTTTTAGTAAAGGATTTTTAGTAAAGAAGTAGTAATTCTGTGGTGAAAGAGCTGATATAATCATTATAGGAGGGTGGTATTTTGCTAGTACTTACCTAAACATTTTCATTTTGGAAGAAATACAGTATTGGGATTTTGGCCAAAGACCCAGATACAGATATTCTGCATGATTTGAAAGTAAAAACTAAAAGATAGATTTTTTTCTTTCATAGGAATTCCCATTTTTCAGGGTATTTGTAATAAAAGTGAAATTGAATGTGATTCTCCATTTTGGCTTGGGTGTAGACTGAAGGTCTTTGATTCCAAATACTACAGAGAAAACAAATGAGCAATAGAATTTGTGAAAAAATGTGAAATTCCTTAATTCATCACTCTTAGTTTAAGCAACTATAGACTGTTAATTCTTTATATAGAGAATCCCTGCATAATTTCAAGAGATAAATTTTATTTAGAAAGCCAGACTAGGGAATAATTCTTTACAAAGATTTTATAACCTGAGATTTTTAAATATTTTGATAAATGCACTAGAATTTAATTTTTTTCTTTATGATTATGTGTCTTTTTTATGATTTAAAAACCATTCTTCTAAAAGAATCCACTGGTTGATCCAAACTGCCAGTGATAATGCTATGGAAATTTTTAAAGAACTCATATTTTAGAGTATTTTCTAAAAATACGCTTTATTTAGGTAAAAATAAGTGAAACTTCAGTCAAACTGATTAAATTAAAATAAAAAGTAATGTTTCACTTAAAGAAACTTGTCTTCTTTCATACCTTGCTCCTCAGTTTTCTCTGTAATGAAAAGAATTGCCCCCAAAATGAACTGTAATGAAAGGCAGAAATGCTAAGAGTTTTTATTAGCATTTGGTTAAGAAGATAGAATATTTTGGATATGAGGATCTAGATGTACTAGGAGTGGTTTTAGGGAGAAGAAAAACTTCTGACGAGAATGTCAGGAACTTCAGTCAACTTAAGTGGTCTTTTGATGCCAGAGGTCAAAGTTTTGAAGAAAGAAAGTTTTAGAGGCCCTGTATGTTAGAAAGTGAAGAAAAGAGGGAGAAGGTGACAGGTTACAGGCCAGTTGATCAAAATTGGATCAAAGGAATGGTAATCAAAATTTTGTTTGCCTAAAACAGAGACTATTTGGAACAGTCTTCTTCCTTAAGTAGCATTATTGGCAGTATTTCTTTGGCAAAGGTTAGGAGTTAATAGCTGAATTAAGATTTGGGTGATCATAGTTTTAACATAAAACCTAGAAAGAAGTTCATGCTTATTTCAAGGATGAAAAAGGAACTAGGGGGTAAGGACTAAAATGAACTTTACTAGAAAAGATAGTAATCCTAAGAATTAGGGTTAGAACTAAAGGGCCACAGAATAAAACGGGAATGAAATAGGAAAAGTCTAGGATAGATGATTTAATGCTCTAAACTTGTGGCATGTAAATTGAATAGTTTGAGACTATTTTGTTTATTCTTTATAGAATTGGTTCTCTAGATTTATGCATACATACATATGTATGTATGTCTGTGTTCGTGTGTGTGAGTGTTGGAAAAAAAAAGTTGGAGCTTGAGAAAGTTCATATTTCCATGACATACCATTTATGACATAGAATGATATAATGGGACTGGGTTGGGGGAGGGGGGGAGAGGGTAAGAAGGAAGAAGGGCAGGGAAGAACATCATTGAATTTAGAGTCAGAGGGCCTGGATTTAAGCCCTCCTTTTGTCATTGTCAGTAAACTATGGGACCTTGACCAAAAGGGAAGTTTTCTATGTATTAGTATTTAACAAAAAAAAGTATTGTTAATCTAAACAAAACAGAATATTTGTAAGTAATGTTTTAAAACATATTTATAGTATTTTGTCTATAATGACCACTTCAAACATTAGTGCTACTTTTCCTTCTACTTCTTTTGAACTTAATCTGAATGTGCATATAACATTTTACATCTATAACATACCCTTTTCTCTGTTTTAAAAACTGGACAGAAATCTCTTTTCTCTTCCCTCAATCCACCAAAAAAAATTTTTTAAACAAATTTATGTAGTCAATAAGTTATTAAAGATATATTTAGTTTTGTACCCTATTATCTCTCTATAATAATAAATATTATAATATATGTGTGTGTGTATATATATATATATATATATATATTATAATATAACAATAAACATGGATAGCATGTTTCATCATCAGTCCTAAATCATAAATGGTCATTATGTTGATCTTAGTTCTTAGAGTTTTAAAAATTGTTTATACTATTGTTATTATTATTTAAATTATTATGGTTCTACCTTAAAGTCTTTATTTTTTGTTTTTATAATATTGACATCATAGTAAAAATTGTTCTTTGTATATTTCTGTATGTTCTTGAAATCATTATTTCTTCATTCTAGAGCAGTAATACTCTTATCACATTCCTATACTACAACTTATTGAGCCATTCCTCAATTTGGGGGCATCCCTTTAGCTTTAAACTGTGTTCATCCCCAAAATATAATAGTGTATTTAATTTTGGAAAGAACCTTCATAATTAGATGGCTAATTAATTTCACCTCAATTCTATAGTTCTATATTGTGGCACTTGGGATACAAAAAAAAAAAAAAAAAGGTTTCCCTATTCTAAAGGAGCTTTTATTAGGATAGGGATAAACTATGTAAATAACTAGCTAAGTAATGAGTGAGTATAATAAGTGAAAGTGATAATGTGAGTGTATAGTTGCCTAATTTGTATTTAGGGATTTGGGAGAGGAAAGAGAGGGAGAGGGAAAGAGAGTGCAGGATAATCTCTAAGGGAAAATTATAGCAACTGGAATAATCAGGAAAAGCATTCTCTAGGTAGGTGAGGGTGAAGGTAGGACTTGAGATGAGAGTTGAAGGAAGCAGGGAAAACTGAGAAAGGGAGCTTTGCAGTCTTGGGTGAAGCCCATGTACAGCCATGAAGAAAGAAGATGGAGTTGAGTCTTCTGAGGAACAGCAAGTAGGCTAGGCTAACATGACTGGAGTGAAGAAAATATGACATAATTAAGCTGGAAGAAGCCTGGAGATGTAAGGATGGTCCAGGTCATGAAGAGCTTTACAAACCAAAAGAGTTTATATTTGATGCTGGAAGCAAAAAGGAGCCAGTGGAGTTTACTGAATAGGTGGGTGCCCTAGTAAGATCTATCCTATAGAAAAGGAAAAGAAGTGTGGGGGTAAATCAAGTTGTCATAAGCTTTAGCCACAGAATTATGGGAAAGGCCTTGAGTGATAATGGCATCTTCAAAGGAGAAAATCCTTTAAAAGCTAAATATATTTAGCAATTAGTAGATATTGTCAAAGTATCCATTATAATGGTTGATGTTTTAGAAACTTTTTAAAAAATATTTCTTCACCTAAAAGATACTCCTAAAAGTTGAAAACACATATATGAAAGGGAAGTATTACAGGCTAGTGAGTTTACTATGTGAAATTTAATTGAAAAATGGTTCATTGCTTTTTGTATATTTGGGGAAATAAGATGCTAATATATCAAACTACTGGCAGCCCTTAAATCCACAAATTTAACTTCTTTGGAGTACATCTGGAAATGTTGTTTTCTTTAAGTAAGAGATGTATAGCTGCTTTATGCAAAACAGTATTTTTGTGCTATTTTTTCAAAAAAGAATATGAATGTATGAAAATTAACTTGTGATAGTGTAACAAAACCCAAGGAACTAAAATTGAATATGTCTTTTGCTCCCATTTTATAGACTTGATCAAATCAAAATTTGATGTAGTGAGAAATTGCTTGCCTTTTGACTTTTGGTGTGTCAATGTTCATCTATTAAAGAATTTTGCTTAATCTAGTTATTCTATGCTGTGCCTCTTTAGCTTCTCTTTCTTCTACCTTAAATGTCAGTCTGTACCACTTGTGAGTACAGTCTATACCACTTATGAGTATAGATTCTTATAATAAGAGATATATTATTTTCTTTTCTGATAAGGAATATAAATGATAAAATCTTGATAGACTTTTTTGTTTCTGTTTTAAGCTTTTTTCTTTTGAGCTGTATTTTAATTTCATTGTTATTTAAAATTTTATTCATCTTTGTAATAATCAATAATTTATTAAATACTAATGTTATACCAGCACTGTTGTGAGTGGTGGAAAAACAAGGGCAAAAATGAAATGGGTCTTGTCCTGGATGAATTTCCATTCTTTTAGGGGAATACTTAGCAGATAAATGCCATGTAATTTTAGACAGGAAGCACTAGCATCTGATTGGATCAGCAAATAACTTCATGTAAAAGGCATTGGAACTGAGGTTTGAGGAAAACTCAAGCTTCTAAGAGTTGTATATTCCTACAATATTAAAATACCTTGAACCAATTATTATATGCTATAAAGGTTTAATTAGATTTTTATTTAATCTCTGATATTTAATTTTGGTTTATGTGATTCACTTTCTCTTTCATGTTGGGCTTTTTGCCTACACCTCTTCCTTTGTTCTGGCTCCTTCCCCCAAATAAATTTCATTTGAGAGCTTTCATTAATTTTAGTTTAGTTGAGATTTTACTATGCTATTTTTTTATTGTTGCATATTTCAATAAAGGTTTATACCATATATTTTCTCTATGTATGTATTAATGAAATAAAGTTCCTTTTTTTGGATAATTTTTTCCCTCAAGAACTGTATTGATTGTGTTTTTTATTATTTTTTAAAACATAAGATCTTTGGGGAATTATGTCAGCTGCCACATTGAAAATGAAAAAATAATATATTAGTCAATTAACAAATGTCAGAATTTCCTTTAAATGTTGTTTTTAAGTATTGTTTAAGTTTAAGCTTAAGAACTTAAACTTAAGTTAAGTTTAAGAACAGTTTAAGCTGTTCCCCAGCTTCTTGCCCTCATGGAAAAGCTCCAGAGAAAAAGGTCATGGATGATAAGAATAATTCTGTCTCATGATTATTTTTTTATTATTATTATAGTTCTTTATTTACAAGATATATGCATGGGTAATTTTTCAGCATTGACAACTACAAAACCTTTTGTTCCAACTTTTCCCCTCCTTTCCCCCCCTCAGATGGCAGGTTGACCAATACATGTTAAATATGTTAAAGTATAAGTTAAATACAATACATGTATAAATGTCCAAACAGTTATTTTGCTGCGCAAAAAGAATCAGACCTTGAAACAGTGTACAATCAAGCCATGAAGGAAATCAAAAATGCAGGATAAAAATCGAGGGATTGGGAACTCTATGTAGTGGTTCATGATTATTTGTTAAAGTGTTCTTGGATTCTAGGTGTTTTGCCTTGACAGGATCACAGGAACATTATTTTTTTTAAGATTCAATTTTATTTTTTTTCAAGTAATAGAAATCTATTTTCTCCCTCTGTTCTCTCCCTAACCCATTTAAAAAGAAAAACTCTCAGTCCATCACTTCTCTTGTCAGGAAGTGGAAAGCATGCTTCATCTTAGGTCCTTTGGAATCATGATTAGTTATCACATTGATGAGATTATTAGTTTTTTGCATTTGTTTCTCTTTACCGTGTTATTATGTAATTATTCTGCAGGCTCTATTTCATTCTTCATCATTTCATAGTTTTCTGAGGTTTCTTTGAAACTGTCCTTGTATTATTTCTTACAAGCAAAATAATATTCTACTACATACAGAATTTGTTCAGCTATACCTCAGTTGATGGACACTGTCTTTAGCTTCCAGTTCTTTGCTACCATAATTTTTTTTTTTTAAGAGTTGGTTTGAGCAATGCATACATGTAGGGTCTTTTCCTTATGTTTTGTTCTCATTAGTGGCATAGGCCCATTAATAGCATCACTGCCACCCACTTTAGTAATTTTGGAGGCATTGTTTGAAATTTGATTTTTAGAGTGACTAGACATTCATTTTTAAGGATTATGTCTTAAACCCAAATCACTCAGGCTTTCATTGATTGGCTAACAGTAGGTCTCAGGCCAAGTCCCACTTGGTCATTGTTTGGGTCCTAATTGGTTCAGCATAGATGGTAAAAATGTAAATAACAATTGTTTCAGTTTTGGCCAGACATCCTGAGAGTCCTTCTCTCCTAGATTGATTTTTTTTTCACTAAGTCAAAAAAAAGGCCATTCTCTGCCTCCTCTCTTACTTAGTCTTAATCACTACTTGGACTTTACCTCAGTCAAAAACTGAGACCTGTTAAAGAACTTAGGTTTAAAAGGCCAAGGTCTCCCACTGCATCTAAGACCATCTCCAGTCCTCTTAATCTGTATTTTGCTCCTAGACTCTGATGAGTCTGGAGAAGAGAAAGTGAGGCTGGTAGCTTTGAACAGCCCTCTCACTTCAGTCTGAGTCATTTGCATGCCATGGTATCGCCTCCCTGATGTCATGATCTTCTTCAATAACAAGGGCAAACAACAATGAATACCTCTTATTCTTGTAGATTTTAATTCACTCCTTATATCTTGGTAAGTTATCATTTACTTTCTAATTTTAATTGGTCTTGTTTGTGCAAAAACTTTATAATGTTATTTAATGAAAGTTAACTACTTTGTTTTCTGTGATCCTTTTTGTCCTTTGGTCAAGAACTTTTTCTTTATCCATTTTTGATTCTCTAATTTGTTTGAGATGTCCCTCTTTTGATCTGAGTATCCATTTGGAGTTTAACTTTATATACGATCTGAGAAGTTGGTCTGTTCCTAATTTTTGCCAGACTGCTTTCCAGGTCCTAAACAGTTTTTCTTTTAGAGTTCTTATGCCAGAACTTGGGGTCTTTGGAATTATCAAATACTTGGTAACTTGGTTACTATGATTATTTTCTTCTGTATTTTTGTGTACCTAATCTTTTTCATTATCAACCTTTCTATTTGTTAACTAGTATCAAATTGTTCTGTGATCACTTCTTTGTAATATAGTTTGAGATCTGGTTCTTCCAAGCCTCCTTTCTTCCCACCTGTTTCATTATTTTCCTTGAGAGCTTGACCTTTTGTTCCTTTAAATGAATTTCAACTTTTTTCTAGTTCTATGAAGTAAGTCTTTGGTAGTTTGGTATAACACTGGACAAATTAATAAATTTGGATAATTTTATATTTTTATTTGACTCTGCCTAAATATGAGCAACTAATATTTCCCCCAGTTATTTAGATAAGTGTTTGTGTGAAATGTTTTCTTGTAGTTCTTGATCTTATAAACATTTAATTATTCTTTCACCAACTAAAAAATAATTCTCCCATAGGATACTGACCTTTATTGTTACAAATACTGTTGATATACATGTGAACATAGTTATTCTTCTATTGTTTTAGAGAAATGATTAGAATCTTAATTCAGTTCCCCCATTTCTTCTAACATCAAAATAAGTATGGTGCCCCTTTTTATTAGTGATTTATTCAGTATTTTATCAGAAATAAACAGAAGGTTTACAAAATGCTCTTCATACATTATCATATTTGACCCTATAAAGTAGCAGCTTTATAAAAGTCCTGTGGGTATTCTCCATTATTCTCTTCATTTCTACAGATTAGCCCCTGATGATCAGCAATTCACAAAGACACCTACTAAGACATTAGAAAATTATGCGCAGGTGAATTTCAATATTGATGAAATCCCAGACTCAGTAGTATTGCTGTGCTTTTCATATGATGTACAGAAAGTCTTCTGCCCAGTGAGAAACATGTGAATCATCATTTCCTTATATCACTTAGAGAAATGCCGTGTTTTTAATTATTTTCACTTGTAGCTCATGTATTGTAGGAAATTGTCAAAATCAAATAAACACTGTTGCCTGTTTAAGTAGTCATAGTGTTTGCCTCTTTTATACCAGTAGCTCTCAGTTCTTATATTATCGTCCTTATTAAAAAAATGTTGAAGTTGGAAAACATATCATAGAACAAGAGGAGAAGAGATTTTCCTTCTGCCTCTGCCACTAGCTAATTTTTTCATCTCAAGTAATTAAATGTCAGTCTTCTTCTTGGTCTCTGTTTCCTCATCCCTAAAAGAAGGAGATTTTGGACTAGTCTCTGATATGGCTTCTAGTTTTAACATTCTGTGATCAAGTGGAAAAGAGTTCATCCTATTTAAAGTTAGAGCTAGTTGTGATGAAATTAGGTGACTCAGTATATGGGTTCTCTAGACATGGGCTTTTTGGTCCTGGATTAATTTTCTATTGTCACCAACTAAAGTTAGAGAAAGAAATTGATTTCTCTTCTAGAAGCTATTAACTTAATAATCTTTATCTATTTTCTTTTCTGCCTGAATAACTCTTTCCTGTCATGACCACTGTAAATACCACACACACAGTTAATTGACATTCATTCAACCAATATTTATTCAGTTCAGTGCAATGCACACTTATTAGGCCTATGTACCTATGTACAAAGTAGGGAATTAGAGAAGCAAAACCGAAATCAAAAAACAAATACAATTCCTGTCCTCAAAGAGCTATTGAGGAGACATAACAGGCATGCCATTAAATATAAAGAAATGTAATTTGAAGAGGAGGGGAACAAAAGGCTGAATGGCATCGTTTCAAAGATGTTAATAAAAGATTCTTACATGAAGTGAGAAGTGAGAGGTTAGACCTCAAAGGTGCAATCCCAACTCTTAAGATTCTTATTTATATATTCTTTAATTTAGGTTAGAAGATACTGGAAAAGACAACATAAAGAGACCCCAGCAAAGCATATATGTATTTTCATATAGCTGAGATTGCAGGTGAATTTGAGAATAAAGTTAACATCTGGAAAAATGAGAAGACACAGTAAAAGAAAACTCACCTCCTGGTCTCTAGTTTCAGAAGGAACTCTATTTATGCATGACAAAAGCCTTTCTCCACATGAGAAGTTTCCCACTTGACCTGTCTCTTCTAGGGTGATAAGTGGAGAATGGGAGCTTCTGTACTTTTAGTTTCATCTCCTAGGTAGAGTTCCCACTTCCTACCAGATTACTTGAAAGTGTATTTGATCTGCTCCTATGGGTTGTATAAATCCTGCTGAACCAAACAATTATCCCCCATTTCCTTCTCATACCTAACAATGCTGTGATATATTCCCTTTCTATCCCTGTAGCAATTTGGGTGCCACCATTAGATATTTAGGGTGCTCTTCAGATTTTTCGAGGGTTCTAATGTTATACACCCTAAATATGCCCCTTTTTTATTCCACCAGTTTGCCGTTTTGTGGAGGGGTACCTACGGCCTGCATTGTATTGCACTAAATCCAGGGAAAGAGAAAAGTGGTCATTTACGTTGATAGATAGCTTGAAAAAAAAAATAAAGATCCTCTCATTGACCCTTTCAATGGTTCTGATATTAATGATGTTAATATTTTATTGGAAGGAAAATGAAGCTCAAGAGAAGAAGTGACTTTGCATTATAGTCATAGTCTCAGAAGCAAGAGTTTAAACCGGGGGTCCTCCTGACTCTGAGCTTCTTCCCCATCTCTTCATCCAGGCTACTTCTCAGATAGAGGGTCCTTTCCTCAAGGCATTTTCAACATGATAGAGGTTAGAGTAACCCAATCCTACAGTTAGGAAGATCTGAGTTCAAGTGCCACTTCTGAAACCACTGGCTTTATTGCCCTGGGCAGGGTCTTCCATTGCCCTCAGAAACTATGAATATAAATTATAGAACACACTGATCTGCTTTCCAAGACAACTTTTCTTTATCATTTGTGTCCCCTATACTAATGAAATCACAGTTCCAGTTAAAATACATATGTATATGTGTATGCAAAATAATAGATTATGTTAAATGTTTAAGAGGAATGTAAAGTGTATGAAACAGATGAGGGAATGATTGTTCTCAATGAACTAGATTTGGCTGGAAAATATAGAGGACCTGAGATCCAATCATCTATGAAAAGGCAATAAAGCTATTTTAGAGCTAGATTGTAAAATATTTTAACTTTCTAGCTAAGAAATTCGTACTTCTTTCATAATATAATTGAATAATTCAGTAACATAAGTAGATCTGAATGCATTAGGAAAGCTGATTCATTCAACAAATAGTTATTAGACATCCACTGTGTGCCAGTAATTTTACTAGGTGCTAGGCTACAAAGACAAAAACAAAAGCAGCCCTTGACCTCAGAAAGCTTATATTCTGTTGTGTACAGAGATAAATAAATATAAACTGTATACAAATTAATATAGGAGAACCCTGATGCTTACCAGAAATTACAAAAGGTCTTGTGTAGCAGGTAAGCGCTTGATTTGCAATTAGCCTTTGCTAATCAATCATTTTTTGATGGCGTAGGTGGGAAAGGAAGCAAATCAGAGACATACTGCGGATAGACTGGAGTCTTTTTATAAGTAAGGATGAAGAACTTTAGGAAATCCTCAATTAGCTAAATGATGGTTCAGGAAACAGAATTCAGTCCAACTTGGATGGGTCTTAGAGAGCTTGAAGTTAGGTAGTAGTGCAATTCACTTCACAGGACATTCTACAGCCAGGTTTTTAAGTTTTCAGACATTCAGACATTGGTTAATCATGGATCATGTTAAGCCCTGGAGGTACAAAAAGACAATAGTAAGACCTTCCTCGGATGAGCTTCATGAGAGGAGTATTTTTTATATGTAGAGATATTATGGAGGAGTAATGACACCTACCTAGAGCCCATAGGTGACACTTAAAGTGGATAATGGGGAACTGCTTCAGGGAGAAGTGTGAGGATGTTTGAGGCCTTAGAAACACAAGCGTAGCAGCTTTACTTAGGGTCTCCTTGCGCTCAGCACTCTGGGGAGAGCATGACAGTTTGTAAAGGGACCCTAGCCTATGATGTTTGAGTTAAAAACATCCTAATAGCTTCTCAGCATCCCTTAGTTCCAAAGATTGTTTTACAACCAAAGCACCTTCAATATTCCTCAACTCCCAGAGAATTGTAGAAAATGTTTGCGATTGTTATTACTATATCTATAAAGTAAATATCATCTTGTAAAAGCCAGTAATGCCAAATGATTACATGGAACTGGGCTCTAAATTGTGAGGGACATTGGCAGAGGAAAGAGATACTCCTGAGGGTACCCTCGAATTCTGAGGGGCAGGTGCAGCTTCTTGATCCTTAGAGAAGGGATAGAGCATATGTGATACCTCCAATCAGGACAGATTTCCTATAGGAGGGGATGCTTAAACTGAATCTTCAAGCTAAAGATTCTAGGAGACAGAGGTGAGGCAGGATTTTAGACATGGGGGAAAGCCACATAATGGAGGTAGGATGCAGTGTCCTGTGGGAAGAGCGAGCTATAAGAAGGCCTGTTTGCACTAGAATGTAAAAAGGGAATGATGTGTAAAAAAGAGGAAAAGGTAAATTTAGGTCAGGTTGGGAAGGGCTGCAAATGCTAAACAAAGGAATTTATTTCTTATTTTACAGGTTATAAAGAGCTTTTAGAATTTATTGATTAGGAAAATGATGTGGTCAGCTCCGACTTTATCAAAATCATGTTCATTTCTGATGCTAAAGAGGACTAAGGACCATTTCTAATCTTTCAGCAAACAGTTGTGGGTTTTAAGCAAATATTTGAACTAACATTACATGTAAATGCCTCCCTCTCTTTATATGTTCGTTATCCTGCTGATGAGGGGCACTTCTTCCCACCCCAAAATTATACAACTAGGTTTGTTTAGGAAATATTGGAATGGAAATCAATTAGAGGGATGGAACCATTTAAGAAGTTATGTTAAAATAAGAAATAATGAGGGTCAGAACTAAAATAGTGACATTCACTCGGAATAGTTAGGAAAGGATTCATGTAAGAGAAAATAAAGTTAAAATCAACAGAACTAACAAATATGACTTCGGCATATTGACAGGGAGGAGAATAGTACAACTGGCAAATAAAGAACTCGATAAGAGGACCCAGGTTTAAGAGGCATACTGTTGAACTTAATTTTACATATGCTGAGCCCTAAATATCAATGAGACATCCATGTAGAAATTCATTGGAGATAGTTAGAAATGCCAATCTTAAGCATGGAAGAATAGTCAGTACTAGAGATGTGGAAATCATCTACAATCCATTGACCATTGAAGATGTTCCAGGAATAAATGTGATCACTGAGGATGTGGGAAAAGAATGTCAATGACAGAGCCTTTGAAAACCCCTTTTGAGGAACTGGGCCTTTTTCAGTCTTCCATCTTTCTTGGCCTCTTTTCAATATCTGGCTTTTTTAATCACCGCATCCTCTTCTCTTCTCTGGATTTCTCAACGCTGTTCTATCATGGTTCTCCTATTAGCTTGATGATTCTCAATGTCCTTTGTAGGTTCACAATCTACATCTTACCTTCCTTATTTTATGAAGAAAGGTTTAAGGGTTTTAATGTACTTCCGATTCAATATGAATTAATCATGGGAAATGGCCACCAAAAATAAAATCTGAATTTACAGTTATAGAAGTAGGGAATGATAATTCATTTATATTTCTATTCTATTTGTATCATATCTGGAATGTGGTATTCGGTTCCATACTCCACATTTTCAGAATGTCATTAATAATCTAGTGAGTGTCTAGAGTCAAGTTTGCTGAAATCATTTCCTATGAGGATGAGTTGAAGTGCCTATGGATGGTTAGTTTGAAGAGAAGACAGGGGGAGGAGGGAACATGACAGCTACCTTCACATATTTGAAAGACTGTCACATAGAAGCAGCATAGATTAAACTTGTTCTGCTTTGACCCCAGATCAAAGCTTCTTAAAGTGTAGGTCACCACCCTATATGGGGTCACATAACAATGTGTGGGTCATGAAAAATTTGGCCCCAGTAAAAGGTATCAAATATTCTGCTAAGATTTAATTCTTTAAAAATGAGCTCATCCATGAGCATATTTTTAATAAGTGGTAAAATTACCCATATATCAAAAAATTGTTTTGAAATAAATTTCTTTATGATTTATTATCAGTAAATGTTTGTATATCTCTATTTATATACCTATATACCTGCATTCATCTAAAAATTTCTGGGGTAAAAAGGAATTGAGTGGAAAAAGTTTAAGAAATCCCACTCTCAATGATGGTGTTAAGATCAGAAAGTACAAATAGTCAACAGAATCATTTAGGCTTGATAAAAGGAAAAACTTCACAATTAAACCATTCCAAACTGGAATAGATGTGAGGTATTTTTCCCTTTCCTGAGTCTCCAAGCAAAGGTTGAATGACCACTTGTGTATTGTGGAGGACATTCTTCCTCATCTATGGGATAGACTAGGTGACTTGTAGGTCCCATCTGTCTCTGAAATTCTGTGATCTATAACCGATCATTTCCTTTCTCTTTCAGCACAGTTTCTTGTTTGGTTTTTTTTTAATGTGGGGTTAGAGAGGAGTGGGATTTATTAAGTAGTTGCCCTCAGGGTCTCTTGCTGCTTCTACTAAACTGGTTTATGTGCCCTGAGAAAGTAATTACAAGTTTTCTAGTATTCATAAATAAATCTAGGAATAGCACAAATTTGGGGTGGGGTGCAGTTCTGTGTCTTAATCCTATGAATTTTAATACTAATATGGACCTTTATAACTTTATTATGTCTCAGAAAAATTGAAATTAGAAATAAATCATCAATTACAAAATGCAAATAGCACCTTCTCCAGAATAAATAGTAAACTTTATTTTCAAAATTTCTAAAGTTTAACTAAATTGTTTTTTTTTTTTTTGTAATAATATATTTCATGTACAGATACTTGCTTCTGAGTGTATTAAGGTAGATGGAAGCACAACGTGAAAGAGTAATTTATGAGAATTTTAATTCTTGCTTGCTGGCTACTTTGTCCTTTGGTTTTTGCAGCAAATTAAGATTGAAAAGTGTTAAAAGATGATATTTTAAGAATTCCCAAAAGATTATGTGTTTTCTCAAAAGACAAAAAAGAAAACAAATTACAATATTTCTGATACATAGAAGACAGATTAGAATGATAAATGCTATATTAGATACATTGCAATTCAAGCTTTTAATTTATAATGACTAGAACTAAAATAGAAGATAATTTTATTTAAGTTCAGCCCATAATCTCTAAGAAAAATGTAGTCTCAGAAAAATTATATATTTGTTTGGCTATAGTTAAATGCTTTTGATTAATATGTAAAGAAGTTACTGTCTTTTTAATTCTCTTGCCAATTGGGTATTGAGAGGGCTTCAAGTCTTTATTTTTTTCTATACAAGCCCAGATTTTCTTAAGTTTTCAGAGTTAAATCCTTTTTTTCTTTACAACCAATTTGCAGAATAAATTTCTATTTATTGCACTGTGATTATTAGCCCATTGGGTAGCAGAAAGATAGCAAACATTTCCCTGCAGTGTGTTATATCAAATACTTAATTTCTCTTAAGTATCAAGACTGGGTAGAGCCTGCCCGGTTTATCTGAAGCTGCCAATTTTCCTGTGGTTCCTTTATTTCTTTATCCCTTCCCTCCAGCTGCTACTTGCTGCTCTCGCTGTACTTGCCCTCTGGCTCAGGGGATGGAGTACTTGGCTTCCCCTGAGGCTCCTGTTAATGTTTCCTTTTTACTCTGCTGGCTGGGAGTGCACTTGGCATCTTTACCCTCAGACCTCTCCTCCCCCTCTTTTCAGACAGACATCAGGCACTTAAGTAGCACTCTTAGCCTTCACCAGAATCAAGAGTTGCTTTCAAACCTTCATTTCTGGTCTAGTAACTCAGCTTATTATCCCAAGGGAGCCTAGCTAAGCCAATTCTCCTCTCCTACCTTTCTTTTTTTTCTTCCATCCCTTTCCTGAGGGCTCCTTTTTTATTTTCTCTTTTTATCTCAACTTCTCTCCCTCTCTTTTCTTCTACTTCTTTTGGTATTTTAGATACCATTGATTATTATGTAGATGTGTGTAGGGGAAAGCCTTTTAAAAAATAATAAATTTTAAATGCTCTATTTAGACTACAATTAAATCAGGCCTTAGTTATACATATATAGTTTATAATTTTTCTGCTATGATTTTTAAATTTGGCTTTTATTATCTATTGTACAAGTTTGTGCATTGTGATTTTTGCCTCCAGATACAAAACTTTAGATTTGTAAAACCAAATATTAACCAGGTTTTATATAAATCACTAATTTTGATCTGCCTTTAGCAATAAGAAGGGCAAGAAATTCTAACAAACTGCAGCAAATTGAGTAGTGTGTGTGAGGAAGAGCTTTTAAAAATGTTCATTGAATGAATATTTTGAATAAGACAATTTTCTCCTCAAACCTGCAAAATAACCATATATATATATATATTTACATGTATTAGTTTTTCATTTTTCAAGCAATAGTGTGTACACAAATTTCAGAAATTCTTAACATACATTTTGTGACCTAGGGATTAGAAAATAATGTTATCTGCTAATTAGGAGTCATGACTAATGAGTGTATTCTGATGATCTTAGTCATTAAGTGGTCTAAATCTACACTTCTTTTGCTTAGAGGACTTAAAGGACATTTCCAGATGAGTGCATTGGAGAGAAAAATGTATATAGATCCTAATTTATCTGAACTGAATAAATTCTAATTCCTTTATTTTGAGAAAAGTACAAATTTTGTTTTGAAAAATGTTAAACATCCCTTTTTGCAATTTTCTCTAATTTCCTCTTCCATTTCAATCCTATTCCCTTTCAAATGCATTTTTAAACCTCTTCATTTTGAGATCAATAAGCCTAATTTAGGCTTTTCAGTACTATTATTTTCAGTAAGAAGTTATTCCTTAAAAACAGAGGATGTCACATTGGAGATTTAAATTTTTTTTTCAATTATCCATCATTTATTTTTTTCTCCCTTTGACCCACTGAAAAGGACAGTAGAAAAAAGAAACTTACAAATATATCATGTAAACAGAGTTAAGTAAAATAAATTCCAATATTGGCCCTCACTGCAGATTTTTCTAAAGCTAGGGTTCTCCTATAATTAAATGTGGATCTATTTTAATTATTTAAAGAAGCTGAAGTACTCTACATAAACTGTTAGCATATAGGAATCTTTTTTTTTATTTTAATATTTCCCAAAATGTTTTACATATCACTTAGTCCTTTGAATTGTTAAGATTTTCAGATCCCTAACCTATGTTCTTCATGCCATATTTAATCCATTTTTCCCTTCTGTATGTAGGAAGTAGAATAATAATTGCTCATATTTATCTAAAGCTTTATAGTCTTTATGCAAAACTATAAAGAGATAGTATAAAACTATAAAGAGGTAGTAAAGCATTATCATACTAATTTCATTTTTTTCAACAAGTATTAAGAGCCTACTGTTTGCACAACATTGTGCTAAGCACTGGGGAAAATACCAAGTTTAAAGAAAAGGGTAGAGTCCTACCCTCATAAAAATTATAATCTAATAGCACATTATGGCACAAACATAGATAATCGTGAAATGCAAATATATAAGTACTTATAATAGAAGGTTAAGAAATAAAGTGTGCAGGATCTGAGAAAAGAAATTGTTACTTATAGAAGGGGTAGCTTTTAGCAGATAGCATTTAAGGAGAAGGAAAAAGAGGAACAGGAAAACTTTCCAGGCTTTGGAAACAGCTCGGGGCCTGTGGGGAAGGGAGAAGGGTAAGGGAGAAGCAGAACTGGAATGGTAAAGGATGAAATAAGGTAAAGGATTGTATAGTCTATCTGGAGTATCAAGTACATGGAAAGGAATAATATGACATTAACCTTTGATGAATTAGAATGCTAACTTATATAAATTAGAACTCATATAAGTTATAGGAATTCACAGAAGATTTCTATATAGAGGAACAAGATAAATATGCATTTAATATAGAATGAAAAAAAATTTAAGTCTTTGCTATGTATGCTACATACTAGGAATACAAATAGAAAATTTTAAAAGATAAATGAAAAAATAAATGAAAACACATTTGTTAAATGTTTATTAGGACAAAAACATTATGCTAAGCCCCAGAGATATAAATAAGGCAGTCCTTGCTCTCAAGGAATGTATATTTTAAGGAATGCTCATATAAGGAAGATTTCAGTTGCTAGTCAAAGTCCTTAGAGGGACAAAAACAGATGGCAGCTAGTCTTTTAAAATACCCTTTCTACTGATAAAGTCATATCTCTATCTGATGTTAAACCATTTGATAGTACCAAATATGTTGTTGGCTGGATTTTTTTTTCTGAATTTTAAGGACTGTGCATGCATATGTTCTCCATAAAGATTGCTTCCCAGCATAATGGCTGCCAAAGCTGGGTTGTGGAAGGTAGGATCTATAGTCTTGAGAGAGTATGTAGCTGCTTTTCCCAGAGTTTTAGATTTACTTGTTCAGCTATCAATGATTGGCATTGCTGGTGAAAAGTTAGGTAGTCATCTTCTCCACAAGGATTACTCCATTTAGTGATGGTTTGTAGGGTCCTGGCTTAAACTGGGGTCTTTAGGGGTGAAGGGGAGGGCTGCAGGGGGAGGTGTAGGGACTGCTTTTTCCAGTGCTCTTGGGTTTCAGTCTTAGACTATCTTCATTGAGATCTGAAAGAAGTAACAATTGAGGTGGTGACAGTGTTTGACTTGCTGGACACATGCCCTCTCTTCTGTCTTCCTCCAAGTCCCTTGATGCTTCAGATAGGCTAGTTTGTCCAGATGGAGGAAATAACATGTCTAGAAAAATTCAATTTTAAGACTTAATGGAAAGCCCTTCCTAATGAATGCTATATTTTAGGACATAGCAACAAGGTAAACAACCAGATTCTATGGCCTTGGGAAGGGATGATCTAGAAGGATTTGGATGGGTAGGGCTGTTGAGGAAAGGAGCTCTTCTGTAATTTTGGAACTAAGACATAGTAATCTTTGGTTTAGTGGGACCTAAGTTGGAATGGCTGAAGAAAAATTAAGGAAGCTTATTCTTGTAATTGCATGCTGGATGGATTAATTTGAGCAAGAGAAACACTTGTTCACAATGGACTGCACTGGTCATACAGGACCTATGGTAGGGAGAAAAGAAGTGGACTTTATATTTAGAGAACATAAGACTTAGATGAAAAGTTGAGAAAAACTTGAGAAAGCAGTTAATGACAGAGAAAAAGTAGACATAGAGGTTAGAGAACTAAGAGAATATCATGTCTCTGAAGCTGAATCAAGACTTAGTCAGCAATGTCAAATTTGTGAATGTTGATTGTTACTAAAACATTTGAAACCTGTCCTGCATAATTTGAAGATGGTTCTGTTCTTTTCATTTTGAGTGAGACCAAAATATCTTTTCCACAACTAGTCCTGGTTCAGCACTTAACTAATTATGTTGTCTTTCAGTTAAATCTTAAGACTCACTTTCCTCATCTGTAAAAATAATGGTAATATTGTGTTGAGTACAAATTATCTCTTCTGTCTATAAAATTCAGTGCAAAACTTTGAATTGAAGTTTTCAATGCTCTTAAAGAAATCTTTTGCAGCTCCTAATTGCCTCTATTCCTTCTAGGCTGCCTGATAACTTTGTTCAAAACAGCCACCCTGTCTGTCTCTGCTACCTACAAAGTTGGTCTGTACTGGTTAATTCCCAGCATTCCACATCTTGAAGTTGTTTTCAATATCTGGAGTTCCTTTAAGAAAATTGCCTTTTTGAGCATAAATCCACAGATTTCCTTTTTAGCAATTGATATATTTTTTTTGAAATTTTAGAGCTTTCAAAAAATAATTGAAATTATTCTTTAAAATGGTTATGCTTTAGTTTTTCTCTTAGAGCAGAATTGATTCACATGCCAAAAAAATAGGTGGTTAAGATAGAGAGGCAATTGTATAAGGCAGTAGTTACTGTATTTGTAAGCTGTCAAATAAAAGAGGCAAGCAGTCTGTATCTTCGGCAATTAAACCAATTAATAAGAAGCTCAATGTAGTGAAGACAGCACTGGATTTGAAGTCTGAGGACCATAGGTCTGTCCAGTAGAGTAACAATAGCTTTTTCTCAGCTTCTCCATTTGTAAAAAGACAGTCTTGATTAGGTGATTTCTAAAGCCTCTTCCGTCTCTGAAGCTGTGATCCTATTGAACTCTATTTTGCAGTAAATAAATATTTGCCACCCAGCTGAGTTTACCCAACAGCAGATTAAAAATGAAAGCGTGCCAACTAGAAAACAGCCACCTAAGACCCAAAAAGTGCCTGAGTACTTGATATTGAAATAGTCTGTTGCTGCTTCTAATGCTTAGTATGGGTTTATGCTTTCCGCAAAAATGGAACCTGACTAATATAAATTGAGAGGTGTGGCCTTTTTTTGAGGGGAAAGAGTTGAAGCAGGTGACTGTTAAATGAGCTAATTCAAGTTCCACCTGGTCTACACATGGCAAACTGCCTAGGCTCAGACAGTTTTGTTATAAAGAGAACATTTAAAAGGTCTAGGATTTTCTCCAAACTTTGTATCAATGGGCCAGTGGTATGCAGTTGTGTTTAATTACTTGTGTTATTTACAATGTATTCTGGTATAAAGCCTGACCTTTGATCTCCAAAATGGGCACATGTCGTTTGTAGGAAGCAGGAAGTCTTGGGGCAAGTACCTTGCAGCTCCGTTTGTTTTACTTAAGGAATATGACTTTTCTCTTCCTCTTCCACCCTTCCAGAATTGAATTCTGCTCAATTGGATTTTAAACAAGTCCTGGATAACTTCAGCTGCTACATGTTGCAGGGATACTTTAATTTGCTTGGTAGACATGTTTACTGTGTACTATGCAGTTTATGGGTATTGTCATAAATGAGGTAATCTTGCATCTTGGTTTCCATTTGTGAAACACTAGATGAGTTAATACAGCTGCACTTTTTTGTTGCCTGTGTATTGGTGGACAGCATTTGGACATGTACATCAGAGTAAAGTGTATAAACTATTTCTACTAAAAGGGGTCATGCTTCTGTTTGAGGTGTTTTATCTGACACTGATGAAGAACACATTTTACTAACATAAAAATAATTTTCTTTGCTAATAATAATATTTTAAGTATGATGATATAAAATTCATAATGAAAGTTGTTTGTACCAACTAGAATTTCTTGGTGTCTGTTAAATATAAACAATTATGTCCAGGTTACTTTAATTTCCTTTTCTTAAGAATCTTCCTTTGTATTTTATTATAAATTATTTTTGAAGCAAAAAGATTATTTCATGCATTTAAATTAAGGATGTGTATGTTGTGGTTTTTAAAAATTTGTATGACTGAAAGGAAAGCTGCTCCATTATTTCCTTATATAAGTATGGCAGTGATTTCAGTGGGAAAGAAGGAATTTATATTACATTTGCATGATCTTTTATTTGATTCCCAACAAAACAATATTGAAGAATAAATTAACAGTGAAAGACAATTTTTGAAAATTATTAATCTGGTATTTTTGTGTTTGATATCTAATCCCAAATTTCTGTACTTGAACATTTTATATTAAAATGAAAATTTGTGAATTTTTTCTTTTTCTCACTGCACAAATGTTAAGATGTCTAACTCTTTTTTTTTCCTGCATGTTTCACTTGCCTATAAATAACCAAACGAGAGAGTCAGAATATTTTGAACAGAAACCTCCAAATGATAGTATACACAGACACAGCTAATTGGCACCAGTTTTAATAGTAAATTAATACATCATTCATTTAAAATGAAAATGTTTCTAGCAAATATCTTTCCCACTGAGATTCCTTCTATGTGTGCTGGCTAATTAGAAAAGCTATATTATTTGTAGATATTTGCAGTATTATGCTGTTTATGCCCTGAAAGTTGGCAGTGTTTCCATTGTAGATCTGCATGTTCATTTATTTCAGGGCAGAAAATTAATTTGTAGTAAGATACATTCTACACTGGATGTGGTGTTTTTCTTTTTCTTTTCTGATAAATAATTGGTCTGAACAAGTTATCTGCTGTATATTATAAAAGTTGTAGAAGAAAATAGTTTGTAACATGTTAGCAAGTTATTTCCTCTGTCCCAAATTTAGCACGTGCCTTTTTATCTTAAGAATTTTGGACTGGTCTAATATATGAACAATCGAATCAGAAGATTCCATAATCAAATTTAGTATGATTATGCTGTATTTTGCAAACTGGCAGGAGAATAAAAGGTCACATAAATAGATCTGAGAGAAAGAAAGCATCTCTTTCCCCCAGATCCTGTGCTTTGCAATAAATAGCAGCCACAGCAAATCACTGTGCTATGCATGATCAGATCACTATTCCCAATCCTTAGGAAGGTTACCTTCTACTGGGAGGAGGAATAGATATGGTATAAAAACAGAAAAGCATAGAAAGGATAATTTGAGGAGAAAGAGAGAGTGCTAACTAGGAGGGGCGTCATGAAAGACTTCCTGTAGGGAGTGATTCCTGGGCTGAGCTCTGAAGGGAACTAGACTTTCCTTTCAGTTTATCAACAAGCACTTACTGTGTGCCAGACACTGTGCCAAGCCTTTGGGATACAGGGACAAGCACAGAATTGGTCTGCCACCTTCTCTCCTCCTTGGAGCAACCCAAAATCTACTTGGGCCCCTTGAGGGCCTGAGAGGAAGAGTTAGATTTGAAATAAGAATTGGCATCTGCCCCCTGCCCATAATCTCTGCTGCTGGGAATCCTGAGGTAGATCCATCCTTTGAGTCTGGGAGCTCTGAGCCGGAGGCCGGCCTAGGCCATCAGGTGTCCTAACCATATTCCATTGAATTTACTACCTAGGTGAGATAGGGTCTAGCAGTCCAAAAATAAAAGAATAAAAGAAATAAATGAGAAGATTTGGAACTTCAGTTGGAGAGGAGGATAGCGTCTATAAGGATTAAGAAGTTTGCCCAGCAATTGTTGAGGGCCAGTGAGATTAGATACATAACATAAGTTTGTAATGGATCCAAGTCAGCATGTTTAAGTAAATTTCTCCAGCACCATTTAGCAACCTGAGTAACCATAGAGAAGGCAAATGGTTGAGTTTGGGAAGGCTTGAGCAGAGATTAGAGGGAAGGGCAAAAGATTAGTATTTGAGAATAGTATGTAGTTAAACTGGTTAACAATAGGGTCAGAATTGAAGAAAATGAACCCAGAGCAAATATGAGGAACAGGGCCCACTTCAGTTTGACTGAATCAGATGGAAACGTAAATTGAGAAATATTTAACAAAATATGTAAAAATGCAGCAAAACAAATAGCATTAATATGTGGTTTTTAAAGTCAATATCAGGCATCCTTATGTACAATTTAGTGGCCTCTGTTTCGATTGGAGTTTGATACTACTGGCCTACCCCACTGAGGGGATAGAGTGATTGGAAGTCAAGGTGAGCATAAAGAATGTGTTTTAAAAATAGACTTAGAGCACACCTTCAATTAACTGTGATATACAGATCAGTCAGTCAAGAATTTATTAAATACCATTCCTTCATGCTAGGCACTGTATTAGATACTGAGGTTACAAAGTCCAACAGGGATTAGAATATTCTGATTAATTTTTTTTCAAACCAAGTATGAACCCCCAAATTCTTAAAATTTCTACTCATGGTGAAATTTTCTAAAACTATGTTAATGTCTTCCTGTCTTAGTAACTAATAATAAAAATAATTTTATATGTCTTTTATAAATCATGCTATTCAAATATCTCCGGTTAATTGTTTTGAAGCTAAATTCTCATGGTACAATATTGAGAATGTACTCTGTATTCATGTTTAGGCTGATACCTGTTCGAAGTTCAGGTATATTTTTTGTTTTATTAAATGCTTGATGTTATGTAAAATGTATGGGATTGCCTGTCATCTAGGGGAAGGAGTAGAGGGAGGGAGGGAAAATTTGGAAAAATGAATACAAGGGATAATGTTATAAAAAAATTACTTATGCATATATACTATCAAAAAAATTTATAATTATAAAATTAATTTTAAAAAAGTTTTTCTAAAAGTTCGCCTAGTCCAAAAATACTATTAGTAAACCCAAGACCTCTTCAAATAAACTTCACTACCAAATCAAATTCAATCCAAAGTTCTCATGTGCCTGGCCTCTTCCTATAAAACTATTTTCAGAGAAATCAAAATGTCATAGTGTAGAGGGCCACAGATAGTGGGGAAATTCTGAGTGAGCTATAAGGGTATATAAGGCTGAGAGAATTTGGAATAAATAGACTCAATGTTTGACCATCCATGTGAGTCCTACCTCTTCTCTTCTCTCCTCTTCTAAGTCCAAGGACTTGGGCTGATATTGAGGTCCTCCAGAGAATTAGTCCATATACAACATCATAGAAATCAAAACTTGGACTAATTTCAAAACAACTTCTAATTCAAATCTGAAGTACACTAAAAATTGCAAATCTGTTATTCACAGATCAATGCAACATTCAGATTCCATTGAAAAAGTCTCAGCCTACAAAGTCATTTCAGAATTTTTATTGACAGTTCAGGACAGAGATCATATGAAAATAAATTCAGCTTCTATGCCTAGAAAGAAATGAAAAAATGAGGCAATTTTAAAAATTATTCACGGAAAATAAAAGCTGTTTTTAATATAATGAGATATTTGCTCTTATCATTTTTGCTGGATATTTTTTTTTCTAATAAATACTTTAATACACTTGAATTGGCATGTGGTTCAGTGGAAACTTAAACAGTTAGGCAACATATTGCATTAGAAAGGGCACTGGATTTATTGTATGAGGATACAGGGTCAAATTTTACCTTTTCTTTTTAATAGTTATATAATTTGGGGCAAATCAGTAATTATATTTTTTTATATTTTTAAAGATCTTATTTTATATAATATAGTAAGAAATTATCTTCTTATATGTACATATAGCCTAGCTATGTCACAAATTATTATAAATGCAAAAATTCACACAAAAATTACCATGTAGCTTAAAACAAAAAAAAATGCTCAGAAATGTTTGTATATGCTAACAATTCCCATACTTGTCTGCAATATTAGTCTCACTGAAAAAATGACAACAAATATTATTTTATATGTTACTAATAAAATTATCAATTGCACTAAAATTACAAGAAAAAAAATAAATGCTTGATGTTAGTTTTTTTTAATGGTTTGCATCATTTTCTTGCCAAAAACTTCTATGTAATTGAAGATTGTGATTCATTTTATTTTGTTCCTTATAAATGTAGGTAATCTTTGCATTTGTTATTATTTCTTTGTTAGGTTATAAACTACTCAATCTCAGGGACTCTGCCTCACTCCATTCTGAGTATTTTAAAGCAGCTTAGTACCCTCTTCATATTCAGTTGCCAGATGATTATGATCTTGATCCATTTCTTACAGACTGAGAAAAGAAGGTATTAGGGCCAGAGAATGGGCAAGTAATTGTTGGGGGAAATTCAGAGTTGAATTCAGAGGACAGCTTGCTTTCTTTTAAATACTGTATATACAGGCTTATTTGCTTATTGGTATATTTAAATAAATATGTCGGGTGCAGTAGAATATAATGCTAGTTATTTTTTTTCCCCTCAAAATTCAGGAATGCTAATAACTTTGTTAAATTGTTGCTAAACATTTTTAATGACATAATTCCTATTCCTTTATGTGAAGATTATACATTTCAGAATTGCTCTGGAGACTAGAAATTGAATTTTTCTGTTGTCAGTATGCAGTTTTTCTTATCTTTTCTCTAAATTATTTGAATAAACTTCCTATGGTCTACTTGACCGATACACAATACAATTATAGCCAATATGCTGTTTGACTACACTGCAGAGTTTGTGACGTTTCTACATTTCTTTGGTATGACAGGAACTATATTCCTCAAACTCACAGAAGAGTATATTTTGTTTGAATGTCACAGTTGACATTAAGAAATTCAAAAAATTAAAATTCAATAAACATACCTATTAGTTTCCCCTTGCAGATACCTAAAATAAAAACATTGCATTAAGATTAGTTGTTTGGTAGCTTATGGAGGTAGATTTGATTGTAATTGGATTCTCTATGTTTCCAGCCTTGTTTTCTGTTGGCATTTGATTCTCTTTCCCTTTCTCAATAGCCTCTACCTTGCAGCAGCTTGTCACCAAATGAGAAAGATGCAATTTATACCAAAACGTGTTAGCAGAAGTAATCCTGATAGAAAAAGCAGTATGTTTTATATTGGGCCTATTAAGGAAGTGTACTGGTACATTTCACATAACTTGTTGCTCTGGTTAAGAGTCCAAAATTTACCATAGATTCAACATGTTCCCGATCTAGAGTTGAAGACTCAAAGTCTTTACTAAATTTTAAATGATCTGACCTAAGCTTCAAACAGGAAACCAATAGATGATGCTTTAGAACTATCACTTCCACGTTTATAGTCTTCCTAATGCCTGCAGTTCATACTTTTGAACCCTTCCTAAAAATGAACTCTTGTTTTTCAAGTTAATGTGCCAATAAATTAGGTAAAAACAAAATAACACAAAAATAGATATCCATTGTGCTATTAAAATGGATTGAGGGGATGAGAAAAAGAACCTAAGATAATAAATGTTTGCAATGTATTTAACAACTTATCTTAACCATTTTTGTGCCATGGACCCTTTTATACAATCTTTGTACAACCAATATATCCCTTCTCAGAATAATGTTTTTAAATGCATAAACTACAAATATATAGGATTTCAAAGAAGAGTAATTACATATCAAAATATGTTTTTAAAATGAGTAATTTGGCCCCCAAATTAGAAATCCTGACTTAACTGGTCCTTTTCTTAATAGCATATTTGTTAAATTATACATCAACATGATTAACCCAAGAAGGATGATAAAGTGAAATAGAAACACAACATGAAAATATGAACTAGTTTCCAAACTATGATCTTTATATGTGAATTTATCAATGAATTGTGGTTTTGTTGTTTTAGTTATTTACAGTCTCTCCCAGGATCTCCCTGGGAATAATAATGCAACTGAAAAATTAATTTTAAGCTTTTTAGTGTATTTTGTCAAAGGCTCAAAAAGAGTGCTTCTATAATGAGATATAATTGAAGTTTTAAAAGTTACTCAGTTAGCCTGTATTGTATAAATATGCCTTCCCAGTCCATGCTAATGGAAAAGCATATAATATTCATAAACTAACTCATGCCTAAAAATGATAGTTTAATGAATGAATTGATTTTTCCTTTTTCTGAAGAGGTGTGTAAGAATTTTATCTGTGTTTAAATAAGTCTACTACTAAATACAAACGTTGAATTAGGCCTTTGCTAGGAACACAGATGTAAAACTATGACTATCAGAATTCAGGCAACTTTTTTCTCCATATGGCTCCTTTTCCTCCACAAGAAGTGCCAACTGGAATCTCACTTGTCTACATCAACACAAAAGAGTGGCTGAATCTGGAAACAGCTTCCATTGGAAAGAGTTTTCATCGGAGTATATCAATGGCTAATTGCATAGGAAAACTTTTAATTTGTTAACAATCATTGATCTTTTTTTGCAAAGCAGCAACTTTTAACTCACATTGTTTACTGTTTTATCTTCTCTTAAACATTCTAATTTTTGAAATTTATTGCATGAATGACTTGAAATTTAATTATCATCATTTTTTTATTGATTTTAAAAGTATAAATAATATTTGGCTATAGGTATGTTTTATGTTTTTTTTTCCAAAAAGAATTTGAGAAAGAATACATTTCTGGTTCATTATTCATCCTTTTTTGTGCTTTTTATAGCACTGCATTGTGAAAACTGGGTTAGGACACAAGCAAATTAATTCATTTTGACTGTAGATACTGTAGCTTTTAATAGCTTTTAAATTTATACAATTTTTGTTTAGCTGTCAAAACATTTAATTATATCACGTCCAAAGGTGTAAAGCTGTCAAATAAATCCGAGTCGAGGCATAAACATTTGCTGGGTTACATGTGCTACCACAATGGATTTGTTACTGGGCAGCTCAAGGAAAAACTTTTCCCTTTTTTTCCTTCAAGCATTCACTCAGCAGGTTCAGAACAACATTAGACCAATGAGTTGATGATTGCTTGTAAAACAGCAGGTAGTAATGCCTTCGGCCTTTGTCATTCTTCTTTGTCACATAAGATGAGGAAGATAGTGTGGATTATTTTGATCAGAACGTACCATAAGGACGGTGTCTTGTTGGAAAAGTGCATAGATTATTTTCCTTCCCATCATTTCACCTTTGCATTTCTGTCCCCAAAGTGAACACACCTAGATTCCCCCCCCCCCCCCTTCTCTCCTCTTCTCCTCTCTCTGTCTCCCTCCCAACCCCCAGGGAAAAAGAACCCACTTGGTATTCTTTATAAAGAAGACTTGACAGAGGTGATGGGAAAAGTTCATGGAGTCTAGGAGCCTACATCTTTGTATACTTAAAAGAAGAAGAGAAAACATGGCTTTTGATATAATGCCTTATAACTGACTGATGAACAGAATTATAACTGTATAGAAATATTTTAATTTCGCTTTATTACAAATAGTGAGGCAGACTTGAGACTCACTTAAGAGGTAGAGGGAGTGAAGTAAATTAGTTCTACTTTGAAGCTTTTCTTTTTTCTCCTTTCATAATGAATGGGGAGGCCCTTGAATGAAAGCTGCTTTTCATTAGTGCTACCAAATACCTATTTGAAAGAGTTGAGGTCTAGGAGAAAGGGAAAGCTTCCTTTTTCGAGGAGGGCCGGCAGCTAAACAGCTCTTGGCTTCTCCTTTCCAATCAGGTGGTTTCCCATCAGAGTTAATTACTGCAGTCATTTATTCTAATCACCCTCCTCTTATGGCTAGCTGCATTCTGTCATGGGGTGGCAGCGTTTGAAGCCAGTTAAGTTTGAAAACCACTGCAGGGTACTTGAGACTCATTAGTGAGGCCTATCCATGCCGGGCTCTGGATTTACTCCCTGATTAACTCTGCGTCCTTCCACCGCGCCTTTCTCCGCACGGCCCCTCCCTCCGCGGCCTTCTCCGAATCCGAAACGTTTCCATTAACTCTTGCCTCGCTGTCCCACTCACCGCTTCTGCGCGAAATGTGAGAAAACTCTGGGACTTGTTGCCCTCAGTTCAATCGCATTTAATAGGGAATGTACTTTATAGAGAATGTTTTTAAAAAATGGAAGGTGGCAATCGGCAGAGCTGTTTTTGTGCATCTTTCTATTACGTAGGTAGATGGACGTATGTTCTTCAAGCGTCTGTAGCTGTATGCGTGTAGACGCTCAGTCCACTTAGACGGACGGTCACTTGGAGATGGTCCTCCCAAGTTGTCCGGGTGAAAGGTTTCTTATGCTTTAACTACCCTGAGATTTCCCCAGGGAGGATTTGGTTAGGCTGCTCTCCACACCGGAGCCCGCAGGCCGCCACTTGCCCGAGGCATGGAGCCGGGCCGGTAGGACCTGCCTTCGGATGGATGGCTGGGGAGGCCGCCATAGTCCCCGTGCGGTGCTGGGTCTGGACTCTGAACTCTGATTTCTGCTGCTTTCTGCTTTCTACTTACAAAGCCTTAGCCAAGTCACTCCGGAACGCGATTTGCCCATCTACAAAAGGGAATTTGCCCCCATGACTTCTAAAGTCCCCTCCCACTCATATCCATGATTTTTTTGAACTTGTGTTTCTTTTATGTAAACGAAATGCTCCCCCTATAATAACATGACTGGGGGGGTGGGTAAATTTTTATTCTCTCCCCTCCTTCCCCCACTGATAGTTAAGAAGCCTGAGGCTGGGCAAGGTAAAGGGATTGATAATATAATTGGACTTGAACTCAGCTCCTGGTCCCAAGGATAGCCCTACCAGAAACTCTACTATGTATGCTGTGTCCATAATGGCAGAGAGTGACTTACATGTCAGGGTAGCTTTTATTTATATATATATATAAATATGTGGGGGTGGGGTGGGTGTGCAATATAAAATGGTGTGAACCTAAAGCTGCTAACTTGCTGCTCCATTATCCCCAACCTTGGTTTCATACCATCACAGTGTTTATTCACTCATCTCAGAAGTAGATGAAAAATCTAGCAGTAATTGACAAAACAAAATTATTTTAAGTTCGGGTAAATACTTTCCATTTGAATTATTCTTCTTGTTTTAAAGCATATGCCATGTGACACTTTTAGAGCTTATGGGGATTGCACAATAAAATAAACAGTGAAAAGATTTTGAAATTCTGAAAGACTGGAGAATGACTATGCTAAGAAGTGAGCCTGAATGGAGTGGAGACTACTGAAGCTCCCTTCAGAAAATTCACAACATGTTTCTGCTTGGGAACAATAATTAGTGATGCACAGTCTGAATTCAGTAAGAGACAGGGACTGAATGAAGATTTCTTTTCGCTATTCTCTTAACTTGCGGCATAGTTTGCTTCAAGAAAAGCAAGTAAAATGTGGGTAGTTGCAGTAATTGTTCTAGTTGTAGACTTAGTAGTAATAGCTAGCATTTATATAGTGTAAACTTATATAGTTTAAACTTTTTAAAGATTTACAAACTACAATTGTTACCTTATTTAATCTTCACAGTAGTCTGGAAGGTGATGTGGTGGTGGTGGTTCAGTTGTATGGACTATATGACTCTATTTAGGGTTTTCTTGGCAGGTGTTGAAGTTGTCTACCATTTCCTCCTCCAGTTCATTTTACAGATGAAGAAACTGAGGCAAACAGGGATAAATGACTTGGTCAGAGTCACAACTAGTAACTGTCTCAAGCTGGGTTTGAACTCAGGTTTTCATGATTCCAGTCCTGCACTTTATGCACTGTGCCATCTAGTTGCTTTACTCTAGGAGTAAGGGACTATCATTATCCCCATTTTACAGATGTGGAATCTGAGACAGAGCTCAAGTGACTTGCCTAGAATCAAACAACTAGTAAAAGTAAGTCTGAGGCTGAATTTGAACTCAGGTCAATGTGATCATGGCCAGAACTCTATCCACTATGCCGCCTTGCTGTTTGATTGAACAAATATGAAATGTTTAAAAGTTTCCATATATAACGAACAATTTTTAATCCTGAAAAAGCTATAAATTATTAAAGAAACATTTCTTCTCTAATGAGAGCAATTAAACTTCAGATTAAAAGCTGAAGGAAAAAAAGTCTTCCAAGAGGAAGAGTATAATTTTATTGATGTACATTGGACAACAGACTTTACAGTAAGCTTCATAAATACTTATTAACTCGTCTGATACTTAGACCTTCTAGAACGTTCTGAGCATTGAAGCTGCTTATTATGTTTCAAAAAGTTCCATCATTAGCTGATGATCTGGCCTTTGTGTGTCACTTCCTAATGCTCAATGCATTTTAATTTTCAGAGAAACAGAAAACAGCAATCCTAGAGTTCTACAGCTAAATGGGACATTAATGGTTTTATTATTGATCAGTTTGATTTATTTGGTGCATTCATTTGTATCTATGCTCTTCGTGTTGCTGTAGAACAAAAAGAGAACTTTGAAATAAGAAACTTTATCATCTACTTTGCTTTCTCTCTGTAATCCTTCTCCACAAACCTGAATCATATGGGTAAAAAGCTGTAGACATCTGGTTTGCTATTGCTAGTAACCAGAATCATTCTGCATTTTCTTTAATAAGGCCCTATCTTTGCTAGCTCTGTGCTAATGCAAAAAAGTACCAGGATCAGTTGCATATCTTCCCAAATATGTGCTTCAAGAACAGGGTCTTTTGTGTGTGTGTGTGTGTGTGTGTACATACAGATGTGTATATATAGCCACATGTATGATGATTAGTTCATTGAATAAGAAGAGCTCTTCATATGTTCAAAAATACCTTGACATGAGTTTCTCAGTGCCTCATTACATCTTGGGAATATGGCTGCATTCAGGAAAAAAGATTAAGGCTGGACCACCACTCTCATTCCATTTTATTCAGTGGTCATAGGATTTCATGCATTATATGTACATTGGCATTCATAAACCATAAAAGCAGAGAGATGGAAAAAAAACTTCAGAGATTATCTGACCCTATTTCCAGATCTGTGCCTTTGACTATTGATGATTTTCCCAGACCGACTTTGCCAATTAGCTGCTGTCACCCTAAACAACACAGTTTAGTTAGTAATATATATATAAAAAAATTTGGTGAGATTTATGAAAGCTTTATAGAGATCTCAGTGCTATTCCCTGTACTTTTCCTTTATCTGACATGTAGCAAAGGTTATGTCAACTGTATTGTGTTGTATTCTATGCCTGTATCATGCTGAGAGGGCCCAACTAATGAAGGATTTTAGCCAAGATCTTTTCAGAAATAGAAATCTGCAAGGTACAATAATTGAGTGTATGTTCTTTATTGAAGCTGGTAATAATGGTGGCATCTTGAAAATGATATAGTATTTCTTTGGAGAACCAACATGTAAAAGAATGATATTTTTATAGATATCTAAATAATCCTTCCTCTTCCTGCTTTAAGATCTTAGCAATTATACATTCTTGCAGATCTATAATTCTTTATAGTTCTAAAAGTTTAGTTGACCTCTTCAAAAATTGGAATGACAGATAATTTTTTTCCAGTTTAAGAATTTTTATTATAGTGGTGAAGTTTTTTTATTAAAGCTTTTTTATTTTCAAAACATATGCATGGATAATTTTTCAACATTAACCTTTGAAAAAGTTAATATTCCAATTTTTCTCCTCCTTCCCTCACTCCCTCTCCTAGATGGCAAGCAATCCAATATATGCATATATATGTATACATTTACCTTACTGCACAAGAAAAATCAAATTAAAAAAGGAAAAAATGAGAGAAAATAAAATGCAAGCAAATAACAACAGAAAGAGTGGGTATGCTATGATCCACACACAGTTCCTACAGTGTTTCTCTGGGTGTAGATGGTTCTCTTCATCACAAGATCATTGGTACTTCTCTGAATCCCCTTGCTTTTGAAAAGAGCCACGCTCATCAGAATTGATCATCATATAATCTTGTTGCCATGTACAATGATCTCCTGGTTTTGCTCACTTCACTCAGCATCAGTTCATGTAAGTCTCTCCAGGCCTCTCTGTATTCATCCTGCTGGTCATTTTTTAAGAACAATAATATTCCATAATATTCATATACCATAACTTATTCAGCCATTCTCCAACTGCTGGGCAGCTACTCAGTCTCCAGTTTCTGGCCACTACAAAGAGGACTGCCACAAACATTTTGGCACATACAGGTTCCTTTCCCTCCTTTAAAATCTCTTTGGGATGTAAGCCCAGTAGTAACACTGCTGGATCACAGAGTATACACAGTTTGGTAACTTTTTGCATAGTTCCAAATTGCTCTCCAGCATGGTTGGATCCATTCACAATGCCATCAACAATGTATCAGTGTCCCAGTTTTCCCACATCCCCTCCAACATCCATGACAGACAATTTTTATTGTGTTATCTCAGTCATGTTTTACACTGTGGGTTTATGTTCTCAGTGGAAGAAGCTATATGAACAAGAAAATTAAACTACCTTTGACTTATATATATTATCTTTCTGTAATGAAATACTAAGGAATAGAAAGGAAACAAGCATTTAAGTGCCTACTTTTAGCCAGTTATTAATCACTGGAGACACAAATAAGAAAAAGCCCCTGCACTCTGGGACCTTACAATCTAAAAGAAAAAGACAGTACATAAAAGAAAGCTAAAAAACAAGAGGAATGGAAGGGCTCCACCCGGGAATATAAATATAGTGGTATGGTATCATTCCACATTACTCTGGATTTCTTTAATCTTAACCTTTTACCCTTAATCATACATATGTCTTAAGGGAGCTTTCTGTAAATAGCCTTCATTTGCGAGTCATGAACACAATGTTAGTGCCAGCCTCCTCTAAAGTAGAGGATCAAAACTGGGAACTCTCTCTTCAAGAGCAGTGGCTAATCAGAGGCAGTAATTTATAAAAGACATAATATGGTTTTTATGGATGAAAGGCAGGTGTAATTTGATACTCTGGCTGAACTATCTTACTAGTTTAATTATTTAGCAAGTTTAGAACTTATTTTTCAATTTCCATGTAATTTCATTTTCTTCATTATTTTGTTTTATGTGTTAACTGTGTCTTTCATAGCCGCCAAGTATTTTGATTTGTAAATGGGTGTCAAGAGCATTGGTCCACATAGGATGTCCTTGGCTTAATGAATATAAAAAAGGAAAACAATCTCTCTTCCCCACCACCTCTTATTGTTTGAAGTCCCCCAGTATTAAGCTACATCTGGTAATAAGAATAGATTCCAGCCAGGCCATCTTCAAAGGCTGAAAGCTGCTAATATTTAGCAAATCTCTGTGGACAAACAAATAGGAATATAAGGTGTGTGGGTGTGTGGATGGGTATCTTCCCATCTCAGTTTGGAGCTACTGTCCTGTTACCACAAAAAAATTGTCTGCTAGTTTGTATACTGATGTATTTTGTTCTTAAAGACTAGAGAGGAAACAAAGCATGCTTTTCTAGAACTGAAAGAAAAGTTGGGATATTATAGCTTCATAAAACTAGAGCTAGGAAGCCCCTCAGAGGCCATTCAGCAAGGAAACTGGGGCCTAGAAAGAGTAAGTTTGATGTATCCAAGGCCATGAAGATAGAAAATAGAGGCATGATTTTGGCCCAGATCTGCAGTGTTGTTACTGCTATGCCAGGTTGCCTCTATTTCTTCTTTTTTTTTCTCTCTAAAAACAAGGATAAAAAGTTAATTTTCCTAGTACATAATTTACTTTGAAGTTAATATTATTTATATCTGTCCTAGAAATGAACAAATCTTGGATCATATGGTGAAATTTTAATGTTAAATTGGCCTTAAGGAAAAAATATATAATTTCATCATAGGAGCATCTATACATTTTTGAAATTATCTCTAAAAATGAGGGTTACTCTGCAACTTTGCTAAGTCTTTTAATCTTGCCATGCAACAGTGTAAGTTTTGGTTAAGGCTGAAACTATGAATTTCAAAGGAAACATGGCCTTCAGTGTATAAAATATATAACAGCTGGTTGACTAGTCCATTTAAAAACTGTAAAATAACAATTGGTGAGAATGTTTCTTCTGCCAAAAGATGCACTAGTGCTTGATGGTTATATCAAGACATAATGCTAACTCATACTTTTAGTAATGATATAAATGTAGAAATATACTGTGTACTTCTAGACCTCGAAGTTGAAGGACAGCTTAGGATGACAGTGCTCCATTTGGTGATTTCTCTATCTTGTCTTTAAACTATACTTTTTTTCCCTTTAAACTAATGCTTCTATCTATTGATGAAATTTAATTTTAAATTGTCAGATGCAATTTTTTTCTTCTTCCCATCCACCTGTTTATTCTCTAAATCCTTGATAAACTTTTCCTGAAATTCACAGCTTCCTGTTCTGCTAGTACCATAGTTTAGGAAATTTTTTTTACTATTTGTTTTTTAAAGTTAGAGAAAATATTTTGGCAAATATGGTCCATATTTGTCCCAAGGTCATCATACTGATTAGGAGTTGTTGCTTGCTATGAGTATGATAAGTTCATAATAAGTAAAGCTAAATGCTAAGTAACCTATCAAATCTCTGAAAGTTACAGTTTTACTAGGGTTGTGTTGCTTTTACTTACATGGTTCATCAGAAAGCAAGAAAAAGGTTTGAAAATAAAATGCAAAATGAGTTTAGTTAGTATAACAAACATTGGGTATCACCTTCCCCAGATCCTACTTAGGAAATTTATTTGAGTTTTTGAAATTATCTTTCTAAAATAGGAAATACATTGACTTTACTGGCATCTTTTGTGGATTAAAATTTTGATGCAACATAATTAACAATCATTGATATTTTGTACTTATTTTGCTCTGAAAGATTTTCCAACAGAAGTTACACATGACTTTATATCCTCTTATGTTAATGAGATTTTCCCACAAACACAAAGCCAGCATTTCAAGAGTTAATGTGTCTTATTAGAGGGACAGGAAATCTGGCAACTATTGCAGAAACTAGACCTAATGGTGCACACAAACAATTTGTCAGTCTTCGTAAATGTGAATAGGTATCCACAAAGTGGCTGCTCTTGCTTTGTTTGAACAGGCTAAACTTTTCCTTTTTGGACTTTAAATCTTAGAAGTGAAATATGATCCACATATTCAATCAAAATCATTTAATTCAAAGCATATTTTGATTGGAACAAAGTTGACGTGGAAAGAAACTCTAGAATAAAAAAAAAGTTGAAAGGACTTTATATCATATATTTAGCAGAAAAAATTTGAAACAGTTCTAATTAGGCTGAAAAAAACAGCTTTCTTCAGTGTAAATTATAAAGGTCATATATCAATGTTAAGGAAACATTACCACTAGTGTTTGAAATCCAGCACATGCAAACATAACAGACCAGTTAGTTCTGAAACTTTTTTTTCTTTTTTAGTGGAGGGAAAAGGTACTTCTAGACTCTTTTTAAGGGGAGGGAGAAACTTTATATTATATGACTCTTATTTGAATATAAGATGAAATAATTATCTAAAATTCTATGTTTGTAATATAGTGTTTTGCCAATCAAAATGGCTGTGTTTATTATACTATTTGTGTTCAAGAATTTAGGGTTTCCCTGTATTTTGTATACAAATTGAAATTTAGAGATTCTCATGTTTATTTTTTTTCCTTTATATGGATTTTAAAAATATAGTCAGGACCATCAGAGAAATATATTTCTTTTAACATTTGGAAAGATCATCACAGACATATTGTCTTACTTGGAACTTCCTGTATTCAAATGCTTTATCTTTAAATACTAGCTAGCTCTTTTGAATACATGATTAATCTGTGTGTGTGTGTGTGTATTTTTTTAGGTCTATTATTTTTAGAACTTTATACCTGATATTTGAAAAATTAGAATTATTATGTTTTTAAATGATTGAAATCAAGAAATTATTTTCATATAGAGGAGCTGGGGATTACTTTTGTGTGTTGTTTGTTTTAAAAAGTGCATGTAGTCAGCTAAAATAATACAGTGATCAAAAATGTATCTAGATATTATAAAGATATACAATTTGGAGGAAAGGGGTACATTGTTAGTGTTTTTAAAAAGCAAGTTATAAGCAGTAATAATTTATGATAATTCTTTTGTTAATTGGTAATAATTTTCATGCTTTGCGTAATTTCTTAGACTAATCTGATTTTCTTGAAATTGAAAAGAAATCACCAAGGACCATGAAAGTAAATCTAGATTAGGAAAAGGTCCATTTTAGACAAGAATTTGATATTTAAAATTTTTCACCTTATCAGCTGAGAAATTAATGGAAAGAAAAGCCAGTTTTTCTGTATATTATACTGAAATGATTAGCCTGTGTTATGGGAGCAGTGATAATCTGTAGAGCAATTTTTAAATCTCCTAAAATATTAACTTTAAGAAAACATAGAATAAATTTTTATTTATATATGTTAGACATAAATTCATATATATCATTTTTCTAACAGTTTTATAGATGAGTTATTTATGAATAATTTAGTCTTATTTTTAGAGTATCAAAGCTTCAATTTGTTGATGTTTTATATGCATTTCTGCCTTGGGAATGAAGAAATGAAAGTTACTAATAGGTGTTTGTGTTTGACATCTGTATACTGTACTTTTTAGCATATCTCAAGTGTTTTAGTCTCTGCCTATTAGATCTCATTAAAAAAACAGATATCATCCCCAAGACAGTTTGTCAAAGCTAATATGAGTCCCCCTGGATTGAATTGACAATTTGTGTGTGGCTTCATATGACAGTCTTTTCATGGTCTTATTTGATCCTTAACAATTGGACATTAGTAACTGATTTATTTTACAATAACTCAAAGCAGTTGAATAGTATAATATTGTCTTGGACGTTTTAGTGGATTTTCTTTTTTACAAATTTTTCTCAGAGCACACATTGGGTGTAAATGATGTATCCAGCTTGTTCAGGGAGTACTAACAATTGATTGGTTGGTTTGAGAGCAGCATGGGAAGAAGGTTAGTATCCCAAAGCTGCAAATCGTATTTAACTCTAGATTTAATGAGGACTGTCTTTCCTAAAGACTTTGAAAAAAACCTCACATCTTTTGCATTCTATGGATTCAATTTTATTTTCCATTATCGATTTCACTCAAATGAAAGAATCTTAAGAACCAATTTTTTTTAACTGAGAGGGAATTTATTTTTGTCCTGCATATGAAAGCAAGTTAAAAGATTAAATTTTTTCTCAGATTTTGAAATACTGTTGCTTAAACATCAGACTCTATATGAAACAATGTTTGTATGTTCTATTTATTTCCTGATAAATGTAGGTTACTTGAGAAATTACTTTTAAAGTAGTGCTCTCATTGTTTTGTGGGGTGAAGTGTGTTTCAGATTTTCTGTAGCATGGTCATTCTGTCTGTGGCTTGGGGCTGCCCTCATTAATTTGAAAACTCTATTAATTAACCAAATGAACTTTTTAAAATAAATTTTAATAACCTTTTAGACTTTCCACAAAGTGGTTGTTTCAATTGTTCACTAGAGTTCTGGTTTTGTATGCTTTAGCATATTGCAATTAATTCTCAAGTGACTAGAATTTTTAAGGGGCATTGTAGGTGTTTTTTTCTTTAGAATCTATGTTTTGAAGAGTAGTTTCATATTGACCTATGAAGCAATAGTAACCTCAGGAGTGCTATCAGTAATTTTAAGAAGGAGTTCAAGATTGTTAAGGGACTACTGTATTTATAGAGTATATAGCAATGTGGAGAGTAAAAGAATGGTAGTATACTAGGTTATCCATGCATATGATGACTGAATATAATACAGCCATTATATCTTTTCAAGTCTAGAATCTTGCTTAGAACCCAGGATATAATCATTAGAGGCTAAAATTAAAATCTGCAAACTAACCCAAAATTCTTTGTACGATGAAAGGAATAAAACAGGTTGAAATTGCCCTCATTTTCAAAGCTTTAATAGCAAGTATGCTCATTTATATTGTTGTGATTTGCTGAGCCTTGTAGAATTTTATAGTCTCGAATCACAGCATTGCAGACACTCAGGAGACTTCTGACTGTTTTATCTTATTAAACAATTTTGAAATCATTAATTTTTAATTAGTTTGGATGCAGATTTTTATAGTTTTAATAGTGTGTGTATATGAACTAAACGTTTTTTATTTAAACTACTGGCCAGAGTATTACTTACATAAATAAATGTATGTTCTTTCCAAGTGTACATTTTGTGAGGCTCTTCCATTGAATCATACATTTTGTCAACTATGAAACACTGTACAATAATCGATGGGAGGCTTGTAGCAGTTTATTAGCTGAGAATTTGAACAATCACTACCAAGACGGATATGAGCTAGAAGATATGTATAGGTCTTTCTCTTGATTGAAAGTTCTAATTAAGTGAATCGGAGAAAATTAACTGAAATTAGCTGTCAGAAAGTCACATTTAAATGAATGATGAGCTGGTCTGGCAGTAAACATTTAAATGATATAAATTGCCATTTAAGTGTATGGTTTAATGTTTGTCATGCATTAATGGGACATGAGGCTGCAGTGACAATCAAGCAGCTTGCTCTAATTTGAACATATTTAAGGCTTTTGTGTGGAGTACATTGTACACAAATTAAGACAATTGCTGCTTTTATGTGTCAATTTAAATGTCTTTTTAAAGTCAGACATAAGTTAATGAAAAAAGGTATCATTTCATCTGCAAATTATAGAGTAGTTTTTAAGTTTTTGCATTAATTTTAATTTCACGCTAAAAATAGGACTTGCTTACAGCTATCACAAGCCCTGCTTTCCTTATGTCAAATTGATCATCAAGCAATTTTTTATTTTGTATTTGTTAACCAAAATTACAAATGTTATGAATTTTATAACAGATCTGTGAAACAAGAACTTCTCAGAATTAATTGAATTAAATATTTGTAACATATTTTCTTTCAAGTATGCTTTATATTTTTGAAATCATGAAATTATCTACATGCCAAATTATTTACAAAATTATTTTTGTTAATGTATTTATTACACTTCTATTTTGGAGTAATGCATTGTGGTGTTTGAAAATTAATCATTCATGGAAAACTATAGTGTTAGTAAGTTGAGATAAAGAAATTCTTTGTGCACGTCAACTTTTATTAAAAATAGATACCTACATAAATATACACCTGTAAACCAAAGGAAATATATCTTTTGTCAGAAGACTTATCTTTTTTTCTTTTCTTTTTTTGTGCATATTTACTTGAGGAATGTAGAAAATAAATTAGCTAATTTTGTCTAACAAGGAGATCCCTTGTGACCAACTTGCTATCAGCAAGTGACCCCAAAAGGCATCATCACTGTTATTCATGCTTCTCTCTGAAAATTAGAACCAGTTTGTGTATCCTGTGTTAATATCACTGCTTTATTCTAAATGTTTGTACTCACAGGGAATTTAATTCCTGATATCTTGTATCTAAGTGTATATTTCAAGTGTGAGTATATGACTATTGCTATTTATTTCTTTGGGTAAGGGAGAAGCTTTTATTATTTTTTAATTTTAGAAGTTTTTATTGATATCTTTTTTTTTATTGATGTATTGTTCATCTTATTTAGTATCTAGCACTTTCCCTCTTTCAAAGAGTCATTCCTTAAAAGAAAAAAAAAAAGCACACCTGATGATCTATTCAAAACGTCTGAAAACATGTACAGTATACTCTTGAGTACCTCCTACCTCTAGGAAAGGATGGGTTGAGGACGCCCTCTCATATTTCTTCATTCAAGTCATACTTTATAATTTCATTACATTCAGTTATAAATTTTGAATCTATGGTTCTTTCCATTTACATTGTTGGGTTTTTTACTGAAGTAAGTTTATTTTTAATTGCTTTAAGAATCAGGTTGGGAGAGAAAAATCAGAGCAAAAGGGCAAAACCATGGGAGAGGAAAAAACAAAACAAAACAGAAAAAGGAAGTGTTAATTTACATTCAGTCTCCTTAGTTCTTTTTCTGGATGGAGATGGCATTTTCTGTCCAAAATCTATTGGGATTACTTTGAATCACTGAATCACCGAGAAGAACCAAGCCTTTCATAGTTGATGATTGCACATTCTTGCTGTTTTTCTGTACAGTGTATTCCTGGTTCTGTTTATTTCACTTAGCATCAGTTCATGTAAATCTTTCCAGGCCTTTCTATAATCAGCTTGTTATTTTTTTTTTTTTTTAATAGAAGAATAACATTCCATTAACTTCATGTACCACAAATTGTTCAGCCATTCCTCACTTGATAGGCATCCACTTCTTTTCCAATTCTTTGTTATCACAAAAAGAGCCACTACAAACATTTTTGCACATGTGGGTCCTTTTCCCTCCTTTATGATTTCCTCGGGATGCAGACCCAGTAATGGCACTGCTGGGTCAAAAGGGTATGCACAGTTTTACAGTACTTTGGGCGTAGTTTCATGTTGCTTTCCAAAATGGTTGTATGATTTCACAATTCCATCAACAATGCATCAGTGTCCCAGTTTTCCAGCATCCCCTCCAATATTTATCATTATCTTTTCCTGTCATCTTAACCAGTCTGAGAGGTATGAAGTAGTACCTCAAAGTTGTTTTAGTTTGCATATCTCTAGCCAATAGTGATTTTGAGCATTTTTTCATATAACTACAAATGGCTTTAATTTTGCCATTTGAAAATTGTCTATTCATATCCTTTAACCATTTATCAGTTGGGGATTGACTTGTATTCTTATAATTCTTTATATATTTTTAAAATGAGATCTTTATTAGAAATCCTGGCTCTAAAGATTTTCCCCAGCTTTGTACTTCCCTTTTAATATTGTTTTTTGTTTGTAATTTAATGTAATCAAAGTTGTCCATTTTGCCTTTCATAATGTTCTTTAGTTCTTCTTTGGTCATAAATTCCTCCCTTCTCCAAAAATCTAATGGGTAAATTATCCCTTATTCTCCTAATTTGTTTATGGTATCATCCTTTATGCCCAAATCGTGTATCCATTTTGACTTTATTTTGGTAAAGGGTGTGAGATGTAAGTCTATGCCGAATTTCTGACATATTATTTTCCAGATTTCCCAGCAATTTCTGTCGAACAGTGAGTTCTTAATCCAAAAGCTGGAGTTTGGGGGTTTATTAAATACTAGATAGCTGTAGACCTGAATTATTGTGTCATGTGTATTTAATTTATTTCACTGATCTACCATTCTCTTTCTTAGCCAGAACCAAATGGTTTTGATGATATCTGCTTTATAATATAGTTTTAAGTTTGATACTGCTAAGCTACCATCCTTTGTATTTATTTTTTTTTTCATTTAATCCCCTTGATATCTTGACCTTTGGTTCTTCCAGATGAATTTTTAAATTATTTTTTTCTAGTTCTGTAAAATAATGTTTTGGTAGTTAAATTAGTATGGAACTGAACAAGTAGACTAATTTAGGCAGAATTATCATTTTTATTATATTAGGTTGGCCTAACCATGAACAATTAATATTTTTCTAATTGTTTAGAATTTATTTTATTTATGTGAGCAGAGTTTTATAATTGTGTTCATATAGTTCTGGGGTTTGTCTTGGCATATAAACTCTCAAATATTTTATTTTGTCTACAGTAATTTTAATAGAAAGAATTTCTCTTTCTATCTCTTGCTGATGGGCTTTGTCAGTAATATATAGAAATGCTAATGATTTATGTAGATTCATTGTTGGGTTTTTGTGTTTTTTTTTTTTAAATTTACTATTTTATTTTTTCCCAGTTATGTGTAAAACAATTTTTACATTAATTTTTAAAATTTTGAGTTTGAAATTCTGTTCCTTCTTTACTCTCCACTTTTCTCTCCATTGAAACTACACATGTGAAGTTGTGTAAAGCATTTCCATAATTGTATTGTTTAAAAAAAAAAAAACTCAAGAAAAATAAAGTAAAAAATATATACTTTAATCTGTATTCAGACACAATCAATTCCTTCTCTAAGATGGATGGAGGTTTTTATCATAAGTCCTTCAGAGATATCTTGGATTATTGTATTGCTGAGAATAGCTGTCATTCATAAGTGATCTTCTTACAGTATTGATGTTACTTTGCCCACAGTACATTTCACTTTGCAGCTCATGGAAGTCTTTCCAGGTTTTTCTAAGAGTATCCTGTTCATCATTTCTTATAACACAATAGTATTGCATCATAATCATAGACCACAATCTATTCAGCCATTCACTGGTTGATGGGCATCTCCTCAATTTCCAATTCTTTGCCTTGAGAAAAGAGTTACTATGAATATTTTTGTGCATATAGATCCATTTTCTTTTTAAAAAGAAATTTCTTTTCGGATATATGTTCAGTAGTGACATTGTTAGGCCATAAGGTATGCATGGTTTTATATCCCTTTGGACATAGGTACACATTGCTGTAAAACATGATTGAATTAGTTGACAGTTTGATCAATAATGTATTAATATCTCATTTTCCCCATATTCCCTCCAATATTTGTCATTTTCATTTTCTGTCTTGTCCCTACTCAAATGTGTTTTTCTTTTTATTTCCCCTTACCCAATATGGCCCCCCTTCTATTATATTCCCACTTTTCTCATTTCCTCTTCCCCATCTACTTTCCTGCAGGGTAAAATAGATTTCTGTCACCAATTAAGTATTTATATTATTCCTTTTTTGTGCCACTTCTGATGAGAATAAGGTTCACTCCTTTTCCTTTCCCCCACTTTCCCTACACTATAAAACTTTTTTGTGTGTCTTTTTATGACAGATAATTTATACCATTCCACTTTGCTTTCTCCCTTTCCCATTCCTCTGTCATCCCTTAATTTTTTTTTAGCTATTATTCTTTTATATTCAACTCATATCCATGCTGTATGTCTATATATACTTTTTCTAACTGCCTTAATAATGGGAAAGTTCTTATGAGTCAAAAGTATCATCTTTCCATGTAGGAATGTAAACAGATTAAACTTATTAAGTCCCATATGATTTTCCTTTTCTAATTATCCCAATATGCTTCTTCTGAGTCCTACATTTGAAAGTGATTTTCTGTTCAGCTCTGGTCTTTTTATCATAAATATTTCAAAGTCCTCTATTTCATTGACTATCCATTTTTCCCCCTGAAGGAGTGAGTATATTCATTTTTGCTAGATAGATGATTTTTGGTTACAATCCTAATTCCTTTGCTCTCTGGAATATCATATCCAAAGACCTTTTATTCTTTAATTTAGAAGCTACTAAATCTTGTGTTATCCTAACTGTGGTTCCTTCAGATTTTAATTGTTTCTTTCTGGATGTTTGCACTGTTTTCTCCTTGACCTGGGAGTTCTGGAATTTGTCTATAATATAGCAGAGAGTTTTCATCTTGGGATGTCTTTCAGGAGGCATTTTGTTGATTCTTTAAATTTCTGTTTTACCTTTTGATTTCCTGGAATTCTAGAGCCATTTTCCTGTACAATTTTTTGAAAAGCTCTTTTTTTTTATTTTGGTCATGTCAAATAGTTTTAAAATTATCTCTCCTTGATCTATTTTCCAGTTCAGTGTTCCAATGTGAGATTTCACATTATTTTCTATTTTTTGTTTTGTTTGATTATTTCTTGACTCTTCATCAAGTCATTAGCTTCCATTTGCTCAGTTCTAATTTTTAAGGAATGATTTTCTTCATTGAGTTTGTGTACCTCCTTATTCTTCTCCTCATTGGCTTTCTGAACGTCCCTTTGTATCCCTCTCATTGCTCTTCATCTGACTTGGTTTTTAATTAATAAGAAGTGGTTAAGGCCACTTCTTATTTTTCCTGGAGTCTTTGCATGTAGGAGCCTTGATTTTGTTATCTTCTGAGTGTGTGTGTTTTGAGCTTCCTTGTCACTATAGTCACTTTACAATCAAAATCTTTTTCTGTTGTTTGCTCATTTTCCCAAACTATTACTTGACTTTTAACTCTTTATTAAAGTATTAATTTGTTACATTTGTTAAAGTATTAAAGTAGGACTGTTTCCAGACTGGAGGATGCAAAGTCTCAAGCGTCAGAGGTCCTTCTGGGGATCTGGACGCCTTCAGTTTTTCCAGGCTGGGATGATCTAAGGAGGAGTGTTGGCTGTCTCTTGGCCTGGGCCAGGACTTCTAGCCTCACAGTCACTCTCTTCTCTGCCCCCTTCTGGCTGTAAAGTTCTCGGGGTCTAGTGCTCTCCCTGCTCTAGGACTGTGGCCCAGGCCTGTGTCCCAGATCTGAGTATGGACAGAGCCCTGGAGCCCAGCCCCAGCAGAGATCTCCCTCCAGTCAGCTGTTGTGACCATCTGTGGGCCAGGCCTCTCTGGCTGCCCCCCCTCACCGCCTGCTCTAGGCCGGCCAGGCAGTGCTTCCCTCCCAGCCTGGTGTGACAAGCCTTTCCTGCTGACCACTCTGCATGGTCTTTGGGGCCTATGAGTTGAGAGGCCTGGAAATCCCCCCTGCCACCACGCATCCAAAGGCTCCCAAGGATTTCTCTTGGTTTGGGGGAGTCAGAGCGGCAGCTTCATCCTGCCCACGCCTGAGACCCAGAGCGCTCTCCTTCCAAGTCCTCTTGGCAGGAATATTATTGTGGGTTCTGACTCTCTGTGTAGAGTTACTATTTAAAGGTCTTGGAGGGCTTTGGGGAAGCACTGGTGAGTCCCTGCCTTTACACCACCATCTTGCCTCCGCCTCCCTATTTACATTGTGGTCATTGCTCTCTTGACTTTGCTTATGTTGCTCTGCATAATTCCTGTGAGCTTTCCAAGTTTCTCTTTGTCATCATTTCTGAGAGCATGGTGTTCTGTTAGCATACTTTGTTTAACCATTCCCTAAATAATAAATGTCAATGCACATTTACTTTGTTTCCAGTTCTTTGCGATCAAAAAACATGCTGCTATTAATATTTTGATGTGCACAGGGGCTTTCTTCTTCTTTTTGAGGCTCTTCTCGGCATGTAAAGCCAGTAATGGAGTCTCTGGTTCATAGATTATGAATATTTTCATTAATTTATTTATGTAATTCCAAATTTATTTCTGTTATTGTTTAGTTCTATCTGTTGTCTAAAGGTAGAGCATTGGTTGTAATAAAAATAGTTAACATTAGTCCATCTTTAAATATTTATTAAATACCTACTATGTGCCTATTAAGTACCTTCTCTGGTAAGCACCAGAGCAGTAAAAAAAAAAAAAAAAAAAAAAAAAGAAGAAGAAGCCCTTGCCCTGAAGTTCATAGGCTACTGGGGAAAAGTAAGAAAATATATAAAAACAAGCTACTTTTAGTATAAATATGAAGTAATTAAGAGAAAGAAAGAGTTAAGAGGGGTTGGAAAGGCTCTCATAGACAATGGGAACGTTAATTAGGACTTACAGGAAGCCAGAGTAGGTATTAGAGGAAGCTGAAAACATTTCTATAACATGAGACTCAGATAATGTGAAATATTTATTTTAAAGTTTTAAAAACATCATACATATATTAACTCATTCGATTAGCTCACCTCACATTAAACATCTCAATCAATTTATTATCCTCCTTTTACAGATGAGGAAATTTTGTCTAAGGTCACTTAGCTGGTAAGGGTTGAGGCAGTATTCTACCCCAGATTAAGTCTAGCACTTGATCCACCATGCCACCTGCTATATATTAATAATGACCAGCCTGTTACTTAAGACATCATAACAGTGAATAAAATTTCATCATATAAATTCATATTAATATTTCATGTGCCAACCTTTCCATAGTTATAAGGTCATCTCAGACTCATACTTTTTGAAAAATTGCTTAGTATATGATATTAAAAAATAATTAATCTTTGATTTTTAGATTAATGTCCAATTTAAAATACAGCATTTAAGTGACTAAACATATACAAACATTTTCATTTATTTACATACCAACTCAGTGAAAATGCTTAACTGGTTTTATAATTAGCATGATATAATAAATTTTAGAATTCTTTAAATTCAGATATCTATTCCAAATTTTTGTTGAAATGGAACTATATCAGGTTTTTTGGGGACTATTATTTTTATTACTTCAGGTTAATTTATGTAGTGATTACAGAGCAATGACTGTAATGATTTTGAAAATCTTACTTGCCTAAATAATTCCTCTTAACTATTACTTCAGCCTAGTAAGTATTCTACAATTAATAATTCTCAAAAAGTTTGAAATGCACATTTTTTTCCAATTTTCCATTGCTATTTTTGTGGAGAAAGCAAAATGTATTTCTCATTGAATTAGCTTTTATTCACCTAATTTTTTTTCTTGAAAAATTTTTTCTTGATATTTTTTATATTTATTATTGCATAAAACTAATTAAAAATTGGAGCTTAGTGGTTTTTTTTTTCTGCTGAGGCAATTGGGGTTAAGTGACTTGCCCAGGGTCACCCAGCAAGGAAGTGTTAAGTGTCTGAGGTCAGAATTGAATTCAGGTTCTCCTGACTTCAGGGCTGGTGCTCTATCCATTGCCCTACCTAGCTGCCCTAGGAGCTTAGTTTTTAAAAGAAGGAACAAATATGTAGAAAGTAAAATCTCAGAAGAATCTTTGTTTTTGCAGTAAATGTTTTGAATAAACTGTGTGAATTAAATTTGTTTTTCTGTTTATTTTTTCATACAAACTGATTATGGTTTTTGCTGAACTGTCTATTTTTTCTTTATGGCTGGACTGTTAAAACATCTACATCAGGGATAATGCACTTAGAATCTGTTAACAGATTATGAATAGTATTTTCTTTTAAAATTACTTTTATTGATGTCTTTCATTTTTTGTCACATTCAGTTCCATGTATATGACTCTTCTTTCTCCTGACAAGTAAGCTATTACTTCTAACAAATATTAAAAATAATAAAAAAGCAGTTTTATAAAACTGGCCAACTTTTCAACCACTTTCTGACAGCTCACATAACAATACACCCCCTTCTGCCTCATTTCTTGAGTAAAAGGAGAAGGATTCATTTTCTTTTCTGGGGACAAGTCATTATAAGTCATATATAATTATATGTATTATGTATATGTATTATATAAACATAATTATGTATTGCATAATACATAACATAGTATAATAATACATGTATCTATGTATGTATATATACACTATATATTATACATAAAATATATGTTTGATCTTACATTTACTTTTCTGTATAAATTTTCATAGTCATTGTATTCATTATCTACATAGAGATGAGGTCTAGAATTGGGACACCTAAATTAAATTAAGTTTAATGGAGGTCTAAGTGGCAGGTTCTGGATATAGGGAGTCAAATAGAGCTCCCCTGCAACCCTTTTGATTAGGCGCAAGGATACAGAGTTAAACGAGGTCTAGTAGCGGCATAAGAGTCCTCTGTAAAGGAATTTACAGACCTGAAAACCTAGATTGATAAAAGAGGTTTATTGTGGGGTTTGGAAGTAGAGTCTTATCTACTTGAAAGTAGAGATAAAAGGGCATCAGAATCAGGATTCCAGTGGGCAGAGATCCTGGGCATGCCAGGAGTAAGGATGCAATGTTTGGAACCTCGACAAAGAGAGGACTCCAGCTTGGCTCTTTTATAGCTAAAGGGGCCTGTGGGTGAAGTCCCAGATTGGCTCCTGGCTGAGTTTCAGTGAGGCCTAGAATTTGCTAGATGGAGGTTGGGAAACCTGAGCAGATCATTAGAATGGGAGCTGGGATAGCCCAAGTTGGCTCAAATCCCATGGGGGCTGGAAGAGCCTGGATCTCCTATTGGAATTCAAAAGGGTGCTTTTGACCAGGATTTGTGAATCAAAAGTCCTAGCTTCTTCAGCTAGGAGGGGTTGGGAAGCAGACAGGAGTAAATCCATCTGAAAGGACTAGTCTTGAAGGGACCACAACCTGCATCAACAGCAGGTGTTTAATAAATGCTTGTTGTCATTGACTTAATGTATATTCTTGGTTCTACTTACTCTGCAATATTTTATCCAAATCTTTTATTTTCCAAATTCTTCATATTTTCATTTGGAATAATACATGGAGAGATGCCCACACTGTCAGGAACATGTGATTTCAAGTCTTCTCTCTTTGATATATCTTGTATGAGTGACCCTGGCAAGTTATATAACTGTAAAATGCCCCATGACAGCTGTAAATTTTAAGGTGCAGCTTTTCTTTCATTGGGATTTCCCTATCCTAGTGAAATCAGGAGTATTCCCTCTTCTTATCCTTCTATTAAACTAATATTCAAATATATTCATACATCATAATTTGCATATTCATTCTTCAGTCAGCTTACACATACTTTGTTTTTCCTCTATTTCATTGTATACAGTATACAAGAACTATAGTATCTCTTTATCTGAGAATAGGATTCCTGGAACCAAAACCACGAATTTATTAAGGTGATTTTTTTCCACACAACTCCAAAATTATTTTCTAGAATAGTTTGGTCAGTTCACCATCAGACCTGCAATGTATTGGTACAAATATCTTTTCATAGATGGGATGTTCAAGAAGGATTAGCACTTCTGGTGTGAAGCTTTTTCAAGACCTTTCAGAGTTCCTCAACCACCTTTGGTGTCTATCTATATCCCAACTCTTACCTTGGCTCCAAGAAACTGCAGTAGGAACTGCAGCCAGAGCCTAGTAAAGCTGTCTTGCCAGATGGGATTAACCCCAGGCCTCGAGCTCATTGCTGAGAGGATGCTCTCCTCAAGCATACAAAGACTTAGCAGAATGAGTGAATGAGAACAATTTGTTCCCAAATCCATAAAGCCACTAAATGCTGTGGAACATTTAGAGCCTTTGACGATCAGACATCAAAACCCCAGAGTCATCGACTTATCCCAGGTTGTTGCCAGTCATCGTGATTTTTGTGCTGCTTCTAGTCTTTGATGACTAGAAAAAAGAGTCAGTCTGATGATTTTGTGCAACTCTAAGTAACTTAATTCTAATTCATGTGCAAATCAAGATATTGACCCCATTATTTTTGTGATGTCATTGGTCCTTTTTGAAAATAAAGGATAAACAACAGTAATGACTATTATCATTTTTATAAGCATTGCCAGTATGTAGGGTATATCTCTAAACACTAATATCCACCGAGTTCAAAATTGATATTGGCTCAAAACGAAGTATTCTCTCTGCCCTGGGACTGGATCATAGATCACAGAACTACTAGATGGGAATGATTCTTGTTCCCAGAATGAATTGTAGGAGGAAGAAATTTGAACCCGGAAAACCAATTAAATAGTTATTGTATGTGGAAATACGTTTAGAATTGCACATGTTTAACCCATATTGGATTACTTGTTGTGTAGGAGAGAAGGTTGGGAGGAAGTCAGGGAAAAAAATTTGGAAAACAAGTTTTTCAAGGGTGAATGTTGAAAACTAGATTTGTGTATATTTTGAAAATAAAAAGTAGGGGCAGCTAGGTGGTGCAGTGGATAGAGCACCAGCCTTGAATTCAGGAGAACCCGAGTTCAAATGTGGTCTCAGACACTTAACACTTCCTAGCTGTGTGACCCTGGGCAAGTCACTTAACCCCAGCCTCAGGAAAAAAAATAAAATAAAATAAAAAGTTATCAAAATAAAATAATAGTTATTGTAATTTTTCAGAGTCGTGATAACAATCTGAATTTAATGTGGATATTTTTGTGAATGGTGAGAAGGAAATGTATATAAGAGATGCTATAAAGGTAAACTATTGGATATTTGGGGTGAAGAGAAAATGAGGAATTGAGGGTGATACCAAGATTGTGAGCATGGATGACAGGGAGGATGGTTGAATATAGTAATAAGAAATTTTGAAAAGACAAGAGCTTGGAGATGTAGGAAAGGAATGGGAAGATGAGGGGATGGTACTGAATTCTATTTTGAATGTGTTTGATCTGTGTAACACAATGTCTAAAGGGCAACTGGTAGAGTGGGATCTGAGGTCTCTTGAGAGAGTAGAACTAGAAATATGATCTGAGAATCATAATCACAGAAATTATAACTGTACCCATAGGAATTGATAAGATCATCCAGGAAGATAACATAGCAGGAAAAAAGAAGAGTGTTCAGGTTCAGGTCTTTGAGAGTACACCCAGAGTTACTGAATGGTTATGAAATGGATGAAGTGGCCATGACAGGAGAAAAGATTCAGCAAAGGAGATTGAAAAGGAACTATCCAGAAAACCAGTAGAAAAGTATCAGAAAAAGCTAGAGAGAGATTCTAGGAGGAGAATGTAATTAGCAATGTTAAATGTTGCTGAGGGGTCAAATCTGATGAAGATTTGAGGAATGGCCTTTAAATTTGTACATTAAGAGATCATTGATAACTTTGGAATGGATAATTTCATTTAATTGAAGAAGTTATATACCTAATTACAAAAGATTAAAAGAGTAAGAAGTAGCATCAACTTTAGTTGGCTTTCTCAAGGAATATAGTCAAATGGGAAAGATTGACAAAGAATTGAAAATTGATGGGACACTTATCAGTTAAGGAATGGCTGAATAAGATGTGGTATATGATTGTGATGGAATAGTATTGGGCTAAAAGAAATGGTTAGCGGGATACCTTCAGAAAAACCTGGGAAGGCATATATGAATGATACGCTGTGAAATTATTTTTCTTGATTTTTTTTTTGGTCTGTGTTTCCTTCTGTCACATGGCTGATATGGAAATATGTTTTGCCTGACTTTACATGTATAATTTTTATCAAAATGCTTTCTTGAAAGCGGAAGGAAGAGAATTTGGAAGTCAAAAAAGATTTTTTAAACAATGTTAACATTTTCTAACATGTAATTGAGAAATAATCCATGAAATAAATAAAATATGCTTGGGAAAAGAAAATTCTCCAAATAAATATAGACTATTGTTAAAAAGGAAAAAAAAAGGATAAGGAGTTCTCCAATTAATGTGTGTATTCTTTGGGTTATTGAAGTCTGTGTAATTCCATTCACTTGTTTATGATTCTTATTTAGTCTTTCTTGTAATTTCCTTTTTTTTTTTAAATGGAAAATAATCCATGAAATAAATAAAATATACTTGGGGAAAGAAAATTCTCCCAAATAAATATAGACCACTGTTTAAAAAAAAAAAAAAAAAAAAAAAGGATAGGGAGTTCTCCAATTAATGTGTGTATTCTTTGAGGTTATTGAACTCTGTTTGTGATTCTTATTTAGTCTTTCTTGTAATTTTCTTTTTTTTTTTTTTAATTAGAGCTAAATAATTTGCTGATTACGATTTTGTAATGTAATGTGAGGCCTGAAAATGCTATATCCTCTTCATTCCTGGGTTGTTGAGGGTTTTTTTTTGTTTTTTGTTTTTTAATTTCCCTAAAAATTCCAGAACTTTTGTTTCTCCAAGTGACTGTGGTTACTATTTTATCTATCCTTATAAAGTATTTCCTGGGGAAAAAAACTAGCATTTTCAGCCTCAATGTTTAGAGGAAGTATCAATATGTTCTGATATGTTTTATCTTTTAATGAATATGTACTTTATTTTTTCAAGTGATTCCATCAATTTAAAATTTTTCGTATATCAATCCAGCCTTTTAATTTTTTAAATAATTTAATCTACTGTATTTAAATTAAAATAACTCAGCATCAAGTGATTGCTAAAGTTGATTTTGCAATTCTTTATTTGAAGTCCCCCCCAACTTTTGACTCCAGGCATTTTCACTAGCCTATTCCCTCATGCCTGGAATGCTTTTCCCTCTTATCTATATTTTCTGGTTTCCTTCAAGTCCTATCTTCAATGGGAAACTTTTCCCAAACTTACCTACCTTACTTCCTTTAATTCTAGTGCCTTCCTTTTGATGATTATTACTAATTTATCTTGTAGTAGACTGATTAAACAGAGTCTCCCCATTTGACTTCTTGAATATAGAGACTAGCTTTTACTTTTATATGCCCACTACTTAACACAGTGCCTGGCACACAGTAAGTATTTAACAATGTTATTGACTGAATAACCTTGAGAGTTAATAACCCCAAAGTCAAAATAATGTAATCTATTCTCTGTTATAGGCCTTAGAGAGTGAATTTGTTTCCTGCCAGCTTCACCAATGGATTGATCTCATTTTTGGCTATAAACAGCAAGGACCAGAGGCAGTCCGAGCCCTTAATGTCTTCTATTATCTGACCTATGAGGGAGCTGTCAATCTGAGTTCAATAACAGATCCTGTATTGAGAGAGGTAAGTTTTTGTTTTGTTTGGTTTGGTTTGTTTTTTTTAACTGAGAGCCATTCCAGTACCAATTCTAGAAACATACGGTTGCTTTTGAATATGTCCTTCCTTAATTTGATAATACCATATATCACTGGTGTTACTCTTTTTAAAATATTTATTTTAAATGATCTTGAGCAATGCATGGTTTATTCCATTTTCATTTGTATTTTAAGGGCTATTTTGTGAATAATAAAATTGCTTAAGGGATTCAAATACCATATGGAAATAAAGGAAATCTTTACTTTTATGGAGAATTTACTTGTATTTATCCAGTTAGGTTATTAGCCTAATGTTTTATCCCTCAATGAGGGAAACGAAGTCTTATAAACCATTGTATAGTGTTTCTAAGTATCAGTCAAAGAATTACTGTAATGAGAGATAAGTGTACCTTGTAGAAAAAGTTACAATGAAGAACTTCTGCAAAAGCAGGAATTCTGGTACAATTTTATTTAATTATTTTAATTTTTTTTTAATTTAAAATTTTTTTTGTCTTATCTAATGTTTATTTTTTATTTAATGTAATTTCATTTAATGTTAAAAAAAAGTCTAAGGTAGTCATACCTTAGTTAGTTAGTGGTCATACCATATTTAGACTACTCTAACGAACAGTTATGTTAGACTAGGAAGAGAGATCACTAGAGGAGAACACTGTAGGAGGCAAGTGGGTTCCAGGAGCTATGAGGGTTAGATTAGAAAAGAAGATTACAAACCAGATACTGAAGCATGACAGGAGAAGAATGCTCAGTGATTGGAGGTTCATGGATGGCAGAATTAAAGATGTAAAAAGATGAAAAGGACCCTTGGTACCTTTCCCTTTGCTTTGTCTTTTACCTTTCCCTTGCCCTGTTATTTTTTTTTTGTGTGTTTTCATCTCCTCAGTTTTGTATTTCCTTTCACTAATATAGAAAAAGAATCATCCCATCTCTCTCTTTCATCTACTCCTACAACATTGTCACTTTCTGCCTTTTATTAGAATTAATTCTATAGCTTCTTGGAAATCTTTAAAGCTAAAACAAACAAAAATTTTCTGAATGGGGAATAGTGTAAATTTAGTCCTTCTTTGAACTGGGAAGATAAATTTAGTTAAATTTAAAGGTTCTATATACCTTTTAAAAAGATTTTTTTGGTAGTTATCACTTTTCCCTTGCTTGAAGAATTTCCAGATTGGTGGGATCTACTGGAGTTTGTATTGTGCTGATAAAACCTTTGTAATCTAAGGTCATCCTCATAGTTCATAGCACAAGGAGGTATCACAATGGACTTTATTGCAATAGCCTAGTGATAGACTCTATACCTCTTGTCCAAGGACCAATCTCTTTAATTTCACTTGTAATCATGTCGTCATGTTGACCACAAAGTGATTGAATTAGGAAAGACAATAATTCTCTAATGCCTTCTAATATATTTAGAGAGGTTATGAACAGAGATAAGGGAGAAAGAACCTTCATCGCTGAAAATACATATCCTTGAAATAAGGAAGTAACTATTCTTGCTAATAAACTCATCATCATTTCTTTTGATTCACTGACATTGATGTAGCTTTCTTTTATTGTATCCTAGTACCTTCATGATGAATAGAATTTTAAACATTTTGAAATAAAGAAGAAACATGGAACAAAATCAAAGGAGATTCTGATTAATGCTACACTTGTAGAAGCATGAATTATTTTGCTTCTCTCCATGATTGGTTTTTTTTTTTTTTTATTTGAAATCAAAACTACAGAAGAGTGTTACTATTCTCATCATATTTTGTCGCCATGTATGATTAGGACTACTCATTTCTTTGATTCTACTCTCTTTTTCTCCTCCTCTTATTACAGTGAAGAGAATTCTGATTTAGAAATTAAAGAACCTAGATTCAAATCTTTCTGCTGTTATGTAGTAACTATGTGACATTGAGCAATCTTTGAGCCTCAATTTCCTATTCTTCAAAATGAAGAGTTTTAACAGCTGTCTTCAGAGATACAATGCAGCTCTAAACATCTATCTTTATGATCCTTTGTATTTGTTTATAAACTATTTTGGGTATATGGTTCATATTTAGTTAATAGCTTATATGTAATTTTTTAAAAATCAAAGATAACTTATATGAAAAGCATAACCACTCCTTCACTTCATTTTATTTAAGTCTAAATTTTTTTCATGCTGTTTTTTTTTTTTTAGTAGTAGGCTTTATCAACTGATATTATTATTGAGTATTATACATATAGGGAGCATTTTTAATTTTCAAAAAAAATTTAGTTTACCAAATAAAATGAACATGATTACATATATTATAGATAAGAAAGCATTCATACGTGTAATTTTAAATCTCCATAATGTAGAGCTTGGTATGTGTATGTATCTTGTTTTTTATGTAGCCAAAATTCCCCCCTGTGTATCTTCCCTTTCTTTCTCCCAGAGGGTGAGTTTATATAACAAACATTTTAATAATAGCTTTTTATTTTAAAAATATATGCAAAAATACTTATCAGTATTCACCTTTGCAAAACCTTGTGTTCCCAATTTTTCTCCTTCCCTTCTTCCTCTCCCCTCTCCCCTAAAGGGCAAGTAATCCTATTTATGTTAAACATGTACTGTTCTATACATATTTCCACATTTATCATGTGCACAAGAAAAATCAGATCAAAAAGGGGAAAAATAAAAAAGAAAAACAAACAACAACAAAGGTGAAAATACTATGATGTGATCTACATTCAATCCCCATAGTCTCTCTCTGGATGCAGATGGCTCTCTCCATTACAAGTCTGTTGGAATTGACCTGAATCACCTCCTTGTTGAAAAGAGCCACATCCATTAGAATTGATCATCACATAATCTTCTTGTTGCCGTGTATAGTGTTCTCTTCCTCTATAAGAAATGATCAGCAGGATGATTTCGCCTGGAGAGACTTACCTGAACTGATGCTAAGTGAAATGAGCAGAAGATCCTTATACATGGCAACAGCAAGATTATGTGATGATCAATTCTGATGGACGTGGCTCTTTTCAATAATGAGAGGATTAAGACCAACTTCAATGATCCTGTAATAATGAAAGCCATCTACAACCAGAGAAATGTGGGAACTGAGTATGGATCACAACATAACATTCTCACTCTTTTTGTTGTTATTTGTTTGCATTTTATTCTCTTATTTTTTTCCCTTTTTGATCTGATTTTTCTTGTGCAGCAAGATAATTTCATAAATGTTTACATATATTGGATTTAACATATATTTTTACCATGTTTAATATGTATTGGATTACCTGACATCTAGAGCAGGTGTTGGGGGAGGGAGAATTGGAACACAAGGTTTTGCAAGGGTTAATGTTGAAAAATTATCCATGCATATATTTTGAAAATAAAAAGCTTTAATAAAAAAGAACAATAATATTCCATTCCATTCTTATACCATAACTTATTCAGCCATTCCCCAACTGGTGAACATCCACTTAGTTTCTAGTTATAAAGAGGACTGCTCCAAACATCTTTCCCTTTTTTTATGGTCGCTTTGGGATCCCTGTAGGGACAATGCTGAATCACTTTTGATAGTCCTTTGGGCATAGTTCCAAAATTGTTTTCCAGAATGATTGAATCCATTCACAAATCCACCAACAATGTATCAGTGTCCCAGTTTTCCCACATCCCCTCCAACATTTATCATTATCTTTTCCTTTCATCTTAGCCAGTCTGAGAGGTGTGTGGTGGTACTTTAGAGTCGTCTTAATATTTAGAGCTCTTTTTCATATGACTAGAAATGGTTTTAATTTCTTCATCTTAATCTGAAAATAGTTTGTTCATATTTGTTCATTTGTCAATTGGAGAATGGTTCTTATAAATTTGAGTCACTTCTATATATTCTCTATATATTTTAGAAATAAGGCCTTAATTTTCCCCCAGTTTTTTACTTCCCTTCTAATCTTGGCTGCCCTGGTTTTGGCAAACTTTTTTTTTACATTTATAAAACACTTTATTTTATTTTTAAAAGTTATTTTTCTTTTCTTTTTTTTATTATAGCTTTATATAAACAAAACATATGCATGGGTAATTTTTCAACATTGACTTTTGCAAAAACTTCTGTTTCAACTTTTCCTTTTCTTCCCTCCACTCTCTCCCCTAGATGGCAGGTAGTCTCATACATGTTAAATATGTTAAAGTATATGTTAAATTCAATATTTGTATATATAGTTATACAGTTATCTTGCACAAGGAATATCAGATTTAGAAAGAAGGTAAAAATAATCTGAGAAAAAAACAAAAATGCAAACAAACAATAACAGAAAGAGTGGAAATGCTATGTTGTGGTCCACACTTATTTCCCAGAGTACTTTCTCTGGGTGTAGCTGGTTCTGTTCATTACAGATCAATTGGAACTGATTTGGATCCTCTCATTATTGAAGAGAGCCACGTCCATCAGAATTGATCATCATGTAGTATTGTTGTTGAAGTGTATACTGATCTCCTGGTTCTCGTCATTTCACTCAGCATCAGTTCATGTAAGTCTCTCCAGGCTTCTCTAAAATCATCCTGCTGGTCATTTTTTATAGAACAATAATATTCCATAACATACCACAATTTATTCAACCATTTTCCAATTGATGGCCATCCATTCAGTTTCTAGTTTCTTGCTACTACAAAAAGGGCTGCTACAAACATTTCTGCACATGTGGGTCTCTCTCCTTCCTTTAAGATCTCTTTGGGATATATTTTTATCTTTCATATAGAAGAACTTAAAAATTCCTTATTGAAACACTGCCTGATTGGAGTCCTTCAAATCTATTCTAAAGGGCTTTAAATTATTAATAGAAAGAGAAAAGTCATATGACATATAATAAAGACAGGGGGCTAATTAGGCTAGATGGCAGAATTCAGGTAGGGGAATTGATGGAGTACCTGTTTTATTCTGGAGGTAATAAATAGGAAAAAACTAGAATGAGGGAATCTTTGTTTACATAGCAGCAGTATAGAGGATGGGCTGGAGTGGGGAGTTAGGATACTTGAGTCCAAGAAATTATTTATAAGACCATTCTGATAATCCAAGGGAAATTTATTGAAGAACTCGGTTAAAGGTAGTTTTGTTAAGAGAGGGAATTGATTGGAAGTAAAACAGAATGGGAAGATAGAAATAGCAAGATCTGCCAACTCATTGGATAAGGGGATTTATGGGGAAGAAAAGAGTAAAGGTCCTGAAAGAATGATAGGGAAATATGGAAGAGGATGATTTTGGGGGGAGGGGCAGGAGAGGAGATAAACGATTTCATTTTAGATTTATTGAGTTTAAATTGGAACATCCAGTTTAACAACTAATTATCAATTGCAATATTGAAGCTTAGGGAAGAGACTAGAGCTGGAGATTTCAATGTGGGAGCCATCTACATAGAGATGATAATCAAACCAATAGGAATTGATCAAGTTACTAGGAAAGAGAGTATAAAGGAAAAAGAAAATAGGAGGAATTTAATTTCTTCTGGGGTGATAAAGTATGCAAATTAGTAAATACAAAATCATTTGAAGGAGTGAACATTTATTAGGGGCTTCTAGAAAAGCTCCTCATCAGGGAGTGGTACATGAATTAAGTCTTGACAAAAGCTAAGGATATGTATTGAAGTTATCGAGGACAAAAAAAATCACAGAGGCAGGAAATGGAATACCAAGTTTAGGAAGCAATGAATAGACCAATTTGCTTGGAAGATGCTAGAGTATATGAATGAAAAGTACTATGAAAATAAGTAAACAGAGAAGCTGGAAGTAACTTAAAAAGCAGTTCTTTCTTCCAAAATGGCTACTTAACAGGACACTTCAGAGAAAAAAAAAACTTTTAAAATTACACCAGATTGATTAATAATCAAGAAATTCAGTGGGCAGGAGCCAAGATGGCGGAGAAGAAACACACGACTCAGTGAACGTCCTCACTCCCTCACAACCAATTAGATAAATTAAGTCTCAGAATTAGCTCAGGACTGATAGATACCACAAGGACTGGAAGCACGACTTACCAGCTGAAGAGAATCTGGAGTTTCAACAGGAAAGGTCAGTTCTCAGGGGAGGAATAAGAGAGACCAGCACAGACGGTGGGGTAGGGGCACACTGCGCCCATTGCGCTGGGAGGGGCTCTGGGATCAGAGAAGCCACTGAGGTAAAGGAATCTGGCACAGGCTGTTAGCTCTTCTCTGCTAATTATTTAGCAGTTCAGAAGAGAAAGCCAAAATATTTTAAAACTCAGATTAGATTTCCCCCCCCCCCACCCTGGGGGTGACTCAGCAGATCTGGGCACCAGGGGGTGTGGCCTCAGCTACCTCCTGAGAATAGTTAAGAGACTGACAAGTGGGTGGATACGGCCCAAGGCAACACACACTGCCTAGCTTAGCTGGAGGGAGTGGAACTCAGCTCCAGGAAGTCCCAGAGAAGCGGAACCTTTGAACTAGGGACCGCGGTTTCTGGCAGACACTTCCAGTTTGAGCGCAGGGGCTTCTCACGTCACCTGCTGCAGACATCCACTCCCCACCCGGACACATAGGCTGGGCTTTGTGCTGTCTTCACTATTCTACGCCCTCGAAGCACAGTAGTGCTAATCACCTCTGAGGCACTTCCAGGGAGGGGGTGGGGAACTCTCTCCCAGAGCTCTCTCTTAGCTCAGGCTCAGGAGCCGCTGCATCCGTCCCGTCTGGGAGGAAGCTGGTAAAGAAGTAAATAATTTCCTACCCCAGGGACAGACCCCAAAAGATTTTTTAAATATGAACAAAAAAGCCAGGAAAACCATAGATTCCTTCTATACAGAGAAAGAGCGGGTATCCAACCCCGAGGAAGTTAACAGCAGAGATTCAGAAGAAAACAACCTAAAGGGGAACGATTCCTGCCCCCCATCACATAACTCTCTCCTAGAGGAAGCTCTTAAAAAATTGAGGGAGATCGAAGAAAAATGGGGAAAGGAAAGGGAAGTTATGATAGAGAATAACAACGTCCTGAAATTGGAGTTGGAAAAAATAAAGAATTCACAGGAGATGCAGGGAAACAAAATTAGTGAATTAGAAAAGGTTAAAAAAACACAGGAAAGTAGGATTTCTGAATTGGAAAAGATAAAAAAGTCTCAAGAAAATAGAATTTCTGAATTGGAAAAAGAAAATAATTCTCAAAAGAAAAAAATTAGGGAAATGGAAAAAAATTCAATAGAGCAAAATAATTCATTTAAAAACGAAATTGGGCATTTACAAAAAGAACTAAAAACTGTGAAAGAAGAAAATAACTCCTTAAAAGTCAGGATGGAACAAATAGAAATGAATGATTCACAGAGAACCCAAGAATCAGTCAAACAAAACAAAAAAAATGAGAAGCTGGAGAACAACGTCAAATACTTACTGGGAAAATCTATAGACCTGGAAAATAGATCTAGGAGAGATAATCTGCGGATTATTGGACTTCCAGAAAACTATGACCAAAAAAAGAGCCTAGATTCTATTTTACAGGAAATTATCAAGGAGAACTGTCCAGAGATAATAGAAACAGAAGGGAAAGTAGATGTGGAAAGAATTCATCGAACTCCTTCTGAAATAGACCCTAAAAAAGAACACCACGGAATATTGTGGCTAAGCTGCAGAATTACCACACAAAGGAGAAAATCCTGCAAGCAGCTAGAAAAAAACAATTTAAATACCAAGGTGCCACAATAAGGGTCACCCAAGATCTGGCTGCCTCCACATTAAAAGATAGAAGGGCCTGGAACCTGATATTCCGTAAGGCAAAAGATCAAGGACTGCAACCAAGAATGAACTACCCAGCTAAGTTTAGCATCTTTTTCCATGGAAGAAGATGGTCATTCAATGAAACAGAGGAATTCTATATGTTTCTAAGAAAAAAACCAGACTTAAACAAAAAATTTGATCTACATCCACAAGACTGAAGAGAAACAGAAAAAGGTACACAGAACCCTTGAGAACTGTAACTCTGTTGTGGGTATATAAAAAAATACTCAAGGATAATTTGATTTTACTGATAAAAAAGAAAAAAAGGGGGGTGTAGTAAAGGGAAGGAGGTCGGTTCAGAAAAAGGGGAAGGAGTGATAAAAAGAGGGAAACTACATCCCAGGAAGAGGCATAGAAAATACACCATATCTGAGGGAACTTAGTGAGGGGGAGAATCATTGTGTGAATCTTACTCTCATCAGGAGAGGCTCAAAGAGTAAATAATTAACATATTTGTTTTTCAGAGAATTTTCTCTCACCTCATTAAAAGGGGGGAGAGGAAAAGGGAAAAGGAAAAGGAGAATAAGTGAAGGGACTTGGAGGGAGGGGGGAGGGATCCTAAAAAAAAAAAAAAAAAAAAGAGGGAGGGTTGCGCGTCACAAGGGGGGTCTGTAAATTAAATATCGGGGAGGGGGATCAGGGGGGTCAAGGGAAAAAAGCATAATCTGGGGATAATACGATGGCAGGAAATACAGAATTAGTAATTTTAACTGTAAATGTAAATGGGATGAACGATCCCATCAAACGGAGACGGATAGCAGATTGGATCAAAAAGCAGAACCCTACAATATGTTGCCTACAGGAAACACACTTAAAGCAGGGAGATACATACAGAATAAAGGTAAAAGGTTGGAACAGAGCCTATTATGCTTCAGGTAAAGCCAAAAAAGCAGGGGTAGCTATCCTTATCTCAGATCAAGCAAAAGCAGAAGTAGATCTCGTTAAAAAAGATAAGGAAGGAAACTATATCCTGCTGAAAGGTAGCATAAATAATGAAGCCATATCAATACTAAACATATATGCACCAAGTGGTATAGCATCTAACTTTCTAAAGGAAAAGTTAAGAGAACTGCAAGAAGAAATAGACAGTAAAACTATAATAGTGGGAGATCTCAACCTTGCACTCTCAGATTTAGACAAATCAAACCACAAAACAAACAAGAAAGAAATTTAAAAAGTAAATAGAATATTAGAAAAACTAGGTATGATAGACCTTTGGAGAAAACTGAATGGCAATAGAAAGGAATATACTTTCTTCTCAGCAGTTCATGGATCCTATACAAAAATTGACCATATATTAGGACATAAAGATCTCAAAATTAAATGTAGGAAGGCAGAAATAATAAATGCCTTCTTCTCAGATCACAATGCAATAACAGCTACATTCAGTAAAAAGTTAGGGGTAAATAGACCAAAAAGTAATTGGAAACTGAATAATCTCATCTTAAAGAATGACTGGGTGAAAGAGCAAATTATAGAAACAATTAACAATTTCACCCAAGATAATGACAATGATGAGACATCATATCAAAATCTTTGGGATGCAGCTAAAGCAGTAATAAAGGGAAATTTTATATGTTTAGAGGCTTATTTGAAGAAAATTGAGAAAGAGAAGATTAACGAATTGGGCTTACAACTTAAAAGGCTAGAAAAAGACCAAATTATAAACCCCCAACCAAAAATTAAACTTGAAATACAAAAATTAAAAGGAGAAATCAATAAAATTGAAAGTAAAAAAACTATTGAATTAATAAATAAAACCAAGAGTTGGTTTTATGAAAAAGCCAATAAAATAGATAAACCTTTGGTAAATTTGATCAAAAAAAAGAAAGAGGAAAATCAAATTGATAGTCTTACAAATGAAAAGGGGGATCTTTCCACCAATGAAGAGGAAATTAGAGAAATAATAAGGAGTTACTTTGCCCAACTTTATGCCAATAAATTTGATAACTTAAGTGAAATGGATGACTTTCTCCAAAAATATAGGCTCCCTAGATTAACAGAGGAGGAGATAAATTGCTTAAATAGTCCCATTTCAGAAAAAGAAATAGAACAAGCTATTAATCAACTCCCCAGGAAAAAATCCCCAGGGCCAGATGGATTCACATGTGAATTCTACCAAACATTTAAAGAACAATTAGCCCCAATGTTATATAAATTATTTGAAAAAATAGGGGATGAAGGAGTCCTACCAAACTCCTTTTATGACACAGACATGGTACTGATACCTAAACCTGGTAGATCGAAAACTGAGAAAGAAAATTATAGACCAATCTCCTTAATGAATATTGATGCTAAAATCTTAAATAAGATATTATCAAAAAGACTTCAGAAAATCATCTCCAAGATAATACACTATGATCAAGTAGGATTTATTCCAGGAATGCAGGGCTGGTTTAATATTAGGAAAACTATTAATATAATTGACCATATTAATAATCAAATTAATAAGAACCATATGATCATCTCAATAGATGCAGAAAAAGCATTTGACAAAATCCAACATCCATTCCTACTAAAAACTCTTGAGAGTATAGGAATAAATGGATTATTCCTTAGAATAATCAGGAGTATATATTTAAGACCGTCAGTAAGCATAATATGCAATAGAAATAAACTGCAACCTTTCCCAGTAAGATCAGGAGTGAAACAAGGTTGCCCACTATCACCATTACTATTCAATATAGTACTAGAAACGCTAGCCTCGGCAATAAGAGCCGAGAAAGAGATTCAAGGAATTAGAGTAGGAAATGAGGAAATTAAACTATCACTTTTTGCAGATGACATGATGGTATACTTAGAGAACCCCAAAGACTCTGCTAAAAAGCTACTAGAAATAATTCAAAATTTCAGCAAAGTGGCAGGATACAAAATAAATCCACATAAATCCTCGGCATTTTTATATATCACTAACAAAATGCAACAGCAAGAGATACAAAGAGAAATTCCATTCCAAACAAATGTTGAGAGTATAAAATATTTGGGAATCCATCTACCAAAGAAAAGTCAGGAATTATATGAGAAAAATTACAAAACACTTGCCACAAAAATAAAATCAGATTTAAATAATTGGAAAGACATTCAGTGCTCTTGGATAGGCCGAGCGAATATAATAAAGATGACAATACTCCCCAAACTAATCTATTTATTTAGTGCTATACCAATCAGACTCCCAAGAAACTATTTCAATGACCTAGAAAAAATAACAACAAAATTCATATGGAAGAATAAAAGGTCGAGAATTGCAAGGGAACTAATGAAAAAAAACTCAGAGGAAGGTGGTCTAAGTGTACCTGATCTAAAGCTATATTATATAGCAGCAGTCACCAAAACCATTTGGTATTGGCTAAGAAATAGACCGGTAGATCAGTGGAACAGATTAGATACAAAGGACAAAAAAGGGTACATCTATAGCAATCTAATCTTTGACAAACCCAAAGATTCCAACATTAGGGATAAAAATTCATTATTCGGAAAAAACTGTTGGGAAAACTGGAAATTAGTATGGCAGAAATTAGATATGGATCCACACTTAACACCATATACCAAGATAAGATCAAAATGGGTCCATGATTTAGGCATAAAGAGGGAGATAATAAATAGATTAGAGGAACAGAGGATAATCTACCTCTCAGACTTGTGGAGGAGGAAGGAATTTATGACCAGAGGAGAACTAGAGATCATTATTGATCACAAAATAGAAGATTTTGATTACATCAAACTAAAAAGTTTCTGTACAAATAATACTAATGCAAACAAGATTAGAAGGGAAGTAACAAATTGGGAAAATATTTTTAAAAACAAAGGTTCTGACAAAGGTCTCATTTCCAAAATATATAGAGAACTGACCCTAATTTATAAAAAACCGAACCATTCTCCAATTGATAAATGGTCAAAGGATATGAACAGACAATTCTCAGAGGAAGAAATTGAAACTATATCCACTCACATGAAAGAGTGTTCCAAATCACTACTGATCAGAGAAATGCAAATTAAGACCACTCTGAGATACCACTACACACCTGTCAGATTGGCTAAGATGACAGGAACAAATAACGATGAATGTTGGAGGGGCTGTGGGAAAACTGGGACACTGATACATTGCTGGTGGAGTTGCGAAAGAATCCAGCCATTCTGGAGAGCAATCTGGAATTATGCCCAAAAAGTTATCAAACTGTGCATACCCTTTGACCCAGCAGCGCTACTACTGGGATTATATCCCAAAGAAATACTAAAGAGCGGAAAGAGACATATATGTGCCAAAATGTTTGTGGCAGCTCTTTTTGTTGTAGCTAGAAACTGGAGGATGAATGGATGTCCATCAGTTGGAGAATGGTTGGGTAAATTATGGTATATGAAGGTTATGGAATATTATTGCTCCGTAAGAAATGACCAGCAGGAGGAATACAGAGAGGCCTGGAGAGACTTAAATCAACTGATGCTGAGTGAAATGAGCAGAACCAGAAGATCACTGTACACTTCAACAACAATACTGTATGAGGATGTATTCTGATGGAAGTGGAAATCTTCAACATAAAGAAGATCCAAACTCACTTCCAGTTGATCAATTGATGGACAGGGGTAGCTGCAGCCCAGAGAAGAAACACTGGGAGGGGAATGTAAATTGTTAGCACTAATATCTGTCTGCCCAGGTTGCATGTACCTTTCGGATTCTAATGTTTATTGTGCAACAAGAAAATGATATTCACACACATGTATTGTACCTAGACTATATTGTAACACATGTAAAATGTTATGGTATTGCCTGTCGTCGGGGGGAGGGAATAGAGGGAGGGGGGGTAATTTGGAAAAATGAATACAAGGGATAATATTATAAAAAAAATATATATATATATATATAATAAAAAAAATTAAAAAAAAAAAAGAAAGAAATTCAGTGGGCAACTACACTCTCAACACTACAGCTGATTTATCTCAGCAACTACAGTGATCAAAGCAATGATCAACTATACTTGTAGAGGATCTGTGGTAAAGCAAGTTATACCCAATTTCCCAAGAGAATGGTGATACTCAAAGAGTGAAGGAAGGAAGACATTATTCAGTTTGACCAGGATATGGATTTGTTTTATTTGACTCAGCTTAATTGTTACAAGGGGTTTCCCAAATTTTGAATTGGGGTATAGAGGAGAGTCAGAATGTTGATAGTGATGCCAGAAAAAGAAAAGGACTATTGAAACATTTTTTTAAGTGAACAGAACAAATAGTTCTCAAAAGAAATATTGCTATTAACCTTATATGAAAGAATGTTCCTACTTACTAATAAGAAAAAAATACAAATCAAAATAACCTTGAAGTTTACTTCAACACTTTGCAATTAGCAGAGATAGTCAATGAAATAGTCAATGTTTAAATCCTTGTGGGATGATAGGCATACTAGTGTGTTATTGGTGGATATGTAAATTACTAAAATCATTTTGGAAAGCAGTTTGGAATTATGCAGATAAAGCCACTAAAATGTCTATAACCCTTTTATCCAGAAATTCCATTATTAGATTACATAAGGAGAACTTTGATAAGAAGAAAGTCTCTAAATGAAATTATCTATACACAGTGCTTTGCAAAACTTAAAAGTTCATAAAGGCTAGCTATTGTGATTATTATACACACAAATAGCACTTTTTGTGATAGCAATGAATTTCAAACAAAGTAGATGCCAATCTGTTGGGGAATAGCTAAATAAATTATGGCACATGAATAGTATCAAATATTACTGTAATTTAAGAAATGACAAATGTGATGAATACAGAGAAGTATAGAAAAATTTACATGAATTGCTGCAGAGTGAAATTAGCAGAGCTAAGAAAATGCTATACACAGTGATTACAACAAAGTAAAAAAAGAACTATCATACAAAAATCAAAAAAGAATATTTCAAAATTATAAATATCTTGACTCCAAAACAGTTATGAGAAAGTACTCCATCCTACTCCTTTGCAGAGATGAGAGGTCCACAAGTGTTGTAAATTATGCATATTTTCATTCTATTTAAAATGTATCTATCAGTTAAACTGGTTGTTTTCTTCTTTTTTTTCTTTTTTTAGTATTAAGGATACTACCTAATAGATGACTTTCTGAGAGAAGAGGAAGGGATACTAGAGAAAATTATAGTGATTTAAAAAATAAATAATAATACAAAGTTTTTTGGGTTTTTTTTTAAGTGCACATAAGAGAAGACAACAGCCATCTGTTATAAAAAAAACTGACAGACAGGAAAATCTTGAAAATAATATGTCAAATCAATTATATGGTTTTTCGGATAAAGCATGCAATATGGGCTTATATATAATCTTTTTTTTATTCTTTGTATATGCAAAAACACTTTTTTTTTTTTTTTTTGGATTTTTATAAAACTAACAACTTTTATTTATTTATTTATTTTAAGGAAAATTTTGCTGGAAGCAAATTAGGAAAGCTAAAAAATGCCAAGCTGATAATTATCTTGCCATCATCCCCAAGTATTACATTTCTATCTTCATGAGACTTTAGTTTCCTTTGTCTGATCATTATCTGTTTTCATTCTGCCTGTCCAATCTACTATCCAATGCCTAAAGCTCTTTTTCATTCTCATTATAATCTCCATTTTCTGCAACCTTCAGTTTTTTCTCAGGCTATCATCTCAACACAGGCTACATTTTTCTCCTGCTTCCTTTTTTTATTTTGACTCCTTAGATAATCAATTCAACTCTACATTCTCCTCTTCTATGTAATCCCTTTCTCTTTATTTTATTTTGTGTTGATTTTGTCTTGCCATGTCTCAGCCTTTAATTCTTCCAATACTCATTCTTTCTGTGCTGCTGAATGAAGATAGGGGGAAAAAAAATTATGAAACTTGTTGAGTGAGTCCACCTCAGATTTGTTGCATAATGAGGCTGGATAGTAATCTTCTTATACCTACCTAATTGATTGACCATCCCACTCACCAAAGTGTTTTTTCCAAATCTTTTTATTTATTTTCATACCTTCCTTACTTTGCTCTTGTCCCACTTATTAGCAGAGAACCTTGCTCATATTTCACTAAAAAATATTGAGGTCATTCAGCTTATCTTGCATCACTCAAGTTGCTTTTTGCCACTATATCCTCCTTAATCCCTATCTCACACAGAAGGCTTGTTTTTGGCAAGACAGAAGTGATTCCATTCCATCCCACATCCTCCAACAGATTGTTCCTTCTCTCATGCTTACTTTCCAGTTTTCAGTTTCTCCCTCTGTCCTTTCCACAAAGGCAGCAGAGCACCAAGATCAGCATTCAGGAGGCAAAGGGAGAACAATGGGGAATATGAGTTTTAAAACCATAGCCCTTGGGTTTAAATCAAAGCTCTGCCACTTTTTATCTTTTTAACCTTGACTTCTTTTTGCCTAATTATGTCATTATGTCATCAAACATAGAAGAATATCGTGGTTTTTCCCTCTTCTCCCTTCCAGCTGCTGTTTTAAAGGAATTTTTGTTTTCTGTATAGCTCTTCTACATAGCTTGTTATCACCATTATATTTATATAGCATATATGTGTTGTCATGTAATATACAAATCATGTTTTTATCCAGGGTGCAAGAAAAGCTGTTTCACTCAAGAAAGGAACTTTATAAATTCCATCTATTCTTTCCTCTCTTCCCCCCAATCTCTAATACATATGGAATACTGAGCACACGTAAAAATTATTTATCTATAAAAGGACACTAATTGGTACAAATAATAACAGAATAATCAGAGTAGAATTCTACAGCACATTAAATTTTTATGTAACTTCTAATTTTTATAAAAGAGCTGGCTCCTATATTAGGTTTATAAATACATAATATATGTATGTGTATATATAGGGATAACTACATGTATGTAATGTATACATCTTACATATATGCATGCATATATACACAAATTTATGTGTGTATTCTACATTTATAGAAATAATGAACTGGAAAGAGTCATTTTAGGGGAAATATTACAATTTGTTTTAAAATTTGCTGTTGTCCCGATTTAAGGATACATAGATTTTAAGTCTTATTTATACTTAAAGATTTCTTGCTTTTATGTGCTGCTGTCGTCTCCAATTCTACTATGATTTTCATGCCTAATTCTCAATATCTAGTATTACTTTTCTACATATTGTGTTCACTTAAAATCTGGTCAATTAATTCATTCAGTTGGACTTTATTTACCTGCCTTTAATTTTATTTTACCCAGAAAACATCATTACCTCATTCTTTCTAGCAATACTTAAAAATTCCAAAAAGCAATAACATAGTTTTTTAAAGAAAAAAAAACAATAAATTTGAAAGACAGATTTGCACTTACATAAATGCTATCCTTAAAAAACAGCAATCAAAAAAAAAAAACAAAACAAAAACCACTTTAACCTCCAGAGTAGAGACAATTGATGATTATAACCTTTCAGAATTGGAGGATTTCAAGACCAATAAACATTGGTTTTAATTTAAAATGCCATTTTGCATTACTTCCCATTAAAAGTGCCAAGTGATCCTGTGACTTTAAATCCCAAGTTGAAGTATTTTTCTTTTTTAGAAATATAAGTTCTACAATATGTACTTTTCCAGAGTAAGTCTTTCATTCACTCAGTATATCCACTTTGATTGTTTTATTCAGTCAGTGTTTCACTGCTATGTCATCTGTACTGACCCTCTCTAATGACTTTAACTAGCTTTTTCAAGTAATTGTAAAAGTTTCTTCTTCCCTGTGCATTTCATTTTCTTTTTTTTTCCCCACTGCCTTAAAAACTCAAAACTATCGTCTGAATGGTTGTTATGCTAACAGGAATGCTTTTCTTTTATTGTGACCCTCAATCTATACAGCTAAAAGGCACTTAATTTCTTTTAGTGTAATTCTACTATTTCTTATTTGAAAACCATTAAAAAAAAGATCCTGATAAATAATAATCTTTCATACTATAGATTTGGATATTCTATCATTTCATCATGTTTTAGAATTACTATAATCACTTTCATTCTTTTCACTTCTCTTTTGCACTAGAATTGTTTCCATCCGAAGTATTTTTCATTTATCCATTTTGTTAAAGGCACTTCTTAGGAAAATTAATATAATTAATGGTAAATCGGCACACAGTTGCATATCATGCCCATATGTGATGTTAGACAAGTTAAGACAGTCAATATAGGCATGGATTAAGAATGCCAATTAACTCATGCATTATATTCACATTAACTGAATTTTGCATTATTCATACTTAACATTCATCTCAACCTAGCTGTATGAGCAGACAAAATATTGTTAGTTTTACATAACAGTCCACATAGATAAGAATTTGGAAATATAAAATAAACTCAGAGGGTAAAAAGTGAATGTATGTTATATACTTCCATCTCCCCTCCACCAGTGTTATTTTTGCATGCAAGGACCGTGTCTTCCATGAACAAGTGGTTGCACATCTATTCTCTTCAGTGCTCATTTGTAAAGTTAAGGAACAAAATCCAACTTTCACTTCATGTTATCCCTTTATAAGTATTGTGGCACAGTGAATGTGGAATAAAAATTAGAGGGAATAGAGGGATGCTTTTGAATTGTACTTTGCCATTCCAAGGATGATAGGACGGGTAGGAGTTGGAGAAAATGAAAGTTCAGCACTAGGTTCCACTAGACGCTCTAGCAGTTTCACCATGGAACTTAAAAGAACCAGATAATTGGAAGACTATTGGTATATGCAGCTCTGAATTGAACTGAGACATAGTTGTCAACGCAGTGAGTTGGGATACTTAAAAAGAACATTGTGATAAGTTAGTAGAATGTCCTGGGGAGAGTAAGATAGGGAGATCCAGTGCAGCCATAGCACCCTCAGTGTTTTCCCAGGGGTCTCTGTCCTTTGTGACATTGTTGTTGTCCATGAGAGTATCCACGGGTGCCTGAGTGCTTTTAGATCAGTGGTTTGTGTTGCATCAGATAGTGGTGCAATGGTTGGTGCGCAAGGCTTCCATTCTGGAAAACATGAACTTGAGCCCAACCTTAGACACTTGCTATAGATGTGTAATGCTGGGAGAGTCACTTAACCCCTTTGCCCCAGTTTCCTCAATTGTAAAATGGGGATAATAATAGCACCTCCCTTGCAGGATTCTTATAAGGATGAAATTATATATATATATATATATATGTATATATATATATATATATATATATTTTATTTATTTTTGCTGAGGCAATTGAGGTTAAGTGACTTGCCCAGGGTCACATAGCTAGGAGTTAAGTGTCTGAGGCCAGATTTGAACTCTGTCTGTCTTCCTGTCTTTCTGTTGTATTAATACTCCTATTTAAAACAATTTTCCTATTTCCAATATCTATATCATTCTAGTTTGATATATTCACAGCAAAGTTGTTAATAAAATAAATGGTTCACCCACTTATTAGCAGTATTATAGGAGAAATTCTTGGCTGAGTAAGGGTTAAATTAAATGATTTCTATGTATCCTCCCAACTCGTTAGAGTCTGTGATTTTGTGAATATATTCAGTGAAAAAGAATACAGCCCTGAATATAATGATATAGCATTTAGGAGGCTATCAATTTGTTTTTAAAATCACACTTATAAAGGGAAGTAACTTATACTCAAAATATTGTTTGCCAATATAATTTATTGCCCCCCCCAAAACTGGGAATGTTATAAGGAATTATGTGATGAAAGTTATTTGAAAGCTCCAGTGTTCATAAAAAACAAGACAATAAACTCCAAGTGCCTACTGTGTATACAAGGAGTTACGGTAGATAAAATTATGAATGATGTAGTCCCTGTTTTTGAAGCACCTCATTACCAACTTTTTCAACTGGACATATTTTAGACATATCATCTTAACATGCCTAGATCAGAAATCGTTATGTTACACATATATACACAGAAATCCATTCTTTTTTTTTCAGTAATATTTTATTTTTCCAAATACATGTAAAGATAGTTTTCAACATTCATTTTGTAAAACTTTGTATTCTAAATTTTTCTCCCTCCTCCTCAAGACAACAAGCAGTTGATATAGATTAAATATATACAATTCTTTTAGACATATTTCCATATTTATCATTTTTTGCAAGACAAATCAGACCAAAAATGGTGGGGAATAAGAAAGGAAAAATCTAACAATAGGTAAAAATACATTCAGTCTCCATAGTTCTCTCTATAGATGTGATTGGCATTTTCTATCCCAAATCTCTTGGAATTGCCTTAAATCACTGCATTGTTGAGAAGAGTGTTGATCATCACATAATCTTGATGTTACTGTGTTAGGATTCTTACTGGTTCTGCTCACTTCACTCAGCATCAGTTCCTGTAAGTGTCTCCAGGCCTCTCTGAAATTATTCTCCTGATCATTTCTTATAGAACAATAATATTCCATTACATTCATATGATATAACTTATTCAGCTATTTCCCATCTACTCGTTTTCCAGTTCCTTCCCCCAACAAAGAAAGCTTCTATGAGCATTTTTGCACATGTAGGTCCATTTTCCTTTTTATGATCTCTTTGGGATACTGACCTAATAGTGAATCTGCTGGATCAAAGGGTATGTATAGTTTGATAGCCTTTTGGGCCTAGTTCCATATTGCCACCAGATAGATTTCTGAGCTCAAACTTTTCCTGCATCTTTTCTTTGCTTAGTAGTAACAGGATTGGGCTGGTTTGGGTCTGAACTTCTTTTATATTTCTTGTGAAGATAAACTGTCTATAAGGGCTTTAGTCTAATTCATTCTCATCTGTTCTAAAAGTTACGAATGTCACCAATAGTAAATTACAATTTTGACATTCTCCCTCATCCCACTGAGATTACATTCTCATTGTGCCCCGGGAGAGATCTATGAAATAAACGAAACATGTTTCATGATTTATTCTAAGGAACTGAGATTGTTCTCAGAATCACAGAATTTTGGCATTGTAAGAGATTTTCAGCATCCTTGGTTTAGTTTTTCAGTTTTGTCTGATTCTTTGTGACCCAGTTTGGGGTTTTCTTTGTAAAGATCCTGGAGAGGTTGGTCATTTTCTTCTCCAGCTTGTTTTATAGACGAGGAAATTGAGACAAAGAGGGTGAAGTGACTTGCCTCCGATCACACAGCTAGCAAGTTCCTGAGGCCAGATTGGAACTCAGGAAGAGGAGTGTTCCTGAATCCAAGCCTGGCGCCCTACCCATCTAGAGTCCATCTGGCACAACTTATGCCCCAAATAAATCCTCAGAAAAGCATATCTGTTCGGTGATGTAGCCAATGAGTCCCTGCTTGAAGACCTCCACTGAGCAGGAAAAGAGGAACCCATGGCTTCTTAAAGAGATAACTCTCCTTTTGGACAGCTCTAATTGTTAGAAAATGTTTCATGATCCAGTCTCAATTGGATTCGGCACTATAGAGTCACGGCGCCTGCCTTTGCAGTTGTTTAGCTTTTGTGATATACATTATTGTCATCATCTTTCTAGATAGTGTTTTTTCCTAGTTCTCTTTACTTGATTCTCTATTCCTGCAGATCTTCTTATGTTTCTCTGAATTTCCTCCAAACAGTAAACTAATCATCAGTTATATTTTTATGAGCACAATTTGTTAAAATTCTTCCCAATCAGTAAGCATTCATTTTGTTTTATTTCTTACTTCTCCCAAAAAGTATTCCCATAGATATTTTGGTGTGGGTGGAATTTGTCTTTCTGTGTAGATGACTTTTTGTAGCAGTTTGGCCAAACATTATGTTCAGGAATAACACCTCATGTGTCTGTCATTGTTAGAAAATGATATATTCTCAGCATTCAACTTTTCAGATCACTGAGATTTTACTCCTTTTAAATGTGTTGACTTTTAAAACCTATTTTGATGGGAAATTTTCTCAAATATAATTTATTTCAGAATCGAAATCAGTGTGTGTGCATGTGTATATAATGTGATTTAACTTATTCCTTATGGTTCAGATATTATTTGAATATTAATTATTATCCTGTATTAAAGGATCAAAAAAATCAAAAAAGCAAACTAATAAGGACTCTTTATTCTACTAAAACATCTGGGAAACCTGGCAGAAATTAGATTTAGTTTAGGTAAGTTTAGGTAAGGATACTAACTGATTTGCTAATTTTTTTTAATGTTTTTATAACTAAAGATCATTGGTTTCCTTCAAAATCTTATGTTTTATTTTATACATTTAAAAACATTCTGAGGAAAAGGGTCCATAAGCTTCACTAGTATCCATACATTAAAATGAAAGAAGATACTTTTCATAACTGTAATTGCATTATTAATTAAACAAAATACAGATATGTTGGGAGTAGCTAGATGGCACAAAACATAGAGCCCCAGACCTGGAGTCAGGAGGACCTGAGTTCAAATCCAGCCTTAGAAATTAAATGCTTCTTAGTTGAATGACCCTGGGCAAGTCACTTAACCCCAATTGCTTTGCCCCCCCCCCAAAAAAAGATATTACAAATATGTCATGAAAGATGAAATGGTAAATTTCAATTGTATAAAATTTTAAAAGGCTTACACGAGGCAAAAAAAAGTGTAGTTAATATTTAAATCTAAAGGGAAACAGTTAATTTTAGGAAAAATACTTGCAGCAAATGTCTGACATTTCATACAATTTCATACAATTGATGCAAATATGTAAAAAATACTGTTTCCCAAAAAAGCATCAAAACACAAAAATTAAGAAAGAACTCCTCATTTAGACCAATATCTCATACCACCTACCACATAGTACTAGAGATATATGCATGATCTTAATATATAAAATTATAACACAAACAAATTTGAGGGAAAAAGATACTTTAATAACTCTAGCTAGGGAGACCATTATTAACAAAATACAGTTATATCATGAAAGATAAAATGAACAATTGCAATTATGTAAAATTAAGAAAAAGAAGCCAAAGAGGAGTTAAAATTTAAATCTAAAGAGAAACAGTTGACTTTGGGGAAAGTACTTGCAACAAATATCTCTAGTAAAAGTTTATTGTATAAATTTACCTAAGGAATATATGTAAACCTATGAGGACAAACGTTGTTCCCCCAAATTATCAAAACCTATGAACTGACAGTTTTCAAAAGAAATGCAAGCTATCATAAGATGATCAATTCTGGTGGATGTGACTCTCTTCAACTATGAGTTGATTCAAACCAGTTCCAATTGTTCAGTGATGAAGAGAGCCATCTACACCCTAAGAGAGGTATATAGGAACTGAGTGGGGACCACAACATAGCATTTCCACTTTTTTTGTTATTGTTTGCTTTCATTTTTGTTTTCCTTCTCAGGTTTTTTTTTTCTTTCTAGATCCGAGTTTTCTTGTGCAGCAAGATAACTGTCTAAATATGTATACATATATTGGATTTAACATATTTAACATGTATTGGGACTGCCTACCATCTAGGAGGGGGAAATTTGATACAAAATATTTTGCAAGGGTTAATGTTGAAAAAATTACCCATACATATGTTTTGTAAATAAAAAGCTATAATAAAAAAAAGAAATGCAAGCTATTAATACAAATATTAAAATGCTCCAATTTAATAATAATAAGAGAAATGAGAATTAAAACAAACCTAATGTTCTACCTTACATTTTAGGATTAGCAAAAATAACAAAAGAGGGAGGAGTTCTGAAAGTGCAAGGGGAGGATAGGTATACTAAAACCTTGTCAATAAAACTGTAAATTGATCCTGCCATTCTAAAAAGCAATTTGGAGCTAAATTGTGCCTACCCTTTGATCCAGTGATATCACTACTAGGCACATATGTCCAAATAGATCAAAATGGGAGGGGCAATCAAAAGTAGGAAAACATTTATTTTAAAATTTTGTGTTGTAGCAAAGAACTGAGTATGCCCATGAATTAGGGAACAGTTAGACAAATTACAGTATACGAATGTAATGGAATATTAACTTCAGAGAAACCTATCAAGACATATATAAACTGAAGACAGTGAAGTGAGCAAAACCAGAACAATTTATACCATTATTACAATATTGTAAAGGAAAACAACTTTAGAAGACACAACTCAGGACGTGAGAAAACAGGTTTATCATGCTGTCACCTCATAGCAGAGAAGTGATAGACTAGGGCTAAAAAAAGATACAAGGAATAGAATGAGAGTAACATAAATTTTCATACATAGCCAGTATAATGTTGATTTTTTTTTCTTGCTTGATTTTACTTTCTAGTTAAAATGAAGAACATCTGTAGGGTAATACATTAAAAATCCACAGTTTTATGGATAATCCTGTTTGCATATCGAAATGTTAGTGTTTATTAATATTATTCGTAATAAAAATGAAAAAATTAAAAGATACTGAGTTTGGAAGGATATAGACCTCTGCTACTTGACTAGTTGTGTGTTCTTTTATTCATAAAGTGAAAATTAGAATATGTAATCAGCTCCCTTTCAATCCTATAATTCTTTTTTCTCTTCTACCATTTTGAAAAGTGATGAATTCTCCAAGGCAGGAGATGGTGATGATAATGAACATTTATATAACATTTACTGTGTGTCAGTCACTATGCTAAGCACTTGACAATTATTGTTTCATTTGATCCTCACAACAAAGCCAGAAGATAGGTGCTATTATATAATATCCACATTTTGCAGATGAGAAAACTGAGACAGAGGTTATATGATTTTTCCAGGGTCACACAACTAGTAAGTGTTGGAGCCTCTTTTTGAACTCAGTTCTCCATGATTCTAGACCTGGTTACTCTGTTCAATGTACCACTTAGAACTGTGTGATTTTACACTAATAACACTGCTTTGGTTTCTTTTTTTTTTTTTTTTTTTTAATAGTTTTCTGTTTCTTTGCTTGATGTGAGCTGTCATTTTTTGCTGTTTTGCTGTACATGTCTTTTGACTCACTTCCTCACCTGAATTTTTGTATTTGTTGGGGTATGGGTTAGGAAAACAAAGAAGCATGCTTGCTAGAATTGTGTACAAAGCAGAAAAAAATAGCTTTTGAATAATGGTTTGAAGAGATCACTTATTAATAAAATATATGGCTTTTGTTACACCAGTTTTGACTCTTCTGAGGCCTTTTTGTTTTCTTTTGCTTTTTTCTGAGTTCTTAGTCCTTTTCCACTTAGAATAAATGACCTCTGGATAAATGAGTTATTTACTGTTTAGCATTTTAAATATTTGTGTGGCACTTGGATATTTGCAGAATTATTTATAGCCACTTTCATTCATTCTTGCTTATCATGTGAACTCTTAGCTTTTCACATCCTTATATAGTTCTTCTATTATGTGGCCCACTGAACCATACTTGTCTATCCTATTTAGTGTTTCATGATTATATTTATTCACCCTTGAAGTACAGCACATTGATCAACCTTTGCTTTCAGTTGGAGGATCTGAGTTAGAACATGATTAAGTGATTTAAATTCAGTAACTTAATTCTAGTTGTTATCATGTTCTTTCCTTTACTTTAAAAAATGTTTCCTCCACCCTGAATTCCTATCTATCCCATAATTTAAATTGTCCTTTTTTCTTGAAGCTTTATGTCTTTTTCTTATTCATTAAGATAACATTATGTATTATTGTACATACGTGTTCTAAATTGGGAAAGACTGTCTTATCACCAACTTCCAGAATCAGTGTCATCAAGCTCCCATGTGGTCTGATACCAAATAGAATATATGTTACATACTATTAGGACTGTGCTCTCATTGTCCAATCTCTCTATTATATTTTTTCCCTTTTCCCTTTCTCTCCATACACATTACGAATTCCCAATTTTAAAAATTGCTATCCTAAGGAAATTAGCTGTCTCATTTTATATGTATTGTCCATATTCCCAATCTATATCATTTCTTTGAGTCATAAATGTTATTTTTTCAATCGCCTCCCTGGTATTATGGGGAAAAGAATCTTAAAATAATAGTCAGTGTGTCACAAATCTTATGCAATTCTACATGTACAAGAGATTACAATTGCCCCAAATTCAGTTAGATCAGCAAAAGACATTTAACAAAATTAAACAGGTTTCTTCTCACTTAGTACTGAACAGATGTCTTTCTTGGTGTTTGAAATGCCTTTCCACATTCCCCAAAGCAGTAAAAGGCTGAACAAATGAATGCAGCCTAAATGAATACAGCATTCAAGTGTTCACTTTGTGCAAAGCACTATAATAAGCCCTAGACATACAAATAGAAAAGTGAGACAACCTCTGCTCTCAGAAAGCTTATTTTCTAAGGGGAGATGACACATGTGGAAGCTTTCAGCCCCACATCAGATGGAAAGGTCCCAGAGTCATTAGGGTGAGGTAACAAAGCAGGTGGTTATTTCTCTCTTTCTCTAATAAAGTCATTTCCATGAATTAAATCTTACCAGATTCTGATGTTGAACCATTTGAAAGAGTCCAGGACTTTAGTGGTTAGAATTTTCTTTTCTGAGGCTTTAGTGGGTATAGCACCAGCATGACCCCCTGTCAGGCTGCATCCCCACAGAGGTTGGACTGTATCCCAGGATGATGGCTGTAGGCATTGGATTGAGAACTTTACTTTTTCCAAAATTCTTGGAGTCAGAGTTCCTGGTTTGTCTCCCCCACAGACTGAAGGGATATGATTTTCACAGAAATGTTGATAGTTTGATTTGCCTGACTCATGTTGCCCCCTACCTCTGCCTTAGGATATTCTGCTGCTTCAGGTAGGCTAACTTGGCTGCCTTGTGTATAAAGCAAAGAAAAAAGAAAGAAAGAGAGAGAGAGAGAGAGAGAGAGAGAGAGAGAGAGAGAGAGAGAGAGAGAGAGAGAGAGAGAGAGAGAGAGAGAGAGAGAGAGAGAAGAGAGAAAGAGAGAAAGAGAGAAAGAGAGAAAGAAAGAAAGAAAGAAAGAAAGAAAGAAAGAAAGAAAGAAAGAAAAGAAGAAAGAAAGAAAATTCCACCTATTTCATAAGAAAGCCTGGCCTCTATAGAGATGTTGTAGACCTCTTTGGTAATCTGAAAAAAGCCTACCTTTCTAGATGCATATAATAAGATGCACAGGATAATAAAATCACTTCCATTGAAATAATTGTCAAAAAAAAAAAAAAAAGTTCATAGCTCCTAAGTTAAGAATCCTTGTTGTAGAGCTCCCCTGACTGTGATGGAGGCTTCACCAAGGGGCTTTAAGACTAAGGGTCTCCTGGAAGTCACTTACCTTCAAACAAGAAACCAAATCAATTTTTTTATTAGTTTTTTATTTTTCAAGACATATGTGTGACAATTCTTCAACATTAGACCTTGCAGAACCTTGTGTTCCAATTTTTCCCCTCTTCCCCTATGCCCTCCCCATTTGGCAAGTAGTCCAGTATATGTTAAACATGATAGAAATATGTGTTAAATCCAATATATACGTACATATTTATACAATTATCTTGCCTCACAAGAAAAATCAAATCAAACCAGGAAAAAAAAAAAAGCAAAATAAAATGCAAGCAAACAACAACAAAGAGTGAAAATGCTATATTGTGGTCCACAACTCAGTTCCCACGGTCTTCTCTCCTTGGCTCTCTCTCTCCAATACTGAACAATTGGAACTGGTTTGAATCATCTCATTATTGAAGAGAGAGAGCCACATCCATCAGAATTGATCTTTGCATAATCTTGCCAAACCAGCTTTTATAGTGATGCTCTTGAGTACCAAGTGCTAAGCCAAACCAGCACTGGGAATTAAGATGAAGGATTGAATGATCCATTTTCTCCCTTCTTCTACTCTTTCTCCTCTTGGCTTATTTCATGGTGTAGATCTAATAATGCCTTCTACTTGTTCTGGGTCCCTACAACAATATAGAGAACTCAAATTATTCTCTGGGAATCCCTAAAACAAATTAGAATTCCAACAGTAAGTTCAGACAAAATCTCCAGAAAGTCCATTTTACCTGAGGGAATGCCAGAATTATCTGGTTCACTGGAATTTTTCTCCAAGGATCTCTGCTTCTTCAAAGCTAATCTAAGCAGAATTTCACATTCACCTAACAATAGGACAAATAAGTTCAGTTCAAGAGATAAGAAAACAGGATCAAGTTTCCAATATGTGGGGTTCCAGAAAGGAATTAAATACTTGGGCTTTTAATTATCCAGGAATTTTAGACCAACAGTCACACCTTCTTCCTATAGATGTACACAGGACTGTAAAACAAACAATCCTAGGTTTCTTTAAAGGAGGGGAGGGGGAAGGTTCCTTTTGTCCTTAACTAGATACCAGCATTTTTGTGATGGAAAACCCATACTTCTCAGTTTAGTTGCAGTACTCATATTGGCCAGAGTGCTATAACAGATTTCATTATATGAGTACAAATAAAAAAGAAACTAGACTAATGTATAAGGAAACACTAGAAGAACTGACTTATGAATATAAGCTAGAAGAAGAGAGGAAGAAAACTGCAAGTCTTTTTCTAGTTGATCTTTAAGACTGGATGATCCAATAGTCCTGGGTCCCTGCAAAAGCAAAAAGCACAATATTTAACCCAGGTAGGCTCTGTAGCTATTCTCCCAACCTCCCAACCTGACATTGCAAGTCAGGTCACCAGAGCACAGCACATTTATTAATATCAGCATCACTCTCTTGCTACTTGCAGGATAGAAAATGCTATCTGGTTATTGGTTTGATTAACTGTTGGACTGAGTCAAGCTGGTCCAGTCTTCCTGTGTTCAAATCTGACCTCAGATGTGACTGAGCTAGGACAGTTACTTAATTTGTTCAGTTTCCTTGTCTCTAAAATGAGCTAGAGAAGGAAATAGCAAACCACTCCAGTCTCTTTGCCAAGAAAACCCCAAATGAGGTCATGAAGAATTGGATATAACTGAAAAGACTGAACAACAGTTTTGACAAAAATATCCTATTCAGTTTTCCTTTGATCTCACCTTTTATTGTAATATCTTAGAGAATATGGTTTTCTCCATTTCTTCTTAAAATCTTTTTATTGCTATATTTTATGTCACCTTCATTTCTAAATTATCCCTCTTCAATTAGTCACCACCTTATAAATAAGAATTAGAAATAAAGAGAAAATAGTAGGTTCAGCAAAACCAACCAGCACATCAGTCACGGCTGACAGTTACCAGTATTCTGTAGTGATTCTTTATTCACTACATCCCCTACATATAAAGAAGGAAAGGAAGTATCTTTTCTCAGCTCTTCTCTTGGGTCAATAGTAGTCTTGTTCATTTTAAAGCTTTCAGGGATTTTTAATGTTTTCTTTTTTCCTTTGTAGTCATTGTGGATATTCTCTTTTTGGCTCTTTGCTCTGCATCAGTTCTATAAGGCTTCTCATGCTTTCTATCTTCATATTTGTCATTTTTTATGGTACAGCAATATCCCATTACATTCATGTACCAAAAATTTTCCATCCATTTTCTTAACTGCTTCTTCATTTCTTTGTAAATTTTGTTTTTCACATTCAAGAAACAGAGTCATATTGGACAGAGATTTTTTTTTTTAATTCTGCCTCAGTTATTTTTATTTCTTTGGAGGGGGAAGAGGAATCCTTACTACTCCTAGTTTTTAAAACAAAATGTGAAATAGATCCTCAAACTCTCTCCGAAGTGTATGTTTAATGTCAATGGTTGGTTTTCTGTATCATAAAATTTTCCTTCCAAATACAGTTCAAAAACAACATATTGCTCTGAGATTGTCTGCTTTCCAAAAGAAGCAACAGAAGTGTTTAGATTTACATGACCTCAGTTTCATGACAGCAGTAGCAGATCTGATATCTTATCCAAGGAAAAGCATTTTTGGCCTCCAATTCAATTACTTTCTTGGTGGGAGTCACTAGCTTATTTCAGCTCTAACGCTGCTGCAGTGAACTGGCAGCAGTGAATCTTTCAAAAAGTATAAACACAATTGGTATTTATAGCATTGTTAACATTTGCTAAATAGTTGGGAGAGTGATCTGGGTGCCTGTTTTTAGCAGGTGGGGCACAAATCTTTGTTGTGGCTACAGTGGGTTTTAAGAAGTAGAATAAGGTGATTACAAAACATTGTGGCAGAACAGTAAATTAGAAGTGTTGAGTACAATAAGTTCAGAATCTGCACAAACATGGTTCAAAGTATGGTAGGAGCAATCCCTGAAGCATCTCTAGCCTGACGGGTGTTACCCAGATGGCTTATTTGACATAGTGCAGTACAGGAACTGTGCAGTGAAAAGCCAAATAAATGTTAAGGATTAGTCAAGATTTAATTGAAAACCTACATAAAAAATACCATAAAATGAAACCAGATTTTTTAAAGTTACATTTCACAACAAAACAGGTTTCTTTAATTTTTTTTTTCCTTAACTAAAAAAACTTAGTTGTTATATTAGGTACAACAAAGTCTTCCATTCTTCGGACAGTTGAGTCATACGCACATCTATCTAATCCCTGTATAAGCAGTAACATCCTAAAAGGTATGTGATTAGTTAGGTTGCATATCTTAGAAGTCCAGGATAAATAAATGATGCTTTTATAAAGTGTTTTGTTTTGTTTTTGGCCATCCTTCACAACTGCTTAGAGAAGGCTGATCCTTAAGAGATTCTACCTGGTACTCTCACAATTAATTCTTTATCAACCTGTATGCTTTCTTCAGACACAGAACTGGTTTTACAAATGGGAGGAGGAGGACAGTGCTAGAGTAAATAAACTTAATTTTTTATGTTTTAAAATATGCTGATATTACTTTAAGAATGTTGAGAAGGAAGAAAAAGAAGCATTTTTAAGTGCTTGCTTTGGAGCAGACACAGTTTAGAGAATTTCACAAATATCTCATTTTACCTCCAAACAACATTTTGAAGGAGGTGCAGTTATCATCTTCATTTTACAGTTGTGGAAAGTGAAATGAGGAGAGACTAAGTGCCTTGCCTAAGATGGCACAATTAGTAAGTATTGGCTGAATTTCTGACTCCAGGTCCCAGCTCTCTATCCACACTCTAGCATTGCTGAAACTGAACTCATTTAAAAATCTTATTTGCAAAATTTACTAAATATGTTTGGCAGATTGCTAAATGTTTAAAATGACAAAAATGCCGTATTGTTAGTAGGGGATTTTTGTACAGTTTCTTGAATATTTTGATCCATTTATAATAAAACGAATAGTATTTAATCACAAACCTTTAATTCTTTCCTTGTATGATGATATTGATGATGATAATTAGACAGAAATAATAGGGTTTTTTGTTGTAATGTAAAATTAAATGCTGTACTGAACAATTACATTTTTACACACCTCTAAGAAGCATTTGATTCATTTGCAACATAAAACAAAACCAAATCCATTAGTGACAAATATGTAGCCTTATGTTTGCCCTCTAGTCCTGTAACTTTTATATAATTGTTTCATATGCATGCGTGTTTAATCCACTGTCTACTTAACTAGAATTTAAGCTTCCTGAGGTCATGGACCACAATTCTTTGTATTGTCTATGGTCTAGCTTCTTAAGCTTTTGTTCTCAACCTCTTATAACCCTCAATTAAATGTGGGGGGGAGGGTCACAGAATTATGACTTATTATCAGTAATTGTTTAACTTGTTACCTATTTTATATACCTATCTACCTGGAATCATGAAAACATTTCTTGGGCATGAGTGGAAAAAAGTTCAAGCCCTGGTCTGTGTTATATAGCATAGTGCTTTCCTATTGTAGATAGTAAAAGCTGTCATGTTCCATCTGTATAAATCAGTATTCACCGAATGAATGATTATTCTCACACTGTTTTTCAAATATTCCTATTTGATCTTAAGATCCAGTTTTAAGGAAGTAACAAGCCTTCAACTTTTGAATGTTGTAAATTCATTGTCCAGTGTATGTCTCAAAGAAGTTCATTCCATTTGGATTTTTGCACTCACTAGCAAACACTGGGAAACACCATCCTATGTTTTTTCTAGGCTTACTGCTTTATCTACTAATTTCCAGTAGCCAGAGATGGAGGTGTTTTGAATGAGCACATCAATGTTCTAGACAGAGATACTGTTTGAAATTATCCATGAGCACAGTGCCTCTGAACATTATTGAGTGACGTTTGTTTCTCTTGGTTGTGTCTGCTCTGACTAGCTGGTTTCTTTCAGATTGGCAGCTGGGATTACACTGTAGTAGATGGACAGCTGCAAGAACTGCAAATTGTAGGGGGACTGAGTTAGGCTTCAGTTTAATATGACTGGAATGCATGGACTTGCTTATAAGGTCCTGCTGGGAAAACTGACCACTCTTTCACAAACTATTATCACTTGCTATTTTGCCCTAGAAACTGCCCTGTGTTTATATTAAACACTATATTAAACTAATAAAATACTTTTCCAAATTTGTAAAAATTGTTTTCTGTTCCCTGATTTTGTCATTGTATTCCGCTTTTTAAAATATTTTTGAAAAAATCTTTTTACATTGCTTTCATTTTTGAATTTATCTTCCATCATATCTTGTAACAAAAAATAAAAAGGAACAAAAATAGCAGTTTTAACAAAACCAAACAACACATGGACTATATTTGAGAACCTATGTAATGTTCTAGACCATATTCTTTCCTCTCAGCAAAGCAGAGGAGGTACACATTCCCACCTCTTCTCTAGCCAGTCTTATTCTTTAAAATTATGCTATGTTCAGTTGTATTTGGTATTCGTTTTTTTCCATTTTCAATGCTATCATTGTGTATTTTATATTCCTAGTTCTGCTTACTTTGTTTGAATTCTTAAGTGTTCCCATGCATCTCTGAATTCATTCTTACTGCACAGTGATATTCCATTACGCTCATGTACTGCACTTTGTTTAACCAGTTCCACTCAGTGGACTAGTACTTAGCTTCCTGTTCTCTGCCCTCTTGTAAAGTACGTCTATGAATATTTTGGCATATTTGTAATCTTTCCTTCTGGCTTTAACTTTCTTTATTCTCATCCTAGCAGGGAAATCTCTGGGTCAGAAGGCATGGACACCTTAATCATTTTCTCTTATTCCTTAGGGAATTCCAGAATGAACTAATTCACAGCCCTGACTAAATGTATGTGTGTGCTGGTCATTTTGAAGCCTCTGAATTATTGTCTATTTCTATTTTTTCTTACTTTGCCTGTTTGTTGATTGTGAAGAAAAACCTCAAGAGTTGTTTTGACTAGCATAAGGCCATCCTTTCAGAGGGTTTCTAATTGTTAGCAGTTCTCTTGAGAATTATTAATACTTCTTGAGTATTTATCCACTAGGAAATGTCTCCTGGATTTTTGTATTTACATGTATAACATGCATATCTTAGATATCAAACCCTTTCCAGAAATAAATCTACATTTTCCCCAATGGGAGCTATTCCTCTTATCTTAGTTGTATTGATTGTCTTTGCAAAAAAAAAAAAAAAAAAAAAAAAAGTTTTTTAATTTAATGTAAATTGAATTTATCTATTTTATCTTTTATGATCTGTTATTTGTTCTTTGGTTAGGAATTCTTTCTAACTATATATAACTATAAAAGTTCCCTAAAACTTTTTTTAAATGATGCGACCTTTTACATTTAGAGCACATATACAAGTTAAGGGTAATTTAATTGTATAGTAACACATCAGTCAGTCAATAAACATTTATTAAGCACCTATCATATGTGTGGTAATGTGCTAAGTTCTAGGGATACAAAAAGAGGTCAAAGGATTTCTATCTCAGGAATTTACAATCCAGTGGGGGAGGCAACAAGCAAACAAATATACAAGAAAGCCCCATACAAGATAAATAGGAAATAATTACCAGAAGGAACACTCTAGAATTAAGAAGAGTTAGGAAACGCTTTCTATAAAAGATGGGATTTTAGTTAAGACTTAAGTGAAGTCAGGGGAATTTATAAGCAGAGTTGAGGAATGGAGTATTCCAAGTGTGGATGCCAGCCAGAGAAACTTCTGGTAGCTGAGAGATGGAAAGTCTTATTTGTGAAGCAACTGGGAGGCCAGTGTCACTGAATCAAAGAGTAAGTGCTGGGGAATAAAGTGTAAGAATGCTACAGAAGGGGCAACCAGGCTGTGCAGTGTATAGAGCACCAGCCCTGAAGTCAGGAGGACCCGAGTTCAAATCTGGCCTCAGACACTTAACACTTCCTAGCTGTGTGACCCTGGGCAAGTCACTTAACCCCAATTGCCTCAGGAGGAAAAAAAGAAAGCTACAAAAGTAGGAGGGGGGGATTGGCTTATAAAGGGCTTTGAATGCCAAACAGAGAATTTTGATTTGATATTAGAAACAATAAGGAGCCATTGGAGTTTATTAAGTACAGGGGTGACATGATCAAACCAGTCCTTTGGTGACTGAATAGAGACTAGACGGGTGTTGGTAGGTACTTGAAGCAGGCTACCCTACCAGCAGGCCATTGCAATAGTCCAGATATGAGATGAAGGCCTGAAGTATAGGAGAGATGTTGCAGAGGTGAAATCAAAGGGCCTTGGCAACAGACCGGATTTGAGGCATGAGAGATAGTGAGGAGATTTAGTCTAAATCTGATTTCTGCCAAACTATCTTCCAGTTTTCACCCTCGATTTACTCTTATATTTTTCAATTAAACGTCACTTTAAAAAAATAAAATTAAAGATTTTTTTTGTAATTTCTCTACCATGAGGCACGATCACATGATTTGCTTTCAGAGATTTCTGGTTGCAAGATTTTTATATTCTTTTTGTTTTCACTTATAGAGAAATGTATTTATTAGTTTCTGATTAGATTTCTTATAGTAGCACTCCAAATACTTTAAATAGTGATTAATGAATATAAACCTAGTTATTTCTGATTTGTACCCTTATCTTAACCTGTCAGTTTTTTGCCTGTGCTTGTTACTTTAGGGTTTTGGGTATTTACTTAATAAAACAAGATAAGAAATTTTAAATGGATATTTAGGTAGAATCAGTTCAATTCTTTTTTTTTTTTTTTTTTTTTAACGTAGATTTGTTCATTGATATAAAGAACCTTCTCTATCTAAAGAACTTAGTAGCAACTTAAAGACTTCCCTAGTGTCACCTACCTTGTATCTGGCATCAAGGCCAATATCCTGTTCACATAGTCAAAATTGCCTCTCAGTTCAGTTTCATTTCCATCAACCTCCTGAGCCCCTTTGTTAGATATTTTCATATGTACTCGAAAGTGGGACAGAATTGTTTTCTACATTTTGTTTAACTATCAATTTAAAATTTTTCATATGCTAGAACATCCATTAAGTTTTCCAGGAAGGAAATTTTATCTTTTGCAATTATATTTTCAAATATTTTCATATTCTAATACATATTTCTACATTATCTTGCATATTCATACCCCTAAACTTAAAAGTTTATTTTAAAATATACTTTGATTCCTAAATTAACAATGGTGCATGGATGTATTAAGGTCACTGTGTTATTTTTGGAAATAAATGCATTTTTGGCACTGAGCTATAAATGTGTTTGTTTGTTTTTTTTGTTTGTTTGTTTTGTTTTTTTGTTTTACTTTGCCAAGGAGACTAGTGTCCCCAGAGCAGGTAGGAGGTTAGAGAGCAAGAATCTTTTTCTGAATGGTTCTTTCTTTGCTAATCCTTTTTCTGATGGGAATGCTATCTAAAAAGGGACTAAAGATATAATAGAACATTTTCTCTCCCATAATTACATCCCATCCTAAGCAAATATGTTTAATTGTTCTGAGCCTTGTTTTTGCCACAGTGGTGAATGTTATCTGGATTTTTGTCCACTAGGAATTTAAGTATAAATCTTAACATATAGCCATTTAGTAGTTATCTGATCAGAATGGGTTTTTTTGATCACTGTTATCAGAGCTAGATTTTAACAGAGGCCCCAGAGAAAGGAAGAGACTAATCAGCAGGCTCCTGAATTACTCTATAGCAAGGATCCAAGGGAAACATGTCAAATAGGCAGTGGTGTCTTGTCCCAGTTTAATTTAGAAATGAGTTAAGGGACAAGGGAAAACTGGCAATCATATAATAGCAGCCCTGTAGAAAACATTGAAGACAATTAATTTAAATCTTTTTAAATGTGAAAAACAAATGAGTTAGAAATAGTGACAAACCAAAATTTACTCATCTATGGGGTTTTCGAAATACATACATTGCTAAGAGTTATATTGCAAGGCCTTTTAGTAGAACTTAATGAGTCTCCCAGCTTATATTTATTTTCAAAATGTTCAAATTATACCAATTTCAAATGCTATACATGTACTAAGTACTAAAATTTAACACAGTTGCTTTAACAGAACATTCCCCTCTCCCCTTGATATTTTTTAACAGCTACTTTTAAATGTGATAATAAGTTTCTTTCCCTTTAAACTAGTTTAATAGTAATTTTGGCCATAAACATGAAGTAGGAGTGGAGGGAGACCTAATTTCAAACTTTAAGTGTTGCTGCAAAGAAAAGCAACAAACATCTGTTTTTACCTTAACCACATCCATATGTTGAACTACTTTTTTCTTCCTCCCCCCACCACTTCAAAATAAAAATTTACAGCCTTCCTTGTCGGATACCAAGTATATTGGTAAATTAACATATTTTCACAGTTAAATTTAAAAGCTTATTTAGAAAAGCAGTGAAAGTATGTTTGTCAAGTAATAGCCCAAATCTATACTATATGTAGGTCAGTCTACATTTGTTTCTTATGGTGATGGTAAAATGATGCAAACATGCCAGAATAGACACAGTAGGATTGTTGAAAATGGCATGTTATTTGCATATACATAGCTCTTAGTAAATTCTGTTATTAATATTTGAAAAACTGTATATAAAAGACAAATGCGTGGTTTTTCCAACATGTCATGGAAAACATAAGTGATTTGCACAGCGTATTCTGTTTTATTACTATGTATAAGAACATCTGGAATGCTGGTGCTATATTTAAGATTTGTTATAGGAATCTAGAATGGGATGGGGGAGGGGCGGGAAGAATCTGTTTACCGAAATTACTGCCAGACTGCACTTCCTTACCCCAGGCTAATCTAGTTTCTTAGGATCATAGTACCTGGAGCCAGAAAGGATCATTGAGTATAAGGAAATTGAGTGAATCTCATCAAGAATAAGTCATTTTCTTTAAATCTCACAGGCAGCTAATAAATGAACTAGGAATCCACTCTAATTCATCTGACTCTAAATAAATAGGTTTTCAATATATTATGTCTTAATTTAAGTAGCATACTATTCCAACTAATAATTTCTGCAGTATTTAGTTCTCTCCTGGTATTGGCATCCTCTCCACTGAAATTTCTTTTTATTTATTTTGAATAATATTTGTATTTTTCTGTGAACATGTTATATCCCCTGCCCCCAAGAGAATGTAAATTCCCTTGTGACCAAGGTGCCATCTTTGTTTCATAGTGTTGAATTTTTAAAATATAATGTTGTTTTGCTAGTACTTAATTCAATATTCTTGCATCAATAGTCATTGGGAATATTGATCTACAGTTTTAGTTCTCTGCTTTATCTCTCACTGGTTTTGGTGTTAGGAATATATTTGTCTCAAAATAATTGGAGAGAAACCCTTTTTTGGCCTTTTTTGCAACACATTTTATAGTTGAATTGTTCTTTGAGTCTGGTAAAATTCAGTCATGAATCCATTTTGTGTTGGGATTCTGACTACTTCTGTGTATTTTCCCGAGAATGGGTTATCTTGTTTGCTTCATGTTGTATATATTTGAATATGTTCATCTATCATTTGTTACCAGTTTTTGTTGCCTATATAACTGGGCAAGAAAATTTATTATAGTTTCCTGTATTTTCCCTTATGTATTATAACATCTTTTTAATATTTAAAAATATTTATTTTTCTTCTTATTTTATCAAATTAGTAATATTTTGCTGCTTTCTTAAAACTAGCTCCTAGTTTATCAGTTAATGGTGAGGGGGGATTGCTTTCAATTTTATCTCTTCTCTGATATTTGAAATTTCTGTTTTTGTGTATAGTTGGTTTTTTAAAATTTGTTACTTTTTCAATTTTACAAATTGTATGCTTTTATCTCTTTTGTTGAGGGAAGTGTTTAGAGAAATAAATTTGTTGTTAAACACTTCTTTAGTTGCAGCTCAAGATTTGTTTTATATTTCTGTGGATTATTTTTGGCCTACATATCTTTGAGAATTAAATTTTTTTAGTCTAACTTTAATTTTTAATCCTTTCTTCCATGTTCTTTATTGATTATCATTTTTATTACATTGTGATCAGTAAATAATGTTTTTGATATTTCTTTTTTTGTGGGTTTGCTTTTACCCTAGCAGAGGGTTAGTTTTTATAAAGATGACAAATACAGCTAACAAATAAGTCTAGTCATTTAGTTTCCTCTCCAGACAGCTATTATAACTAATTTTTTTTCTAAAACTCTATTCAGATTTTTCTTATTTATGTTTTAAATTTTTAAATTCTGAAATGAGCACTTAGTGGCCCCCATATATTAGTTTTGCTGTAGTGTGTTCCAATAATTTGATTAATTTTTCTTTTGTGAACTTAGATACTATCCCATTCAGTGAACATAAACTAAGTATTGATGTTATTTAATAATCTACAATAATTTTTTCAGTCAACTGGACCAAAGTAAAATTCATTGATTTGTACCATAAACCCTAGACTGTTTTACATCTTTAATACTTCAGCTATGTAGTATGTCTTCCTTTTTGCTGCAATCACTTTTTTTACATAGATTCTTCATCATTAAATCACCTTTTATAACATTGAGTATTGAATACAGTATTGATGATATAGGATAGTATTATCTTTAATAAAGGAAAGATAGAAAAGACCCATATGTAGAAAAGTATTTGTACCAGCATTTTTTGTTGCAACAAAGAAGTATTAGCAAAATTGGAAACATCATTTGGGAAATGATTAGAAAATTTTTGCATGTGAAAATAATGAAATTATTATTATAAAATTTAAAAACCAATCAGTAATCATTTATTAAGCTCCAAATATGGGACAGACACTGTAGTAAGTGTTTGGTTTATAAAAAGGCAAAAGGCAAGCCCTGCCTTCAAGGAGTTTACAATTTAAAAGACAAAAATGTTGAATTCAGAGAAGCGTAGGAAGACTTAACTAATAGAGAAGGAAGTGAACAAATCTAGGAAAACCATTTATGTAATGACTACAATATTTTAAAGTAAAAGAAATTGGGAAGACTTAAAAAACAAGTCTGATAAATGCAATAGCCCCTAAGGATTCACTTGTTACTTATTTATTAATGAATTCATGTATTTTTTAATAATTCATTTACTAATTGATTCATTTTTTAATAATTCCCTGAGAAATTTAGAGAGAGTATGAAGCATTCAGTTCGAAATTGAAGGATATGATAGACTTCATGATACTATCTTAAATGAATCAAGAGATTCTTAAAGTGACTGACTCTTTTTTCTAATGATGATTGCTTGGATACAGAAATATTATGTATTTCCGTTTTTATTTCAATTTTCATCATGTGCCTACCTCAGAGAAACTCCAAATGCCCTAGATACACACCACACCCTAAGCCTTGCTATTATTTGTGATTCACAGCTGATATCTCAAATCATATCTTTCTTCTCTGACTGCAACCCCCACATAGCCTAAACTTTATCTTAGTAGATTATCAGTCTTTAATTACTCTTCCTGCTTTTTGCATTCTACTACTCCCCTTATATTTGTGCTTGATTTTTCTGCCCAAGCTGAATCCTCAGTTCATCCCCTTAACTTGCTTTCCTCACAAATCTGTATAACTTCTAGTTCAGTTCAATTCAACTCAACAAACATTTATTAATGCCTACTTATGTGCAAAGCATTGTTTTCCCTATGTTTGCTTCTGGGTTGATTAGCTTTGCAGGAGAAGTCATAAAGCCATGCAGAGCTAGCCCATTATCTATTGCTGCTGCACGGTTGCAACTGGGCTCTCACTGATACTTTGGCAATACTTTTGTTCACCTCTTGTTGACTCTTTGGTCCCCTTCCCACAGCAGCTGTTTCAAATCTTCACATTCTCCTAAGATCCCTAATTCTGTTGCCCACTTCTGTTTATTCCCAGCTATTTTAGTCAATTTCAGATAAATATTACTTACTTCATTGAAAATATGAAAGAATTTCACCATTTGCCAAATCAGAATTTCTTATCTTTTTGCTCATTTTCATCTTTCCCTTTTGCCTAAGGTTAAGATGTGGACTCTCCCATACCTGTTCTTCTATTTGTACTATCACTTTGCTTCTTGAAACTTTTTCACTAACTTTTCTGCCCTTTTAAGTCTACTGACAACTTCTCAACCTGATGCCAGTTCTTTGTCCACACACACACACACACACACACACACACACACACACACACACACACACCCCTTTCTTTCATCCTGCCATTTATTTACCATTCCAATTGTCCTCTTTGAATAACTTTCAACTTATCAGATTAATTAACGTTTTGTATCTGCCGCCTTGATTTCATCACAAATTAACTCCTTAAGACATTTCAGTCTGATTTGTGCCTTTGCTCCTCTATTGAAAATATTCTCTTACAGGTCTCTGGTAGGTCATCTTGGTTCTCATTGGCCATGGCAGCTCTTCCCTTGGCTTCTTCTCTGTTTTTCCTTATGGGTTTTCTTCCTCCTATTTCCATCATTTATCCTCAGGTTTGTGTATACTCCTAACTTTATGCCCATTTGCTCTCTCTTTGGAAACATAAACTTTTAATAAAATGTCTCCTGCTATGTGCCAGACACTGTGCTCAGCACTTTACCAATATGATCCCTTTTGGGCTTCACAACCACCTGAGAGGTAGGGACTATTATTATGCTCATTTTACGGAAGAGGATACAGAGGCAATCTGGGTTAAGTGACTTGCTCTAGATTACACAGCTAATAAGTGTTTGAGGCTGGATTTGAACTCAATACTTCCTAATACCAGACTCCTCTGATGCTCTGTCCACTATGCAGACAGCCTCTGAATTTGTTTTTAGATCCTGATCCCTCTTGTCAGGTCTAGTTCTACTTTTTTTAACTGCCTAATAGATATGCCTCTTGGATATCCTAGCATCATCTCAAACTTAACATAGTAATAAAACTAAAACTCATTGTCTTCCTCCTAAAACTCTTACCGTACTTACCTATCTTGATTAGTGTATCATCATCCTCTCAGTCACTCAGTCTCAAAGAGTAATTAGTGTTGCCTTTTCCCTCCATTATCCTCTATATTTAATTAGTCTCAATGGCTATTAACTCCCCCTTTGTATTTATCCCTTTATTTCCAGTTCCACTGCCACCACCTGGCCAATTACAATCATTTCCTGGGTGATCTTCTTTTCTCCAATTTCTCTCTACTCCCATCTAGCCGTCCTATCTTCTTAAATCTAATCTTCTTAAAACACTGGCTTTACCATCACTCTTCTGTGTAGTAATAATAATAATAATAATAATAATAATAATAATAATAATAATAATAATAATAATAATAATAATAATAATAATAATAATAATAAGTTGTAATTATCCATAAGGGACAGCAAATGAGGAACACTCTACCAGGTTCGAAGCCCAAATTTTTTGTTGGGAAAGAAGAAAGAAGCAAAGAAAGTCAGTTGCTGGGTAGTAAATTCAAGGGGCTGACAGAGAAAGAAAACTTCTAATCACCTTGTTTCTGCATCTGACTAAATTATATTCATGTTTCAGAGGTCGAATCAGGTTATATCTTAGCCATGAAGCTCTCCATATAAAACTACAGCACCATATCGACCAATTCACTGTTCAGCCTTCTAAATTACTACACGCTTCATTCCAGGCTGTCTTGCTGACTTCTCTCCACAAGGCTTTCTCTATCTTGCCATGAAGTATTCTTCACCCTAGACCCCACACTACTTTTTGCATCTACCCTCTACTTCTGCCTTTTGTTCCGACTGTCTTGGTTCTTCCCACAACTTCCAGTTTGAAGAGGAGGCCCTAGTGAACTATGATCTAATTCCTCTTTTCCCCTTAATTCACCTTCCCTTTCTCCCACCTTGACTCCCAGGCTGTACTAGTGACGTACTGAACTTTCCTTACCCTGCTTCTGAGCCAGATACTTTCACCTCCCTCGCTCTCTTTTTTCTGTTTCTTTTTCTGTATTATTTTCCTCTCCTCCCCACCCCCATTAGAATGTAAAACTCCTTCAGGGCAGGGATTACCTGATCGTATTTGTATCCTAATCCCTTACTGCAGGATCTATCACATAGTAAACACAGAATCGAATACACTCTTCCAGATTTGAGTTGAAGGAATTGATGTTTTCCTTACCGTGTATTTGACATTTGCTTATTAAGATAAACATTTGTGGTATAAACATCCTTTTTCTCCAATTAGATTCTAAATTTTTTGAGAGCAAGAAAAATGTTTCTTTATACCTTATGCTTAGTATTACTCCAGGTGGCTAATTTATTTCTGTGTATGTTGATTGATCCTTCTCAACCTCTTCCTCTATTACAGTCATGTCCTTGCTCAAAAAATTTTAATTTCTCCCCCTTGCTAACTGATAGTTTTCCCTGGGGGAGATGCTCAGTAAATATTTGCTGAGTTAAAGAATTGTCTTACTTTTTTGCCCCAGTTTCCTTGTGGGGTTGTCACATAACCTCAAAGGACCTCAGAAGCCCCATTGTCCAAATCCCAACTGAACAAGAGTCCCCTTTACATCACTTGATAAATGAACAGTTAGTCGAGTTATTGATTCTGTCTTTATATAACATCTCTCATATATTTCCCCTTCTTTCCACTCACTGTCTCTGCCCTAGTTCAGCTCCTTATTACTATCTGCAGGCTCTCTTAGAGTAAACCTTGTTCTAATCCAGCTAGTCTGTTGCTTTCTCTCCTCCATACCTGTGCACAGCTGCACTCCCTGTGACTGGAAGGCACTTGTTCCTCATATCTGCCTATTAGAATGGCTAACTTTCTTCAAAGTATAGCTCATAGGCCACCTTCTCTGCAAAATCCTTGTTAATCCTCCTACTTCTTTTTGTTCTCTCCCTTTTGAATTTCATTGTGTACATGTTGGGTTTTTTGTATCAAACTTTCAAGCGTACTAACTGTCAGAACCAATAGTCAGCAAATATTTGTTAATAACATTACTAATGATAGCATTGCTATGGCTTTTTAAGATTTGCAAAGTGCTATACATATATGTATACACATGTCCATATTTACATGTTTTATATACACTTATACATTTGTGTGTATATTCTATAATCTCATATTAAAGCAATCATCTTGGACCAGTATTTCACACCTGAACAATTATAATAATTCCTCAAGTGATCTCCCTTTCTCCATTTGTTCTGCATTTAAATCTATCCCAAATACCAGTCTTTTAAAAATACTGGCATTATCATCAATCTCTTCCATGTGCCAGCAAATGTGCTAAACACTGAAGATACAAAGTCAAGCTCTTAAGAAACTTGCACTCCAAGGGGGGAGACAAAATGCAAACAGCAGTGTATATGTAACATATATAGAAAAGAAATGGAAGATTATCTCAGAGGACAGGTAGTATGGAGAGAGATTGGAAAAGACCTTATGCAAAAGGTAGATTTGAGTTGACCCTTAAAAGAAACCAGGAGACAGAGATGAGGAGAGCATTACAGACATAAGAAATAGCCATTGGAAAGACATGGAATCAAGAGAGAGAATGTCATGTGTAAGGGACAGCAAGAAGATAAGAGGGGTTTATTGAGCTGTATGCATGATGAGAAGGGGATATATATATATATATATATATATATGTATATATATATATATATATACATATATATATATATATATATATATATATATATATATGTATGATGTTGTACAAGTAGACATAACAAGTCTTGAAAACAAAATTCATGTATCATGAGTGTTGAGAAATATACTGGAGATGACATTAAGGTTCCTACTCTGGATGTCTGAGGATAAAGTTGCGCTGGTCAATAATAATAGGGAAATTTTGCAGAAGGGAGGATTATTGGGGAAAGGGAATGAATTCAGTTTTGGACATGTTGAGTTTAAGATGTTTGCAATTCATCCAGTTTGAGATGTCAAGGGGACAGGTGATGGTTCAAGAGTAGAGCTAAGTAGAGAAGTTAGAGCTGGTTATATAGTTTTGGAAATCATCTTCAGGGAAATCATATTTGAATCCAAGGGAGCTGTTCAGAACTGTAGACAAGATAATATACAGGAGGAAGAGATGATCCAAGACACAGCCAACACATAATGCAATGTTTTGTACCTAGTAGGGGATTTAATAAATGTTTATTGAATTAAAATTGAATTGAAGCTCAGCATCATAATGGAGCTCCTGGGTAGGGATCACCTATAACATTATTATCAACATGCACTAAACCCCCAGTCTGTTTCAGATATCCAGTTTTCTAATTATACCTCTTTGATCTTACATTTGGGGAAGCTGAATTTTTTTTTAAACCAAATGTACTTCTTTACACTTATCAAACTTCATCTTCTTTGGTTTGGTCCATCATTCTAACTTGTCAAGTTTTCTTTGCTCCTGACTTTATCATACAAGTTGTTATCTATCCTTCCCAGCTTTTTAATAAGCTTTCCATCTATGCCTTTTCCAAAGTCATTGATGAAAATGTTAAATAGCACAGGTAAGTTCAGATCCTTGGGACACTTAACCAGAGATTCCCTTCCAAGTTTAAATCAAATAATTAATAACTATTCTTTGGGTCCAGCCATTCAGGTAGTTTTATTTATTGTTGAAATAGAGTGGAGCTTTTATGCCTTCTGCCTAATTTACAATGTAGTCAATTGAGGGAGACACCATGAACATGTAAGAGAGAGTGTTCCCCAACGCTATTCCAATTGATGCAGTCCCAGAAGATATTAAAAAATATTAATGAAGTGTTAAATTGACTATAGAGGTCTGGTATATATGTCTTTTATGAGTCTTTGAGTCAAGAAGAGAACAACATGTTGATGTAAAAAACAAATTAGCCATATCTTTGAGGATTTTAAGTAGATGAACTCTGAATTAATTTCAGAATTTTAAAGTTAAAGATATTGTAAACCAGCAGTTATCTTTGGGTATAGAGGAAATTTTCCCCTCCTCTTCCACTTGTCCCCATGCAACTATATGACTTTATGAAGGGGTAATTTTAGACCAGTGAGAGACATTAAATCCAACAGGGAATAGAGAGATACACACTGCAGACAGACAAGGAAAGAGAGACAATCACCCAAGGAAATCGCTCTCAAGAAATGTGACATTTGGAAGTAGAAAAGAGAGTTATACATTGCATACAGCAATGGCAAAATTATACAATAACCAATTCTGACAGATTTGGCTCTTGATTCAGGTGATTCAGGAGAGCTCCAATGATCTTGTGATGAAGAGAGCCATCAAGGCATCTACATCCACAGATGCATTTTGTTTTCTTTCTCATTTTTTTTCCTTTTTGATCTGATTTTTCTTGTGCAACATAATTGTGGAAATAGGTATAGAAGCTAAGAGAGGGGATGGGAAGAAGGGAAGGGAAAAAATTTTGGAACACATTTGCAAGGGTGAATGTCGAAATGATCTATGTACATGTTTTGAAAATAAAAGATTTTAATAAAAATTTTTAAGAAAAGAAGGGTTATATAGAAAGGAGCAGATCTTGTAGAGCTAGCTAAGCAATCTGCCCAGCAAACATTATACCCAAGGAGAGTTTCGTAATGATTCTATTAAAAAAAAAAGGAGAAATTACTTTTTTTTTCCCCCTGAGGCAATTGGGATTAAGTGACTTGCCCAAGGTCACACAGCTAGGAAGTTTTAAGTGTCTGAGGTCAAATTTGAACCCAGGTCCTCCTTGACTTCAGGGCTGGTGCTCTACCCACTGTGCCACCTAGCTGCCCCCGAAAAATTACTTCTACGCACTATAATACTAGGACTTTTAAACTACCTTTGGCATACAAGTATTCTTTACATTACTACAGTTTTGCTCTTGAGTTTGACCCCAGTTATTTCCATGGACACTATGAATTTGTGGAAGAGTTCACCTCAGATTTATAGTGGGAATACTTTGTAATTACTGTTCTTACTATGCAATCATAGTAAAGTACCTTTGATGAAGGACAGTAGTGTCTGCTGGCTGATTGTGATGAAGAAGCACAATGACCAGGGCTCATGAGTTATGGAATTAGTTAAGAGACCCTCTAGGTTACTCCTAGAAATTGAAAGAGAAACTGCCCTTGGGGGATACAACCTCCAGGTTGAGAGAGTAGCCACAAATAAAACAATGTCAAGGTGACCTTGCATGTAAAGGCACAAGTAGTTGGGTGGACCAGGAAAGAATTAACTTCAAGATGAATCTTGGAGAAAGTCAGGGATTTCCAGAAGCAAAAATAAAGTGAGCACATTTTAGGTATGGAACCCAGACAATGCAAAGTCAGAGACAGGCACAGAATAAGTGAATGAAAAAGGCATTTAGTTAAGTTTAGATACTGTCAGGTTCAGAAGGGTTACAAATATCAAAAGCAAGATAGATCCTGTTCTGAAGAAACTCATACTTTTATTGGAGGAGGCAACACATTTAAAAAAAAAAAAAAAAAAGTTTAGCTGTAGGCCAGATGAAAAGGTGCAGAACTACAGGTTCAGCTATGGCACAGCTATGACAAGGTGGAGTCTTTGTCCAGAGCCCAGCAGTAAATCAGATAAAATGTTAGGGAGTCTTCAAGGTGCAAAAGTAGGAAAAATGGCCAGAAAGACTTTACTTAAGAGGCAGTGGTAGTACAGAGATCATAAGCCAAGAATATAAACTAGTTAAGGAAGAATTCCCTTTTAGACAAGAACTTCTGGGAAAACTAGAAAGCAGATTGACAGAAATTAGATTCAGACCAACCTTTTACACTATATGGCATAAGAATCTCAAAAGAGTTATGTGACTAGAATATAAAAGTTGACATGATGAGAAGTATCTTTTATAGCTATGATTTAGGAGGAAATTAGTAAGCAGACAAGGGATAGAAGTAACAAAAGGTAAAGTTAATTTTTAAACTATAATGCTGTTAGGATGAGAAAGAAAACTGAAGATGGGAAGAAATCTTTATATCGAATAGCTATTAAGAGTGTTATCCAAGTTATATAAGAATGAATACAAATTAATAAAAATTAAGAGCAAATGCCCAGTTGAAAACTGGTCAAAGGATTTTAAGAAACAGTTCTCAAGAGAATTGCAACTAATTAAGAATCACATAAAAGATTCTCCTGAATTTCCAATAATAAGAGAAATAACAGGTCAGAACAACTAGAGTAGTTAATATTTAAAGGGCATCAGAAAGATAGGCACAAAAATGCGCTGTTAACTTCACTGTGAACTGGTTCAGCCATTCCAGAAAACAATTTAGAATGTACTTCTTTTTTTAAAAAAATAAATAAAATATCAATACTCTTTTACCCAGATCTCTTGCTGTTCAAATGCCTTTTAAAGAGATCAAAGACATAAAGAAAAGTTTGACATACATCAAAATATTCATGAAAGCACTTTTGTGGTAACAAAGTAGATGCCCGTTATTTGGGATATTTGTATGTAAGGGAATATTACTGTGCCACAAGAAATTATATGTATGAAGAATTCAAAGAAGCACTGAAAGATGTGTGAACTAACGCAAAGTGAGGTAAATCAATCCAGAAAAATAATATACACCTTGACTACAACGATGTAAAGGCAGAGAATGACAACAACAAAAATGTACCTCCATACTGCGTAATTTTGGTGATCAATCAAGATTGACCCTGGAGCAAAGAGTTGATAAAATGTGCCTCCCTCTTTTCCTTATTGCAATGAGGATCTATATATGTGGAATTCTATATGTAATATCGGACACAGTTGATGTGTTCACTTTTGTTGAACTGCCTTTTTTCCTCCCTCTTTTCCATTTATTCTCTGTTAGAAGTCCTTTACTACTTTGGGTATGGGAGAGAAAGAAGAAATTTGGAAATAAAAATGATGTAGAAACAAAAGATCAATAAAAATATGTCTTAAGTCAGCCAAAAAAATAAATAAATAAAACAGTTGAGCACGGTGTGGGAAATCCCAAAATATGTATCAAAGATATAACAAAGATAGAATGATTTCCCTGTATGTGAAGATAATATAGATCAAATAATTTCTACTTGTTCTTTCTCCCATTTTTCAGGTTTCAAATGGTATATAGAATCAATGTTTTATCTTTAGCAATAAAATATTGTCTTTTAGTTGTCAAGCACAGTGCAAGGGAGAAAAGTTAGTCAAAAAACCAGAGTTGAATGAAGCCAATCTGATTGTAATTGCTAGTTTCTGTTTAATATTTCTGAACAAGACGAGGAGTCTTTGCATGGTAGTTCTCATGGAAATAGCATCCACAACACTAAAAAATGACCTCATTCTTAGTACCAGTGCCAGGCACTTAGCCTTCAGTGAACACAGGAGGTCAGTTTTCAGTGTGAAACAAACCAGAGTGTAAATTGACATTTTCAGGTGACAGTTATGGTTGTATTGCCTGTAATTAGCACCTCGTAACATGCAAACTTGCTTGTGCCTTTTTTCAGGCTGTTGAAGCTCAAATCCGAAGTTTTGGACAAACTCCTTCCCAGCTGCTTATAGAGCCACATCCTCCCAGAAGTTCTGCCATGCAGGTGGTAAGTAGCACTTTTCTGTCTTCTCTGGACTTTTGCTGTCTTGATACAATCTTAAGTTCTTGGGGTAAAATTGCACGGTGCTTGGGATGATCACATCTGATCCAGGGTACAAGGGACTTGGTGATTTGACTCTCTTGCCTGTCTTTTCTGCTGAGTATAAGAGTTCGTTGTTAATTTGCTCATCCACCAAGAATTATTGCAAAGATTCAATTTGATAAAAAGTTGATTTTCCAGGAGCTGTAGTATTTGTTTAATAAGTTTTTGTTTTACTGTTCTGCATGTACAGAACTGATGAAGCCAAAATTTTATTACCTTTTAGTTATGATCCAGATGCTTTAAATTACCAAATGGAGTAGTGACAACTTCTTGTTTTTCTCTCTATATTTCTACTTTTATTTGTTAATTTTTATGGTTGTTTTTCACATTTTCTTACCTTTTTTTAGTGGAAGGAATTTGTAAATGTATTTTTACTACAGGATACTTGCTTTTGTCATAATAACTCTCAGAAAGTATCATTGAATATATATGCATATATATGTATAAATAATTATACATATATATGTATATATATATAAATAAATATACACATATATAAAGAAATATACATATATGTGTATATATATATGTATAAATAAATATACATATATATGTATAAATAAATATACATATATATATATAATGAAGTATAATTGAAAAATAGTATGAGTCCCAAAGGAATTGGATAAAAAGGACACTGCACTTTTTTTCATTTATTTTTCCATATCTTTTGTACACTCAAATCCCTGGAGAAAGTTCTCCCATCTAATATAATTCCTATCACAGTCATCTGTTCCTAGTCAAGAATAGAATGACACTCCAGATAAGGAATATCATCAGGAGGAAATCTAGATCTACGACCTAGATCAGTAATGGGAACCATAGTAACATGATTTGGTACCAAAAGGATACTATATCCACAATTATTTTATGGTTGAGACCCCAAAAGATTGTGATACAACCTAGAGTAATGTGCCCCATCTCCACCTCAGTAACTCAGTTTCTCTCCCTTATCACCTGCCAATATTTCATTCATTCAAAGAGTATTTATTAAGTGCATACTTTTTACCAGGCATTTTAAGGATGAATGTTGAGATACTAAGGCAAAACTAAATTGATGCTTATTCTCAAAAGCTTTTAGTCTCTTGGAAGAAAGCTCATATGCACCAAAAAATTAGATACAAAATATATATAGAAGGTAGATACATAATAATTTACTACAGGATAGACTTCCCATGAAGTATGGCAATTGAGCTGAGTTTTGAAGGAAGCTAGGGATTAAAAGAGACAGAGTTGAGGAAGGAGATATTCCATGCAAGGGCAGATTGTGCAAAGACTTGGAGCTGGATGGAGATTTGGACATCACTTCTTATGAAGGCACAGAAAATAGTCTAGTTTGCTAGGACAGGAAGGCAAATTTGAGCAAGCTCATGACAGGCTTCAAATAAGAATGGGGTTTGGATTTATCCTAGAGACCTGAAGACCATTGATACTCCTTGAATAAGGGAGTGACAGGGTCAGTCCTAGGCTTCAGGATTAGCAGTGGATATTGGAGAATGGATGGGGCAGGGGGAGCTCTAGAGGTAGGGAGACCAATTAAGAAACTTCCTCCTCACTTTAGAGTCAGCCAAAATGTATATCCCATGTATATTCTAGTTCTCCTGGGACTGTACTAGTATTCTTAGCAAATCTTTGGCTTTATCCATATTGTTACTAGTCCACACTACTCCCTTGTCAGGGAGCAATCAAAAAACATTTATATTTGATTTATTTACTTAATATTTTTTTCAATTACATTCAAAACATTTTTTTTACATTTGTTTTTAAATTTTTTTGCATTCTAGGTTCTCTCCCTTATCCCCACCCACAATTAAGAAACCACATGTGAAGTTATACAATACTTTTCCATAAAAGTCAAGTTGTAAAAGAAAACATCTCCCACCCTAATGAAAATAAAAACCCTCAAGAAAAATTGTTTTTAAAAAAGGGAGACAGACACACAAAAAGAGAATGATTCAATTTATATTCAGTTGCAATCAGTTCCTTCTCTGGGTATGGATAGGATTTTTTCATCATAAGTCCTTCAGAGTAGTTGTGATGATTGTACTGAGAATAACAAAGTCATTTACAGCTGGTCATCCAAGAATATGGGTATTACTTTCAACTAGCATTTATTAAGTCTCTAACACATACACATACATGTATTTTTACATATATGTAATATACACACATAAAATATGTATACATAAACATGGGTTTGCATTGTGTTTATGTGTATGTATGTGCAGGTATGTGGAGAGAGAAAGAAAGAGAGAGAGAGAGAGAGAGAGAGAGAGACAGAGAGACAGAGAGAGACAGAGAGAGAGAGAGAGAGAGAGAGAGAGAGAGAGAGAGAGAGAAAATACCTGCATCCTACATACATCATACATAGACACATCTGTGTGTGTGAATAAATGAATGACACAGTTATGGATATCATGAGAGGATGTAAAAAGTGATATTTGAATTGCCTTTTACAAAAAAGGAGAATTTTGTTTAGGTGAAATATGTGCAGTTTTTCTATATGTATTTCCACAATTATCATGATCTGATCAAAAAGAAGAAAAATGAGAAAGAAAACAAAAGACAAGCAAACAATGACAAAAAAGGTGAAAATACCAGAGAAGTTTTATGAGATAAAAATGTGGAGGGGAATACAGTCCAGGCATGAGAGATGGCCCCAAAGGTAAGAGAGAGGAGGACAAGGGAAGGAGGGAACCCATAGATTTCAGACATAGGAGTGGTGTATTATGAGACTGGAAAGTTAGGTTATGATTAGGTTGTGAAAAACTATAAAAGTTACAGAGCAGGAATTTATATTTTATCCTAGAAGCATTGGGGAGCTACTTAAATTTATTTAGTAAGGGAGTGACATGTTCAGATCCTTGCTAAGGAGAATCTCTTTGGCAATTCTGTTGGATAGATTGGAGTGGGGAGAAGCTTGAAGCAGAGATACCAGTTTGGAGGCTCTTGCAGTAAGTAAGGGGAAGATGATGTATCCTTGATCTATGGTCACTAGGTTATGTAAGTATAGAGAAAGGGACAGATAGCAGAGATTTTGTGAGGAAATACAAATACTTGGCAGCTGATTGAATATGTGGAGGTGAGGGAGAATAAAGAGTAGAGACTGACTAAGAAGTTGTGAACATTAATAACCAAAAGATAGGTTAGTCCCTTAAGAGGAATAAGGAAGTTTGGAAAAGGGGTGGAATTTATGGAGAATGTAGTTCTCTGTTTTGGACAGAGTTTGACATGCCAAAGGACATCCGGTTCACAGTATCCTATAGGCAGTTGGTGTTGTGGGACTAGAGCTCAGGAAATAGGATTAGTGTTGGAAATACAGATATGAGAGAAATAATTAAAACAAAGACAGCGACAAGGTCATCACAAGAAAGAATTTCTAGGGAAATGAGAAGGCCTAGGACAGAACCTTGAAACATCCATAGTCAAGGTACAGGTGATAGTAAAAAATATTATGATGAATTAAAGACTTACCTTGAGGCAGCTAGGTGGTGCGGTGAATAGAGTACAGGCTGGAAAACCTGAGTTTGAATCTAGTGTCAGACATTTACTAGCTGTATCATCTGGCTAAGTCACTTAAATCTTGTTTGCCTCAGTTTCCCCATTTGTAGCATTTTGCAGCTTTTCAGGATTGGATGAGGTTCCAATGAAATACTAATTGTAAAGCGCTTCAGTGCCTGGCATATAGAAAATACTTTTAATGTGTTAGTTATTTTCAGATTATATCATGCCTCATGCTATTAATCCTATATTGTAGGGGTTTGGGGTAAGGAAACTTGAAGGACTTCCATCCTACAGAAGATAAAGTTTGATCTGAGTCTTAAAAGGAAGCTAGAGATTTTAAGAGAAAGAATGTTCTGGGCATAGGTAATAGTGCAAAGGTACAAAAACTGCAGGTAGTTTCCTGATTGAGGAACAATAAGTCAGTATAGTTGGACTTTGTGAGTTAATAACGTATTTAAGAAGACTGAAAAAAATAGGGAGAGGCAAGGCTAGGAAGAGCTTAAGTGCCAAATAGAGAAGAACTTATTAATCCTAGAAGTAATAGGGAACCAGTGAAGTTTATTGAGTAAAGAAATGATATTTTGAGGAAGAATCCTCTTCCCTGAAACAAAACTATTATTAATATAGTAAGATTCTTCTTCTTGCTTGTTCTTAATTAAATGTTCATTCTCTCCTATCCACTACCAGAATTTGGAAGGGTAAAAACAACTTAACTACAGGTCCTAGGAAAAGGATTTCCACTCTCTCTAACTCCTGAGTTGGATACCTGAGCTCCATTTAATTATGCATGTAATAGTGTCTTAAGGCGTGTGTGTGTGTGTGTGTGTGTGTGTGTGTGTGTGTGTGTGTGTGTGTATGTGTGGGTGTGTGTGGGAAGAATGGAGATAGACTGGGGAGAGCAGAAAGTGGTGGTCAGGAGATGAAGTCTTAAGTGACTTTGTTGTATGAAATTAAATAAAATTCCTTATCCTGCTTGAAGTTTTTCATTCTTCTATAGGCATTCTTTAGAATTCTGAGATCCCAAGTTTAGAACTAGATGAAACTTTAGACGTCACATATCTCAATGTTCTTATTGTACAGAAAAGTAAACTGAGACCCAGCTAAGTTTAGTGCCTTGTCTAAAGTTACAGAACTAGACTTTGAACCTTGATCCTTACACTCCTAAGACAATGCTTGTTCTATTATTCCCCATTGTCTGTCCTGCAGAAATACTCTTAGCAGTTCTCATTCTACTAGTTGTTCCACTAATTTAGTTAAATCCAGCCTTGCTTCCAGTACAGAGGAAGCCGTAGGAATATTAAAGGTCTACTTATTCCTACTAGATAATCAATAGTTGGCATGTCAAAGAAACTTAAGATGCAAACAGTATGTTCTTTCTACTTTCACCAGATTTAAGCTTGTTTGTTTAAGCACAAATATTGGAATTAGTTTAAAACATGATATTTTCTGGTGTAGTCCATCAAACTAGATAAACATGCATGAATTTCCAATGAGATGTTTTATGCATAATTTGTATTATGCTCCAATTTTCTCATTAGTAGCATATGCAAATATTTTGAAAGTACATAACTTAGGGCATCTCACAGAACAGTTCATAGGTCATGTTATTTATTGTTGATTGTTTCTTATCTGGGATCGATAATGCAATTTCACAAAATTAATTAAAACAATTTTAGAATGCTTCCCCCCCGACTATGACATTAAGAAATAAGAATTTCCATATTAGGAACTCAAGTTTTTAAAAGCAGAAGTGTGTTTTCATTTTATTTACTAAAGTTCAAATTAGGGTCCTCTGCCTCTACCGTGAATTCAGCAGAAATTAAAGTTGCTTCGTGCTGTGTTAAGTGCCTAAGCCATAATATACACCAGGTGTAGTAATTAGCAGCCACACGAAGGCTGCCTATTTGTCTGGGTCTGCTGCTGTTGCTGTATCCCCCTGTGTTTTCACACCATCAGATAGTTGGATTTAATTGAGGCCACATCAGATGAGGCATTACTGACACCTTTAATTGAATGAGCATCCAGGGAGGATTAACTCATAATATTGATTGGCTTTTAGCCACTTGCTCAGAAGGGTGTCTGGGTAGCTTATTAGTTGCCTTTATTTACACCTTTATGCAAAGAGTGCAAATAGGAATTCTTAGTGCAATATGTTTTTCTAAGTACTCTTAATAACTTTTTTAAAAGGACTGATAATAAAAATGCAAATGCATTCAATTTTTTATTAGCAGTTCTGAATAAATATATATTAAATGTATGCATTTATACGTGCACATATACCTGGTGTATTAAAATATGGCAGTAGGAAGTCAGCCAAGAGAACTTCATCAGACTATTTCCATTCTTAACAATTCTGATCAGATTTTTCAAAGTAAATATGAAAGGGAGAGTGGCTGAAAATGTACAACCCACTATTACCAAATAGAGCTTACTGTTATGTACACTGTTTTAGGTTATGTCCTAGATTTTTACTTATGAGTTGGAAGAATTTTCCAAATCTTTAGTAGATATATTAAGATTTATATTGATAATACCGTCAGAATAGTCAGTATTGTGTTATAAATTTCAGTTACTATCAAGTGTTCAAAGGAGAGTTAAAAAACCCAGGATCTCTGGTTTGTGATATTGGGAGGGGGAGAAATGTCATTTAGGTGTTTTTCTTTACAATTAACTGCTAGAAGAAGAAAATACATTTGCATTACCATAGGGTGGTGTTTATGACTGTGTACACTATATAAATATATTGTCTTTACTAGTTCATTTAATTAAACTTTGCTTTGAAACAGGTTCATAATTAAGTTTATGCGTTATATCAATAAGTTATTTCTTTACCTGTAATAATGACTGTATGCCATCTAAATGTGCTGTATGTAAATATATTTTTATTTTCTCTTTATTCAGTTTGTCAAAATCTCCATTCCAACTCAACACAACTTTTGGTGGTGTCTGGGAATTTCCTTGACTCTTGCCTGTTCCATACTTTCTTCGGTATACTATCTCAATAGAGCCAGAAGATGGCTTTTTGGCAAATAACGGACCATTGGAAACTTTAATAAAGACTACACAGTCTCTTTCTAGAATATGAACTGGAAAGCTTTCTAGTTTCCAGCATTTGGGGGTTTTTGTTTGTCTCTTTTCCATTGTCTGACCCAGTGGCGTGGATGAAGTTTTTCCCACCATCATTCCAAACAGAAAATTTCAAAAGTCATAATATATTTTTTAAAAATTCAAATCACCTTTCTGTTTCCTCTAGCCTGTCTGATGCTTTCACTTGCAGCTGCTAGTGGTGCTTGCTTGTTTTAATCTATTCTTCCCCTTCTTTTCCTATACCCTCTCCCCTTTTCTTGTTCTTTCCTATGTATTTGGGGTCTTGTCATGCCCACTCAACAGTATCTCCTCCTGCAGAGTCCATTGATGTTCACAGACCAAGCTCAGCAGGATGTGATCATGGTCCTAAAGTTCCCATCCAACTCCCCTGTCACTCACGTAGCAGCCAACACCCAGCCCGGCTTGGCAACTCCTGCTGTGATCACAGTCACTGCTAACAGGCTATTTGCTGTGAACAAGTGGCACAACCTTCCTGGTGAGTAAAGAAACAACGTCTTGAGCTACAGTCAACACTATAAGCCTTGTTAAAGAATTACATCTCAATATTTCTTATTCTTGCACAGAAGTTTAAGGTTGCAGCTTGCAAACCTTAGATATGTTGACCCTCCACCAAAGGTCTACAATACAATTGATGTTTAACCATACTATTTCTTGGTATCTGTTTTTCCATATAGTATATATACCCATGTATTTATATGCTTATATATGTATGAAAACATACAAATACATATAGTTCAACATATATGAGTGCAAAAATTCATTTATTCAACAAGTATTTATTGAGTGTGTGTGGTGTTTGTAGCCATATATTAAATGCTATGGGTGAGGGGCATATAGAATAAATATAAGATGACATAGTCCTTGACCTCAAGGAGCTTATAATCTACATGACACCCTCAATTTTCCCTAAGAATCAGCTTTGAATAAAACAAACAAAACAAAACCTCTCTCTTTCTATGCTTGCACCTAAGCAAACTTGCTCATAAATATATGCAGTTGTTAGTAGAGGAAGAATGGATAGAGGAAGGGAGAGAAAGAAGGTAACAAAGAGAGAGGCAGGAATACCAGACGAGAGATTTTGAATGGATCAACCTAGGCTCTAGAAGAAAATGAGATTTAGAGTCAGTAATGTCATTTACAGAATTATTTCATTTAGCACTGAGGTCATATAGACATCTAGAATATTATATACTCAAAACAAGATTCTCTTGTTAAATGATGGCTGGTCACTATGATTTAAGGGATAGGGCATTATAATATTTGCCCAGAAAGTACATGTCTTTTATTTAGAAAATAGAGAGAAGAAAAGAGGAATTTAAAATTTCCTTGAAACAGTTGGCCCTTTATTAAGCTTTTATTTTAGACTACAAGCTGTGCAGATGAGTTTGAATAGTCTCTTTAAATTGTGGAAACATCTGCAAAGCTTGGCAGAGTATGCATAAAGCACTTCTTGTTAGAGTAAGGAAAGTGATTGGAAAGATATAAAGATTCTAGGACCATGGCTTTACATCAAACTAAGTACAAGAGCTTCTAGAATTGAAAAGAACTGAATTGACATTAGAATAAAAACAAACAAAAATACTCAATTAAAGAGCCTATCACTGCAAATCCTGTGCTCAACTCCACATGATTCAGCATAGAGTAAATATCTTTTAACCTGATATTTGAATATGCAACAACAGTCATCTAAGTGACTACTGGCATTGCCCAGAATCACCTGTAACATCAAATGAGAGTTTAAGTTGCCATATAATAAAAAAATACCAACGTGTCTGAGTCAGTCATAAGAGTTTTTTCTTAATTAGATGATAGGAACTTAGCAATTAATTCTAAAAATTAAAACCAAAATTTATAAATTTTCTTAACTCTCCTAACCTGGCCTTTTTTTCCCCTACTTAATGTTTACAAATATGACATATACCATCAGTAGGCATAGAACTGAGTGAGTACTTCAGAGTTTTTCCTAAGTTTCAGGTCAGAGACCCTGTAACTCAATTTTCCTACGGTCTCTCTAGGTCACCAAAGATGAGCTAGTGGGGGAGGGGGATAGATCTATTAGTGAAATCCTTGAATGCCAATAATTGAAGACACCATCCACAGTAAAATTCTCAGTAGAGCAGGAGTAAAGGCTTTGTAGCCAGGTTTCTTACCTGCCCTGTGGGGAATTATGAAAAACTGCAATGGGAACCTGAGAAATGGCATAATAATAACAACCAACTATTGATGAAATAACAACAGTAACTTACATTTATGACATAGCACCAAAGAGTTTATAAAACAGCACTAAGAAAGAATAGGGCTTTAGGTTTCAAAATGGTTTAGAAAATTGTAAGTTTTGCATTTTGTTTTCTTTCTCAGGATTTTTTTTCCCTTCTTGACCCGATTTTTTCTTATGCAGCAAGATAATTGTATAAATATGTATACATATATTGGATTTAACATATTTAACATGTATTGGGCTACCTGCCATCTAAGAGAGGGGGTGAGGGGAAGAAGGGGAGAATTTGAAACAGAAGGTTTTGCAAAGGTCAATGTTGAAAAAATTACCCATGCATATGTTTTGTAAATAAAAAGCTTTAATAAAAAATATTGTAAGCTTTTACTTGATTTTATTAGGAAGAACCAAGTGAGTAAAAGTAGAATTGCTTAGATTGAAGTAAATAATAGAGTATGTGGGCCTCAGAGTCAGAAAAATCTGGCTAAAGTCTTCCTGTAATATATACTCTCTGTAGCTTACTACTTACACAAAAGAAAGTTGAAAGGGGAGGAAAAAATAGGAGGAAATATAAATATAAAAAATAGGAGGAAAAAAAAAGGGGAGGAAAAAAAATTTGGAACCAGAGAAGGTTCCAAAGGTGGGGCCTTGGTGGAGAAGTCAGTCAGTGAAGTCCCCAAGTAGTATAGCTAGCTGAAGTTTGAGCTGAGCTTTCTCAGGAAATAGAGATTTGGAGTTCCTACCCCGCCCCTCCAGTGGAAAGGTCCAAGGGTAGGGATGAGGTAGAATATCAAAGCTGCTGAGATCTTGGAGAAATCAGTCAGAGAAGTCTTAAGAATCTCCTCTTCAAGAGTGCCAGGTGAGAAAGGAAGAAATGGGACCAAATCCACATAGTTATATTTAAGCAGATCTAGTCATCTGTTTACCTTGTATTATCATTGGTCTATTAGAACCCAGAAGGCTCAATAATTATTCCTTCAATAAGCATATTGCTTACACTATGTGCTTATTCTTACCAAATTTACAATATCTAACTACTGCTGTTGTGTACTTATAATTTCTGCAAGTAACCACAGTTGCTCCATTCAGCAGCTTCTTCTAGGGGAATCCCTATGAATTTCTTTTTGCTTTTTGCTAAAGCTCAGGCATTAACTGTATCAGACTCGACCCCGTAATATCATGCCTTTTTGTACTAACAACATGGCTCAAGTATCTCTGTGGGTCAGAGTCTCATTGGGAGAAGGAGATTATTAGAATCCATGAAGATATACTCAGGTGGTATTAGGTTGAAGTTAAGATTCCTTAGCGTCTGTGAAAATTTTCTCACCACTGCCAGTTCCTATTATGGTCACATAGTCCTTCATAATCAGAAATTTCATACTTACCCAAGCACTAATGGGCTCACAAAAAAGAAAAAGGAATTGGGGATGGTAGCTAAACGGAAAGAAGTTACTTACAGAAATCATGGATGCATAGCAGTGATTATTAGATATTTTAACTTGATTAAAAAAAAGTATATTATATGCACAGTATGTTTCCCATGATGACAGATTAGCTAGAACCTTTAGTTGACATATTAGATGGAATTCTATAAGGCAGCATGTTGTACTAGATGATGTGCTGCTGTTGTAATTGGCAAAATTTGGTGATTTGGTCAACTCTTTGACATATATTAACTATGTGATCTTAGGCAACTCACTTAAGGTCTTGGTGCTCCAGGAAACCTCTGACACTCCAAGTTTCAGGGCAGTTAGTTACAAAGCTGTAGGGAGAGTTCCTTAACAAAACCACAACAACCAAACAAGCCAAAAGATGTTATAATGTTGATATTTCTCCTGGCAAATTTAATTCCAGCTTTTGATTCATCTAGTCTATCATCTCACTGTATATAAGTTAAATGAATAAGATGACAACCCATAAATAAATAAATAAATAAACAAGCAAACAAACAAGTAAATAAAGTAATGTAGAATTTGAGAGATCATCTACATTTTCTAGTTTGTGGTAGGTGAAATCCAGAGAAGGAAAGTGACTTGCTGAATGTTATGTAAGTTGTTACTTGCCACACTTGAGTCTAGAACCCTGTTCTCCATTTGTTCTTCTTTCCACTCCACTCTTGGGTCCATAACTACTTATAGGGAAAGGCTATGTATACTAGGTAATTTTAAATTGCAGAACTAATAGTATATTATTCAAAATCATTTTGAGAAGAGAACAAATTGACTATGGTCTATATCGATTCTGTTTACTCTCCTGCTTCTGAGTATTTTAAAATTGAAACAGAAATAGCAAATGTTAATAAAATTTTAAAATACATTTATACATTAGTTTGATTGTTAGGAATGCAACTCAGCCAAATGCATTTAACGAAAACATTTATCTGCAAAATGGTTTTCTTTATTTTTATTCAGACTTGCGATTGATTGATTTTAAGTGATGGATGAAACATTAAATGTTCCCTGACTTGGAGCTTTCCCTTTTTCCATCATAAATTGACATTTTTGCAGGTCCTTTGTGCTGCAGTATTCAAAGATGCCTTTTTAGGAAATAACAAAAAAAATAGTATTTGCTCCAGTCAGCAGATGGCTGTCACATTTTGTTTTCAGTGCTCTTTACCACTTAATTTTGTTTTGTTGCAGCATCGGAGGTTGCCAGTCAAGCATCTGCTATAGCTTATGGCCCAGGACTGGAGCCACTGGTGATGGCACCCATTCAGAACAGCACTAATCTAAAATAAATGTTTAATAAACTGGCCATGAAAGCACCTGGATTTTTTTTTCTTTAAATTTAACAAAAATCCTAAGAGATGTGGAGGTTTAGAACCAATTGCACATGAGATTTGACTTAAGTATTTTTACATGGTTTAAAATATGAAAAGTAATGCAGATTTTTTTTAATCTTTTGTGAATTCCAGCTCATCAAGGTGCTGTACAGGACCAGCCATACCAGCTGCCAGTGGAAATCGATCCTCTCATAGGTCTGTCACTTCCTTCTCTCTTTGCGATTCATTAAGCTCTGTATGGTGGCCCTGAAGTGTAGATTACGGTTGTTTTTCACTTGCTGGTTGCTGGGAATGGAATTTTCCTGATAAACCATTTGCATGCAAATTGGAATGCAATGAGCTGTGGCTATGCTGGTATTTCATCAACTCCCCCTCGTTGGTTTGCCTAATTTGAACAGGCCTAGGACGCGTGTCACTGAAAATTAATATGGATGCTGTAATAATGTGTGATTGAGAATGCGCATGAAGTACTGTCAGGATAATATTGGATCTTTTCATCACTCAGACTTGTTGATGAGCAGGAGCGAGGCACGTTATGATGAATCGGTGCACCGGTAATGTGATGGAGCTCCTTTGCTGGGGAAATTTTCATAATAACAGTGGGGTTCTTAGCAGCACTGTGTGGTGAAAAATAAAACCGCGGTGCCGGGGCTTCATCATTAAAGGAGATCAATCCTTTCTTCATGGATCCGCTGTTTGGGCTGAGGGGATTAATGTGCATTCGCAGAGCAGTTTCAAAGTTGAAATATGTTGCCCCACCAATAGCAATGTTAAGATATTAGTATTCATTTTCTTGGGACCCAGCAGCCCAGGAGATCATCACTGGAAGTTAAATGTGAGAGAGAGAGAGAGAGAGAGAGAGAGAGAGAGAGAGAGAGAGAGAGAGAGAGAGAGAGAGAGAGAGAGAGAGAGAGAGAGAGAGAGAGAGAGAGAGAGAGAGAGAGAGAGAGAGAGAGAGAGAGAGAGAGAGAGAGAGAGAGAGAGAAGGAGAGACAGCGAGAGAGAGAGAGAGAGAGAGAGAGAGAGAGAGAGAGAGAGAGAGAGAGAGAGAGAGAGAGAGAGAAGGAGAGAGAGAGAGAATGAGTGAGAGAGAGAGAGAGAATGAGAGAGAATGAGAGAATGGGGGGGAGGAAGAGGAAGAAAGGAAGGAAGGAGAAAAGGGGGAGGGAGGGAGAGAGGAGAGATGTCTACAAAGAGACCCCCTTTGAGATGAAATGCTGATCTGTTGTACATACAGCATTGAAAAACAAATTTGCTCTTGTGCCTTTCATGCTTGGTTACTTTATATGTCCATATTAGCATTTCATACCCTTAAATGTTACATGGTCAGAGATCAAATGTGGTTTGGCCAAAACCTGAATGTTTCATCTTGGCCTTTGAGACTAAGATGAGGTAGGGAATGTGTTCTTATGAATGGTCAGAATCTCTTTCTCTCCCTCTCTCTATTCAATAATAGTTTAGAAATGGAAAAACTACGATTTTCTCCTAAATGATGGGAAGCTAGCACTAGTCTTTGGATTCTTGAGCTCATTTCCCTTGCTTATGTTGTTTTAAATTAGGATGTAACAATACAGCCTGCACTTCTAAATTGCGTGCTTTTTTTTTTTTTTTTTTAATCCAAGTTGTTCCATACATGACCACTCTCCCTTTTCCTACTTTAAAGCCTTCATTTATTTCAGTGTAAGGCTAAAGTGCTGCCATTTATAAATGTATCATTATGATAGACTAGAGGGAGTCTAAGGTCAAAGCCAACTAATTTATTAATTTTCCAAAGTTCCAGCACATATCACAGAAGTACTCTTTCTACATAAAAATTCCCATAATACCAGTGGAACCACTAATGTCTTTGCTTAAAGCTTGGAATACCACATTGGATGCTTTTCTATAATTTTGAATGTACATTACAGAGTTTTTTGTTTTTTGTTTTTTTTTTTAATTGAGGAAACAGAAGAATCCATTTTCTGAGTCATTTTAAATTTCTTCTCTGGATAAATGTAGTGTTATATAGTAAATGTATTAAATCTAATTAGTTTGGATTTTCTAAATTCAGAATTTTTGATATTTTGTATGTACTATAGATAATTTCAATTTAATTGAATTTAAAATATGAATTCAGTAGTTAATTCTTCTGTGTTATCTCAAGCAGGCCTAATGTGCATTTTCAGTTTTTCATTGTTATTTTACTTTCTAGTCCCATAAAAATTTTTGTTTATGATGAGAATTTGAAAGGTTTCATTTAAGTATTGTAGAATATGCATATGTCATTTGTACTATTGTTCCCTCACCCATGATTCTTATTTTGAATTAATAAGATTTAGTTGATGACAGTGAGTTAAGTTATATACAGTTAAGTGGAAGTATTTGAAATAATAGATGTCATCATGTTAAATTCCATATCTGCTCCAAGTGGATATTTTATGTTTGAGAACCATGAACCAATCTAACTTTTTTGTCACTTGGCCAATGTTCCTACACCCACATACTTATGACTAGGCGCAGCTTTCATAGTCTTCCAAAATGACATGACCCCTGCCCACTAACAGTATGCATAATTAGAGTAAAGTTAACATAGGTACAGATTTGTACAAATATAGAATAACCCTTATTTAGAATGCTAATTCTGTGATGGTCAAGTTTTTGTCTCCATATCTTGATCTCATGAAATTGAATGGGACTATTGCACAGGAAAATGCATCCCTTAGACATCTCTTCCTTCAAAAAACAGCATTACTTTTTCAAAGTTATGGCAAAAGATTTTTCTTATCTTCATAACATCTGAGTCCTTGAAAGGAGGGAGGAAAAGATCTTACCCCACAAAAATTTGTGCATTCATAACTACTGCTGACCAATTTGCCAACAGATTCAGATGTTCTTGAAAGGCATCAGAAGTCTACATTATTCAGTAATAGTTATGAAATACCCTTCAATGCATGAAGGTTGTGATAGACATCATCAAAACTTTAATTTGAAAATACCTTTTCTTAACATACTTTGCCTTCTATCCTTAATAAGAGCTCTCTTCCACTAAAAATAAATACAAAAAAATTTACAAATCCTCAAAATCCCACATGAAATTACTGCTCTTGCATTTAGATTTTTTTTTTCAATTAGAATTTTACATATGAATCTTTCACCATTTTAGTGCTAAAGATGCAAAATAACTTATTTTTGGTGTTATTTCCTGAGTCTTATCTCTACACCTGGGCTACACTCATCAGTAGTGAATTCATTATTTTCAGAAAAAATTAAGACTATAAAAAGAATATTAGTTGCAAAGATTTTAATATTACCTTTTCACCACTTCTGATTTTGTTTCAGCATCAATTTTTTCCTCCAGAAAAAGCGATCTTATTTAAGTCAGTGTTGAAACATGCTTTAGGACCCTGGAAATTTAGGTTTCTATGTAACTAACTTTATAATATCAAGAAGGGCTTATTGAGTATAATTTCTTTTTCTGATAATGGCACTCTTGGTAGTCTATTTTCAGAGGATTATTACCCTTCCCCTGTGTCTCGATGTCATTCTGTCTGCCCTTGTGCCTTCAGATAAACCCCAGTTCACGCATTCTGTAGCAGCTTGGAAACACTGTGTGCTAGTCACTCTGTCTTGTTTTATTGCTTAAGTAAGATTCAGGAAAACAGCAATACTCTCTGCTTCAACTTTTTCAATTACACATATCTTTAATAAATAGTCATTCTCCTCTTTTTACATGATAGTGCTCCTGTAAACAGGGGATTGGGATTGCACATCTAGTCAAATTAAAGACCCGTTAGAGCTAAAGTAGTACAAGATGCTGTGATATTTCACAGAATATGTGACATTTAAATTCTAATATCTTTTCCTGTGACAAAATGTTAAAGGTAATAGACTGTCACAACATGACTCCATTCTCATGACAATAGTTGTAATGAGATTGTCAGGAATACAAACTGATCTGTGATACAGTCTTGTGATTGTAATCTGGTTTAGATTTACCCAAGAGCTGTAATGCATGTTCTGTGGATTGTATACTATTTTAAAATTGTAACATGTTATTGTTTCTATCCCCTAGGCAAAGACATTTTTTTGCTAGGATGTTGAATCTGGCTATTCACATTCTTGCAACAAATATGTGTATTTTGTGTGGGGGGTAGGGTGTATTGCCTTAAATGAAAGAAGTATTCTTGTATTTGGATTTATTGCCTGTACACACCACCCCCTCCCAAAAAGAATTGTTTGATTAAAGTGTAGTTTCTTTGAATATGTATACTTAAATTATTTCTTTTTCCTCCTTCATAGCTAGCAATACAGGAATGCACAGAAGGCAAATCACTGACCTTTTAGACCAGAGTATTCAGGTCCACTCCCAGTGCTTTGTCATCACTTCTGACAACCGCTATATTCTTGTCTGTGGTTTCTGGGACAAGAGTTTCCGGGTCTATTCTACAGATACAGGTAAATGTCATTTTTTTCACCACTCATCTCTATTTATACAAGTAAACACTGAAGTGCTTAGAATATTCCCACATATTTTTTCTTCGAACAAGAATGACCTTATTTGTGATTGGTGAGAGAGAGGGAGAGAGGGAGAGAAATACATATTTTACCTTTTTACCCCATCCAGGGTATGCTCACTGTAGGCCATTGTAAAGTTAACCCTCAATAGCCTTTTCTATTCAGAGATTTTCAACCAAAATTCATTTGGATTATGGTTGATCATTTTTGGAACACAGTAGTTGTATGTAAATAGTATATGCTTTGTGTATATGTATGAGCTTGTGGGGAATATACATACATATCTAGTGTTATTCCATTTTTGTATTATTTTATATGAAAGAGGTGGGTTGTTTTTTTTTTTTTTTCCTCTACAAAGTCTCATTAAGCATACCTCTTGGGAGTCGGTTTTTCTTCTCCTTTACCCAATTCTGCATAGAATCCTACTGAAAACTACACCATCATGAAGAAAAGTAGCTGACTCCTGCTTTATGGATGACAGGAGCTCTTGTTAAGGTAGCATAAAAGTATCAGGTCCGTATATTCATTTGCATGCATCTGCCTAAGGGACACACCATGTTCAACTATATTACCCCATGAGAACTAATATAATGAGTTTTCGTAGAGCTTTGCAGGGAAAAGATTTTCTTCCAGGGTGAAGAACAACATATTGAACTTATGGAGCCTAGTTAAGTTTCAGTCTAATATATTTTAAGAGTTTCTAGAAAATAATATAAGACTAAGAGAGTTCTAATAAAAATAATAGTCTGATAGGTGGGCCATTAAAATAGATTATTCAAAAAAGAATAAATATTATGTGCTTTCCATTTTTAGATTAATGAAATAGAAGTGGCTATGAAGTTACATATTGGATTAAATGAGTGACACAGTTCCTTCTAGCTTTATGATTCTGGGAAATGTGTAGTAGACATATGGAACTCAAATGCTAATAAAATCTTGGAATGTTTTATGAATACAGTGCTTGATTTAATTGAAATTTTTGGTTACCTAGAAGTTTCACAGATAATCCTTTATTACCTTGTTGCACAATCCTTCCAAAATATATTTTCCTACCTTACTAAATAATTTACTAAGAATTTTAATCTTTATTATTCAGATTTTGAGTTTCCTCAGGATATCATTTTTATTCTCAGTTAAGAAATAAGAATAAAAGATTGAACCAGATATGTACTGATCTTTAGGCACACACACACACACACACACACACACACACACACACACACACACATTTTTCACAGTTTTAGCCCTCCCTTCCTTTGGGGAGTGGTTATCAATCTGGCATGACCTGACCTTGCATTTAATGCACCTGTTACATCACCCTACAAATTCTGCTCTTGAGATTATTTGTTGTGATAATTAGGAGATAGTATTTCCAAGTAGATGTTTTTAAAATAAAGAGGTTAGGAATATATATACAAAGAAAGCTGAAGAGAGACACTTCCAAGTGGTTGAGAAGTTATCATTCTGCTAGTGATAAAACTGTTATTCAGATATAAATTATTCTAAAATGAATTTAATTGGTTTTGTTCAAGTTTAAAATTAAACTTATAATAAATCCTACAATAATAAGGTTAAGCAAAATAAAAAAGGTTCAGGTTTTCTTCATATAGTTATTGTCCCACCAAGTCAAAATTTAAAATAGTTTGATTATAAAGATACCCCCATTTTTGATTTCTAAACCTGTTATATGTCTCCAGTACACACTTAGTTTTTGGAACAATATATATTACATCCTGTATTTTTCAACCTTACCAAAAAAAGAAACGCAGCTCTAAGTCTTTATCTGTGTGGAGTTTTTAATCTATATAAATGTGTAACACATGTAAAATGTATGGTATTGCCTGTCGTCGGGGGGAGGGAATAAGAGAGGGGGGGTAATTTGGAAAAATGAATACAAGGGATAATATTATAAAATATATATATATATATAATAAAAAAAATTAAAAAAAATAATAATCTATATAAATGTGTTACTTTAATGTGTTCATTAAGAGTTATTTATTTTTAAACTTCATTTGGATGAAACTGATCTTGTCCCAGAGAATGAAAAAAACAAAATATTTATACCTACAAGAAAAGTCTATATAAAAAAATAAATAAAAAACTTTCTCATGATTTCTTTTTGATTTATAATATCCTGTGGACAAAACAAAATCTATTGTAAGTTTCACTATAAGTAATTTTTTACTTGGAGTTTTTTGTTTTGTTTCTTTCACAACACACAAAAAAGTTTTGTTTTGTTCCTTTTTTATAAAAAATAAAAAGCATATTGTTGAGAATTTTCCCCAACTTGGCAAGAGGAAAAGATTATGTGATCACTAATATGTAATGGCAAAGCTTTCACAAGTGTTAAATTCAATTATATTTTAGCATTTAAAAAAAAAAAAACTTCCCTTATTAGATTTCAGAATTTTGAAAAAATTATTTTTAAAATTATTTTAACATAAATGATGTTTTTTGGGCACAACTATTGAAGGAGAGGCAACAATAAAACCTTCCCCTACCAGTGGGAATTATTTTCAGGCAGCCTTTTAGATTCAGTAATTCAGGGTCCTGGGCTTGATTTTTTTTTTTTAATTTGTAGCACAGCTGTCAAATAAAACATTAACTAGAAAATGTGTTCTGCCAAAAAAAGGATATCCTAGTGCTTGTAATATTTGATATTAGTGTGTGGAAAGGTGGGGCTAGCATTAAAGGAAACAAACCCCCCAAAAGATTGAGGAACTCTTGTGAAATTATCAGAAAATAATTTAGGAAAGAGAGTATCAGGTATTCATATGTTAAGATTTATTTAGGAGGAGTGAACCTTAGCCACATCTCTATATCAAAATACACTTGAGAGGAAGGCCATTAGAAGCAGAAAAGGAAAATGCAATATTTTCAGGATTTGGATCTGAAGTATAAAATAACTCTTGTCAAGTAATAAGGTTAATTTATTTAATCATCTAAGCTATCTTGAAAAATTTCACAACTTAATGGAAAAATTCTGGTAACTACACAATCATAATTAAGAACTTTTGTATTTTAACAAACTGCTCCACTCATGAGTATAAATTGTTCTAATGGTGAAACTAAAAAACAATCTGCAATATCACAGACAGTGCAGGAACTCTGTTGCCAATATGGTGTCTTCTGCTACTATAGGATGAAGCTCATGGCCAAATAGCTCCATCTATTTCAGCAAGTTAAACAGGTCCTATTTTCAGCTTTGGGTACTTACTCGTATTTGTCATATCCCTTGCATTTTGAGTACATAGCTAGGAGACACTTCCTCCCTGGTACTTTGATATAAAACAATAAGCATTTGATTAGCTGTGAAATATCTCCTCCTCCAAGAAGCTTTCCCTCTCTAACTACCTCCTTTCCATCAGTTCTGTGCTCCACATGCTTGTATAATACAAGGAAAGGCCAGTGTTTCTGTGCTGCTACAGAGCAGCAAGCATGGACATTAAAGGCCGTTGAGCTTAGTCAGGAGGAACCTGAGGTATAGAGAAGGTAAGTGATTCACTCAGTGTTATGTAGCTATTAAGTGTCTGAAGTGGCATTTGAACCTAGGTATTTGTGTCTCTAAGTGCAAAATTGGTTCAGTTCTATTTGTATTAATACAAATATGCTACAACATAGTGACACTACACTTATCATACTTTATAAGTACTATTTTTTATGCTCATTCTCTTTCATGGCTTCATCTTTTGCTTTATAGTTGTGATTTGTGGATTTTATTTTTCCCAGCTCCAAGCTGGAAAGGGTAAGAACCATGTAGATCTTCGTGATGTACCTTTCAAGAACCTTAAAACATGTTAGGTTCAAGAATTGGAAATAATGTAACAAGTGAAAGAAAAAGTCTTGTTTAATGAAAGAAAAGCCATGTGTTGTTTCTATTTTTATTCTCATTTGAATCAGAATTAAAATAAAATCTGCAAATGAAATTTGCTTGTTTTTAAAACAAAACAAAAAACAAAAACATCTATTAGAGGCTTTTGGATTCCAGAAACCCTGAAAATTTAGGGAAAGGTTTTTGATTCTAGAGATATTTGAAAGCTTTTGATGCAAACAGTTTCCCCCTAAATTACAGGACTAAAACACACACACACACACACACACACACACACTTGGGGGCAAAATGTCGATCATGAATTAATCATTTTCATTGAGTATTAGTCAACTAAACAAAGTATTTAGTCATTTTCCTACTTTTCCCTCTTATGTTTTCCTCACTTCTGTACTTGATTTCTAAAATTATAAAAATTATAAAATTATATCTTTTCTTTTAGTAGACTCATGTATTTAAATAAAATTTAAGACATCAAAATATGTTAAAAGTAATCACATTTTCTTATTGATACTTATTGGCAGCTTGAATTTATATATGCGGCAGGTACAAGTCCTTGCTTTTCACAGAGCATGGATTTCATTTGTGATAAGCTCCAGTTTTTATCAGCTCTGCATGTATATTAGTGGTGTTTTGTAAGCATGAAGGCTTTCTCCTTATGCCCTTGAACATCATTTCTGGGACTCTGCTGAAAATTTTATTCAGATAGAAACCCATGGGGATATTAATGCATTAAAACACCATATAAAACATTCATTTATTTATTTTATGAAATTTAGAAGTGAGGCAGTCTGATGGTAAAATGCTAACTAGTGAGATGTAGACATGGAATGGAAGGATTGTTCTAGTGATTTAATTTCTACAGAATTTCCACAATTTATGTGCCAGTATATCTGGATAAATGAAGGCCAAACTTGTATTTTTATTACGTGTATGTGTACATAAGCATATGTACATATACGCATACTTTTTTATTTCTCTCTATATATTTTCACACACATATTTTAATATATTCTGCACATATGTATATATTTTATACATGGTGTGTACATATATACATAATCTCCCTGTGTTCTGTAGCCTTATTGAGATTTTCCTTCCTTCTACTTCACTCTTCCTTGCTATCCCTCTGAAAATTTACCTTTGAATAAACAACTGTAAGTTTGTTTTTCATCACTACTTCTATGGAATGAATTCCAGCCTGTATAAGTAATCAAAGGAACAACAATAGAAATGACCAAATAGTCTAGAAATCTAGGATAAATTCCTCCTTTCTCCAAATTTATGTAATTCCAGTATGCAAATATTAGTATTCCCATATGACCTGTTGCATTTAAATATATGTATTATCTGAGAAAGTACAAGCAGAATGTAATAAAGCCTTATTAATCACAATTAATGGGAGAGATCAGACTAAATAATTGAAAAATTCAGAATTATGGAATATTTCTTAAGATAGGCAATTTTGTGATTTTTCTAAGATATAGAGAATAACGCAATGAATTCTGATCCTAAACAGAAGTCTTTCTTACCTTCTTTAGTGAATATATAGAAATAAAACTTAATTAATAAGCAACCATTTGTAGCCAAAAATCAATCTCTTGTATTTCAGGAAAATTGATCCAGGTGGTATTTGGACACTGGGATGTTGTCACTTGCCTTGCCCGATCTGAGTCATACATTGGAGGAAATTGTTACATTCTCTCTGGGTCTCGAGATGCAACACTTCTTCTCTGGTATTGGAATGGAAAAAACAATGGAATTGGTGATAATCCAGGCAGTAAGTACAATTTATTTTACCAGAAAACTTTTTATAATTGGCTGGTAATAAAATTTCTTCTGTAGATAACTTTTTTTTTTTTTTGATGAAGTAATTAAATTAACAATTTTAATTTTTCAAGCTTAAATTAAAGAAGGTCTAGGTGGTCTTATTACGATTGTGTAACTCCTGAGAACTGAAACATGAGCTGAAAATCACATTTTTGGGTTCCATGCTTCCCTCAAAGTCTAAAAAGTTTAGTCCTCACTGAAAATAGCATTCCACCAAGGAAAATATAAATGTGTCATCAATTGACCATTACTCCAAATCAAGAGATGCCACAAATTATTTTTGTCTGCCAACTATTTATTTTTAAAGAGCAAATAAAAATTGTAATTTTGGAGAAATAATTAAGCCAGATTTTTGCACAATTTGTGTAATAATGTCCTTTCATTTATATATTAAAAAATAGAACTGGTTGTAAAAGGCCAATCTGGAATATTTCTCACTGACTTTTAGTTTTACAGATGGGAAATGAAAATGTTTAGCAACAGCCTTAAAATTCTTTATGAAACTACACTGAAGCAGTAAAACACAAAACGTGCAACCGTTTAAAAGTGTAATTCACAGAAGGCAAAAAAGGAAGTAGCTACCATTAAAACCAATCACACACAGCTGGGGAAAAGAAATGGCTTTTAAAAAAACACATTAAGTAGTAGGAAAAAAACAATTAAAGGGACCACCTGAAAAATGAGAATTTAATTAAAATGATTATGACAACATTGAAGAGTTACTGCAGGAATAGCATTAGATTTTTATTTCACAAAGTAGAGCATTTTAACTGCTCTTAAATATTTACAGTTTCCTAATTTAAAGCAACTTGCAATTTATTTTGTTAGGGTAAGCAGAAGTAGTTTTTACCCAAGTAGTTCAGTAAGTACCTATTTATGTCACCTTTGCCTCTCAAATAAAAAAACCCCACAACTTTAAAATCTATTTTATATATCTTTGATTTTTAATAGATTGTGCTTAAATTTCTACATATACTTTTATGGAGATTAAATATTTTATCTGGGATAATCTGGAATAACCTGGGACAACACATTTCTCAGATCCAATCCTGTTTGCATAAATATTTTGAATATTGATGAACAGAGACTGTATGATGTGGTGCCCAAGCAAAATGTTTTCTGTGACGAATTGCAAGTGTCTGCATTTTAAACCAAACTAGGAGAATTCCCTCCAAATGTTAGAGGAATCAAGAATTTTAAAGTGTGTAGGGCTGATGTGCAGTGCCATAATGTGTTTTGAGATCAAATTTGAGAGTTCTGTTGCACCTCCATTTTACATGTGGTTGGAACACAATAACCATATGTGGATGGGGTTTTCCCTCTGAGTATCATTTTTAATAAAAGTACATTGTACTTTTCATTATTAACCTTCAAATCTAACTTATTTTTTCCTATCTTCTTCAGAAAATAATTCCCTAGATGTTCATAATTGCTAAATCAGTCACTTTGTATTATTTATTTTCAGAGATTTAGAAACACCTTTAAGTCTATCCAGTTTTACCTTTCTTAAACCATTTTATTGCCAGCATTTTATTAAAAAGGAGGTTGAGGAAATGGGAGCTGATGATAGATGATGGTTTGGGGTTCATACCTTCACTTACTTTAGTTGACCATCATTCCATGTGAGATTTGGTCATTCTAGAATAAAATTTTAAAAGTCCCTAATGATACAAGTTATGCTTTTATATCTCTAGGATTATTGGGTTTCACATCAACTAATTGTTGATGTCTTTAAAAAAGGTAAGTTCACATAATGAGTTAGAATTTCCAAATATTTTTTTACAGGAGGCTGCAATAAATTTTTTTAAAGGTGAAGAGGGAGAGCTTGTCATTAATACCTTATAAAGAACTACACTGAAGAGCTAGAGCCATAAATTGGGAGTTAAACTTGGGTGAATAGAGTGTTGATGAAGCTGGAAGACCTGGGTTTCACTTCCCCCTGAGACACTTTATCAGTCTTAGTTTTGTTCATGAGACCAGTAATCTGTTGTATACCATACAAGTATATCATGAATATTAAATGAGATCATGTATGTACTGTACAGACTTCAAAGTGCTATATATATATGTATATGTATATATATATATGTATGTATATGTGTGTATATATATAATTTATTGTTATTATTATTATTATTAAGAACCTTTCTTACACTGAAAGATCCATTCACCTAATCTATAAAACAGGAGTAGCAATGATAATAACAATGCTGTAATCAAGTCCTTTAAATAGATAGACAACTTAGCAAACACCAGATTTTTGGGCAATCCAATGACTTACTTATAAAAGACTGCAGGTTCAGTTTGTCTAGAGACTGGTACTCTTCCTTATGTTTATGTGAAAGTAGTACAAGAGGTCTAAATGCGGGACAGACAGTAATATGTTTTTGCTAAATTAATTTCCTCAAAGCAAATTATGTCTCTTTCATAGGATTATAGATTTAGAGTTTAAAGGGACCATATAGGCCCACTAGATCAGCCTGTTTATTTTACAGATAGGGAAGGAAAAGTCCCACAAGTTAAGGAATTTGTTCCATGTTACTTTGGTGGCACTTGGATGGACTGAGGTTCAAACCCAGGTTCCTGACTCCAAACCCACCACTTTGTCCACATCATTACACTCCATTTCTGACCTTTAAAAAATAACGGATACTACAATTTAATTTAGAGTCATTATTTACTCTGAGGTATCAAAAAGAAAATTAAATAGAGCAACTATTAGTTTATTTTTTTTTCTACCTTTGTCTCTAATTCTTAAGAGAGAAAAAAAAAGTGTTTGGACTATGAACTACTCAGAAATATGTGTGTAAAATTAGTACTTGTTATTGTGTGAATGACACCATTGACAATTTCTGAAGTCAAGTTAATTTTCAGATGGACAGTTTTACCAGATGAGTATTTTTTTTTAACTTTTACACATACAGTCTGTTTCTTCCTCTGATATCTAATGTGTATAATCTGAATTTTTTTTTGCCTGTATAGTAATACATACAAAGCCCAGAGATGCATATAATAATTTGTTTTACTAAGACTATTGAGTTAGAAGTTTCCTCCCTTCCTATGTGGTAAAAAAAAAAAAAAAAGGCACATGAAAGAAATCTCTAGGCCTGTTGTTTTTCAGTTTTTTATAGGTCTCATTTAGTTATGGAGTAGTTTTTCCAATTTGAAAGTCAAGAGAATAAGTCTGCTTTTGAAATTTAATTTTACTTACTCAGGCCATATGCCTCTCTCTCTTTTTTTTTTTTTTTTCCTTTCTATCACTTCACTGTCTCCGGATCTAATACTAGTGCAGTTTGTAAAGTCGATAGCTTTATTACTGTTTGAACAAAAAGAGAGAGAGAATGAAAAATAACATGCTACCCAATTTTAATATGCATATCATCTGGGCAAAGTCAAATTAATTCATATTTTGTGTATAACAACTCTAGACTTAAAAAAAGCTGTGTTTAATGAAATTGGCCTGTTATATTGCAAATACCATGTTTTCAGATCTACTAGAATTTTTTTTGTCTTTGAATGATAATCATGTACTATTAACTTTTGTGAAAAATACTTTTCTAAATATCTAGAACAATAAACTATAAATTTAATTTGTAAAGTGTACTTGTTACAAATTAATTAGAAATAGCATTGATATATAACTGAAACATCTCACATTTGTTGTTAGTTCCTAGTTATTTTTTTCATGAGAGAGAGTCCTACCAGAGAGAAAGGCTTGCTCTTCCTGAGTAACTCCTTTTTCCTGTGTTATTGATTTCATAGCTAATTATTGCTGAAATAAATAATCATCAAAGTTTTTGTATTGAAATTTGCAACATTTTAAGCATTCAAAAGTCATTATGTATCTTACATATTGAAAAGTATAAAGTAATTGCTATTATTTACAACTATTTCTAGTATAAAAATAGAAGCAACCTACAGTTTGGTTTAAAGAATTAAAGCCCATTAATTACTTTAAGACTAGTGAATGGGGTATGTATGCATTTTAATCCCCAGGTAATGAGCCTTAGAGACAAGCATCCATAGACTAAGTTGTGACTTAGATTTGTGTTTGTAGTATCTCAATTGAGGTAGTTTTCCATTTGCACATTCTGGTTTTGATTTGATTGAAAGGTGGCATTTTTTTCCTTTGCAATCAGACATGCTAATCTATGTCAGCTTTCTGCTTTATGAGAATGGCGTCTGCTTAGGAGGAAAAAGAGCAACTATTTTTACTTGTGTGTGTGTGTGTGTGTGTGTGTGTGTGTGTGTGTGTGTGTGTGTGTTTTCATCACAACATGATTCTGTTCTTTAAAAAAATATTTCAGCACCATTAATTAGAAAGAAGGTTTTATTAACCATAAGGCTAGAAAGAACAGACCACAGAGCTGTTTTTTAAAGTACTGTATGATATAGCTGCCCTGTTTTTTCTCTGTCTAAAACTTCATTTTGTTGTACTCTCATCAATCACTTAAGTCATTACCGTAAGTCCTACTGTTATTAATTTTACCAGTATCCCCCTAATGAGACATTCCTCCTATAATTAAAAATGAATTCTAACTTTGAGGCATTCTAAATTTTTTTTTAATGAATTTAGAATGATCTTACAATATGAACATAAATACTGCCGATATGCACATGTATTGCACATCAACTCTATGAGAAAAGTGGTGGTATTATATGTCCAGGTGTGAATTATTTACTAGGTGCTTCTCTGTATGTGCTTATGCATATGTATATTTTTGTGCACATATACAGGAATTATGTCCTTTTTATGGTAAAACCTAATATCTTTCACTGAAGCTACTGATAAATCCTTATTCTTTGTCTTGCCAAAAAATGGCTGGATAGAAACTAACAATTATTACTGTATAGAAGTCAGTGTCTTAGAGCACCATCTGCTGGTCATCACTGGGAAATTAATAGTACTAATACCTGGAGAAATCTGCTAAATAATACAGGTGTACCTTTATTTATTTATTTTTTTAAGTTGCCATATAAAGTAAATTTGTATGAGATAGGATTGAAATGGCACCTCTTTGTGTTGTTATACTTGTATTTAACATTATTATGTTTAAAAAGTGATTGTAAAAATGTAAAAATAATTATTTTTCTGCTTTGCAGAATTGTAATCAATAGCTAAGGTTGTATTTTATTTAGAAACATGGAAAAAAATTTCCTACTTGACTCAAAGGGACAGAACACATTACATCTGAATATTTTTCAAAAAATGTGCTAAAAAAATAAACAGTTATGAGACCGTCAGTTGGTTGAACACTTCACTTTAGAAAAAGAATTAGAGACGATAACCTTGTCCAAGGGACTTTATTCCAGTTTGTACTAATTGTGGTAGAGGGTTTATGATTTTAACAAAAGGATATGAAGCATGAGGGTTTTGGTGCCAGAGAATATCCCAGATCCCCTTATCTGCAGTGAGGTTTGGGTCTTTAAAGGAGCCAAGTGTGCATTACGGTGATGGCTGTAGTTTCCCTTGTAGCATTAGTATGTCTGTCTCGTGGCCAGATATGTTGCTTTCTTCCCTTGAAGAATTCCACAAGTTGGTGTGTTGGCAATATTCAAGTTCAGGTGTCACAAAAACTGTATGCATGAAATTCTCCAGAAGGTCTAAGATGGTTAGTGCTCGATGATGTAATGCAGGCCCTCAAGTTCCAGGCAAAACAACTCTGTATTTACTGCTTGGAACTAAGAGTAGATGTGGTAAAAGGAATTATATTCATATGGCAAATGAATACACCCTTAATGTGCACCATATGCAGAGTGGTGGGATGATGTACCAATATATCATATTTATTTACCTTGTTTAGTTGTAGAAAAAAAAAAATGACTATACCATTCAGCCCTTAAGTTGTAGCTCTATAACTACAAGAACAGAGAACTGGTGATTTATGTTCTAAATTTGACACTTTGTCTGAATATCTTCATATGCAAACATTAAAACTGCAGAAAAAGTTGTATGGTCTAGTCTTTATACTCACATTGGAAATTTAATTTTAAAATTTCTCTAGATTTAACCCTAAAAATAAATAGACAAAATTTTCTATAATCATTGAACAATGTTTTTAAGAGACTTTCAAGTAGAAAAGTGAGCTGACCATCCATTTAATTGTGAGACTGAATTTATCTCTAAATTCAAAATGTTTCTTTTTATTTTTTTGTGAGAGTGTAGAAAAGGAAGAAAAGAAATTGTAGGAAGAGAATTTATTCATTATAAAATCTGGATAATAAATGGGACTATCTCTAAGAAAAAAAATTCAAACAACGATTTTAATGTCTTCATTTTCTAGACAACTATCAATAGGATATGCATTTTTTAAACCAACTTTCCTACAAAATTGATAACACAAAGGTCAAGTGTAGAGTTGTTTTGATTTTTATAATGCTTGCCTAAAGCAAGCATTATTTGTCTCACATTATCTTCTGGGGTTTTTAATTCTTTTTTTTTTTTTTTTTTTACTCTTAAAGCTTTTTATAGCAATCTTCTGTTAACTTGAATAGTAACTTCTCCCTGCTACTGCTGCTGCCATTATTACTGAAACTACCACTGCCTTTACCCTCTTGCAAGTCCTCCTAGGTCCTGATGATTTCATACACAAAAGCAAAGTTTCAGAGAAACTAGGAGTTTTAAAGGAATTCAGTAATAAAACCTTTTTATGGGGGAAGTAGGAGTTCATTTTTAGGAAACTACCCCCATCAAAAAAACAGATCAACAATTCTTGTCTGAAAATGTTGAATCAAAAAGATTTGGCTGCAGTCCTAGGTTTTTTTTTTTTGTCACTTATCCTTAAATCTAAGTGCCAAGGATAAGATTTGAATCCAGTTCTTCCTTACTCTAAAATTGGCTATCTACATACATAATGCCCCCCCCCCCCCGCCCCAGTTTGTCTTTTCGTGTATCAGCTTGGTTATTGAGTTATTATTACTATTATTCTTGCTATTGTACTGTTATTATTACTATTATATTAGGAATGATTCTTATTAGTAGTTATTTTGAAGTAGGAAGAAAAAGGGTATTATATTTAGATAATGGGTAAGTACATTTAAGTCTTTGCTTATATTTGTTCACAATTCTAACAATGTATATTCCCCATATGCTGAAATATGCTTTTTCAGAATCAGAACAGTTTGAGTTTCCTGGATATGCAGGAGTCAGCTCCAAGGCAGCTCCCTCTTTGGAAATCACTACGTGCTACAAATCAGTGGTTAATTTATTGTTTTCTTGATTGTCTATTCTTGAGAAAGCGATTTCTCAATCGTTAGTAATGCAGATAAACTTAAAGATGTGTCATTATTTATTTCTCTTCAGAGAACCAGCTCTAGCTTAGAGGCATTTTAGACAAACCTAAACAGCATAGTTCACTAGTGCTAGAGTCAGCATGGACTCTGGCATGCACCTCAGACTCCTCCTTCCTGGCTGTGTGATTCTGAGCCAGTCATGCCCACTGAGAGCTTCAGATTCCTCATACACACTGAGAGGTTAGATTAGGTGACCTAGACCCTTTTTCAAGCTCTAAATCTCTGTTGCTGTGAGCTTTAGAACATGCAACATTTAGAGCATCCTAATTCTTACTTCCTGTGGCCTGTCATTCTACAGAGCTTTTTTCAAACTCTATGGGTTGTTTTTTATCAGTTAGAGGCAAAGTGAATGGATAGCTCCCTGCTCCTGGAGTCAGGAAGGCCCAAGTTCAAGTTTGGATTTAGACACTTACTAGTTGTGTGACCCTGAGCAAGTCACATAAACTGTTTACCTGAATTTCCACCCACTATAAAATGAAGGTAATTGTAGCGCCTCACAGAATTGTTGTGAGGCTCAGATAAGAATAATGTCTGGCACTTAATAAGTGCTATATAAATGCTTATTTCCCTATACTCCCCTTTACATTTGCCAAAAATCTGCATATTTTGCTGAAACAGATCAAATTCCTTTCTTTGTGCCTCAGTTTCCTCATCATTACAAAGTAAAAGTTGTACTGCATGTTCTCAAAATTCCATTTCTGGGCTCTACAATTCTGTGATCTAAATATATAATTGTGAATTCCACATGCCCCATGGGAGAAACGTACAAAAAATTGTGAAAAGAAGATATTTCAAAGGACTGTTTGTGGTTTAGTAGATGAGTTGTTGAGAAGACATTTTGAATAGCCCAAATAAGGAGTTATCTTCTTTAAGGATTAAATCTTACATAATAATGTTACATGGTCATAATTCCAGTATAATAAATTCCACTAGACATTCAGATCTTTTTGTAATAAAAGGATTTAATTGCACTGCTAGAAATACTTTGTATATTATACCTGGAGAATGAGGTAGAAGATGAAGTTGGAAGTTTAAGTGAAGAATCATAGGAATTGCAAATTAATGAAGAAAAAATGCTTTGAAGACAGTAAGAGAAAGGTGGGAATACTTTAATTTAGCATAACTGTTACTCCCTATCTGAGTTCTTTGATCTCTTTCTTTGTGGTATGGGAGATTTCTTGGAACTTCTGACTTTAGGGCTTGACGAGTTCTGTCTGTGGCTCTGCTTCTGACCTAGTCTTCCATTTTCAAAACTTTAGAGTTATCGCTAATTCTTCCCTCTTTCCCTTACTTGATAACATATGTCCATGTCTCAAGCTATTCCCTTTTCTATTTTTCTTTTAAAATTTTTTATTGATATTCTTTGATAAATCACCCATATTTCAGTTTCCCCTATTTTAAAAAATCAGCCTTTTTTCCCCCCCTACCTTCTATTTCCCTCACACTTGGAAAAAAAAAAATCCTTGTAACATATATTCATAATCAAGCAAAGCAAATTCCCATACTGACCATGTCTAAGAAGCAATGTCTCTTTCGGAACATTGAGAACCATCACTTCTCTTTTAGGAGATGGATCACTTATCGATTATTTTAAGCATCCACTGTGTGTTAAACACTATTAAGCTCTGGGGATGGAAAGAATAATAAAAGATAGTCTCTGTGGTTAGGGACCTTCCCAGTCTAATAGGGGAGACAACATGTAAACAACTATGTAGAAATAAGCTGTATGGAAGATAAAGTGGAAAAATCAGCAGAGGGGAAGCACTTGCATTAAGGAGGATCAGTAAAGGCGTTTTGTAGGAGGTGAGGTTTTAACCATGGTTGAAGGAAGCTAGGGAAAGAGATGAGATTGAGTGTTCCATGCGGGAGCAATAACTGGAGTTGGGAGCTTAAGTGTCTTACTTAAGGAACAGCAAGGAGTTTAATGTCACTAGATTGCAATAAATGTGGAGAGGAGTAAGAGAGAAGAATGTGGAAATGTGGGGAGGAGACGGATCACAAAAAGCTTTTATAAAAGTCAAATGGAGGGTTTTATATTTGATCCTAGAGAGTTTATTGAGTCATGGTGGATGGTTAAGGACAAGGAAGCTAATGTGTATTCTAGGAGATCACTTTGACACGATCACATGAGTGAGAACTGAACTGGAGGGGAGTAGGGTTGTGGCATTGAGATCAACTAGCAAGCGGATGTAGTGATACAAACATGGGGTGATGAGGGCCCATGTTAGTACGATTACAGTGTCAGAGGAGAGAAGGGGCTATATCTAAGAGATGTTAGAAAAGTTATTAATAGACCTTGGCAACATATAGAATTGGGAGAGGGAAGGAAAGGGAGGGAGAAAGAATGAAAATCAGAGAGATGGAGGAAGGGAAGGGAGGAGAGAGAGAGAGAGAGAGAGAGAGAGAGAGAGAGAGAGAGAGAGAGAGAGAGAGAGAGAGAGAGAGAGAGAGAGAGAGAGAGAGAGAGAGAGAGGGAGGAAGGGAGGGGAGAGAGAGACAAATTGAGAATGAATATTCTTTTAAGATAGCACCTAGGTGGGGTATTTGGGTGAATAGAGCAATGATGATGCCCTGGACAGTAGGGAAGGGAAGAATGAGTAAGAGTTTGGCAGCATTCTTCATTTTTAATTGCTTTGTGGTAAAATTGTTTCAATCATGTCTGACTCTTCTCATTTGGAGTTTCTTCACAAAGACCCTACAGTGGTTTGCCATTTCCTTCTCCAGCTCATTTTACAGATGAGAAAATTAAGGCAAACAGATTAATTTCACCAGGGTCATATAGATAGTAAGTATCTGAGGCTGGATTTGAACTCAGGAAGATTTTAAATCAGGAAGATTTTGAACTCCCTGACTCCAGGTCTGGTGCTTTATCCACCTAGCTATCCTGAACACTAACTTCTTTCTCCTCCCTCCCCTGTCCTGGGAATAATGATTTTTTTTTTTTAATATGGAAAGAAATATTCAGGAAAGCTAACCAAATATATCAGCCAAAGTAGGTATAGAATTTCATAGCCACAGTTACCTGTTTCTGCAAAGAAGGGAAAGAAATGTATTTTCTCAACTTCTTATGCCTTTTTCTATTTTCCCTAGGACCACGTGGTACCAGCAACTACAGGTACAATCTACTCATTATCACCTTCCTGAGCCACTGTAATAGCTTCCTTGTATGTCTTGCCACCTCTACATCTCCACTTCAATCTATCTGCCATACCACTGTAGAACAGTATTCCTTAAATAAAAACATGGTCATTTTACCTCAGCTCAAAAATCTTCATTGACTTCCTGCAGTTCGAATCCCTTTGCCTGGTAATCAAATTCTGAGTCTTCAGAAGGTAGCCATCCTCTCTTGAATTATCTCTTATTGTTTATTATTACAACCCCAACAAATTGAACTGTTATCTCTCTTTCACCTCTCCCATCCCCCAAGGAAAAGCAGACAGATCCCACAACACAAATGAGCTCTCCAATTCCCTTCTTTGGGGTCTTTGTTCACAGGGTTCCTGCTCCTAGAACATAGCCCTCTCCATGTTTGTCGAGTTCCATCCATCGCTTAAAATCCAAATCCTGTGTGATTTCCATAAAACCTTCCTTATTCACCCAATAGTTAAGAAAAATTAAAACTTAAAAATGATCTTCCCCCCCCCACACACACACACTCTTAAATGCACTAATCACCTTGTGTATCTTATTCTGTAGTTCCATGAAGACAGGCACTATTTCTTGCCTAAACTTCATTTTTTACTTCACTTAATACAACATTCCACACTATGATATATGCAGTATTTGTCAAATAAATGAATAAGAAAGGGTGGAGCTGAAGAGCAGATTCTGTTCAGTGAATTCAACAAAGGAATTGGGAAGATCATAGGATGATAAGGTCATAGATTTAGTGTTGTGAGTCTATTGTGAGTACTAGAGAAACCTATAATGCTTTAATATTTTGTAACTTGGTGTTACTTGAGTAGACATTCTAAAAAATTTTTTTAATATGCACAACCCTTTTTTTGTGTTCTTTCCCCCCCCATACTTTGAATATGGCATACTCCTGTGAGGAATCTTATTGAAAATGTGAATGCTTACAAGTGTAAACTTTCCCATTTAAAACCTGTACTGCCACATTTTCTTATGGTCTCTTGGAGCTCGATGCCATTGCTACAAAATGGGAAAGCAAATCTCCTGGTAGAGAGGTCTATTTCATAAGCTGAAAGAGTAAAGTATTGTTACTTCCTTTGCATTTCTAGTCTAGCATTGTTTTTGTTTACAAGAGGAACTTGCCAAAAGTGTCTCAACAGATTCTGAGAAGCTTGCTACACTTAAAGGAAGCAATGATGTAAGCACTTTTAAAGCTTGCCCATTTTGTCAACTTTTAAAAATTAAAGTAAATGTGATCATATTGACAAAAAAAAAGAAGAAATCTTGGGCATAAGAAGAAAAACACTTCTCAAGTTTTGAGGGGTTTTATTGTTGTTTTGTAATAAGATATAACCATCCATTTAAATTTCCTTTTACACTGACGACTTTCATGAAGTCAGTATGGAAGCTTTGAAAAATATTTCCCAGCAAATCCTCCTTTTTACTATGTGTGAGTTCTCATTTTTTTGAAAGTTCTCATTTTTTTGAAAGTTTCATGGTCACTGTTTTATGTGGATTTTGGAAGTATGCAAGTGTTACTAAGATGAAACCAAACACCATTGGGATGGGCATATATATATTTTTTAAAATTGGGTACCAGATAGCATTACAATATGTACATATGTAAATATATGTTTATTATTCATATGCACCTGATAGTTTCATTATAGGGTTTAGTTCAAGATCTGGATTCTTTTTACTTTCAGTTATATTGTAGTTTTAAGAAGTCAGTCTATGAAATAAATCGATCAATTTTTTAACATTTCAATTTATTACATATTTTTGACATTATTTCTTTTTAAATTTTGAATTCCAAATTCTCTCCCACCTCTTCTGTACCTACTGAGAAGGCAAAACAATATGATAGATAATTTTAAAAACAGAAAAACATTGTTTTACTTATTTTAAAATTCAATATTTGAATTTTAGTTATTCTTGGATTGTTCTTAAACACTTAACATAATTCTGTTAGAATTCTTTTGGTAAAGACAATGAAGAATTGCATTTTATTTGAAGGTCAGAATTATAAAATATAATTTTACATGAAGGCATAATAATAAATCCTGTAGCTATAAAAATATGATTTGAAAATTATTAAAAGAATTAGGATTTTTTAAATCCATCCAGATAACATACAGAAGAACACCTCAGAATTCCTATTCATGTTAGAGGAAAGTTGACTGAAGACTAAGGAGGAACTGTGAATGAAAATTTCCAAAGTAGGGATGTAGAAATAGGCATGTAGAAATAAGTGGAGCTTATTGCTTTCAGAATGAATTTCTCTTTGGGAAATAGTGGTTTTAAAATAAGGCATTTGATTTCTTTTTAAAATGGTATTGATTATGGCTTCTGTTTCTTTTGATCAATAAACAGCAATATTCCCCCTGAAGTGTTTTTCCAACCTTTAAAGAAGGTTTGTGTTCCTGTGATGTGGATAGTGAATATATAGAGAGTGATATACATCCCTAAGTTAGCCGATCTTGAAGTCCTGGACAGATTCCTCATTTTTTGGGGGGGAAGTGTCCCGAAGCCCTTTCATCAGAGTGACTCTGTGCCATCAGCACTCAGAAAAGCTTCCCAGCCCGGGAGGGTGGCGCCGGGTGCTGGCAGTGGGCAAGGCTGCGGCAGGCTGGGGGCTCCTGGGCTGAGAAAAGCACATCTGGACGACTCTTGTGTCCTGGTATTAAGGGTAGGATTTGGACTATCTTTAATCTCATTTGACTTGTTCATCTTCCTTTAAGGATCTCCATCAAGATGCGCTGAGTATTCTTTTCAGCCTTTAGTTGGGATTTGCATCAGTGCTCGTAAACCTGCTGGAAGGACAAAGGCCTCCTCTCCTTTGAAGTCCTTTCTCCTGCTTTTCAAAAGCACTCTAAAAGTCTGTCTCCCACCCGGGCTTTTTTTTTTTTTTCCTTATAAAAAGGAGGAGGGAGCTGAAGTGGTTTCCTTAAACTAGAAGCAAAATAAAATTTTCTCTCTGCTATATTGAAAGCCATGTCTTTTTTTTTTTCCAGCTGTATCACTTTAAAAGCTTTCTTAAAAGAGTTCTATTATGCTTTACAATCAGCTTTTAAGTAGACCTTACTGTCTCAGAAAAAGAGCTAAAGATTTGTGTCCCATTAAAAGTGGAAAATTTTTATCAAAAGAATCAACTTGACGTTTTTGAGAAGATTTGTGCTCCCCCCATCTCCCCTTTCTGTACTTATTTTAAAACATTGTCTCAGGGGGAGACAATGATTGTTTTAATTTCCTTTGAAGAAGAAAAAAATACGACTGGTATCATCTTATTTCAACAACATGAGTTTCTAAAAATAACTGTCAGTGATGAATAGAAATAATTGAGAATAGCAGAGTTGGGAAGGTGGATTCCTGCTATAATGTTACTTTGGGAATTTCACGCTGCAGTGTTATAATGCTATTAGACTTTGGAACTTCAACACACAAACTCATGGTTTGACTTCTTTGCCTTCTGGGGGTTATCATTTATGTTGTGCTGAACTTCAGGGTCATACTTAACAGTTTGGATTGTTAAGTTGGGGGTGGGCAGGAAATTTCTGGGGGTCATATGCACAATCTGCTTTTTTAAAGCCTTCTGATTATCTCCTTTGCCTTTTCACAATTTCATTTCAGTTCCAGTTTGGATCTAAAAGTGTCTGGTGAGGTTTCACAGTTTTGAGTCCTTGAAATATACAATAAAAGAAACTGAAATTTTAATGTTAGAAACACTTGTTATATCACAACTAATGAGTTGTACTAGCATAATTTTTATCCTGGTGCTTGATGATCAGGAAATATGAGTAAAGAACACTAGATTTGAAGGAAAAGAAATAAAAATCTACTTTATACCAAGCAAAGAGACTAAACCATTTCCTCTGAAAAACATTTTTTGCACCTGCTCCCAAAAGGGGGTATCATGTAGTGGCATGTTGGAAAAGAAGGCTAGGTGTGAAGGATTGGAATTTAGGATTAGAGTTTATTATAAGAAGTTATTTTGATGAACAGCAGCATAAGCAGTAAAGGTCAGTTCTGAAGAACTATCTTTCTCTTCACTCATACCACCTCTTGAAGTCTTATGCATGTTTACCAAGCGGTGATCACAAGTTTACTAAAACAATGCTTATGGTTTTTATCCAGATATATCTAACTATAAATGATAAACTATGAGAATTTCTTCAATCTTGCTTTATTGCAAGAAATAGTGTTACTTTGGAATTTTCTTGTTCACAAAATTATACTTAGCAAAAACAATCTCTTTTTTAAAGACAAATGTGAGGGAGAAGCTGGGTAGTGCGTGGCGAGGTGGCCGCAGTATCCAAAAAACCTAAATTCACATCCCACCTCTGCCAAACATTGGCTGTGATAGTGGTCAAATCATTTAACTTCTCAGGACTCTAGGCATCTCCCCAAGACTGTTGATTGCAAAGGACATGCTGATCTGCACAGGTAGAAAAGGTTTATTATTAGAAACTCTTCATACTGATGAAATCACAAGACTACTTTTTTTTTTTTTTTTTTAAATCAGAAACTAAAAATAATGTCTTGGAGTTCTACAGCAACAAGTATTATCGTAGAAAACTACAGATACTGAATTAACATGAGTATTTTAAAGAAATCATTCTTTTTGTTTCATTCATTGACATGTTTACATGAGGTGATAAAGCCAAGTATTTCCTTTTCATTCATTTCATCCACATGTACTGTTGTCTTTAACCCATAATTAGAATGTTTGCATTCACCATCAACTTTTCCTCATAAAATTTTGGCTTTCTACAAAGAAAATCTGGCATAAAAATCTTTTTCATCCAACTACCCCCATAAAATAGTGATTTATGAGAACAAGAAGAGATTATCACATCAAAAATATATCCCTTAGAATGCAATGATTTTTACTCTTGATAAAAGACTACCAACTGATAAAGCTTGACAGTAATTTCAGAAACAAAATTGGTTTTTTTTTTTTTGGAATGGAAAAAAACATGGGATAAATAGGAGGGAACTCATGCGGCAAGGAGTAAAGTATAAAGTAATTTTTACAAATAATGGAAGCATATTCATCTCTCTTTGGGGGGTAAGAGAACTTGAGTCTTGTATGTATAACTAACTGCACCAACTTCTCTTCTAATAGTTCCTTTTATTTTGTAGATTAACTCCTTTTTTTATTGTTTTATGGTTCAAAGACGCTCAGCTAAAGCTTTCTATGAAGTTTGAAAACTTGAATCAGATGAAAGTCAGCAAACTCCTTGCTTCTTCTCCCTTTCTTCTCCTGGGATGTTATCTTGGCTCTTGTTATCAAACACTAGGAGAGAAATAAAGTGGTTTGCAGAGTATTATTTAATGTAGAGAGCATTAAACTGGAGCCATGTTATATAGAACAAATAATTAGTAGAGTATTGAACTTCGTAGTGTGAGTTTGTCTTGGCTCTTACCCAAGAAGTATCAAAATCATTTGCAAGGCTACTTCAGTTTTTTAGCTCATACACTACTCTAGCATCACCCCTCTTCTACCTCTCACCAATGCATTACAGTCAGACTTTAGCATATAGCACTATGGAGCATTCTAGATATAACTGTAGATGGATACACCCTAGCTCCCTACCTTTAGAATTGAGATCAGTGTTCTTCCACCCTGAAGAAGGACAAAAATATATAAATTCTCTGCTGTGAAACTATTCTACTCCTTATAGTCCTAATAAGTTGGCCAAAGAAGATGGAAGTTCCCTCAGCCAAGTAAGACCTGTGTGATGTGTTTGAAACTAGTCCTGATTTGGAATTAGCTTAGGCAAGCCACTCTGCACCTTGGATCCAGTTTCATCAGATATGGAAATTTCAGAGGATTAAATTTGAGGACTTTTAAGTTCTTTTCTAACTCTAAATTTTTTTTTGTTTCTATGATTTTTGTCTTTGTATTTCCACAAATAGTCCTTCATGAATGTTTGTCAAATTGAATTTTAGTGAGTAAAGGAAGCAGAAAAAAGTACTTGGAAAGGAGAGAGGAGAAGTGAAAAAGGAAGAGCGCATTTTTAAAAGTTCACAAGATCATAAGAAATGACAAAGGGATGGTTTCAAAGAAACCTAGGGGGAAAAATAGAAAAAAGAAATCTAGGAAGATTGTATGAACTGATGCATAGTGAAGTGAGTAGAACCAAGAAAACAGTGTATACTATAACAGCAGCTTTGTGTAAAGGAATAATTCCGACTTAACTCTGATCATATAATAATCAGTCATGATTCTAGAGAACTGATGGACAAATTTTCTTTTTTTTTTTTTTTTTTTTTTTTTTTTTTTTTTTTGCTTGACTTTGTTACAAGTATTTTTCCCCTTCCTGGAGTGGAAACAGGATTAGGAGATAGGAAAAAAACAAAATGCTTTTAATTTTTAAAAATAAAATTTAAATTTTCAAAACTCAGTTCATAAAATCACATAATTTTACAGTTAACATGGACTCCACTGGCCATCTATTTCAATGCCCCCATTGCCACAGTGTAGCCAACAAGTAGTCATCTACTATCTGCTTGGCTTAAAATCTCTTAGGAAGGGGGTATTTCCTTTCCAGGGACCAAAAATCTCTGGGCAAATTTTTTATAGCAAATTTAAATTTGTCTCAAGGCTATAGCAACCCATTGCTCCTGATTCTCTCCTCTGAAGCCAAACAGTAGGAGTCTAACCTTAAACCCTTTCTACATCCTAACCCTTCAGAGCTTTTCTCTTTTTCCAATCCAAGTATTCCTTGTCCTTTAATCTCATTTGGCATGAATTTCAAGCCTTTTGCCATTTTAATTCCCCACCCACTCACCCTCCCAGCCTCTGTTTACCATTCATTGTCTTTTCTAAAATATGATGCTCAGAATTGAAAGCAGACCACATCTAGTTTGATAGGATTCAAGTAGATTTACGACTTGTGATGATAAACTGGTTTACTAAAGATAGCTCTCTGATGCTGGTTTGTGGAACAATTGGAAGGAAAAAAACTAAGCTAAATTAGTTCTGCAGTGTCAGGATCATAGCTTCAGAACTAAAAGGAAACCTAAGGGCCATCTAGTATCATCTCTACTTGACCAACCATCTTTTCCGCAAATCATTGTTCAGCCCCTTCCTGAAGGCCTCTATATTGGATTCCCTGACATGCTTCATTTGGGATGCCCCTGCTCCAAGTGATAGATTCTTCTTTTTTCAACCAGGTATATGGAGAAGGAACTTCAGAGTCTCTGATAGAGCAGCTTCAAACACTTTATTCTGATTTTTTTTATTCCTTATTCTGCCCTTGTTGATTACTATTAAGTTACCTTTGATGTGTAATATGGCATTTAAAATCAAGGAACCCAAGAATTTAGAATTTATCCTGTTGTATATTGACTCATTTGTGTGGAGCATGTTTTGCCTTTTACCCTGGAATATAAAGGTAGAAAGGACTACTCTCTTTTAACATGTCATTTTCTGAGCACAGAATATACACGATGATGGGAATCCTAGTTTTGGAGGAAACTCTCAAAATCTACTGTTGACTATCCATTTGTTGGGCTGTTGCCCAGATGAAATGACTTAACTGCCAAGCATCTTTTTGATGGTCCTTTGGTTTTATTTGCACAATGAACCCTTATAGTTTGGATTCCACCTCAGTGACAGATAACACATAAAAATTAGCTGGGGCAGATATGTATTTTTATTTTTTGTCCTGTAAAAAGATGTGCAAAAATTCTGCGATCTCCTTTCTCCTGCTACCTCACACCTTTTACTTCTCTACATTTTACCAGCCCACTGGGTTTCTAGAATATGGCTCAAAATAATTTAGAGCAAGACTTTATCTTGTTGGTAACTTATTTTCCTTTTGTTGCAGTAACCTGACTAATGGCATTGTACTCTCTGTAGAATGGAAAGTTTAAAAAAAAAAAAAAAGAAAGAAAGAAAGAAAGAAAAAAAAAAAGGCAGGGGAGGAAGCAAACCTAGAAGGAAGTACCATCCAGCAGTTTAGTTGAGGTTGAAAGTCAGCAGCAACTTCCTAGCTGTGTGACCCTGGGCAAGTCACTTAACCCCAGCCTCAGGGGGAAAAAAAAAGGAAAAGAAACAAAGTCAGCAGCAGCAGATTTCTTGCCCAGCCTGTACTGTTAGATAGAAAGGCTAGTGCTTACTCTGAAATATGTTGAGAAATAAGTAACAGAGAATTTTAGAACTCTGAATTTTAGAATCAGAGGCTTACGGTCATGTCACCTTATCTAGACACTTGTTTTTAATGCCTTTCAGAAAGTGCTTTTCATTTGAACTATGAATATTTTTAAAAAATGTTGTTCAGCGCCTATGTATTATGGCTAATACATAGTCTTATGACCAGTACATTTAAGCTTTCAACAATTATTTGTTGGTAATCCAGGAAAGAGTCCAGTGGCACAGATTGTTTGAGATTAAGTAAGATCTAGTTCATAAAATCATGTTTTTTAATATGGGTGAAAAATGAAATTGGGTATTTTGTTGTGTGCCTTTGAACTAGCATAATTTAATTTTGTTGAGATATTCATAGAAGAAGCAAATGCAAACAGCTGGAATTGAATTTTTAAAAATAATCATTTCTTCATAAAAGTCAATTTTAACAAAATTTAAAGAGTTCTACTGCTGTAAACTCAAAATAATATTCTGAAATTTAAATAAAAATGAATTTTTAATCAATTTGTTCTTTTCCCATTAAGGTGAAATGACCACTCCCCGAGTTATTCTGACCGGCCATGACTATGAGATCACTTGTGCTACTGTTTGTGCTGAACTTGGCTTAGTAATAAGTGGTTCTAAAGGTAAGTTTGCTCAGTGGTTATGAGCCCCAGTTCCTTTGCGGGTTTTAGTGATTTTGCCCATATGAATTTTTCCCATTTCTCTGAGGAGACACAAGGAGCAACACTTTTACTTCTATTGTATCCCTCTGGATTTCCTGGGTATGGTCTGTGGCAAATAACCTATGGCTTTGCCCAGGCCTGTGCTAGTAGCCATCTACCAAGACTAGCTTGGTAATAGGAATAGAAAGATAAGCTTGTGTTTATTTAAATACCTCAGTGCAATCACTCTCTTGATCCAAGGTTCAATGTTATTTCTTAAGTCAATAAAAAAAAACCTTAGAAACATAAATTTCACAACTTTCACTTTGTTACTTTTTCTACCAGAGAGTTAAGTTACCTATTACAAGAATTACAAGTCAGTTTTCTTTCTCTTCATCTGAGTTGCTGAAAAGGCTAGCCTTTGAAGTAATCAGCTTCACCATGTCCGCAGATGAAATAGTCTGGGCCAGCTGGGTTGTTTTCAGAATCTTTTATTAACCATTTAGGGGATCGTGAGTAAAATGAGCCTCTATTCATAACTATGAAGTGCTGTCCTTATTGGTGGGTAGAAGGAATATGGCTATCAGATATTTCCCCACCTTATTTCTAAGCGCTAATCATTTAATTCATTCCAAGGAAGCAAAAGTTCTTAGTCTATTTGGGAATGAAGTTAGATTGTATATCAAACTTAACAAATTAGTTATTTCTGATTAAGGAAATTAAAAATTTACAGGCTTTATTGTAGTGAAGGCAAAAGATAAGGACAATACCAATTTTCATGATACATGCTTTTTACTACCAAAACAAATGGGTAGGGGGAACAAAAATAATTGTTATTCTTATCAAAGCTGACTCAGTAAAATATCAGAATAACAAGCAAACATCTGTATCCACTTTTCTCTCTAGGGGCAAAAATTGTTTATTTTGCTATTGTCTATATATCATCAGGGTAGCTAGGTTGCACAGTGGATAGAGTGCTTCACTGAAATTCAAGATACTCTTAAAAGGAATCAGACACAAGAGTTTCACAAAATAATTTGGTTGTAAAGTGATCATAGTTTTTTGTTTTGTTTTAATATATAGTCTTCTAAAGCTGTACTATGAAACTTTAAATGTGAATTTCAAGATTCAAATGAGGCTTGGTTTAAATTTTGGCTGCATTCAAAAGAAAAATGTTACTTAATTTTGCTGAAGGATCACAGAAAATTGTTTTGAGTTTGCAAGAGTAGCAGAACTCGAATTTTATAAGGACTATCCTTTGCCATGCTGTTCACTTCTACTCTAAATGATTTTAATCACATTTTAAATAAATCTAAGCAGTCTCCTTTATTACCTGTCCTTTCTTTTGGAAAGAGATTATTAATATTCTGTTGGCAGGCTGCTGTGAGAGATCATTCATGCCTTTTATTTCCCTTCTTTCTTCAGAAGGACCATGTCTCATACATTCTATGAATGGAGACTTGTTAAGAACTCTGGAGGGCCCTGAAAACTGCTTGAGACCAAAACTCATCCAGGCTTCAAGAGAGGGTCACTGTGTCATATATTATGAAAATGGTGTTTTCTGTATATTCAGTGTGAATGGAAAACTTCAGGCCACCATGGAAACAGATGACAATATCAGGGTGAGTGCTTCAAGAATTTTTTCACTTGCCCCCAGGTGTTCTATACAAGGGCTTTTCAAATAAGCAAGGAGGGGCGAAGCTTGAAAGTTCTGGGATTATTCAAAAGTAAGAGTTAGGTAGTTGTGCTTTAGGTCTAGACTCCTAGAGATCCCGGTATGTGTGTCCGCTGTGTTAACTGCGTCAATCACAGGGAATTCTGTGTATCCAAGATCATTTCCTAAGAGTAGACATAGGGCTTCAGCACCTAGATTTACTTATGGAGTTGTGAATTGATTTTGGATTGTTCAGAGCCCCAGATTTCTGTAGGTAAAGTATCTTGATTATTTTTCCAAATTAGCAAAAAGTGGTGAAAAGTCATTTGTCTACTGAAACAGGCTTTTAAAAGTGAACAAAAGAGAGGAAAGATTTAAAGCTTCCATATTATGGGAAATAACAGGTATAACTTGATTTTGGAAATTTGCTTTATCAAAAAAAAAAAAAAAGAGAGAGAGAGAGAGAGAGAATAAAGATTTAATTTAAAATTTTAAATTTAAAAGCATTTATTAAGCACCTGTGCATCAGGAACTGCCCTCAGTTGTAGAGGACTTAAATTCATCTGGGAAAAACAAAGAAATGTACATTAAAAAATATGTAAAATGACTAAAATGTTAAATACCAATAACCGAAGCAGGGCAGGAAATTCAAGAAAGGAGATGATGAATAAGCTGAATCTTGAAGGGAACAAGGAATTGCAGGATATGGGCTGGGCAAAGGCGGTGGAATCTGATGATCAGACCAGGATGGCTCATGGAATAAGCGAGAGCCAGGTGAAATCAGTGAAAAACTACATGGGAGCCAGTCTGTGGAGAGTTTTCAATGTCTCAGCAGAGTCGCTGCATAGCAGCACAAGAGATCTCAAATCTGTCCCCCCTCCTCTTCACTTAACTAACACTGAAGTTCACATCTCACACTTGGATTCAGAAAGTAGTCTCAGAGTTTATAGTCTTTATGATTTAAAATCTCTTCCATTATCTAATCCATCAATCTAAATATCTTTCCTCTCTTTTGTGACTGTCTCTACTTGGTTCTACCACTTTTCTTCTCTCTTCTGAACTGTCTGCAGTCTGGCTTCTGACTTTGTCTAATATGGCCTTTTCCCATTCCTCAAACTTTTTGACCTCTCTGTAGCATCTGTCATTGCTGGTCACCTTTTCCTGTTTGGGTTGTGACACACTGCTCCGTCCTGGTTCTTCGTGTCACACTTGCTGATTATATCCCTCAATAGTCTCTTTTTGGTCCTTTGGCTTTTTTTTTCTACATTCTGTCACTTGGAATTCATCAGTTCACTTGGTTTGATTTATCTTCTCTATACAAACAATTCTGGTCTCTCCATATACTCAGCTAGGTCTGAGCTACAATTCCACATTGCCAGTTGCCTTTTGGATACCTTGAACTGAATGTCCCACAGTCAACTCAATTTCCACATATCCAAAACGGAATTCATTATGTTCTCCCCAAACCCTGTCTTCCCAGTGATTAAGGGTGCTACCAGTGACCCAGGCTTGTCCTCTGTCAGATTAACTCCATTTCCAAAACTCATTTCTTTCCTCACAGCATGTCCTGTAGCCGTCTTCTGCCCACTCACACCGTCACGACAGGGACAGAGTCCGGGGCCTCCAGGCCTCTCGCCCTGCCCACCGCAGTCGCTTTTCCTTCGGCATCCCTGTATCGCCTGCTCAACTGCAAAGGGCATTTTTCTGGCCATGTCTCCTACTCACTTAACTCCACAAAGGCCTTCCTGTCTTTAGGAGCAGATAGAAGGTTCTCTTTGGCATTTACAGCTTCCCATTGTCTTAGGGTCTTTCCCCCCAGTTCCCACATGCTATGATCCAGTCACACTGGATAGCTTGCGCCTTCACACATGACACTGCCATCTCCTTGTGTTTCCACCGCTGTCCCCTGTCCCGGGAATGCTGCGCTCCTTAGTGTCCCTGCCCTGCCTTCCATATTCTGCATAGATCTTATAGGGACGTATTTGTACTTGCCAGTTCAGATTTTGAGGACTTTACCTTTTGTTGTATTCTCAGTGCCTGGCATCGTGCCTGGATGGAACCACCTCCAGAAAGGTCCTTTATAAGGATGGTGTTCTTAGGAGGTGCAGTATTGTTCTTCCAGATGAAGCATGAGCTCTTAGGAACAGGAACTGTTTCCATTCTGGCCCATACATAGGAGGCACTTGGTAAAGGCTCATTGCATGAGATTTTGTTTTGGTCAGATATGTTTTTCTTGAAAATCATTTTAGCAGTAGAGCACAGAATGGGATGGAAGAAGGAAAAGAAACCAATTAGGGGAAGATTAGAATAGTCTAGATGAGATGAGATGAGGGCATCTGTATGGGTGATGGCCAATGTGAGTGGAGAAAAGGGGCTGGATGACAGGATGGAGACATGAAGTAAAAAAAATAAGAGAAAACTCTGAGTTATCAAAGCACTAGAGGGATGGTAGAGATCCCAGAAATGGTTGAAATTTGAGAGGAAGATGATGAGTTCTGGTTTGTTCATACTAAGTATAAGTGGCTAGTCTAGGACAACCAGTGAAGTGTCTCACAGGTACCAATGATGATGAATGAATGAGAGAGGTGAGGGTCGTGCAAATAATTTTGGGAATCATTTGTATAGCTATGTTGATTGATACTATTTGGAGCTGAAGAGAGCACTCTCCCTCGTCCAGAATACATCCCCCAGATGTCATGTACATGTAAATGTGTAAATATGTGATGTGAAAGAATCCACAACAGTATTTTAAGACACTTGTTTTTTCAAGGTTCTTCCTTATTCTCAAATTGCCTTATAGGTGAGATCCCACAATGCTGTTCTGTACATGTCTCATCACATCCCATCTTTGGCATTTACAGCTTCCCATTGTCTTAGGGTCTTTCCCTAGTACATTGTTAGAGTTTATTGCAGAACCAGTATTATCAGTTGTGTGACAATATAATCTTTGCCCTCTAACAGAGACAAAAGATTGGTTTCTGAAACTTTGCAGAGTAAGTTTTAGCATTTTCACTCTGTGGTAGTTGCTATTCCTGAAGTTAGAAATGTTCTTTATCAAAGAAAATATTATCAGCTTTGGAATGCAAATGCATTAGGACCTAATGATGTGCTCAACACACACACAAAAAAAGGATTATAGGATTATAGATTTCAAGATGGCTGGGACCTACTGGCTAGCTGACCCAAACCTCTCCTCTTACACATGATGAAACTGAAGTACAAAGAGGTACGTCACCTGCCCAGAGGCCTTAGTCAGAGGCTACATTTAAAATCCAGGCTTCTGACTGCATGCCTAAGGAGAATGTTGTTTCTAGGAATAAGGAGGTGACTGTATTCTGCCCTAGTCAGAACATATCTGCAGTGTTATGTTTAATTCAGGAGCCAGCAGAGAAACGACATTGAGAAACCGGAGAGTAAATGAGATGCTGAAGGATCTTAAACACATGCCATATGAAGATCAGTTGAAAAAACTGGGGTTTTTTAAGCATTGGAGAAAACTGTGGGGACACAATAGCTGTCTTTGAGTACCTGAAGAACTGTCACATGCAAGAGGGAATAGCAGTATCACCTGACATATGTAGCATTTCAGATTTGTCACCCATTTTATCTGCATTATCTCATTTTATTTTCAGCAATCTGGAAGGGGAATCCCTATTTTACAGATGAGGAAACAGAGGCATGACTTGCCAAATCACCATATCTAGTAAACATCTGAGACAAAATGAAATTCATGTCTTCCTGAGTCTGATGCTCTATGCACTTTGCTACTTAATCCCAAGTTTCTGGTGGGCCCTGAGTGCAAGTTAGTTAAAGAAGCAACAATTAGGCTTGATGTCAGGAAAAAAACTTGGCCAATTAAAGCTGTCCAAAAGTAGAATGGGCAGCATTGGAAATTCCCCTTCATAGGATATCTGGATTTCTTTAAGCACAGGCTGAGTGATCATTGGTCAGCAGTGGTATAGATGGTATGGGGGGGGGGGCAGGAAATGTATAGGAGTTGAGAATTACTAAGGAAGGGTCTTTCCAACTCAAAAATTCTATAATCCATTCACAGGATTCAGACGCTTAGGTCTACTGTGGCATTTGGGAGGGAAAGGTAATAATAAATTTGAGAAGGAAAGAAAGTAGGGACTCAGAGAAGTGAGAAAATGGTCTCAGGGGTAGAGGCAGAATTATTGCTTCTCCTTTCTCTTCTCCATTTTATTCAGTGGTTCTCTTCCTCTTACTAACTCTCTCTGCTCCAGAGGCCCAGTTTACCAGATACTCTCTTCTCTATTATTTTTTTCTACCCTTCTATAATACTTCATTTAAACCAAGTACACATCAGAGGGTTTTCCTTCCTTTACAATCATAATGTCGATAATCTGTCACTTTCAGTTCCGATTATGTTGTCAGCTGGGTTAATAAATCTGAAAAAATCTCTCAAAATCCCTTGCTGACTGAAACAATTTCTGGAGCGTTTCAGTTGGTACCACCAGCCCAAGGAAGGTGCCACTGGCAATACAGCGGTTCGCTCGGCACCTACCTTTCTCTCCTCCTCTCGTTTCCTCCCCGCAGCCTGTATTTCCCCTTCTCGGGCATTTCCCATTGGATTGTAAGCTTAAACAATTCATGGCTTTTTTTCGAAAGCTTCTGCACTTTATCATACTAACCTGCAAGTGGCAACTGTGTGATTAAAGTCACAGTGCTTAAAATGAGCTTTACCTGCCCTGGAGACTGACACTTTCACTGTTCACTGCCTGGGGGAAATTAGGGAAGGAAGGAAATGAACCACTATGTTTGTATGCAGTGCCCTGAGTCCCTGAGCAAAGTTCTCAGACCCCTTCCCATGTATGGACACTGAATGGGGACCAAGGAAGCAAATTAGTCATGAGCTGGGAACTCGATTCCTTTCTCAGAGAGTGGGGCTTGCAAACATACCCTGGGGAAGCTGGGCTAATCAGTGCTTCCCACCTGTTTTTATTTTAAATGTTGTATTGCTCCATGTCACTTTGGTTAATAGCATATCACAGTACATCAACTGTGCAATGTTTAGATGTCTTAATGAATAACTTAAATTTAAGGAGGCAGCCTGTACAGATCAGGAAAGTTGTTTTATCCAAAACAGAGGCTATCCACTATTTCACTCACAGGAACTCGTTTATTTTTCTTTCCTGAGACCATGTTTTGAAACGTGGAAGTCCCCAGCAGACTGCCATAGCCATCATGGTGACAGCTCACCATTAGAAGCAGCAGTGCCTTCTTGAGAACCAGACTAGTTATTATATTTGTCCAAAGTGCCCGGCTTTTCTCTGGGCAAAACTATACTGGGAACCACTTAAAATTCTGAATTAACCACATTCGGTAAGGTGCGAGTATAGTGTCAGTTGCTTATTTGGGGTAGAATCCTTGACCCTTACGCTGCTGCATCTTAGTCTCTCACACTTTGAAGTAACTAAGCAGAGGTGTTCAGCCATCAAAGAAACTGTGATGGGTTTTTTAAAAAAGAAAACGAAAACACCGTAACAAGTATTTTCCCCCTCCTTTGCAAGCAAAATAACTAACACAAATAATATGGAGAAACTGAATGTCTTGAAAACCCTTTTATTTGACCAGTATCACTAAGATGCTTAGATATCAGATCAAAGGGTTAAAGATTAATGGTTTTAATTTACCTTTTAATATGGCATTTCTCTAATAAAAAGCCCCAAGTATAAAACTCAAGTGAACCACAACCGGAAGGTTAATGGATTTTCATCAGCAGAATTTTATAAGTGTAGCAAATAATTATTTGTCATGGTCCTCATTGCATTTTCCAAAGAGCCTCAGGAGATTGTCATTTGCAAGATGAAAGAAAAGGATAATTTATTTCTAATGAAAAAAACTCTAATATTTGCATTTTGTTTAAGAGATGTGGTTATCGGATATGCTGTTTCTAGCAGTCCTTCACCTATTATTTGTAGTAGAATTTTTAACAAAATGCTTCAATATTAAAAAAAACAAAAACCTATCAGTTCCTTATAGTATTAAATTTGGTTTTTTCAAAGGGCAGATTGTAAGATGCTGTTTTCTTTCTTCTAACTAGAGTAGACCTCATAGTCTCAGACACTGTATGCCCTAAAGGGGCGGGGGGGGGCGGGTTTTTCATCTTTGCAGAAATGCTGTGTTTAACTGGAGCCTCAAATTAACAGCTCTCCATCAGGAGTGCAGTTTCTCATCCCTCCTCAGGGTGTGCAAATACCACCAAATCTGGGATGCCTTTTTTGCTGGCCTGTCAGCATTAGAAAGGATGGCTTTGAAGGGAGTAGGAAGAAGGGGAGGGGGAGAACGCGGTATTATTATATGATCTGTTATTTTACACGGCCACCCAACGCAGATAAGAAGCAGGCCCAGGTTGGGGGCAGCTTTCAGAGCTCTGGCATCAACTTAGGCCTTTGAACTTTTCCAGGCAGGAATAAGAATAAAGCACCACTCTAAGAGAACTCTGGGATTTCAGCTTAGAGTTTTTTTCAGATGAGGAAACTTCAAGATCCTGCTATGAGGTCAGTTTCAATCCCTCAACTGGGCAGATAAGTCTGGGAGAAGTCAGCTCATAAGCCTGGTTGAAAAGATACATTAAAATTAGCATCCTTCTCCAGTCAGAGCTAAGAAAATAGCTCTTTTTTTCCTTTAATTTCTCTTCTTTTGTGCCAATCTTTGATAAAGAACATCCTTAACGCCTTCTCCTTGCCTTTGATATTCTTTCTCAAGAAATTATTATTGTTTTCATTTCAGTCAGATTTCGTGTACTGAAAGTGGTAAAAGACAAAAAACTCAAAATCCCCATCCTTTTCTGTCAGTTATTACTTTTGTAAACTTAGGTCACTTTTTAGGTGACCTTTTTTTAGGTCACTTAGTTTCTTCACTTGTAAAAGTTGGGAGTAGACCAGACGATCTCCAAAGGTCACCCAGCCCACAATATGGACTCTCTCTGCCCCACTTCCTTGTCAGCCCCTTTCCGGGGAGCTCCCCTCTCTCTCCAGTTGGCCCTTGTGGCCTTTTGTGCAGGGCTCATCTTGGGTGGGCTCTCTTCTTTCTATGGACTCTTTGTTAACCTATCCTGCCCTAAGTATCTCTAAGCACATGACTCATCTGTATATCCAGCTCTAATCATCTCCCCCTCCCCTCCCCCATCTTGAATATGTCCAAAATGACTTCCCTCCCCCTTTTTAGCTAGACTCTTTTATTTTGGCACCTCTGTCCCATCCATTCCACGCTCCTCTCGCCATTCATAAGGCTGTTTGTTCTTAGTTCAGACCCTCATCACCTCTTGTCTGGATTGTTACAGTAGCTTTCCTATTGGTCTTCATATTCTTTCCCAAAATCTTCAGGGCTTCCCTGCTGCCTCGAGGATAAAACTCTTACTATTCCCTTGACTGGCATTTAAAGCTAATCAGGATCTGATTGCCCATTATATCACAGTCAAGTAGAAACTGCATTTTAGCCAATTCGTGAGCTCATCATTCCATGCTCCAGCACACCTCTTACCTGAGATGCTCGTCCTCTCTCCTCCTCTCCCCCTGGCTTCCTTCAAGGGTTAGCTCCGACACCCCCTTTCCTGATCCTTTACCAGCAGCCCTACACTGACAGGACGCTCCCTCCCAAGACTGTCTTATATGTTGTCGGTACGGGCAGCCTAAGGAAGGTGGCGTTGGCAGCACCCATACTGTCCGCGGGCTTTTCTTGGCAGCTAGTGGAGTGGTTTGTCATCTCCTGCTCCAGTGGATCAAGACGTGCCCAGGACCACTCGGCTAGTCAGTGTCAGGCCCTCGTGACTTCAGGCCTTTATCAGTCCTGAGCCAAGCAGACAGCCCTCTTGTCTGGTTTTCTTGTTTACTTACTGTCTGTAAAATCCAGGAAAGCATAAGCTCCTTGAGGAACATCCTTACTGTTTAATCTGTCTTTGCGTCTCAGAACCTATTGATCCCACTTGAGATCTTGGTTCCAAAAGAGAATGTCAAGCACCATTCTTAGGGAAAAAAGCACATTTCGAACACTGAATCCCCGCTTCCCCGTTTCCGATTTTAAAATAAGAGGCGTGAAAGCTCTAGAACACAAATTTTCTTATGAATTGTTGACTTTTGCAAAAGCTTTTTAAAACCTCATCACCAATCTACTAGGCTGCACCCCAATCTTGAGGAAATTAAAAGTGGAGGAAGTAAAGTGATTGGCTTTCTGCCTCTTTATTTTTTTTTCTTCTACCTCTTTTAATTTCCTCAGTTGAAAAGAAAAAAGTCAGACTAGATGGTTTCTAAGGAATCTTCAAATCTAGTATTATACATTCTCTGGCAGACTAGATTTTATAGATGTTAATCCTATAAAGTGACTAACTAGGTGGCTCAGCCGATAGAGCATCAGACTGGGAGTGAGGAAGACCTGAGTTTAAATCTGGCTGTGGACATTACTTGTTCTATAACCCTGGGTTGACCTCTGCTGTCTCAGTTTTCTTACCTGTAAAATGGGGAAAACAACAAAGATCTTGGAAATGTTGTGAGGATCAAATATTATTTATAAAGTGCTTAGCCCTCTAATAATGCCCAGAATATAGATATATAGAGATATATAGAATATAGATAATATCAATATATTATTGATTTGAAGATAAGGCTGGAGTAAAATTTAATATATTTATATTCACCACACTGATATCGTCATGTATCCTCAGGCAATGCAGCTGAGCCGAGATGGCCAGTATCTGCTCACAGGAGGAGACAACGGGGTCGTCATGGTATGGCAGGTGTGCGACCTCAAACAACTTTTTGCTTACCCGGGGTGTGATGCTGGCATTCGGTCCATGGCTCTATCTTATGATCAAAGGTAAAAAAAACTTACATAGTAATAAGCATTCCTGTTAGACTAATTCTCAGGAGCCAAATTGTTACTGTCCAATTTTGTGCCATGTCGGGCCAGTATCTGGTGTCCAAAGACCCACACACAAAGTGGAGCGAGCTTTCTTCCTTGGCCGGGTCCCAGCTCCAGTGGGAGGCTGAGCCCTTTGGAAGGAGGCGGCGGCAGCCATAAAACAGATCGCCTTGCTGTGAACCGGCCTTTCGGGGGCTTCAGTTTATTTCATTAGCTTTTGTACCATCAACTCAGTGGCGTCAGGGCCCCATGGAGGACTTGTGATGGCTCCTCCTCTGACCTGTCAAACCAAACCTGACCTTGTGTCCAAAGAAAAGCGGAGAGCTGGGGCGAGGGGGGCTTTTTTAGACTTAGGCCAGACTCCTCCATTCTGCTGCCCTTTGCCATTCCTTCCTAGCTGGAGGGCAAAGGAACACTGCTCTTCCCCAGCTCTGAGCAAATCATTGCCATGAGGTTCTCAGGCGGCCTTTCCCTTACTACTGCTCCTGTGACCGGGGGCCAAATGGTGACAAGTGCCAGGAAACAGAGCAAGAAAGCACTGGCGGATTCAGAGCCTAACTCCGCGTTTGTACTTTCCCCAGGTGCATCATGACCGGCATGGCGTCCGGGAGCATCGTGCTTTTCTACAATGACTTTAACCGATGGCATCACGAATACCAAACACGATACTGAAGATGCAAATCAGACTGAGCTAGCACCGGGGACGAGACGTCAGACCCGGAAAGCAACGTCCTGCCAGAGCGTCGTTCTCTTCTAAATAGCTATCCTACCTGAATGTAACTTAAATTTGCTCAAACGGCAAACTATTTTTTAAACTTAATTGCTATTTTTGTAGACTTTGCTTGACTTTTCGGGGGGGAAGGGCAGAGAAGCAGAAAACTGGCTGCTGGGTTGTCTAGTTACAAAATCTATATTTTTAGTCATAATTAGAAGTCTATTTTCACCCATTATAGAAAGAAAACAATAAAGTGAGTTAAGCCACTATTATAGGCTATATTATGAAGAAATGCATTTCCCCATTTAAAGCTTTATCGGTAATCTTGAAAAATATGATTTTAACAATGGGGAAATGGGTCATAATGCTGGGGTATGGGGATTTTAATCTGTGCTACCTGTACTAGAGACTTTGTGTCTTATTATTATCCAAATGATTGTTTTTCTCGAGCACTGAAGTTTCTGGAATTTAAATAGTGATGTTTAAATTATGGTAATTGTAATTTAAAATTTGATGATGAATCATTTCCATTGATACTCAAGCATGTTTCTAGGTCTAGACAATTAGGTTTTGGGGGGTGGCTTTTAAAAGCTGTTGTTCTGCCACGTGGTCAAGAGCAAGAAGTCGAACTCTGACTTAAGGTTGTCCCTCAGATGTGTAGCAGGCGTGGCGGCCTCCTTCTCATTTTTACCTGAAATCTCTTAGAGCACACCAACCGGGGAGGACGGACGTGTCCGAGCAATCTCTTCCACTTTGGAATTCAGCGCAGGTACCAAAGCACACTTCTGCTGTTCTTGACTGTGAAAGCACCGAGGCCGACCAGGGTCCAAGCCTCTTCCTCCTCCCTGTGCAGAAGCTCCAGGTTTGCAAGCTGCTTTTCTATCCCCTCTTACCCACCTTTTAGAACAGAAGCCTCTCCCTAATTGTAGAGCACAGAGTGATCCGCTCCCGTGCTGCACTTGGCAACACACTTTTTACTTCCTATTTGCATCCAGTTCAACTATGTCATTAAATTTTCTCTACATCCCCTTAGGAAATGAACCGTGATTTATACTAAGGAATAATAAGTTATTTTGGTGTTGCATAATTGATTCTACTTTTCTACCAGATTGCTGTGCAGAATTCTGTGAACATATTTGTGAAAAGGACTGTATTGTTTTGTAAGTCTGTATTGCATAAATAACTTCTTTGTATGTGGTGATCTTTGAGTGGAAACTGACATTCCATATCTATTTCTCTTACTGCCTACTGAAGTAGGGCTCGTTTTTTCTAAACATCAATTATTCTCTAAAGCAAAGATTTGGAATGAGAAAACAATCTGAGTGAAGAATTGAATAAAATAGAATTTATAATTGAAATATTGGAAAGGATGTCTTTACTACTCTACTACTACTCTGTGGCCACTTTGAAAACCTTTAAGTAATTACCTTTTAAAGGGGCTTTGCACATAGTAAGTGCTTCATAAGTATTTGTTTAATGGAACTAAGGGAACTCTGCAGCCAAACCCTGACATTTTCTTCAGTAGAACAAATATCTCCAGGACACAGATTTCCCTAAATGAATCCTATAATACCTGATTTTATTTGCGGATGACTAATCTTAAGAAGCTCATTCCCAAATAAAACATTTGCATCCTTGTTTTCCAACACTATTTGTGTCTTTATAAAATTCCTTACAGAATTAACTCAAGCAATCTAATTGCCACTAACTAGAAAATTATTTCAGCTCACCACATCATGATTATGACATTTAAAGAGCCAGCAGAAGCAAAAGAGCTTTATATGCTAAAAACCTTTTTTTTTTTTTTTTTTTTTTTAAATGTACCTTAAGGCATAGTTAGTAAAACAGAGTAGCCTTAATAATCAAGGCCATCTTGGTTTCTTTATTCTTTTTTCACATCTGAGTCCACAGTTATAAAAGCTAATACACAAGTAAAATTGCACTTCAAAGAAATAGCAGGACTAATATCACTGCAAACTATTACTGAGAACCATGTTTTAGAAAGGAGTGGGAAACGTCCAGCCCCTGGGCCATATAAGGGCCGGAAAATCATTTGGCAACCACAGGCGATGGTGAGCTGAAAGCTAGGAACAACAACCTGCTACTGCTTGAGTTTTTAAGTTGGATTTTGTTTGGCCTGCGAATGACGTTATCAACATCCAAATGGCCCTGGACAGAAAAAAAGGTTCCCTAACCCTGGGTTAGAAGAATTTGCCATTTGCTTCTTTCATACAACTTGAGCCCATTCTTTATGTCAAAAAATTCATTCATTCACCCATTCATTGTAAGCAAGAATTTACACATTTTAAAAACTGGGTAAAGACACTACTATGATTAAAGATGAAAGAGGCTGTTGCCTGAAAGACCAAGTCAGCAGGGTCAGCAATCCAAGGGCTTGATGGTAAGGAATGGATGGCATCAAGAAATGTAAGATTTTTTTTTTCCTTTTTAATCATGTTTATCTTCATTTAAGTGTCACTACCCCAAAGTTCTGCTGTTGTAAGAGCAGCTAGTTCTGCAGGGAGAACCCATGAAGTTTTAAAGAGTAAATATCAAAGGAAACTTGGCAGACATTTACACAAAGACTGGTATGAATATAATTCCATGATGGTCCATGCAGGAAAAAGAAATTTTGCTCCCCATTGAGGACAACAGGAATGCTAACTTAGGGGTTATTTATTAAAAATACTAGTAATTTATAGCTCGTGTGTAGGATGCAATTCAACTTTAGGACACAATAAATAAGCAAGAGATGATGTTTCCATCTTGGAAGCTCAGTGTCCATGTGATCACACACCGTGCACATTATGACCCCAAATTACACCCATTCACCTGAGTAATGTTTAAAATGCCACATGCAGTACTAGGCTGAATTTGAACTCTGTCTCCCGCTCTGTGCCCCTCCCAGAAAACTTTTCAACTTTGGGTTTATCTAGTAAAAAAAGAATACTAGTAAATATTAATGGAAGATAGGATGAATCACCACAATCTACTTCAGTGAGCAGTCATTTAATTAGGAAATCAAAGTAGTTTTTATCCAGAGGGATATGAAATCAGAGTAGAGATTTTTCACTAGATACTTTTTGCTATTCAGCAAAGATAAACTTGGTTGGACAGAGCTTTATCCCTTTAAATCGCCATACATAGCATTCCCAGTGGGGTGGGGTAGTAGCAATATTAGGACTTCTTAACCTGGAGGCCACGAATCGATTTCAGAAATGGTCCATGAATTTCGGTGAGAAAAAAATTCTATTCCAGTGTAATTTTTTTCTTTTGTAATCCTACATATTTTATTGTATGCACTTAGAAACATCATTCTAAAAAAGTGCCCACAGGTTTCACCATACCACCCAAGGGGGCCATGATCCTTACAGAATGGCCCCACTCTATGAGCAGTTTAAGGACACCATTGAGAATCACAGCAGACCCACCTATGCTTACAGACATCAAACACACCAAAAGATGGATATGTGCATATCCTTATACTAACCTATTTAAACACATTAAAAACCATACCCACATCTATACAGCGCTGCTTCTCCAAGTAGTAGCAACAGCATCCCCATGTTTTAGCACTCGATTACAAAGATCCTCATTTTATAGCATTTATTCCATTCCATGTTGTGTGTGTTTCGTGGGTGGCCACTGCATGGGAAGAAATGAGTTTGGGGAATATCAAATGGAAATACCCCAGAAGGGAAAATGAACCTTGAACAGGGAAAAAACATCAGTCTTTGAATTTTCCTTGCAGCAAGATTGAAGCTGATTATATGACAGATTTTGTAGGTGTCCAAAATCCTGGTCAGAACTATTAGGGACACTAGATTAGCTCCCAAGCTCCACTGAGATTAGAGGGAAGAGCCCAAAAGAGTACAGTCCCAAGTCTGGAAGAACAAATTTGGGCGTTCGGTCTGGGAGGAAGAAGGTGTGGGAACGCATCTCCCCCACAAAGCAGGAGAGGCCAGACACCTGCAAATGTCATCAAATCGCTGGGGCTGGAGACTACAATGTGAGAAATCAGATCTTGCAATGGGGTTTTTATTCCTTGAAAGAAAGCCAATTGTCACAATAGTCGGTCCTCCTCACCCACAGATCAGGAAGAATCGGCTGCCTCGGTTTCTGATTCCTTCCTCCTTTCCCCGTATTAACAGCTGTCCGATCCTTAAACCACAAACAAACAAACCAGACCCAGTGGGAAAACTACTTTGCCCCTGCTGCTTCCCCTAAGTTTGCTTTTCATCTGAGGAGAAATTCCCCGGTAATTAAGGCCCTGGGTTAGCCAGTTATCACCCGTAAGGTTTTTTTTTCCTGATAGCCTCAAGATACTGCCAAGGCTGAGGATGAGCTACAGAGACTGACTACAGAGCTTCGCCGTGGCAGACACCCCTAACACGTGACGCACAACAATTACACGGAAGTCACACCGGAACTGGCGTAAGCTCAGAATGAAAGGCCACAGGTTCGGATCCTGAGCTCTTTCTGCAAGATAACGAACCGAAGGGTGTTTAACAGATGTGGGCTCTGAATGCCTTGAAATCTCAAGGGTTGGAGGGCACTTAAAAGGTCACTTAGTCCAACCTCCTGCCCCCGGCAGGAATCCCCTCGGGAACATCTCTGGTGAACGGTCATCATCCAGCCTCTTCTTTAGGACCCCCGTTGGTAGGCAGCCTCTCCTGTACAAGTCTAAGGACTAGGACAGTTCTTCCTGCTATCAGGCCCAAATCTGCCTCCTCTGGACCAAAGCCAACAAATCTGATTCTTTTCAACATCAAACGACCACAAAAAGCTAAAGCTACCATGTCTTCCCCTTCACGGCACTTCTCTTTATTAATCCTCCCTAGGCCCTCCAAGCCATTCTTGCGGTGGCTGACTTTTAGTGCCGGTCCTCCCTTACAAGGTGGCGCCCAGGACTAAGCCCACACTCCAGAGGACAGCACAACGAATGACTAATTAATGGAACCAAAGATTAACCGTGGGGCTTTTTTTCCACATTACATGTTACAACTGCTTGATTTTTGACACAAACAACTATCACCCAATCTAGCTCCTCCTCATTCTATATTTCTACATTTCTCATGAAACTAAATACACGAACCGCCCCCCTCCCCTATTAAATTTTACCTTGGTCTGGCTCCATCACTCCAGTCTATCAAGATTAGTTTGGAGCCTGATTGTCATCTTCAAATCCAATCTCTGGTACTTCTATCCATGTGACCTGGACTTAACCTCCATGGCCCTTGGTTTTTTCATCTGTAAAAGGAAGGGGTCGAACCAGATGGCCCGTGCAGTCCCTTCCACCTCTCTCTATGAAGCTCTCATTTGCTATCCAACCAGCTTCCTATTAGCCACAGATTTAATCAGCAGATTTTGCATGTCTTCATATAAATCATTGGTAACAAGGTCAAACAGTCAGGTGCAAGGACAGAGCCTCGTGGGCTTCGCCAGGACGGCGCCATACTTTGTCCCATCAATCAAAAGGATGGCATGAAAAATTTGGTCACCTGGCAAGCTCAGAACAGAATACTATATGCCTAGGGCATCCCCCATTCCAATAAGAAACAAGCTTATCAGTTTGGCAAAGATGTCAAACAGGAGAGCTTCCCTAAGCGAATTTCAGGTAGTTTCTCACCTTTCCCTACAAAGCGCCTCTCTATCGGATTACTAACTAGCCTTTAGCACAAAACAAATAATAAGTTTTATCTTCCTTTTGCAAAAATGGAAAAAGGAATGGTACAAATGGCCTAAAGAAACCAGTATCAAAACTTGTGATGCAAGTACCGGATTAGCTTGAGACCACACATGTGACAACCTATCTTCATTTCACTCAGTCAAGAACTAATAGATCGTGTATTAAGGTCATATTTGGGTTTTCCGTGTGGTCTCCAACCTTAGTCACTTCTAAATGACACTGTGCTCTTTCAACCACACACACACACACTTTTCTCTAAGTCTATCTCACCTTTGATGAGTGTTCCTCACTCCATTACTATTTATATTCTACCTTTTCCTGCCCGGGACGTCTCTGAAAGGCCCACAGATGCAGGTCTAGTGCTGCCTTTCCTTCCATTCTGTCCCTAAAGAACTAGAGCCATCCCCGTATCACTTCTCAAGCCCTCCTCGATGCTGGACCCAGCCCAAAGAGAAAGCCGCTGCTTTCTGCTAGAACCGGCTCAAAGCAGGCCCTGACAGAAATAAAGTAATGGGCGCAAGAGTCTTCAGAGCAATGAAGTGACTTTGGCTCTTCCCTCTCTCCGACTAACGATTGTTTTCTCATCAAAAAAAAAGTTTATTGCACGTCTGTTAGTACCGCAAACACTATCATGTCAAGCCAGAATGAATCGCATGGGTCTTGCTTGTGGAAGATGAGCGCGTAAAACCAAATCAGTGGATTAGAGACATTACTGAAATGAGCAAAGTAGGAGACAGGATGGAAAAGCCTCCTTTCCCCGCACTATCTAGGGCGCAGCATCTTCCTCCGAGGGCATCAGGCTGCAGTATGTTCACGGTCCCTCTTCTCAGCGGTCCTTGCCAGCATCTGCTGGGCACAAGAAGCAGAAGCACGAGGATGGAAGGGAACATCCCTGGCCCCTTCAGGCAACCGAACTCCATCTTCTGTCTACTTCCGTAGAAGGGCAAACGAGCCCAAATCCAGCTCCTCTGGCACCACGGTCGAGCCACCAAATATCAATTTGTCATTTCTAAAAGCGCCTGGGAAATGTGACTTTTGAAGGGGAGAGCAAAAGGAAAGCTTCGGAACGTACAGGAAAGAAAGGCCATTTCCCACTAATCTCAAACAAACAAATAAATACCCAGTGTTTTCATGAGCAGTAAAACTAATGGGTGATCTTCGTAACCGTCGCCTCTTCTCGAGGTCCCGGTTTTGGAGGGCTGGCTCCAGTGACCACGTTTCTCCTCCTCCTTGGTGCTCACCTTTTCCACACTGAGGCATCTCTTTGACAAGACACTGGCCTGTGCCAATGAGCTAAGAAGCAAATGAAAAGGTTTTGCTTCTTTGAGAGAAACATGTTTCTGTCTAGCGGAGTTCTTTATGTTCAAAGAAAGGAAATATCTTCATCCGTCCAAAGGATTTCTATTTTAAAAATGCAGTTAGTGCTTGAGAAAGTTATGAGTTCTGCTCATGGGAAGGGATGAGGGGAGAGGGTTGAAGTGCCCATGAAACAGAAAATCAGAGGTTTAAAAAAGCTCAAAATGTGTTTGTCCGAGTCCATCCCACAGCATGTTCAAGGCAGATGCCAGAGCTCCAGAAATTTCCCACAAGCCATAGTACTCCCCAACAGCAGGCCGTGATTCCCCCGAGTCACAAAAAAAGGCCACGGCAGGGAGAGGGAAGGGGGAGGAGAGACTGCACTTCCCAACGTCCCGTGAGCCCTGGGAGGTCCGGCCCGTCAGTCACGGAGGCGCCGCCAGGACCCGGCGCCTTCACCGCCGGCTGCTGCGCGAGGGCTGGGGGAGGCAGGTGTCTCCGGAGAAGCAAAGGGATGGCGGTCTGCGGACTCGGGCTGGGGAGGCTCCTTGGCAGGAGAAGGAAGGGGAGAGGTTTGCTCCCTCCCGGCTTTGCTGGCATCTTGACAGTGCTTGCTGCAGAAAATCTGACCCTCTTTATCTAGAGCTGTGTTCTGTCGGGGAAACAGCACAGGAACACAAGGTTAGACCCGGCACCCACATCGACAGCGTCGCCGTTTCCAGTACCAAACACCACACCGGAGCATGCACCAGACGCAGGAGCAGGCCAGGAGGAAGGACGCAGGGCTTTGTTCCCCACAGAAACGCAGAGGGAAACCTCAAGGTCACCCTCCCTCAGGAACCGGGCCTTGGGACAGACGCCCTTTGAGGTTTGTCAGTGAAAGAGGCCCAGCCTCCGTGATCCCCACGGTCTCTGACCCCTGACCCCTCCTCATTAAACTAGGACTTGGGGTCCCAAAATGGACCTTCAACGAATCCTAGGTGACCCCAAGAACGGCCACCCGCAGCGTGTTCGAGTTGAAGTCCTGTGGGCCTGGAGGAGGGCTCAGAGCTCCTCTCTCTGCTGCTCCTTGCTCCTGGGCATCCAGTGGCTGGGAACATGGCCGTTAATGGCCTTCTCTCGCTACACAAGCTCACCAGCGGGGCACTCACAAGGCTGCCCGGCTCAGAACAAATGAGCTGCTGAGGGTCCGGGCTCCTAGACCAGGGAAACTCATCAAACAGGGCGAGTTCTTACTGACTTGTGACACAGCTCTGTGGCCCTCCCTGCCTCATCTCCCTCAAAGTGAGGAGGCTGAACGAAAGGCTCTGGAGTCTTCTCCAGCACCAACTTGCTACTGTTTCTCAGAGAAGGTAGAATAAGATGGATCAGAAACGTTACCCTCCCCTCAGTGCCGGAGTCACAGCGCAAGGGGAGGACTCGGAAATCCGCTGCCCCGACCCCCCATCTAACAGGCGAGAGAGCTAAAGGTCCAAGAAGTGACTATTTTGTCTAAAGATGGGACCAAAACCCTGGTCTTTAGGCCGCAGTCCCGCCCTGTCCCATACACATACACATTGGGAGGGTCCTGGAGCCCAAGAGCCCGTGGGGCAATCCCGCTGACAAGAAACCCCCCTTTCCCAGCTCCCACTCTCTTCACCCTCGGGGGCGGAGGGAAGCCAAGCGAGACCCGCGTTCTTCCTCCTGTTCTCCTCCTGTAAATTAGACCAACACACATGTGCGCAGCAGAACAAAGCGTTGCAGTTAGTACGTACCGTTGCCTTGGACCTAGTCAGAGGGAAGCAATGCAGGCGGTGGAGGAGGAGGAAGAAGGAAGGAAGGAAGCAAGGGACAGAAACTAGACTTACTTTAAACAGAACCAACACCAATCAAACATTTTCTTTTGCTTTTTTAAGGCTCCTCCACCCCCATTTGCCCCCCAAACCTGCCCCCAAGTAGAAGCATGATGGTGGGCAGGGGAAGTCCCCTCTGCTAAGCTGACCCCAAATGTCACTTTGGCGTGTTAGTATGGCAGCAGTGAGCCAGGCTTCCTATTGCATTTCCCAGCTCTGCCACAGGATGGCCTCACCCCCATTTCACTGAGACTGGCACCCAGCCTCCAGAGGTCTTCCCCACCTCAAACCCCCCCCCCCTTCCGTCTGAAAGGGATGTCCTGCAGCAGCGGCCCCTCGCCTGGCAAGGTCTGTCTGATGGGTGCCCGCCAAGCCTCCCCTGACCTCAAAATCCTGTTTCTCAGAACCTGACTTTATTTGCTCTGGGCCATGTTTGCAAATATCTGCCTTAACAAAAAAATTAATAAAAGGAGAAATGCATTCGAAAACAAAGTCCCCAGGTGGGTCACACCGAACAGTTTCTCTACCCAGAAAGAATCTGGGGGCGGGTCAGAGCGGGAGCCAGCGGCCCTCCTGCCCATTCTGCAGCCACACGAATTACGTCGTCTCTGACTACGCTCGGCCGGCTAAGGAGGACGTCGGGACCCGAAAGAGCAAGAAAACCCCACACCGATAAGAAGCTAAGCGTGGACTGTGGCGGAAATCTGAGACAAGCATGCAGATTGAGAAGGGCTGCGAATTAGAAACCGCGCCGATTAAGCGTAGCATTTTAATACCGGGATTCTGCTTCACGTTTATCCACAGTCTCAACAGGACAAAGAACGGAACTCTGAAGTCCCTCTCATATTGTCAAATCAAACTGTCAAATAAAAGGTAGATAAAGTCATCAACCTCCCCGTCGTGAGCTCCGCTAGCAAACGCAACATCCCTCAGTCCTTCTGAAGGCTTCGGCTGGCAAGAGCTTGGACGCACTCCACGCAACAGAGGGGCAGCTCTGAAAGGCCAACGTGAGGCTGCTTCCGTTCCTCTCCCCAGATACAGCGGGAAACTACCCCTGTGGCACGGGGGCAAAAACGGGCAAGTGCCAGCCTCGTCCTCCCGAGACTTAACCAGGGGAATGCTCTTATGTCCTCCCTTCGGGTGGTTCTCAAATTGAGAGATGTCCCAGCGGACATGGGGGGGGAGAGTTTGGGAAGCTTTCAAGCCCAGAGTGGAGCATTATCACCCAGATTTTTAGATGTATCCCAAGGAAAGAATAACAGACAATCTCTATAACGAGGCAATGAGAATGACAGGAACAACACAGCAGCGGGATGTACTTCACCACACAACTGGGCTCCAGCCCCCGTGTTGTGCCAGAGGAAAGTGATCGCCCCCCCCAGAATGCTCCTTCTCTGAGGTTTTTAGTTTGTTTTTTAGGGGGAGAGGAGGAAGGATAAGACACTCCATTATTGAGCTCCAAGGATGAAGGAGAATCATTAGGGCCCAAATTACAGTGCCTTCCTCAACCACGGCCTCTCAGCACTGACTTAGCAATGCTGCCGTTAGGGTCCAGGTCACCCTGTCCTCCTGCCGCTCTGAACAGGATTGGGACGCGGCGCTGACTTACAGCACCACAGTTACGTGCAGAGTTGTGTAGGGAACACAGAATTAGACAGGCTTCTGCCAAGAAGCTGACGTGAGGACTCAAGCCACGGAGACGCAGCTCTTCCCAGAAATTCCCAAGCTCTCTAAGTGACGGGAGGGTTCCTGTGGGTGTGGAACCCCTGGCCGGAAGGCTCCCCGCAAGCTCCTGTGCGGCTCCCTGGGAAGAGGAACACTTTCCAAGCAGCAGGAGGTGGGAATGATCTGGAAGGGTCCAGACACTGATTCAGGAAGGCCAGGAAAGGAACCAGCCGCGGGGCCTCCAGAACCTTTGCCACTCTGTCTTTGTTGGCCGCTGAGACGGAGAGAGACTCGAGCAATGGCGGGTTTTCCAGGGTGTAAACTGCGGCGGATACAGGGCCTGCCTCTGAGGAACGCTCGGAGCCCCCGTTCACTTAGGAGATAACTGGTTAAAGGCCCCGCCTGTCCCCAAGCTGGAGGGTTTGGGTAGAATTTCGAGGATGCTGGCTCCCCACCACTGTTTTCAGAACCGTTCCTCCCCGTCGGCCCCCATCTGCCGGCTCGGGCAGACGTGGAAGTGCTTTGCCTTCTCCTGCCATCATCCCAGAAGGCTGGAGGCTCTAAGTGGAATGCAGGCGGATCCCTGGGTAATGGGCTCCTGCTGTTGGCTGAGCCAAGATGGCTCTCTTCAAAGCCGGCAGACCGCGGCTGTGACAGCCCTCCAGTCACTTACTTTCTCAGGCCGCTTAGCTGATGGCAGCTAAAGTATCCCAAAAGCCAAGACCGGATAAAGGCGCCTTCCCTTTGGCCCGGCGGCCCCCGTAGACCGGAGGCATGTCAGGGGCTCCATCACTTTGCAGAAGGAAAACAGCTCCCAGCCGGGACAGCGCTCGGGAAGGCTGCCAAGCGAATGAAGGAACCGAGAGGCCGGCTTCAAAGGCCCGACGCGGCTGGGAGGGAAGTGACCTTCCCACAAACCTGCATGAGGCACGAGACAGGGCGAGCAGGGGCGCTGCTGGGGCTCACAGACCGGCGTGGCCCGCAGGGCCCGGGGGAGGGCTCTCTCAGGCGGACTGGCGAGACCTGGGTCCCAGGCGCTCTGCAACGTGCTGTTAAACCCGTCGTTTGCACCGCGGTGACTGGGTCAGAACCAGTCCTGGCTACCTGCCCCCCAAGACGGAGGGGGGGCAGAGGGGGACGAATGGTCAGGGACTTTTCTAAGAAGGTGAGAGTTTTGAGAGGGAAGGATAAAACAGCCACAGAAAGCTGTAGGGGCCGCGGGGACTGCCGGGAAAAGACCCTCAGGATGGGGGGAGGGAGAAGAGTTAGACGGGCTGACCAGGACCACTGTAGAATACCCCCATGAGAAGATGCCAGAGTGGCAATCATCAGCTCAAGCAGTCATAGTCGATCTGGACTCAAGATCACTTCAGTTCCAGAGTCTCTGGAATCCTGATGTCCGGACCCTCACAGTGAGACCATAACTGCATTCTTGGGTGTCTGAATAAAGCTTCCCACAAGGGGCTAATCTTCACCTTCAGGCAACGTTTCTGTTTTGATGCTACTTTCTGGCTTCATCTCATTTAAGCTGCTCTTCATTCCAAGCTGATGCACCAGCAGTTATCTTCCGGATGGATGAGGCTCAGAATCTCCCCTAGACAATCTTTTCTTAGAGCCGAAGCATCTCCAAAAAAGAGACAGGGATCCCAGAAAGCCTTGCGCAGGGCCAGCGAGGGAACGGGTACTGGAAGGGGAGGTCCTGGGTACTGCCAGGGGGTGCCCAGGGGGGTTTCCCAGGCCTCAGACCCTGCTCAGGTCTGAGGGACGGGGGCCAACACACGGCATGCAAGCTTCATGATATAAACAACAAAGACACGGGCTGCCCTAGCTAGGACATGCTGCTTCCCGGATGGGGCCCTCTCCCCTGCACTGTGGCCTGCCTGTGGAAAACTCGCGGCTGGGCCCACTTACCATGATGACGGAGACCCCGGTGTTTGTGCTGTTCTGTTTGGGGAGGGCATTGTTAAAGTGCTGTTTCAGTTTACCTGTGACCTCAGCTTGCATATTATTCTCCTGGGAGGCGTCATCCTGGGGAAAGAGAAGCGCATGTGACTTTCCCCTTCCCAGGGAGGGAGGCAGATGATAAACTCCTCCCTGGGAAATCCCAAAGCAGCCAAACAGGCTTTGGCCCTGCCTCGAGTCCGGGGAGCACGAGCCCCATTCAGAAAGAGCCCTTTGGCTCAGTCCATCCTGGGCTCCAGAGCGGAAGGGGCAGCCAAAGGTCGGTGCATCCAACCCCTCGCTTTCCAGCTGGGGGCTGAAAGGAAGAGCGACCAGCCTGAAGCCGGCTCCTGCCTCCAAGCCAGCGCTTCCCTTGCTACAGAGAAGAGCCTCTCGGCCAGTGACTTTTCTAACTAGAACCGTCCCAGCAGTCACTAAGTTTCATCTCTCCAATATTTATGAAGAGACAGGGTAACTATCAAACAGATACTGCAATGAGAAGTTCTTTACTTGGTACAAGGCTAACACCTAATTCCAACTTAAAGTCTTGATTATATTTCTTCCACATTTAACATATACTGGATAACTTGCCATCTAGCGGAGGGAGTGGGGGAAGGAAGGGGAAATTGGAACACAAGCTTTTGCGAGGGTCAATGGTGAAAAATCATCCTTGCCTATGTTTTGAAAATAAAAGGCTTCAATAAAACTTTTTAAATAAATAATAAATTTTAAAAATGTTGGTCTTTGATTATATGAAACTTCAGACTCCTTCCTTGTCTCCCTCAATACTGCCTCACTCCATATTTATAAGCCTATCAAGCAGAATTTCTATGATACACGTAATACTGAAACCGCTTAGCTGTTTTATTATTTCAATAGATAATTTACTTAATTATTTATCTGCCGAGGCGAATCAGCTGAGGAGCCTAAAAATTGCTAAATTCCCTGAAAGACTTAATACCATACACAAGCTTCAAGGCACTGAATCCAAATTACAGAACAGTGCCCTGGGCCAAGCCCACGTGACAGCTTTGGTCCTCCCTACTCAGGTTTAAGGAAAATACAAATTAGCATAGATTCCCTACAAGACCAAATTCAAGAACTGCCCTCCAGATGCCATTGAAGTGCTTTTTAAAGAGCATCCTTGGTCAGGTCTTGTCAGGCCATCCGTCATCCACGGATGGGAAGAAAGAACCTTTGAGCCTCCCACAAGGGTGAGGGGGATTGACCTGGGATCCACAATCAATGGATGGGCTTCAGCATGTCTCTGAATTTGGAAGAGGAGCACCTAGATCACTAGCATCTAAATGTAATTCAGCATTTCTTTCAATTATTTAAAAAATTCTTCAGAGAAGAGGCCCAGAACCTCACCAGCCTGCCCAAAGGGTCCAGATCTTTGTCTTATAGATGATAGATTCACACAAGTCCCTCATTTGCAGAAAAGGAAAGTGAAGCTGGTAGAGGTGAAGTGACTTTGCCTGGGATTACCACGGCTAATGGACCCTCGTGGGACTGAATGTCAGGGGAGCATGGAGGGTCCGAGAGTGGACATGTCTTCTTGACTACTGAAATTAAATATGGAACTCTCCCCATACCTGAACCATGGGAAGGGCAGAGGCAACACGGCGACAGGAAGGTAGGCAGCCCTTTAGGAGCAGGGGGAGGTACTTACTGACACCCAGGGATGGCTTAGGATCTGTCCGGCTGTACATCGGGCTTCCACGTTGACTTGCAGCATTTGGCTGATTAATTCCTGGGAAGAAATGAAGAAGAGCAAAGAACAAGAGAAGGGGAGACGCTCTGATGATGGCTGAAGCCATTTTCCTAACATTTCCCTGGGAGACTGGTAGCATGATAGGGGAGTCTCTGAGAGGGTCAGGCCGGCTCTCAGAGGTGGGGCTAAAGACCTCAGGCCAGGATGTTGTGGCCAAAGGCCTCTCAAGGCCATGCTCCATCTGAGAGCAAGTGTGGCTTAGGGCTCGGAGAGGAGGCAAGCAGGTGCCTGCACCAGGACTCCCGAGCCAGCTTCTGCAGACGGGGGCTGCTCAGAGGCAGTTGGTCACCACTCGGCTGGATGGATGGATACCAAGAGTCCCTTCTCCCCTCACACCCAAGTATCCGTAGAAGAAAGCACTGGGGGGCAGGCTTACCTTTGCTGAGTCAGTGATGTTATCCCAATAGGGGGCAGGAAACTCCAACTTTCCAGCAAGGATCTGATCAAAGAGGTCTTCTTGAAGGTTATTCTCACTAAGTCAGGATTACAAAGAATAAAATCGAAGTTACAAGATTGGGTGGCAAGGGAGAAAAGAATTCCAACCTAGACCTGTGTTCCTCCAGAATACCTGATGCAGGAGCTCCTGCTGCTCAGATGACAGAAGTGTCTATAATTTACTGCTCACTCACACTCTTGCCTTCTCTCTCTTGCTGAGACAATTGGGGTTACGTGACTTGCCCGGGGTCACACAGCTAGGAAGCATTAAGTGTCTGAGACCAGATTTGAACTCAGATCCTCCTGACTCCAGAGCTGATGCTCTACCCACTGCACCACTAGCTGCCCCTCGCTTTCTCTTTTTTTTTAAGCAAAAGAAAATTTATTTCTTAAGTAACGTTTATGAACTAGCTGTAAGCAAAGGCATATAGGTTAAAAAATACACAGACACAAAACCTATGGGTAATATAATACACATATATGCAGACCTATGTATGTATACACACAGAACTTTGTTTGCAAGCTGTATCTGATCTCTGCCTTAGGGGAGAAGTCTCAAAGAGTTGCTGCCTAAATTCACACAGTACTAAGAATCAGCGGGGCCTGGCTTTGAACTTAGGTTTTTCCTACTAGAATCACCCAGCTCTCTCTCTACCCATTTTACCAGACAGCTTTCATTTCTTCACAGGATTAATCAATGACCAGTACCAGGAAGCAGAGACAACAAAGAGAAATCACATCCAATAAATCCAAATCTCAATTTTAGCAAAGACTATCAGCCTCCTTTGACTGAAAAATGACAGTAGTAGTAGTGCTAGTGCCACTAGCACTTAAATAAAGCTTTAAAGCTGACAAAATACTTTACATGTATTATCATGTTTGATCCTCACAACCACCCAAAGGAGGGAGGTACTATGATTATCCTCATTTTATAAATGAGCAAACTGAGGCATAGAATGACTTGCCCAACTGGTCAATGGGAGGCAAATTTCCAACTGCTAATGCATCCTTTGCCATTTAAAAAAAAATAGCTTTTTATTTTCAAAATACAAGCAAAGATGGTTTTCAGCATTCAGCCTGGCAAAACCTTGTGTTTCAAGTTTTTCTCCCTCCCTTTCCCCCATCAACTCCCCTAAGCAGCCAGTAATCCAATCTATGTTAACCGTGTGCAATTCTTCTACACGTATTTCCACATTTATCACGCTGCACGAGAAAAATCAGATCAAAAAGGGGGAAAAGGAAAAAAGCAAGCAAACAACAAAAAAGGTAAAAATACTATGTTGTGATCTACATTCAGTCCCCATAGTCTTCTCTCCATGACCAGTTTATTGGAATTGGTCTGAATCACCTCACTGTTGAAAAGACCTCGGCCATATTTTTAAGAATGACGTCCAGCTAAACTAGAAGAAAAAAAAAACCTAAGGGGTTTCTTAAGCAAGCCATATGGGAGAAGTGAACTAGACACTCCCAGCCAGGGTGGTCATTTACTTCAAAGGTCGGAATGCGCACTCAGCATTCCTGAAGTCTTGGGCAGTTTTCCCTTTACCCCGTTGTGCGTAAGAGTCTTCTCCTCCTCTTCCTCCTCCTCAATCCTTGACTACCCTGGGATCAAATGGGACTGCTCCAACAGACAATGTTTCACAAGCATTTGTCAATTTGATGTGATTTAAGAGAAATTTCTAAAATATTGCAGGGAAAAAAGCAAAGATAGGACATTCCTACCCATATAAACATTGCCCTTTGGCAAGAAACTGTCAATAGCTATTCTATCAATACCTCAATTATAAGGGATTTTATCTCCAAGATGATGACCCCACTGAAAGGAGTGGGAACCGGCTGTTTCAGATCAAGATCCAGCTTAGGGGAAAGGCCCTGGAACCATTTAGCTGCTCCTCATGATTTCATTAAAAAAAAAAAATAATTTCCACTGAATTGTCCAAAGCAGGCCATAGTTCCCATATGGTCACACCACCTCTCCTTCGCCACAAGTCCCTGTTTGTTCAAATCTGAAAGCCAAAGAGCAGCGAGTGCTCTGTGGTGCTGTGGTAAGCTCTCTACCATCGGTCATACAAGATGATGGCTGATTTGTCATTAAACTCACCCATAACTACATAAAATCCAAAGCTGCAAGGTCTCTTAAAATTTCTTTAGTGCAATTCCCTTAATTTGGAGATGAAAAAACTTAGACTCAGCCAAATAAAAAGCCATCTCTAAGGTCACATGGGTAGCAAACAGCAAGCAAGGCTTTCTGCATCCTCCGCGCCATACAGCCTCTCAAATGAAAGCCCAATGTCCCATTGCAAAAGAGCTTGGGAGCCAGAAGGAAGCAGACAGAGCAAGAAGGCTCCTCGGGGTTGCTGCAGATCCGACTTGCCAGATTTCAACCTTATGCCCTCACTGCAGTCTCCTCCTAGAAGAGCCTGTACTATACCAGCCCATTCTGCCATCTTGGGGAAGGCTGCAGGTCGGCCGCCTTTCACTCCTTCCCCGTCTTGCTTCTTATTTTATGGGCTTCAACACCAGGCTTCAAAGACCTTCTTCCTCTGTCCCTCCCTTCAGCTCCCACTTGTGTGCAGTTTTTTCCTGTAAGCCCCCTGAGCACAGAGACTGGTTTTTGTTTGTTTTCCTTGTGATTGTATCTCAGTATTGGTGCTATAGCTGGGACATAATAAATGCTTAAGAAGTGCTCACTGCCTTCCCTTTTCTTTCTTTCTTTTTCCCACCCTGAGGCAATTGGGGTTAAGTGACATGCCCAGGGTCACACAGCCAGGAAGTGTTGAGTGCCTGAGGCCAGATTTGAACTCCTGACTAGCTGCCCCTAATACCTTCACTTTTTTTTTTTACAAGCTTTTTATTTTTCAAATCATATGCAGACAATTCTGCAACATTAGCCCTTGCAAAACCCTGTGTTCCAATTTCCCCTGCTTCCTGCATGCCTTCCCCTAAGATGGCAAGTAGTCCATTACATGTTAAACACGGTAGAAATATATGTTAAATCCAATATATGCATACATATTTATACAATGATTGTGCTGCACAAGAAAAAAGAAAGGCAAAACAAAATAAAAGCAAATAGCAACAAAAAGAATGAAAGTACTAAACCACACTCAGTTCCCACAATCCTCTCTCGGGTGTAGATGGCTCTCTTCATCATTGAACAATTGGAACTCTACCTTCACTTTTTTTTTTTTTTTTAAATTAATAGTTTTTATTTACCAGATATTTGCATGGGTAATTTTACAGCACTGACAATTGCCAAACCTTTTGTTCTAATCTTTCCCCTCCCCCATGGCAGGTTGGCCAATACATGTTAAATATGTTAGAGTATAAATTAAATACAACACATGCATACATGTCCAAACAGTTGTTTTGCTGCACAAAAAGAATCGGACTTTGAGATAGTGTACAATTAGCCTGTGAAGGAAATCCAAAATGCAGGCGGACAGAATTAGAGGGATTTCTACCTTCACTTTTAAGACAGTTTCTTTCAAATGCACAATTAACTTTTTTCTCATATATATTCAGCATTTACCCCCTAGTTGCTCCCAACTTTATTCTCCTCTAATAGGAGTGAAAGAAATATCTCAGGAAGGAATCAAATGTTCCTTCTTCTATATTCTTTGCATTTTTATAAAAGATGTCTCAATGACCCGCTAGTCCATTTTTTTTCTGCTGCCTTATCCTTCCTTACCCTCCCCCTTTACCCACTAGAAAAACGAAGCCTTTGTAAGGAATATGCACAGTCCAGCCAAATAAATCACTGCAGGGGCTGTATCCAGAGTGTCTGGCCAGAGCTTTGTAAGATTCTCCACTTTTCCTCCCCCTTATACACCGTTCCCCTGCCCCGGTCACCACAGGCCCCAGGTTTACCACTGGAAAAAATGCCCAAGCACACTACGTAGCTCTTACACGGTTGTGCACTGGAAATGGCCAAGCTAAGAAGAAGCACTCCCTATATTCTAGGAGCCCCTAAAAGAACACTCTGCTGGGTGCTGCCCCTTCAGGGAAGGGCCTGCACAGAGAGGGCCTTCAAAGGTACGGAGCAGGCAAGAAGGAAAGCAAGCTTTGCCGCTAGCACTAGGCTAAGGAGGGCCACAATGCCGTTAAGAGACAAAAATTTAGGCGATTTTTTTGACAAAATGGAAAATTATCAAAATTGTTTTACAAAAGCACATTGCATTTTTGGAGTTCTAAAACAAAAAAAGACCAAGTTAACTTAGATACAGCTGGACAAGTTTAATGAGGAAAGGCTGGATGGGATTTCACAACAAAAGAGCCTGAAGCCAGATCTAAAAGCTCCAAATTCTGAATCCCCAAGAAAGAGCAGCTTTGGGAGGGGGGGAGCTGTACTTACTTCTGCTTGCTTCTGATGCGCTAGGAATGAACCTGGACGGATCCAGTGCTAGTGGAAACAAAAGAGCTGAAAGAACCCTCCACTGAAGAATGGGGATGTAAAACCGAGAGGCTCTCAGAATTGCGGAGAAAACAAGAGGTTAGATTATAAAAGTAGAAACTACAACCTGGGGCTGTGAAATGCTGGCTCGGAAAGCGCCCGTCCACTTTACTTTTGCACAGAGCGCACGGCTTTGGGGCTTCGAACCCCGGGGGTCCGGGTCCCTGCATGACATCCTAGGCTAATGCGTTAGCCCCTACAAGACCCTTCACCTCACTGAGGGAACTTCTATCATCTCCAAACCTGGATAGCTGAGACAGTGAATTTCAAAATATCGTTGTAAAGAAAGGCTTTGGAGACCTTAAAATGCTTTGCAAACATACGATATTGTGATGAATTATTTTTCTATGATTTGAAACATCTTCATCCTTTAGAAGCAGAGAGCCCTCTAAGGAGCACATAACCTGCCCGGAAGGGCTCTGTAATCTAAGAGCAAACATTCTTACACATCAGCTCTCACTTCCGTCCCTTTGTTGCAGTCTGAGCTCACGGAAGGAACTGGACATCTCACGAATGCCGGGGTTACAATGATCGATTCAAATTTTTTTCTGACTTGCAACACAGGCATTATGTCGAGAGGTAAATGTGTCTGGGAAAAGGAAGCGTGTGTCTGTTCAGGACAGACGAGACGCTGGGTCACCCAAGAGGCTGGCTAACTGGGTGACCCTCTAGGGTCAAAGGAGCCTCGTGCAGTTTATCTGGCTGGAACAACAAACCACGGACCCAGTTTCTGAAGACTGAAGGAGAACTGAAAATTGTTAAAAGAAAAAAAGAAAAAATATATATATTTTTTCCTTTAAAAAAACACAAAACTGCCAGAAATTGCACTTGACATTTGGAAACACTAGAGGGAGGTGTGGACACATTCGTTTGTAAAATGGATCCTGGGATCTTAATTTAGCACCAAAAGTGACCTCAGAGGTCACCTCCTTCAACCCAACTGTTACAGATGAGGAAAATGAATCCCAGAGAAAGGAAATTGTTGGCCCAGGGTCACATAGGTCATAAATGATGAATACAATGACCAACACAAAACAACTCTGCCTCTGATTTCTAATGAGCTTGCCAAATATTACAAATCAGATTAACCCAGAAGGGCATCTCTGTGGTTTGAAAGCCCACACAGCCTAGAGTGAGCCCTCTTTTTAATAAAAAAATAAATAAATAAAAGGAAATAGCCACTATTAGACATGCTATTTTAAAAAAAAAATGTTTTGTACACAGTAGGTGTTACATAAATGCTTATGACCCTCTCCTTTTCCTTCCCTTTCACACCCCCTTACACACACACACAGAAGGCAGGAGAGAGTGGGAATCAGCAAGTCTCTAAGCCTCATTTGCCCTTATCTGTGAGGGAGATAATCCCTGTGTGATCCGCAGACCCGCCTCACATACTCTGCATGTTCCCTCTATTCCACAAACTCTCATTACCCCAGTAATCTGGCAGGGCTGGGGGAAGCCTCATGGGTAAGACGAGGGGCTTCTAAAAGGAGGATGTGTAAGAATCTCCCAGTGAGAGCTACGGCTCTGCAGCAGTGCAGGAAAACCGTTCTGCTGTACCTTACATTAGCGCACATAAATATACACATATACACACATGCATGTTTGTGTACAGCTGTTTCCCTGTGCATGTGCACAGGCATGTGTCTGTGTCTCTTTTTCCCTTCCTCCCCACTGGAAGGGCAGGGACTATATTTTTGGCTTTACTGTATCCCCAGTGTTTAGCCCAGGGCCTGGAACACTTCCTAAATGCTGACTGCTGCTGCAGACGACAGGCAGTTTGGCTACACACATACACAAAGAACTGGCGGACCGCAGAGGGACAGCTTTGTAAAGTTTTAAGGAAAGCCTCTGGGTGATACAGCAGTGGTGAGCTCGAAGACTCATCTTTCCGAGTTCAAATCTAACCTCAGACACGTACTAGCTACAGTCACCTGTCTCAGTCTGCCTCAGGTTCCCCATCTGTCAAATAAGGTGGAGAAGGAAAAGGCAAAGCCAGTCCAGGATTTTTGCCAAGAAAACCTCGAATGGGGCATGAAGGGTTAGACAGGATGGAAAAACAACCCAACAACAAAGCTGAAAATTGAAAGAAAAAAAGAAAAGATTTCTTTGGTAAGACCGAAGGAAGATGTAAAAAACCATCGCCTTGCAAGAAGCCAGCAGTCTGCTTCAAACTTCGAGATGCTGAGTGAAGAGGGGAAAACGAGCCGCTTAAGGTTTGCCTCTCTCCCTCTCCGGGCAGCTTTGGGCCCCAGCCTTGGCTCCAGGACACGAGACCCAGACTGACCTGCGGAACGGTGGGAATCCACAGAGGAGGATGTATGTGATCACGCCCGCTGCCCAGATGTCCACCTTCAGGCCATAGCTAGAAAACACAAGTGGGGGAGGGGGTGGAATTAAGTCAGACTCAGCACTTGGCACTCTAGCACGGGTTCTGGGGTTGAGAGAACCCCCAATGTGCAAATCGACCCATGTCACGAGAAGCGCGCTCCACTCTGGCCCTCAGAGGAGACCGTCACTGCATTCTCTTGAAGCCCAAGACTACAAACCCAAGTCTCCCAGTGACACCTGAGAGATAGCCAAGGTCATGAGCCTGCGTCTCTCTCCCAACACCCCCCTCCCCAAACCCAAAGCACAGCTGCATCTTCCCTGAAGCTTTGTTTTGGTGTAGAGGGAATGACCTGGGCCCTTCAGACTAAAGCTGCAAAACCCTTAATGATTCATAGGAGAATCCGAGAAAAAAATGATCCTTTGCAACACAAAGCTCAGGCTTGAATAGAGCACATGCTTTTTGAAGGCAGAAATCATATCCCCTTTTATCTGTGGCTCTCCAAAGCCCAGACCCAAGCGTGCTTCTTGTTAAACGGAGAGCACCGATGCTGAAGGAGGCCCTGCTTTCAGTCACTTTTGATAAGGAAGAATAGGATGTGCTTGTTTGGGGGCTGGAGGAGCCTTCTAGAGAGAAGAAGGACAGAGGATGTCCCGCAGCCTTCCCAGACCCCAACCAGCCCGCTGCAGGTGACTGAGCATCACACCGGTGAGCCGAGGCGGCGAGCCTTCCTTCAGCCCCCTTTTCAGCTCCTATTCCTTTTCTCCCTTCCTGCCCTGTGCGAGGAAGGGGCAAGGGGTGATTGTAGAACATTGCTGTTTTCTGTCATTAATGCTCTTCCCCTTGCCCGAGTTCACCATTCACCCAGGATGCTGGCCACCTCCCACACCCAGAGAAGCGTGGCTATCCACCTGTCTCTCTCCCCCATGTATACACTTTTATACACATGTATCTGCATTACATGTAATGACATACATGTAACCTGAGTGTCAAAAGGCTGCAGTTTCACTGGAGTAGCTCCTTCTCCTGTGATAAAAACCACAAGGCTTTTAAGCCTTAGTTAACCGTCTTTCAGGAGCTCCTTAGACAAAAACAAAAACAGAACATCAACCACTGGGAGGTCAAGCATCTGCTGACGAGGTTCTCCAAACTTAGCCTCTTTCCCTCTGATGACAGACAAGGGCAGCGATGGGCTGACACGCAAAACTTTTCCAGTTGGTAGAAACTTGAACCTCTCTTAAGGTGAAGTCTGTTCCCCAAAGAGATTAATTTTGTTGTTGTTGTTCTTACTGGTACCCTTCCTTAAAAAAAACAAAAACCCACAATCCTACCCTAACATGCTCACGCCTCCCCCTACACCGAACACTTCTTTCTGTCAATAAAAAGAACAAAGGTAAGCAGAATGAGATGACAAGGCAGGCAAGTGTGGCTGGATAAGCTCTCTTCTTCATCTAGACCCTGGCCTCCTCCTCCTCCCCCGTCCATCCTCTCTCCTGAGAGGAAGAATTGTGCTAAATCCTTTTTTTTTCTCTCAACAAAGACTGTTCACTGCAATTAATCTTACTGAAACTGCCTTTAACTCATGTTTTTATTTATATTACTGTACCCATTATATATATTTTCATCTTAAAATTACACACAGGGAAAGAAGTAATATCGATTTATTTCTCTTTTTATTTGTTCTTTTTTGATAATCTGGTCTTTCCCAAACCCAAAACTAGATGCTTATTTTATTGTATGCATTATAATGCCTTCATTTTAAAGGAGGGGGGAATAAAGGGAAGAGATTGCTCACTACAAGGTCTGAAATACAATCACAACCAGAACTCCAGGATCCAAAGAGGGTCCACGTGGAAGGGGGCATTCTTCCATAAACTCCCTGGCGTGACGGAGAGGCTTCCATGCCCGAAGTGGAGATGCGGTGAGCAGCGAGGCAGCATGCAAGAGTTAGCATCCTTTCATGCAAGACCCCAACTCAGAGGATTCTTACCCAGTCTCAGCAATGATCTCCGGAGCCACATAAGTAGGTGTGCCGCAGACAGTATACAAAGGCCCTTCAACCACAGTGGCCAGCCCAAAATCGCCCAGTTTCAAAGATTTGGTTCCATCTGGATATTCACACACCTGGGCAAGAGAAATCCATAATTAGGAAAAGATGGTCTCTCTATAACTGTTCAGGGAAAGGAGGAGAGAGAAGTGGGGAGAAAACATGTGGTTTTCTTTATATAAACAAATCAGGAGAGAGAAACTTGCCTAAATTCCTTTTTCTGGAGAGACAAGTACTACTATTTTCATGTTCTTCCGTTTTGTCTTTAAGATATGGAATAATTATAATAGAATTTAGAACTGAAAGAGGCCCCCCCAAGGTCAAGTCGAACTGCCATCCCCCCATTTTACTCTGAAGAGAAAAGCCGAGAGAGGTAAAGAGTCAATGGCAAAATTGGGTTTCAATCTCAGGTTTTCAGATTTTAAATCTAGTGTTCTTTACTATAATGTCTTGGGGAGGGGAAGGGGAAAATGGTTTTCTAAGTTGGTTGAGCCATCTCACTAACACTTTCCCCCAAAAGAAGCCCCAACAGGAGGCAGAGCTCTCTGCTACCATCCACCCACCACTTATTTGGCAAATTTGCCCTACCACCTTAGGTCTCATTTTCCTCATCTGTGAAATGGGAATCCTATAATAGGATTCTAGTTAAAGGCAGGATCAAATGACACAAAGTACTTTGTTAAATTATATAAATGTAGGTATTAACATCTGCCTAATGGAGTGCCATGCATCTCCCAGAAATTGCTTCCCCAATGACCTGCCATGCTTCTGTCCTTCGTATTCTACTTGAATTCTCAAAAATTTGGTAAAATGGTAGGTAGAGGGGGGGGTAGAAAATGAGCCCAATTAGTCCTCCTCAAAACAGTTACCCTTCCCTTAGCAAATAAAATATCAGATTAGATGACTAACATCCAGGGAAACACAGAAAGTTTGGCCCTAAAGATAAGACAAAGAGCAGGTCCATTTCAAGGAGGCTCAGTGCAAGAATATGATAGTAAGGGACAGCATGTGATTCTGATCCAAGCCCAGTGTAAGGATAGCAGCAGCAGAAAATGTACAGGCGCTGTGGGAGGAGAGGAGGGAATTGGCAAAAGAAGGGAAATGATAAGAGAAAAGTGCTTCAGAGTTTCATTACTAGTAATTAATCATAACTATAATAAAATAATTCATTTTTATCAAAATTTAACCAATACAGGGTCAAGGCTGAGCTATATACCCCCCTGAATAAGTCATATATTCCCGCCACTCATTTGACAAATATGCACCACACACTGATCGTCATGTAGCTTCTTCCCCAAATTTGAGGATTATGGAGAAGAAGACATGCCATATTTTCTCAGTTAGAGTGAGGGACAGTAGGGCACACCAGGAAAGGGGAGGATTGCTTCTCTTCCCTAATTTTCAATTATCTTCCAACTCCAAGGCCTAGAATCCTATGTCCCTGGAGGGTAGCACCTGCCACCTTTGTACATCCAGATCCTGGCAATGTTGTGGTGGTTTTCCTTTCACAGGTGATGTCTTGACTTGCTCACAAATTGGATTTCAGTGACGTAGAATGGGGCAAAGTCATCAGCTTCCCTCTCTCTTCTACGGTCATCAAAGCCCAGTGGAAGGACCAAAGTCAAGATGATGGGCATGGCCTGGGATGGACGACCTGACCAAGCTCTAGTGCTCCACTTCCAGCCCCTTCATGGCTGTAGGAACAGACTGCTCCCATTCTCCCATTCTAAAGGGGTGAATCAGGGGAAGTCTTCACATGCTTGCTGCAGACACTTCTCTAATTCATCCACTGGCACAAAGCTGGCCGGTGACCTCCACCTAGTTTAGTCCACTTGCCAAGACAGTTGATCTGATGTGACTCTATATTCTACAGTTTCTTGATGCCCCAGGTGAGAACTGGGTAAATCAGGTGGATATCAAGGATAAATAAATAGCCCTTCAAAGGATTCAGCAAACCTTCACACAACAGATGCTTAATTAATATTCACTTGAAAAGAATAGCTGATTTCTGACCATAAGCACCTTACAATCTACTGGGGAAGGGAGAAAAGTACAAAAATATTTAAATCTATGACACAGCTTCTTAAATCTGGGTGTGGTTTTTAAGTAGATCACATATTTGGATGAGGGAAAACTCACATCTTTATTTTTTTTACCTTCTAATACAAACTATTATTACTATGGAGCAGTTAGATGGTACAGCAGATAGAGCACCCAGACTTCTATGTGATCCTGAGCAGACATTTAATCTCAATTGCCACCAAAAATAAAACAAAATAAATTTTTAAAGGGAATTCTCCTAGTACTTTTAAAGTTGTTTCTAATTCAAGGAAGAGACAACATCAAAAGATCATAGACAAATGGATCTGGAATAGGATCGAGGCTACCCAGTCTAACCATTTTACTTAATTTTTTTAAGGAAGGGGGAGGGCAGCAGTCATGGGGCCCAATCCCCATGGCTGTTCAGTGCAGAAGCCTCAACCTATTTCCATCCCCCCCAACGCTGGCTCCTTCTTATCAGGCATCCTGGGGGTGCCTCTGCCAGCTGGGGGCTACTGGATTTGAATCTCACACCACTTACCAGTTAAGTAACTTGGAACAAAGCCCTTAACCTGAGTATTAGTTCCTGCAGCTATAAAATGGGATAGACCTGTACAGTGGATAGTGTAGAGAGGCTGGAGTCAGGAAGTTATGTGACTGTGGGCAAGTCAATTAACTTCCTTTTTTTTTTTTTTTTTGCCTCAATTTCCTCAACTGTAAATTGGGAATAATGGTTGTTGTCAGAATCAAATGAGAGGATATTTATTACATATTTAATTCAATACCCAGCAGATAGGGCTTATTTCCTTCTCTTTTCTCCCTTCCCCAAGTACCTCACAGGGTTATTAAGAGGATCAAATGAGATAAGTACAGTGGGTCATTATCATTCATTATCATTATCATCATCATCATCATGACAAATCCTATTATAAAAGGAATATTCGCTAGAAGAAGGAGAGATGGGAAAGGGAACAGTCAGACCCTAGAGAGAAAGGACACAAATTTCAGCTGCTTGCTTACTTGTACTTATAAACCTGCCCTCAGCAATGAATGGGCTGAGTCCAACAGAATAAAGTGTATCTTTAATGAGTAATTAGGTTCAAGGAACAAGTAAATTTGAATTTTTGTGGCTAATAAAAAGAAGACACACGTCATTCCTGTTTAAAAGAAGTCACCAGATTAAAAAACAAAAACAAACAAAAAACACCCCCTTTGATGAAGACTACAGTTGTAGAGAGAGAGGTGGTCCTGGAGACTTTGCTTCCTTTATCACATTCTGCAAATAAACCAATTTAGTTTTCTCTCTGTTCTACTTTCCTGACAGACCACATGCCATCTTTGTGCCCTTACACTGACCTAAAACGGACCCTCTCTTTGTTCACTCAGTTCCAACTCTCCATAACCCCATTTGGGGTTTTCCTGTTATTCAGTTATTTTTCAGTCAGGTTCAACTCTTTGTGTCCCCATTTGGGATTTTCTTGGCAGAGATATTGGAGTGATTTGCCATTTTCCAGCTCATTTTATAGATGAGGAAACTGAGACAGACAAGGTTAAGTGACTTGCCTCGTCACACAGCTAGTAAATGTCTGAAGCTGGATTTGAACTCCAGAAAATGAATTTTTTTGACTAGACTGCACTCTCTCCTCTTCATACCTAGCGATACACTCTTCCTTTAAGATTCAGCTTGAATCTTGTACAAGAAGTTTCTTGATTCATCCAACAGTCAGTGCCAGCTCTCTGAATTGCCTTGTATTCAATGATTGTTTGTTTATATACACACTTACATATGTGCTCGCTCACTCACACACAAAAAGCAAGGCAGATGGAAATTAAGTGAACTGTCGAGGGCTATAAAGCTAGTGAGTGTCAGGCTGGATTTGAACTCGTCTTCTGGACTCTAGGTAGAGAATTTGAGTATCATGTGACTGCTAACACAATGGGAATTTATATCTCCCTTAATCATCTTTACCAAGTAGTTCAGTTTTTCTCTTCCATAGTCTATTTCTCAAAGATTTGATATTAAAATTATTTTACCTATCATGGCCTCTATTTCATTTCACATTCACAGGACTTTTCTGGATTATTAATTAAATAATCACAAATTAAATTATAATGATGTTTTTGTCCTGTTTCTCCTTCTGTTAGACATTATCCTATCATTTACCTATCCACAAAGAAACCACATTTTTATGCCTTAAAATGATCCAAAAGTAATGAAAGGTTTTTTTTTCCTCAATAGTACTCAATATCCTGAATCTGCCCCGAACTGAACAGGATCATATTTAAAGGCAATCAATATTTTACATAAAGTAATAGGAACCAGATTTGCATTCATCCTACAAACTTCCGAAGCATGGATTTTCATTCATAATGTTTAATGTAAATATTAAAGAGAAAACATTACATGTAGAATTACAACTGTAATTTATAGTGTATTTATCATAACCCACAGTTTAGGAACAAATTTCCCCTGAGTAATTTGCATCAGTGAGTACATTATTAGTATCATTTGCCAACTGGCTGACTCATGAGGCTAAAACAAATACTTATTACACACATTTTCAGAAAGGCAATGTTTGCTTGAGGAATTTCAACTTAGACATGCCTGGGGCCAGCTTCAGGGATTCGCTTAGAGATCTCTCCACGTGTCCCCCCCTCCACCTGAGGGATTGAGAGTCAGATACACCAGCTAAATGGCATCGCTGGCTCAGGGCTGAATGGACAATGTTGTATGAGGCAGATATGTAAAAAAACATATTCTCCCCTATCTAACACCATTGGTGTACAACTAACACACATAGCAAAAATTAAATATTAGCCAGAAACAAAAATATATATTTTTTTACTTATTTTTCCTCCTGAGGCAATTGGAATTAAGTGACTGGTCCAGGGTCACTCAGCTAGGAAGTGTTAAGTGTCTGAGGCCAGATTTGAACTCCCGTCCACCTGACTTCAGGGCTGGTGCTCTATCCACTGCATCACCTAGCTGCCCCAACAAAAAATATTTTTGAAATATTCTTAGGAATCCAAAGAGTCAGAGGTGGAGCTTCAAATACAATTTCCACTTTATTATCTAGATAAATTTAGTAAAGTCACCTGACTTCTCTCAGTTTGCTCATCTGAATGCAAAGGGGCTAGACTAATTCTAAAATTAATCAATTCCTGAACTGGTGAAAAAAAGCAAACCCTATAGATTAAATTAGTATTTACTACTGGTCATTTAAATAACATCACTATAGTTATTGAGCAGATTTCAGGCTTCCTGTTCTATAGTAGTTGCTCCATGGAAACAATAGGGGCTTCTCAATATTGCCTGAAGTCCCTACCCAAACTAAATTGCCCCAAGTGCCAAAATTGCTAGCTGTGGATCTGAGCCTCAGTGTCAAGAGCCCACCCCCTCCCCTGCTCTGTTATGAATTGCAGATGTTAGACAGTTCTTTCTGCTCACTGTATCAGTGTGACTCAAAAAAGGATATTTAACTACCAGCTTCTACACGCAAAAGAAGCACGGCTTTATTCCCCTAGTACAGTCCTGCAGCATGATTTAGGTGGTCCTCCGAATGCGTGGAGCCTTCTTCCCTCCTCAATCCCAGGATCTTTCAGAAAGGCTGAATTTATCACTGGTCTGCCCCAGTAAACTCCAACAGGGCACTGCTGCACTGTAACTCACGACATTAATGGCAAGCCCCGTGCTCCCTGGCATGACTGCCCATCTATCTTTCCAGGCAGAGTTGATAAATTACAGCTGGGCTACTGGGGGAAAGGATGCAAATCAGATGGCTGAATGATCTAGTCGCAAAGAAAAGAATTACTTTTTAGAAACAGGAAGAAACTTACAGTCACTATTTGCATTTATTCTCAATATTGCAAGACCCTTTCCCACCTGAGTCTGGTTCCAATGACAGTGAGTAATCTTGCATCTGCAACATGATGTATTTAAGCTTTCTTTGCTAAAAGGACATTATTGACACCTAAATCTCTTTTGGAAATCCTAAATTGTCTTATCAACCTAATTCTAGGGCATCCTGACACCTGTGATTATTACATGAAATAATGTATGTAAAACACTTTGTAAACCTTTATGTGCCATATAAATATCAAGTTATTATTACTAGCCCATCACAGATGATACTTTCATTATTTGTCCATCCTTTCAGGTAGCATTAATTTGTTGGCCTGTGTTTCACACCAAAGGCAAACACGTGGAACAGTTTAAGCAAATGATACTTCATGTGGAAAAATTCCAACCCTGTGATTTTAATCTTTTTTTACATAGTTAAAAATCCATACGTGTCTATGAGATAGAAAATGCTGGATGAACAAGACAGACGCTGTCATGATAAGAAACTGTAAGAGAGAAACGACATGCATGCATCAGAGCACAAGGACAAAGGGATTCACTGATATATGGGAAATTCACCATTTCCTCCCCTATTGCCACAATCCAACCATGTCTGAACCAATGTTACAATTAAAACACATCCACGTTAGACCGATGACTCTCTTTTGGAGCCCTGAAAATATATCTCTTGTTTTTCAATCTGTGGTATCGGTGAAATAACTAATGCCTCCTAAAAATCATTTCTCATATTCTATATATTAACTTATCTGTGTATCTGTTATATCCTCCAGCAAAATATTTGTTATTTGAAAACAGGCACAGTATTATTTTGTCTTTGTACCCTTCATGCTTAATACCTTGCCTTTCTTACACATAGCAGCTGCTCATTAAATGTTTTGTGGAATTGAATTCAACCAGACACAGGCTGAAGATGTGAAGGAGAGGAATGCTTGGTTTGGGGTTTTAGGCCAGTCTGATGATTTCATGTGGGGAGATGTTGGTTAATTAAAATACACATAATAATTTTTGTATAATTTATCTGCTTCTCTTGCAGGATAACTGCCTTGTGGTAACTGATACAGAAATCTGCGCCAGAAACGGTCAAGTCCTGATAAATGCTACAAAGACACCTGTTTTGAATTGTGAAGACAGTATCCCACCTCTGCCGGGGAGATAGGGATTGCAATTCTGTCTTCAATTCTATCTTAGAGTTCATAAAACAGAGTCTATGATACATATCACATTACAGGGCAGGAGATATTTATTTCCCTAATGGGAAGACATAGTAATGAAATATAATTCCTTCAGGGGGAAGGACAGGAAGGAAAGAAAACTCACATCATTTAAAATGAAGACAATAAGAAGCCATCAAATGATATTACTGAGTTGGGGGGAGGTAAAAGTGATACTTTAATCTACCAAAGGGCCACTGAGAATGTCTTGTCTTTAAATTCCTTCATAAAAAGTTGGGGCACACAGCACTGAGCTGGTATGCAGAGCTGGGTTATATTTCTAGCTCTGCCATTAATAAGTTGTATGACCTTGGACAACCCGCTCCGCTTTTCAAGGCTTCAGTTTCCTCATCTGTAAAATAAGGTAGTTGGAATAGATGCTCAAACCCACAATACTATGCAGGGAGAGCTCACTCAGGCATCCTGGGTCATCACCAGTCATCCTGAAGGAGGCTGACAACCTTGTGCAGCTCTGTCTCACTTCAATCCGATTCACAAGTCAGTCAGCATATCACCCCAAGATAGCATTGGACCTCTTTGAAAAGAAAAGACAAATAACCATACTGGGGGCAGCTCTCATTTTAAATCCTGGCCCTGACCCTCCTACCTTAAGAACTTGGGCAAACGGCTCATTCTTAGGGTCCTCTTATATAAAGAGCTCAAATTAGATAAGTTTGAAAGTCTCTTCCAGCTTTCATCTAACTCCGATCCCATGATCAAAATGAAAATGAGCACAGGTTCCAATTTCTGGCAAATATCTAATGATATAGAATAATCTAAACAAGATCTTAAGGAAAGTGATTTTATTTCAAGTCTGCTGATACTTACTACATATGCTTTCCCGGCACTCTATGCCATGACTAGCAGTCCTTTAACATAACAGTCCTAATCATTTCAAAGGAAAAACATAAGCACAAAGTGCTGACTTACCAAAAGGTTCTCGGGCTTGATGTCTCTGTGCACGATATTGAGACCATGAAGATACTTCAAGGCACTGGCCAGATTGTACACCATCGCACTCCCATCTCTCTCTGTATACTTGGTTGAGGAAGTAATTGCATCAAAGAGATCACCACCCTAAAGCAATGATCACAAAATATCAACATGGAATTACTTGTGTGAATAATACATAGCTGTCAGTCTATTTTACAGGAGCACAAATATTCTACCAAAATTTAAAGGGAAAATTAGAATTAATGTGGGCATTCAATCCAACAAATATTTATTAACTGCCATGTTCATAATATCCAACTAGGTATTGGGGATATAAAATTTTAAAAGTTAACATTCTAAGACAAGCATAATACAAGAAAGGCTGTGACTAGAGAAGATTTTATAGAGAGAGAGTACCCAAATAGAGCCTTGAAGAAAGAAGATTTTAAGGAGATATAAATATCTTCTAAACAAATGCCTAGAGATTAAAAAAAAAGATGCAAAAGATAGCTTTAAAGATGGGAGAGTAGTTAATAATCTGGTTTTGCAGAAAAATAGAATATAATATTAAATTAGACGAGGTAGGTTAAAAGGCTTCAGTTTGTAGAAGTCTTTATTTTTAAAACTCCTGTAGGAAATAGGGAGCCATAGATGGATTTTGAGCTGATGAATGACATGGTTAAACCTATAACTAATGAAAACAATATTTACATGGCAGTAAAGTATTTTTTTGAATGGGCTTTAATAAAATAACAAACAAAAACAAAAACAAAAAACCTTTACTTGATGCTGAAGTCAGCACTGAAGAAAAGAGAAAATTTCTAAGGCTTCTTACCTTGACTAATTCCATCACCAGAAAAAGCTCAGTAGCAGTATCCATTTCCTCGATCAACATGATTATATTTGGATGTTTAACTCTGCGCAGTATTGACACTTCATTCTCAATCAGGTGTTCCTATGCAATGAGAATTAATGAAACTGATTTAAAGATAGCAGTCTCAAATATGGAAATATGCTTAAAAGAACTGAGCATATTTGCTGTCTTAGGAAGGGGAAAGTAACAGAGAAAGGGAGAAAATTTTGGAGCACAAAACATTAAAAAGTGAATGAGGAAACTATCTTTACATGTATTTGGAAAAATAAAGCAATATTGAAAAACATTTTTAAAGTAGCAGTCTCTCCTAAATTTAATAATAGCCAATATTTATATATGCTTTAAACTTTTTGCAAAATACTTTATGATATCTAATTTTGTCCTTTGTATTTCTATACAAAGTCCAAACAACAGACATAAACAGCCTTCCTTTGTGGATACTGAATTTTAGCTTAGTTGGTTGGAGAACAGTTCTAAGAATCATAAGGATTTGTGGTTTGTTACCAAATGGACTCTTTATCTTAACAAGAAGAATGACATCTTTGGTTTGTCCTTGCATTTAAACCAATCTATTTCCAAAGGAATTTATTAGCATCACATACCATGTGCAAGGTACAATTATGAGTATGGGAATACGAGAACAAAAAATAGTGACTGTGCACAAAGAGATTATATTCTACTTGGGGGGGGGATAGAATCTACATATAGAGAAGTATATACATTTAAATTTGAGAGAGGAGAGAGCACTGAGAAGTGCTTCAAGGAAATGAAGGATTATAAGAAATGGCAGTAAATAGGCAATTTCCAATTATTGCCCTTTCTATATGGAAACATAATACCATAAAGACTATTACCTTAATTTTAACTCTATTTTGATTCTTAAAAAAAATGAACTATTTATGAGGGTATATATATATATATGTATATATACACATAATTCACATTAATATAAACACATGCACATATATAAATATGTATAAATATATATATGCATGTACATATACACATTATGTACTATGAAATGATATATACACACACACATTGCATACCATGAAGTAATATATACATGTTTCTTATCTGTTAATCATATGAATTGTCCTGAAACATGGATACCCAAATAATTAAACAAATAAGAAATCATGAATAGAACCAAGGGCTTGTGGAGTCTTCTTCTGTCACTTAATAGCTGCATAAACCTTGTTAAGTCTCTCTTCTCAGTATTAAGACTATAAATTACATGAACATTGCTGAGATCTGCATTGTTGCAGAGAATTTCTATCGATGAGATGATAAAAACACACAGGTGTGTTAGAATCAATCCAAGAGGGCAAATTTGCAATGTGAGCATTTATATCTTTGAAATTTCCAAATGCTATAAATCATGGCTTGATCTATTATTTTCTGAATTTTTCTAGACTTAAAGGATGAAAAAAATGCTAATAATGTACATTATTTTTTCCAGAGAGTTGGTTGTTAAACATTTACCAGAATGTTACCGAGAACATGGTTTGTGAAGAATTATGTGTATGAAATTCAGCTGAATTTCTCAAAAACAAAATGACAACTGCAAAGTTAAACATATTTGACTACTTGGAATATTTTAAGCAAAAATGATGCTATTGTTGGGTTGGGAAAGTCATCCAACCCACTGGTTTTCCAGTAAAACCATGCCAATCTCTCCAAGTCAGAAGAGTCTATTTTACTTCTAATGACTGTCATGGGAGATTCCGTAGTTTCCTCCTCCCCCACCAATTTTCAGTAACGGAAGACAATTCTCACACAGCTGATGAAGCTAACATCTTAGTGATAGCCCTAAAAACTATTCTTACAGGGCTTCTGGAAAGATAGGTATTTTTACTCTTTCTAAATGAGGTTTAGTAATGCAACACTTAGAAGCAGCTGCAAAATCTCTTGCACATTCCCATAAGGAAGCAGTTGTACAGTCAGCTTGTCTTTTTTACAAGAGATGAAGGGAAGGAAAGCTTGGCACAAACTACCATTCCTATATACTTAAGCACCTAGTTTGAAAATATGCACTCTTCAGCCCACTTCTTTTGAACTGTTTCCTGACTATCTTGAGAAATGAAGAGCTGAATGCAATTTTGATAGTATGACAGGTTTGAGATAAATTCATCTTGATCTCTATGAAAGAAATAACTAAGATGATGATGGTATTACCCATCCCAACCATGAAAACCATATTGTGATGGAGAATTATCATTTAAAGCTAAACCTGCCCTGCAGTGCTTCCAGGTTTCCTCCAAAATTATAATGACCTATTGGCAAATTTCTGCATTGTTCATATTCAGGACATAAATCCTCATTTACTATGACATAAATTAGGGCTTCTTAAGTGTTTTCAACTTAAAAACCCTTCTCCCCTATAATTTTTTTACATGACTCGGGATAAACTGACAATAAATGATAATTTCACGATGCTCAATTCAGTTCCAAGATCCTATATGGAGTCATGACCCACAGTTTAAGAAGCTGGAACCTAAGTGAAACAAATGGAAGAAGCGCTAATGAAAATTAGGATACAATATGCAAAAGTGGAATAGGTTTCTCCCTCACTGAAGACCATTGGACAAAGACTGGATGAGTACCTTCTTGGGAAAGTTGTCAAGGGGATTTCTTATCATTTACAAGTTGGACTACATGATCTATGAGATCTTTTTCCAACTCTGATATTCTATCATTTAACATAATAGGGGGATTGCTTCTGTCTTAAGTTATTACCTTTCTTTTATTTCTTCCAATAAAGGCACAATGGAAAATGCTCTGAAATATACAGTAGGGTTTCTCATAGGGCCACCAGAAATGTAATGCTTCAAAGAGGAGATGCTATTTATTCCAGAAACATTGTATTCACATTAATGCATCTCCCATATGCTGCATGGTCAATATTCTTGGGAATAGGAGGGGTATTTTCTACCTCATTGTTTAATTTTTCCTTAAAAATGCTCCTAAAGAATTAGTTCCTTACAACTGACGTGTATTTCAGGGTCTCTTATTTTTTATCTACCTTATCAGAAAACAGAACTCTGAAATCAACAATATGCAAACATCCTTATCAATATTATCTCCCAACTTCACTTATAGTACTTACCAGCTACATTTCTAACAATACGGTATCTTCTCCAAATCACATTTTCCACAAAAGAAACTCATTTTTAGCAAAAATGTGTGATCATTTGCAAACTTCTAAATGCCACTGAGATATCATATTAGTTTTCTGCCATTCCAAATTTACATTATTCAGACTTCTATCAATATACATGGTGAATGGTTGGTACACAATAATGTAACCAAACAATTCATGCGTAAACATGTTCCAAAGCTTTGTTTTGTTAGATGAAAGCAGAGAGGGATGATAGTAAAAACAAGATCATTTTTGACAATGAAATATGTGTGTGTGATGTATATGTGTGTGTAAAAAGCCTAAGTTACACGGGAGTGGTTCCTGCCTTAGAATAACATACAGCTTCATGTTGCCAAGGAACAATGAATCTATTCTTGCTCTGACTCACTGACTGGTTAACCCTTGCTGCTCAATGAATCTAGGCTCCCTCTTGAGAATATATTAAAAAGAAACAATGTAAAAAAACACTTGTTATAGTATTTTCACCTTTTAAAATGTTTGCTTGCTTTTTCTTTTTCATCATTTTTTCCCTTTTGGTCTGATTTTTCTTGCATAATAAGACAAATATGGAAATCTGTTTTAAAGGTTTGCACATATTTAACCTATATCAGATTGCTTGCTTCCTTAGAGAGAGGGAAGGGAAAAGAAGAAAGGAGAAAAAATGTGAAACATTAAGTATTAAAAGTGATAAAGTCACAGATGAATGTTGAAAACTATTTTTACAAGTATTTGGAAAAATAAAATATTATTGAGGGAAAAAAAGAATGCTTGCTAGCAAGTTCCTAATATATGAATCCTAAACACAATGGAAAAGAGGTCTTTGTCATTTCTAATAGCTCAGTTCAGAGGCAACAGTGATTAATAAAAGCAGTATCAGATATCCCACAACTACTAATTTTGGAAAACCAAGCAAATTAAGATTTTGGACTTTTTGGATTTTGTGCAGCAAAAGGGAGAAAGACCAGAGGAAAGATGGTTTAAGGTCTTGTTGGTTTTTTTAAAACACACAACATTAAAGCATCAAAGAGAAAGAGCCAAATTTTCAAAGTGACCTCTACATTTTAATCACCCAGGTGAGGGCACTGATCTCAAGGTTTACAAGTAAAAGGCTTACAGCTGCAAAAACATGCCTATGGTTGCTGAAATTTTACTCAGTTACATATTTAATAACCTTTACTCTGCAAATGTTTAACTTTTAAAAAAGAAAGGAAAGATTTTAATTCAACTTTGCAAAATTTACCTTTCAAAAGATAAACGGATTCTCTTTATTTGTCCCTCTACTCCTCTGCCTTCTCTTTCTTCCCTTCAGTGTTGACCCTAATTGATACCAAACAACTATATACTAACTCCACCCCCCACTCCTTGTCCCTTTCCTTCTTCTACTCATCAATTGTGTCAATGTTCAATCCCAACAGGTGCCTTCTCATTCATACTCTTGAACTGGAAGACATCATTCCCTTGTACTGACTGAATCCCCCTTCAATCATGTTATCTAATCTCAACACGGCCCTCCTTAGAGCATGAAAAAATTGTTATGATTTCCTATCTCATATCCCTCTTTCCCTGTTAAATAGAACTGCATGAAATGCTTTCCTGTCTTATCTTTGTAGTTTATCTCTTATTATATGTATACTACTGATCTTTAGAACTTTTTATTGCAAGTGTTATTCTCCCTCAGTCTGGGAAGTAAGCAACTTGATACTGCATGCTACAGAATATATATACAAGAGGTTTATGTAAAGCTGTATTGAGGCCTTATTAAGAGTTTGGAAAACTAAGTGACACAGTGGATGTGTCAGGCCTGGAAGATTCATTTTCCTGAGTTCAAATCCAGCTTTAGACACTTCCTAGGTGTGTGACCCTGGGCAGTCACTTAACCTTGTTTACCTCAGTTTCCTCTTCTGGAAAATGAGCTGGAAAAGGAAATGGCCAACTATTCTACTATCTTTGCTAAGAAAATCCCAATAGAGTCACAAAGAGTTGGATGTAGCTAAAATAACCTAACAATAAGAGCTTTAAAAAAATTGATTTCCCTTTCCCAAGGAATCTCAATATTTTACATGTAGAGGCTCAAGGAGGGGGGATGTGAGTAGGGAATAACAACATAAGCACTAGTATTTGATTTCTCACTCAAGAGAACCCAACGTCAATCTCCTGGCATCTGCCATATCAGTCAGCATGTTTCCTCCAAGTGTTAAATCCCCCTTGTTTTTCTTCTTCTATCTATCCCTTCTCCCCCATTACTGTCAAATCACACAATCACCCTCCTGGCCACTCAGGCTTTTAATCTTGGTTTAATCTCCATTCCTCACTCTCACTCCCACAACATATTGAATCCATTGCCACATCTTGATTTTCCTGCCTCCAGAGTCCAACTTCTATAAATTTACTTCTCTCCATTCACACCGGCACCACTCTAGTCAAGGGCCTCATGCTCTCTCAGTCTACTACAAGAGCCTTCTGACTGACCTCCCTTTCTCATATCTCCTCCTCTCTCCAATACATTTCCACTCAACTGCTAATGTACCTCTCCTAAAGAACAACCCTCTCCCGTACATACTCAATAAGTTTCAGTGGTTCCTTATTACAACTAGTAAAAAACAAAACAAACAACAAAAAACAATAAATCTCCTCTGGCATTCACAACTCTTCAAAACCTAGTTATTTCTATTTTCAGTCTTCACTACTCTTACATGTATTTTGGGGGTCCTGCCATGCCATTCCACTTGGTGTTCTTCATACATGATTCTCCATCTCTTATCTCCATATCTTTACACTGAATGTGGCCCAGAAGGTAGAACATTGGGCTTTGAGTCAGGAAAGCCTGAGTTAAAACCAGACTAGGGTACTCATTGGTTGTGTGATCTTGTGCAAGTTACTTAATCTTTGCTTGCCTCAGTCTCCTCATTCGTTGGTAAAATGGGGATAACAGTAGCACCCACTTGTCAGGATTGTTGTGAGACAAATGAGCTATTTGTCAAGTGCACAGTGCCCAGCATGTAGTAGGTATACGAAGGCTTATTTCATGCCTCGCCACCCTTGCCTTCTTCATCTTCAGTTCTTAGAACTCTTGGCTTTTTAAAAACTCAGATCCCTCAGCAAGTTTTTACCGCTTTCTCCCCCATTCCCACTGCTAGTGGCTTCCCAAATCGGAGGTGATGTTCCATGAACTCTATGTGTGCTCCTTGTATGCATCTACAATATATATACAAATTATCTATTAAAATGTAAGCTCCTTGAATTTAGGACCTCTTTTTGTTTTTTGTTTTTTTTCTTTGTATCTCTGATCAGGACTTTCAAGAAATGTAAAACCCAGCAACAGCCTGATAGCAGTAGAAATCACTTGTACTTTTGCTTAGCTGGCTTAAGGGAGCATGGTTTAAAGAGTAGTTTGAGTGTCTTCTGGAAGGTATGCAATGTGACAAAACAAAATAGATGAATTTTTAAATAAAAAACAATAATTCTTTATTTTTTCTCATATGTAATACAAGAATAAAGTTGAAAAAGATCTTTTATCTTCTGAAAACTGTTTATTTTTTTAAACTAGAAGATTAACAGTATAGGGAGCCACTTAAGAAATGAGGCGCCATGAATGGACAAGTACTTGTGAATTTTTTTTTTAAACTTTGAAATGCAGGAAACACAAACCTAAAAGATTCATGGCTCTAATCTAGTCAGATTTTCAACATTCTACCAAAACTATGGTTCCAATTTTTTTAAATTTCATACCTCGTTCCCAAAATATTGGAACACTTAATTGAAAATTATGCCTCATTAACATTTAAAAGAAGATAGCACATTTAAAATATCTTTAACCTTATAAGTTTCTTTCATAGGCAATTATGCATACATTACCTTTCCACAGCACTTGGTTTTATCAATAATTTTTAGGGCAAACTCCTTTCCAGTAGACCTATGGGAAAATGAGAAAACAATTATTATTCACCAGACAAACCATAAAATCTCCTCTCAGTATTACTTGATCACATTGTATAAAGAAAAGATTTGGCATCCTCTCTAGGATGCTGTGTCTCTATACAGTAGATAATTCTTATGAAAATCAGCACAGAAGTTTAAAAATATATATACGCCTTAGAAAAGGTTATATGAGAATGGGGATAACAGCCCAGGTACTACATTTTTTAAAATGTTATTTTTTGGGCAATATTTTAATAAGTTCTAAACTGTCTCTCTCCCTTCCCACCCCCACTAAAGAAGGCCACCATTTTATACACACATACACACACACATATTTAACCATAATATGCATATATCCAATATTATTTCTTTCTTTGGAGGTGATAGCATCTTTCTTCATAGATCCTTTATAATTGATTTGAATACTTTACTACTCAAAATAACTTAGTCATTCACAATTATTCATCCAACAATATTACTGCATTCTCTGGGTTCTGCTCATTTCAATCTTCTTTATTTCATCCAAGTCTCCATGCTTTTCTAAGATCATCGAGCTCATAATTTCTTAAGAGCACAACACTATTCCATCACAACTACATACCCCAACTTGTTCAACCATCCCCTAATTGATGGACAAAATTTTAATTTCCAGTCTTTTGACCTCTATGAATATTTTATAACATAATAACATCTTTTCCTTTTTCTCTGATCACCTTGAGAAACAAAAAGACCTACACTTGAACCCATGGAATATTAAAAAAAAAAAAAAAAAAAGAGAAAAACCTCTAGCGTAGTTGGAAAGTTCCATGCATGATTTAGAGAAACACATGGATGAAAAGGAATAAGTAGAACTGAAAAAGTTCTAACATGCACCATGAGAAGTGGGTTCCAAACTGAAGAATACATGGATCCAGTTAATTTGATATATAATCTTCACAGCAAGTCAAATTAAACAAGTAGAAAATATGTATCATTTTTTGGACATCATCATATCAGACCCACTACCAGGATCATAATGGTTCTTAGCAATCAATCAAGAAGTATTTATTGAACATCTATATATCACCAGCCACAGCATGAACAGAGGTTACAGAGAAAGATAAGAAATAGTCACTGTTCTAATAAGATAGTGGGGGAAGTAACATATAAACAACTGTACAAACAAGATAGAGATAGGATAAATTGGAGATATTCTTAAAGGAGATATATTAGCATTGAGAGGAATTAGGAAAGGTTTCTTTCAGAAAATGGGATTTTAGCTGAGACTTTTAAGGAAACTTTAAGGAGTTGAGGAGGGTGACAATTCCAGACAATGGGTGCCAATCCCTGTTTGAGAGCTGGAATGCTTTGTGTAAATCCTAGGAAGCCATTATCACTGGATAACAGTATGTGCACTAGGGGTAGGTAAGTGGTAAAGTGTAAGAATAGAAAAGTTGGAAGGGGTCTTGAATACCAGCAGATTGATCCCAGAGAACCATTGGAGTTTATTGAAGGAGGTGGGGGGAAAGGGCAGCATGGTCAGACTTGCCCTTAGGGAGAATCTTTTGGCAGCCAAGTGAATGATGGACTGCAGTGACCAACCAGCAGGCTATGGGTAATAGTGCAAGTGTGAGGTACTGAGGGCCAGGCTCAGGTTGGAGCAGTGGCAGAGGAAAGGTGGAAAGCTATAAGAAGAGACACTCCACAGGGAGGATTGACAGGACTTATCAACAAAGTGGAGTTGAAGGAGGTGAGAGTGAGGAGTCCAGGACGATACATAGGTTGAGAGCCTGAGTGATTGACGGATAGTAAAGGAGTGTTTGTTAGGGGGGATAATAATTTTGTTTTAAAGATGCTGACTTCCAGATGTCTAAGGGACATCCAGTCTGAGTTGGAAATCTGAGTCACCAGTGAAAGGACTAGAGAAGTTGATCTGGAAATCATTAACCTAAAGATGTTAATTGAATTCACAGTGGGGGGGAGGGGCGCTGATGAGGTAACCTAACAAACAAGATAAAAGCCCAGGGCAGAGCCTTAGGGATTACCTATGGTTAGTTAGCAGGCTGTGGATGAAGAAATCAAAGGAAGCAAGGAGGATTCAGACAGGTAAGAAAACCTAGAGAAGGTAGTACCCTGAGAACTTAAAAAAAACAAAGTATCAAGAAGAAGAAGGTCCTTTAAAAAAAAAAGTTTGAAGATTTATGAAAAAGCAGGGATAACAGAATGTTCAATCTGCTGGAGAAGACAGGATGAAATGGGATCACTTGTGTAGGTAAAAGGATAATCCTTGGCAAGAAGAAAAGTCAATTGTCCATGTGAAACTAGTGAAGGAAAAGGTAGAGGCAGCAGAAGACACCTGAATTTTGTGATATGAAGAGTAAAGGATAAGAGGGAACTTTCAATAAATAGCCTTGATTTTTTCCCCCCCACTGACATCTAAAGCAAAGTTTTATACTGAAAAGATAAGGAAAGAAAAATCAAAGAAAGGTCAAATAAAAAAGTTTGGACAAAACACTAATGATGGGTGGAATAATGATTCAATTAATAAAAAACCATTAAGTTGTTTAGAACGTAATTATAGCATTTGATAAAATGCAACACTCATTTCTATTAAAAACACTAGAGAGTATAGGAATAAATGGACTTTTCCTTAAAATAGTCAGTATCATATATTTAAAACCATCAGTAAGCATCATATGTAATGGGGATAAACTGAAACCATTACTAGTAAAATCAGGAGTGAAACAAGGTTGCCCACTATCACCATTACTATTCAATATTGTATTAGAAATGCTAGTTCAACAATAAGAGATGAAAAAGAGATTAAAGGAAAGTAATTACAGAAGAATAGATATGCCACACACAGTAATAAAATATTATAGTAATCCTGTATCTGATAAATGTAAAGATTTAAGTTTTTGGGATAAGAATTCATTGATAAAAATTGTTGGGAAAACAGTCTGACAGAAACTAGATATAGACCAATACTTTACACCATTTATTAAGATAAAGTCAAAATGAATACATAACCTAGATATAAAGGGAGATATCATAAGTAAATTAGAAGGACATGGATCATATTCCCTATCAGATTTATGGATATGAGAAAGATTTATGAATAAAGAAGAGATAGAAATTATTGTGTGACATGAAATGGATAATTTTGTTTACATTAAATTACAATGTTTTGTACAAAAAAGCCTAATGTATATAAGATTGGGAGGAAAGCAGAAAAATTTGGGGGGGATTTTAAGAGTTTCTCAAATAGAGAACTTTGTCCAATTTATAAGAATATAATTCATTCCCCAATTGATAAATGGTCAAAGAATATTGTTTTCAAAATAAATTCAACTTGCATACAGTAATATAAAAATACTCTAAATCATTATTGATTAGAGAAATGTAAATCAAACAACTTGGAGATATAATTTCACACCTATCAAATAAGCTACAATGATAGAAGGGGGAAATTACAAATATTGGAGGAGAGGTGGAAAAAATTGGGACTGTTGGTGGAGTTGTGAACGGGTCCAACCATTTTGGAAAGCAATCTGAAATTATGTCCAAAGAGTTATAAAAGTGTGTATACCCTTTGACCCAACAATACCAGTATTGGGTCTGTTTCCCAAGAAGATCAGGGTGGGTAAAAAATATTCTGTATGTTCTAAAAGATTTACAGCAGCTCTTTTTGTGGTGGCAAATAACTGGAAATTGAGGGGATACCTAATAACTGAAGAATGACTAAATAAGCTATAGTATATAATTATGATAGGATACTATTGTGCTGTAAAAAAATTGATGAGCAGGTTGATTTTAGGAAAACATGGAAAACTGTGCATGAAATAATGAAGAACAAAATAAGCAAAACCAAGAGAACATTATAAATAGGAACAACAATAATGTTCAAAGAGTAACTGTGAATAACTAAACTATTCTGAATATACTATATGAATATTCAAAATAAGTGCAAAGGACCTATGAAGGAAGATGCTATCCACCTCCAGAAGATGCATGGAATCATGTACTATACCGTAAAAAAAATAAAAACAAAATAGAAGCAGCTGGTTGGTACAGTGAATAGAACACTAATACTGGAGTCATGAGTTCCCAAGTTTAAATCTGGCCTCAGACAATACTTACTAGCTATATGACCTTGAGCAAGTCACTTAACCCCAACTGTCTCTCAAAAAAAAAAAAAAAATCCCAATAAAAAACAAACAATAAAATGATTTTTTAAAAAATCACATAAGTCATATCTTTCTTCACTCCTTTTCAGAGGTAAGATGTCACTGGGATGGAAGATCATAAGTATTTTCAGATTTTTAAAAATGTATCAAACAGTTTTGCTTCCCCTGTTTTCTTTTTTTTGTTAGTTTTATGGAAAAAAGGAAGGGATAACAGGAGAAATTTAGGTGGTGTTAAAAACAAACAATCTCAATGATAATTTACTTTTAAAAAATTAATTAATTACAACAATCTTTCCAAGAATTCCCATCTCCTTTTGGCATGAAGGTAATACAGTGGATTTTTGAAAGCTATCTAAGTATAGTGTAAACTCTGGCAGGTCTTAGTTAAGATAGAAGGTTTTTGAATTACACTCCTGCTGGCAGACTGTGGGAACCGAGAGTCTTCCTAATAAGTGCATAGAGGCTCACTTCTAAAAATAATTGGGAAGTTAATGATGACTGGGGGATAGGGAGGACTTCACTTGGTTCATGAAAACCATCTTATTAAAGTGAGAAGAAACTCAAGTGTTTTTAGAATAGGAAATGTCTTTATCTTTTCTTTGTATCCCCAGCAATAAATGCCTGGTACATAGTAGGAGCTTAATCAATGTTTATTGACTGACTGAGGTATACCAGTGAAAAGAGCACCCATACAGATCAACAGAGAGCTAATGAAGCACTGAATTTGCAACACACAAAGAATATCTAACTGCAGGAGAACCATTCATTAAAGAGCACTGCAGTGTACTTAGAATTACATTAGCTTTAGAACTGCAGCTGCTTTTGCCAGGTTGTCATAGTTACACATCGACATGGTCTCACTCAGAGGGAGAACTTTTATTTAAACAGCTCATGAGGAACGTAAACCAAACATTGCCTCTGACTGTTGATGAATATATAGAAATTATATCCTGCGTGCTTAATTTGTCACTAATAGCTAACTGCATTAGCCGTGCCATAGATAAAAGTGGCCACAAAACATCAAGGTTTTTGAAGAAATTCATGTAGATGTGTGTGATCTGGCACAGCTGGCACAGGGCATGACCCTCCCACAAAAAGGCATCCACCAAGTACAGTCGCTGTCAGTCACACTGAGCTGCCTGTGCCAGGGACCAGCAGTAGAGAGGCTATAGCTGTGATGCAGCCCTTTAAAAATTAATGGAAGAATATGGCTAATTAAGCCTGGAACAACTTCACTAGAACATATGAAAGCACTTCCACACAAACTGCTGGCATCTGCCCCTTGGGTGCCCTTTGTTTAAAAAAAAATTGACTTAGGTGCTGAAGAGTGAAATATGACCAACCCCTGCAGCTGGGTAAGGAGATGCCCTCAGGCAGCAGCAATCTACAATGTTTGCTGAATCATGTACACGAATTAAAGGAAGTCTAAAACAAATGTGGTTAGCAGCTGGCAGGCTGTGTATATAGATAACTAGAGACTAACTAAAATTAAAATTGAAAAGCTCTTAAGTCTTCGTTTTAAAGGGATGTTTTCTTTTCTCTTTGTACATTTCAACAGTGTGTTTTTATACAACTGTAGGGAAAAAAAAAAAACAAAAAAAACAAGAATTAAGCATTTTAGTGGGTTTCCTCACAAGACCTGTAAGATTCTCTCTGAAGTCAACACACTCATTACACAAGAAGGGGGAAACGTGGGAGAGATTTCAAACTTCAATGTCTGGGTTTTTTTCCCCTCTCCTCTCAGTCAGATTACAGGCATGAAACGATGCAAAAGAAGATAGAGTTAGGATGTGAAGAGAGCTGAATTTGTATACAGAATTTATATACAAGCTCGAATCTTAACTTTTGCCTTGTACTAGTTGGGTGATTTTAGGCAAATAATAACCCCAGGGCCTTGGTTTCCTTATCTATAGTCAAGGTGATCTCAAAGGACCCTTCCAGATCTAAAGCTAAGTTGCCCTGATCCTTCTTGAACCCAGAGGTCTGAAAGCTTCTAGCAGGGGTTGGAACCCTGTAGTTACCTTGTTATTTCTCAAAAAGCTGGGTGGGAGAAAAATCAGCTCCCAGGAAGCATCTGATTTCTGACACCTTTGCAATCTCCTCAAGTTTTTAAGAAACCCTTCCTTACTTGAGTTTCATTACTGCTAAATTTCTGGATTACCTAGAAATAAGAGAGGTTTGGGAAAATTGACTCTGCTGTAGTACAATTGCCATACCCACCCCCACCTCCAGTTGGTTTTAATTTACCACAATAAAATCCACCACTAGTATTGATTCAGACTCTTCCAAAAGCCCCAACAGGAAATGAAAATTCCTGTGATCATTGTGCTTGTCTAGAGTCATCAACTTAGGTATGGTGCAGGATGAGGGCCAGCTAAAGACACTTTTTGTAGGCCCAAGGGTCCTAAAGCCCACATAAATGCTCATCTCATCACCATTTAAAACTATGATTCCTGATTTCTGAGACCCTAATACAAGATCATGTGTGGTGTGTTAAAGATGAAAAAACTGAGGCAACAAAGGTTTGAATTTTCAAGCATATCAATTTATTAAGCATTGCCTACCAATTGCCTAACAAATCAGGACCAAACATCCTTAGCTGGGCCCTGGATCCAAAAGTCAGAAGGAGACAGATTTTTATGTCTTAAAAACAATGAACCAAGTAAGACCAAACAATTAAAAGAAAACAATTAGGGGCAGCTAGGTGGCACAGTAGATAGAGCACCAGCCCTGAAGTCAGGAGGAGTTGAGCTCAAACCTGATCTCAAATACTTAACACTCACTAGCTGTGTGACCCTGGGCATGTCACTTAATCCCAATTGCCTCAAAAAAAAAGAAAACAATTAATTAAGATACAAAATTAAGTAATCTCATCTCTAATTGGAGGAAAAATTAGAGACATTCCAAGCTGGGATGGGGAGAATAGACAGGTACAATTCCCTAACATCAGAAAAAAATAAAAGAGGTTTCCTACTATCTGCCATCTAGGGGAAGAGATGGAGGAAGGAGGGAAAATTTGGAACAGAAAGTTTTGCAAGGGTCAGTGTTGAAAAATTACCCATGCACATATTTTGTAAATAAAAAGCTTTAATAAAAAATTTTTAAATCACATTAGAAAAAAAAAGTGCCTTACTCCCCCCAGAAGTCTGCATTCAAATGAAGGAATATGGAAACAAGAACTTATTGATCAGCATGAGGCAATTTTCAGGTAAGACATATGGGTTGCTTGAAATGTATAATTGTGAGAAAACTCCTTGCATCAGACTTCAGATTTGATTGTGTTTCAGGTAGCATGATTTAGGTGTCTAATTCAGAGTCTCTAAGCAGCAGGTAGAGGTGATTCAGCTTCCCAACCATATTGGTTCAAACAATATATTAAAGTTTTCTCACAATTTCCACAACTGAATAAAGTTTTCTCACAAGATAGAAATTGGACGAGATCCAAAACTGAACAGGAAGGCAATTGAGGTAGCTTCAGAACTAAGTCACAAGATGGAGTCAGAATGGTTCAATCAATTCCCACAATTAACCATTTGATGTTCTAATTCCCTCACATGTGACAGATTCACTAGTCCACGGGTTTTTCAACTCTCATTCCAGGCCCCAACTAAGTTGAGATGCTTTTGAAAAACTGACCTAACCTTTGATCTTCTACACAGTGGGTGTGTTTAGCTTAAAGGAATTGAAAAGTTAAAGAACTTTGTTTAAGTTCCAATGGTCTTGTGATGAAGAGAGTCATGTGTACCCACAGAGAGGATTGTGGGGGCTGAGTATGAACCACAACAGAGGATTTTCACTCATTTTATTGTTTGCTTGCATTTTGTTTTCTTTCTCATTTTTTTTCCCTTTTTGATCTGATTTTTCTTGTGCAGCATGATAATTGTGGAAATATGTATAGAAGAACTGTACATGATTAACATATATTGGATTACCTGCCATCTAGGGAAGGGAATGGGAAGAAGGGAGAGAAAAAATTTGTAACACAAGGTTTTGCAAAGGTGAATGATAAAAACTAAGCATATGTTTTGAAAATAAAAAGCTTTAATAATAATTTAAAAAAAGACTTTTAGTTAACGAGAAAAGAAAAACAAAAGAAGCATTGGAAAGGAGGATTTCACAAATCTCTCAATGTACAATGATCATGAGGAAGCTCATTTGGAGACTCACCTCTCTATGCATTCCTTCACCACAGCAAAATTGCCATCACCAATGACCTTCCCAATTCTGTATTTGTCAAGAAGAGTTGATGATTCAAAACACCTGTTTCCATTTACACCTGCAGAAAAGATGGCAAAATGTGAAAGGCAACAATGTCAGCAACTCACCTTGCTCTTCACGTTAAAACTTGCAATGTAAAGATTTCTATTCCCTAAGAAAGAAAGAAAAAAATGCTGCAGGCCTGATGATCTGTTAGATCTCTGGATCAAATTTACCTCATTAGCACATGGAGTATTTACTGTCAATGTCACATTAGTATAATGGAAAATTTAACAAATTTCAGGTTAATCTCTCAAACCACAGATAAACTAAATCATTAGACTGGCATTAAAAGAAATTCTAATTAAAGTTTCCTAACAGGTTTTTATTCAGGCTTATTCAACTCTGAAAAAGCACTGAATACTGGAAAAGAAGTTACTTTTCTTATATATTAGGGTTTCCATAAACCTGTTTGTTTTTAAAAATATTTTCATGTGTGCATTTCATTATAATGGAATTTTTTATAATTATGCATTTTATTTTATGCATTTAAAAACATTAATCTAAGGACAACAGCCTGAAGGCTATACTGCCAGACAAAAAAATTTAAGAATCTCTGCTATAGAGCAAAAACAGGGCAAAATTAAATTTCAAAGTATGTGTTTACTCACTTTCCATTACACAGGTCAAAAAAAAGAAAGGGGAGGAAATAAATGATCAACTTTCACCAGGGCTTGGACAAAGAGGCTAGTTATCAGTGACTGTGAACTATAAACAGTGTTCTTTTTAAAATAATAAATCACAACTCTTTCCTCCTCCACATCATTTCAGCCCTCAAAGAAATGAAAACACAGAATTGAAGAAGAAGGAGCAGTGTATGAAGACAAAAGGACCTCCTTGCTCCCAAAGTATCTGGGTAGAGATGATTTAGGTGGAACACTAAGATTTGTTGTTCAGAAGTGCCCACCTGATAGTAACTGAGGAAGAGCCTCCTTGTTTAAAGGTCCAAGGCTAGAGGCAGAAAGCTGGCTTCATAAGCAGCAGGAGCTGCCTCTGACACACACAATCAATGTAACCCTACCAATCACTTCACCTCTCAGAGTCCCCAGTAATTCTCTTAGAGTTGAAGAGAAGATACCAACTGGCATTGATGCAAGGATAAATTCCCTGATTCAGTGACATCACATGTCCACTCAATACTTCTATTTCCCCAAAGTATGAATCTTTTGTGGCACAAGGATGAAAGAGGGCACAGCAAAAAGAGAAAAAAAGCAAACCTAAGTTTAAATCTAAACTACTGGATTCAGGGAGAGTGCTAGTAGCCTAGTTCTAAAGCAGAGAAAATCTTAAGCTTTTTGTGTGTCATAGATTGTTTGGTAATCTCATGAAGGCTTTGTATGGAACCTTGCTCAGATTAGTAGTTTTGGATGTAGAAAAAAATCAGTTAGGAACTAATTATGTTGCAATAATTATCAATTTAAAAAAATGCTCAAGGACTTCAGATAAAGAATTCCTGTTATAAACTAACATTTTTGAATATCTTTGAAATAGAGTTTCTAAAGCAGTCTGATGATATTGCTATCAATAGGCTTGAGGCTTCTTATCCATGGACAAGGCCATGTTTTCCTCCATTGTATTTGTCTGGTACCTTTGTACATGGGAGGTAAACACAAAAAAATATTTGCTGAACTGAGACAGACAAGGCACTAACCCACACCTGATTAAGCACTAGCATGACCTTTATATAGATCCCATTTAGGACAAGCTGTCACCAGCACCCAAAGTACTTCCTCAAATTGCTGGGAGCGTCCATTTTTAAACGGCAACCTACCTTCAGGACTCAGGCAACGGTATAACTCGGGTCCACCATTCACATTGGAAGCAGAGCCACAGTGTGGAGGAATCTAAGAAACAGCAAACAGTCAAATTATTTCTCATGACAAAAGTTTAATATATTGTTAATGCATCAATTTAATAGACGTTTTATAAAACACCTAGACAGAATCACAGGAAGCTATCATGAACACAAAGAGCCCCATTTGCTCCTCAGTACTTAGCATTGTGCCTTGTGGCTCAGTAGTTACAACACTGGGCTTGCAGTCAGAAAGAGAAGGGGTAAAATCTAACCTCAGATGCTTAATAGTTGTGGGACCTTGGCAAGTCATTTAACCCCGTGGCAGCATAAAGCTGGAAAAGGAAACAGCAAACCACTCTAATATCTTTGCCAAGGAAAAAAACCATGGCAGTTGGGCCATAGGTTCCAGCAATTATTAAGGGTTACAGAAAGGTTTTTTAATGTTGTTATTACTATTATTATAATATGTTGTGATATAACAACACAATTACATATTTTATTATAATATATTATCAGGTTATAATAGAATATATTACATATTAATATAATATATTATCATGTTATATTATTATATTTATATGTATATATACATATATACATACACACACATTACTTTCCCCTCGTCCCAGTAATTTTGCTGCAGTTCCTTTCGTTTTAGTATTTTCACTTCAGTTAATTACTTAAAGCAAAGAACTGGACACAAAATAGCTGTCTATCAATTGAGGCAGGAGGGGGAAGGCTCGACATATCCAAAGGGAAATAAGGAAGATACTAAACAGAGGAGTGTGGAAAGACTTACATAAACTGCTACAAAATAAAGTGGAAAAAAACAGTGTCAACAAGAACTAGAACAATGTAAACAGAAAGAACCAACTTGACAAAAAAGTCAAAAGTGAAGGTTGCAAAATTACAAAATGCAACAAGTGTGGCTGGCCCCAAAGAAGAGATGAGAAGATAGGTCCTCCAATTCCTTTGCAGAAGTGGTGCATTTCATAGAACATCAAGTTTTTTCTTGTTTGTTTTGTTTTGTTTTTTTTTAACCACATCGGGTGACCCCAAAGTTTTAGTGTAGTTAAAAGCTTAGAACTGTTTTACAACTCTGAGGACATCCATATTGATCAACTTTGCTGATTTTTAAAAAGTTTTTTCTTTTGAAGGGGAGTGAGACAATCCAGGTTATGGTCCTTAATTCTTGGATCTTAGGATGGCCCTCACCCTCATTAGCAGATGCTTACAGAAAGAAACCCCAAAGGTTCTAGTTTAACCCCAAATTTTCACAGAAGAGGAATGTGAGGTTTTCAAAGAAGTTACTTTTCCAAAGTCACACATACAGCACAGAGATCTGGGATCTGAATCCATATGTGCCTTTTGATTCCAATTTTAATGCTCTTGATGACTCTAACAGGCCAGCACCAGCCCTTAAAGCAGTGGTCCTCAAACTTTTTAAATAGGGGGCCAGTTCCCTGTCCCTCAGACTGTTGGAAGGGCGGACTATAGTAAATATAAAACCTCACCCTCTGTCTCGGCCCCTCAGCCTGGCACACTGGCCCGAGGGGCCGTAGTTTGAGAACCCCTGCCTTAGAGCATGCTCAGTCACTATTGCTGGCACCCTCAGGAAGCCCCAGGGGTGAGACTTTCAGCCATAAATAGCTCCCTGCTCCAGGTCTCTAAGTGACTGCTGAGTCAGAACAATAGCCGATAGATTGGCAGTCAGATGCTGGTGCTGTCATTTACTCTCTCCTTGACCCTGAATAACTCACTTTACCTCTTTTCCCTCAGTTTCTTTGCCTGAAAAATGAGATGTTACTAAGGAACCTTAAAAGTTCTTTCCATCTAATGTTACAATCTACTATCCACTTCTCTCTAGAAATCCTGGCATTTGATATACTGTTTCTGTTTTTAGACTTTCAACAATATTCGGAATATTCCAGCAAGAGTGGTAAGAATAAGGTATCTCTTAATTCTGTGATGTCCATAAAAAAAGGTAGTTTACAGCTACCAGAATCTTAGCATTCTCCCTGTAATGTTTAGTATTTCAGATCAAAGCTTCTTCAACTATGGGAGATATCCCCATATGTGGTCTTGTGACTGAATGTGGGATTGTAAAAATTGGGGCAACAGTAAAAGATATAAAATATTCCACCATGGTTTAATTCTTTATGTAAAAATTAAAAGCACACCCATTCTAATAATATACAAATTTGTTTTTATTTTTAATAAATAATAAAATTATATGTATTATAAAATTCTTTATGATTTATTATCAATAAATGTTTGCTTCGTATACCCATTTTATATACTTGTATCCTTGTATTGTGTAAAAATTTATTAGGTAAAAAAGGGTTGCACATGGGAAAAGTTTAAGAAGCCCTGCTTTAGATAACCATAAAAACTCACTCACTCCAAAATACACTTTTGTATTTTGTCCAGAGGGTTAACTGGCAAAACACAAAAGTAGTCTCCTTCCAGAGCAGGCCGTCATAGCGTAAGAGGCATTGCCCTGATGCCAGCAGCTCTGTTAGGTCAAGTTCAAGGGTGGGATGAAACACAAAGGATCGCACTAAAGGAGGTTCACTTTGCCCTTTCTGCTACTTCGAGGACAGAGGCACAAAGGTTCTTTGGACGCACTCTCCACATATCCATCTAGAAATTTTCTGCTTAGTAGATTATCAGGGTAGAGTGAATCTCCTTGTCTCCTGCACCTCCCCAGTCAGAGAGGTCCAAGGTCTATATGATTGGGACTTTTTATGCACAAAGGTGACCAGGGAAGCCCGGGCTAATAGGGTCCCAGGGATAGCTTTATCCTGAGCCTTCCCCCCCCCAAAAAAAAAGTGGGGGGGGAGAGAAGAGAGTTCCCCATGGGGTTGATTGGAAGGAAGAAGCTAAATCAGGGAAAAACACTGGTTCTCATACATGGCAAGATGGAAAAGGGAAGCTGCTTCTGAATGCACCTGTTTTACAAATTAGGAGCACACTTTAGTGTTCTGGCACAAAGGCCAAGCTTTACCTTGCACTAACATGGTAGTGAGGTTTTTGTGTACTGAAATATACTTGGACATGGAGAGAAAGAGATTTCTCAGAGCCCCAAGTCTCCCTTCTTGCTCAGAGAATTCCTTAGACCCTTTGTTTTCTCCAGTCATCTTGCCATTTCTATTTCTATTCTTTTGCTATTTACCATTTCAGTCATGTCTTCATGACTTCATTTTTCTTTTCTCAATAGTATTTTATTTTTCCATATATATATATAGATATATACATATATGTATATATCTATATATATATATATATGTGTAAAGATAGTTTTCAACATTCATTTTGGCAAGATTTTGTGTTCCAATTTCTCTCTCTCTCTCTTTCTGCTTCTTTCTCTCTTTCCCTCTCTCCCTCTCTCCCTCTCTCTCTCCTTCCCTTATCTCTCCCCTTCCCATTTCTGGTTTTCTTGGTAGAGATACCGGAGTGGTATGCCATTTTCTTCTCCAGGTCATTTTACAGATGAAGAAACTGAGGCAAAGAGGGTCAAACAGCTAACAGGGTTACACAGTCTGAAGATAGATTTGAAGTCAGGAAGATGAGTCTGCCTGACTTTAGACCTGATGCTATATCCATTGCACCATTTAGCTGTCTCTAACTCTACATATAAAAAATGAACAGTTAGCACAATAGGAAGTACATTGGTGTGGCAGATTTTTTCAGCAAAATTTAAAGAACAGAGGATGAAATGACTTCATCTGCCTCCCAGTTTGTCTGAGACATAATTTGGAGTCCTGTAGTTTTGGAGTGTTTCCATGAAATCTCACTTTTAGCATTTGATTGTGCTACAGGACTTCTGGACTTATTTGGGGAAGAGAAAGATAGCTGCATATCTGAAACCATGATCAATTCACCTGTCCTTTCTGGGCCTAGAGGAAAATATTAAAAAAAGAAAAAAGAAAAAAGAAAATTCCTTCAATAGATCAGAGTAAGGAAAAATGCAATCTAGTCAATGTAATTTAAACAATTATACAATTTGAATAAGTGATCATATATAATCCCATTATTTATGAAATGTTTACTAATGGATAGAATGGAAGGAAGGAGAAGAGTAAGAAATAAGAACCTTTCTGCTGAGGGGGAAAATAAGTAAAATACAGAGGAAGACTATTTGCACAAAACTATAGAGGCAAATGGAAAGATTCTCAAGTGAATGAGAGCAGTCTGTAACATATAATCAATAAGGAACTGGGAAGAACTGTTATAAAAGATGTCATCGAACAACTATATGACAAGAAGAGAATGTGGGCTGATCACAGGATGGGAGCAAGGGATGACAAGTGGCTAGTCAGTGTTTTATTGGTACACACTGGAAATGTCAAGAGAAAGCAGAGAGAGCTTGAGCAAGATAGATGGAGCCCCTGTGCTGAACTTTGAGGGGATGAAAGATATCTTTAAGTGTCTCATATGTGGTAACAAAAATTAGATATGTACATTTTTTACTCTCTTAATTTGTGACAGGTTAGAAATTTGTAACATAACAATTATTGTGTGGCCAGGACTCCGATTTGGATTTAAAGGCTACATTTTGGATCTGTGGTGGGGTCACAGAGTGGTCTGACAAAAAAAAGCAGGGAGGGCAAACCTGGACGAGTTGCTTTCCGTTATGGGTAGAACACTCCAAATTGGTGAGATCACAGAGGCATGTGAATATCTGATTATAGTATTTGTTGTAAAAAGGTACATTTCTTCCTCTCTGTGTCATCCTTCCCCATTATCCTTTCACTTGTTTCCCAGGGTATTTGTCTCTCTGCCATCAGAAGTGGCAGGATAAATATGTTGCTCTGCCTTCTCGTCCATTTCCATTAGAAATAAGAGCCTGCCTGGCTGGCAACAGGGGTCACAAAATCAGCCTTTCAATTATACTGATTACACTGCAGAGTATTCAACCATGGTTACTCTGCTGAAGTCAGGAAGTGAAAGAATTTGCCTGAAATCTCTTCACATGTTAATGAGCATTCATGCTTCAATCAGCAGCTCAGATGCTGAGACAGCCCAAAGGTTAAGGGACTCAATAGCGTTTATTTCCAAGATCCTTCTTGACCAAAGCATACATTGATGACAACATCTGGGGTATACTATTTCTTTGAATTTTCCTGTAAACACCAAGTGCTTCAAAGAGACAGAATTTCAAGAGAAAGATAAGGGAGAGAGATTTGGGGAGGAGATTTCCTTCTTGATTAAGATTTGATTGGTTAAGAAGGAAGGACATTGGCAGAAAAGCAATGAAAATATTGCTGAGTTCTCTGCCTCTGTGTGATAGAATTGTTAAGTCATCTACTCTAGTCTCTCTGCCAGCCAGATCTATTTTTTATGAGAAGAAAGAAAAATGAAATATTCAAAGATTCTATCCTGTTTTGATCACAGAACTGTATGCTTGCTCACCAGATTGAAGCGATACAGTAATGTATATGTATCCGTTATCACCGAATTTTATTTCATAGGGTTTCACAAGGCACATGCTGATCATTTCAATATGAATGCCATGGTTCAGTTTTTGTATTTTTATAGCTGGGAAGCAAGTCAGAACAGACTACTCTAAATATCCCTGAAGAGAGCTATCAAACATATCCACTAAGTAAATTTTTCAGCATGGTGGCTGAAGAAGTTCATTCTTGTCTAGCAATAGAAACAGCAGGTTAGACTTACTATGAGCTAGAAATGGAGACCTGTTACCTTTAAGTATTACTGGATTCCATTCAAGACTAAATGAGATAATATGATTGTAAAGGCTTTAAAAAGCTTTAAAGCATGGTATAAATATTAGTTATTATTACTGTTATTTTTGTTCCTTGTTTGGACTCCTCTGGAGGCAGCATTATAGAGTAAAAGACGAACTTCAGCCCTGCTACTCAGCTATCTGTGAGGCCTTGGCCAAGTCCTTTTACCTATTTTGACCTCAATTATTTCATCTGCAAAACAAAGAATCTGGACTATTAATCTCTCCAGCCCCCCAATCTCCAAATCTATGACCCAAAGAAGTCAGAATGTAGGAGACACATTTATCAGGATCACGTTGTAAAGCTGTAATTCAATTTAAAACAAAACAAAAAACTTTTGTCAAGTCTTTTCTGCAATACCACTGTTGACATTTTGACCTGATTCTGACCTAAACTGATATAAAGTCTCAAAGTTCAGCCAGCACAGTTACCATCTCCAGAGGACGCCTAACTTTCCAGTAACAGACATCTTTGATGCTATCCCAGTTCAGTTTTTGAAAGTTTGTCATTCTTATAGTTGGATAATGTCAGGGAGACTTGAATTCGAATATTATGGCAAATTTGTTCTTAGTTATATAAACCTGAGCTAATCACAACCCCTCCATGCCTTCTATTTTTCATCTGTAAAGTGGAGAAAAGAACATCATTCACCTCAAAGGGCTGTTGTAAGGATCAAATAGGGAAATGTATATAAACTTTACAAATCTCAAAGCCCTACAGAAATGTTAGGATAATTAGCTGGGAGGCAGGAAGACACTTCAGATGGGGAGTTGGCAAGCCATTTGAAATGAAGGATGTTCAGACGACATCAGAGCTTGGTGGCCAAAAAGCATCATACAGAAATTAAAAATATGTGATTCAATGTTAAGAAGATAAAAGAGAATAGTCACACTACAGTAATTCAGCCAACAGCACACAGAATGAGAGTCATCAACTCCACAGCCCTCCTTCATCCAGAGAGAGAGAAAATACAAGAATAATCACTTTTAAAAATGAGACCACTTTTCCAATATACTGAAAATTTACTAATATAAAGATGACAGCAATCATCTGTAAAATTAATGTTTTCACCTAGTTTATATTTAAATTAGAATAATATATTTTTAAAAAATCTTCCCTCAATTTTACAGTTGAGGTCTGAAGAAATGGCAATGCAGGTAGTAAGTAGAAGCAGCAAGATCTGAACCTAGGCCTTCTGATTCAAATTTAAATGTTCTATTCACTCTATCCCCCAAATTAAGTGTAAATTAGTGAAACATTTGACTTTATAGTTTAAATTTTTACTACTTCCAAGAAAATAGCCATTTCAATGAATGAATGAATTTTTAAGAAACATGTTCCTTATTTATATATGAAGAAATAGAACTAATATAATAGAAATAGAATTAATAAACATTTGTTCTATAGAATGCTAAACATGTCCTCCTGTCCTCCCACTTTACATGTCCAGTCTTGTTCACATCAGTATTACCAAAAAATCTTTTGCCCATTGGTAATATATAGGCAAGGGGCAGTTGGGTAGCAAAGTGGATAGAGAACAGGGCCTGGAGTTAGGAAGATTCATCTTTAGGAACGATCCTGGGCAAGTTTCTTAACTCTTTTTGTCTCAGTTTCCTCATCTATAAAATGAGCTGGTGAAGGAAATGGCAAACTTCTCTAGTGTTTCTACCAAGAGGACCTCAAATGGATCCCAAAGAGTCAGACACAACTGAAAAATAACTAAGGAACACATCTAATAAGTCTCTGAGGCAAGATTTGAACTCAGGTTTTCCTGATTCCACGTCCAGCACTATAGGGAGAGAAGAATGGAGTTGCCTGGACTTGAAAGAGAAGACAAAGAGAAGGAGATTTCAGAAAGTTAGGGGAAATCCGAAAAAGAAGGCACTTTTGAGCACAGCTCCAGCTTTAACTGCTTGTAATGATTTTTGGCCCATCTATTAAGGAACAGAGTCATAATGACTTAAGCCTTTCCTTATCAGCATCCACAGTTGCCTAATTAGCACATCACGACCTAAACCTTCCCAGCAAAACCAACAGTATCCCCTGGCAGGCCTCAGTGGGGCTGACTTGGTATCAGTAAGAACCACCCAGACCTTGTTGTGGTCCTCATAGAAATCTCTCTATATGGCCAAAGTGGATGCCACCCAACCTTGTGCCATGTCTCCCTTGCTGGTCATGTGTTTGTGCCGAATAACCCTTAACTGATTTTCCGACTCTCAGTTTGAGAATTCCCGGCAACATATTTGACCAAAGGCACTAAATCATCAGGTCCCCTCCCCCAACCTCATAAGCAGGACCAGTGGGGATGACAAGAATGGTCCACCCAGTTATGAGCCCTCTTGATGGTCCTCTCTCCTGCCTCCTCAATCATTTTTGAATCATTTTTATATACTTTATATTGATACATGTGAACAAGTTGTAACCCCCTCACTGTTCTTGTCCCCCAGTAGAATAGAAGCTACTTGAAGGCAGACAGATAGTATTTTATTTTTGTCTTTATTGTCTCCAGAACTTGGCACATAGTGGCCACTTAACAAAATGTTTGTTGAATCAAACCCCCTCCTTTTAAGAGGCTAGACTAGACAGAACTAATAAGACCAGCTAAAGTCCTTCCTCTTAAGAACGCTAATTTTTTTGGAGGGGGGAGGGCTTTTAAAAAAAATCACCGTTTTTCTCTCTCTAATAAAACAAGTTTCAACATTACCACCCGGGATTTCCAGGCTATCTAATAAAAATACAGCCACAAATACAAAATCTACTTAACCCAGAAATTTGCAAATCACCATAAATGAAAGAAACTTTCAATATTTAAGGACAGACAAGCTACAAAACTCCAGGGGAAATGCAAAGGCTCTAAGGTCAGCTACTACTGCAGACCTACATTTCACAGCTTCTAAAAGAAGTTTTAAAGTTCAGAAGGTCAAGCAGTAACATTTTAGCTATGCCCATCATCACAAGATACCAAGAGTCCTTTCATCACACATCACAAATCCTGCAAACCTTTCACCGACAGCAGACCCAAGAGACATCATCAGATAAAACACTACAGATCAGACTGTTTATAATCTCAAGATGTTGGATAATGTACCAAATGTATTCTCCCCCCTCCTTTCAACTACTAGGAATCCCTGCAGCTAGATAGCCTGGGGGCAAAAGCTCTATTATCCCAAAGTGAGACACTTTATCCCTCAATCTCTACAGATGTGTCTGAAACATTTAAGACCAGAAGTTTTAGACTTGGGACTTTTGGGATGAGATAAAAGCCTTCCTTTGCTCCCTTACCCCAACCCCCCCCCTCCATCCCTCAAAGCTTTCTTGATCTATCGTGCACACTAAAAGAGTGCCTAACCAAGAATCCCAAAGAAAACACCAGGACTTAACTACTAAAACTTAAATACTGACCTAGCAAAGACCATAAATTGCCTTGATGTCAAATCCTGACTATACAGTGGTCTCCAGCTTTCAGTTCAAAGAACATTTTTTAACCTCTCTGCCCATTCCTCATATCCCAACCCTAGTATTAATCACCCAAGCACCAAGATCACTGATACCATAGTTACTTTGCAGTTTGGGTAATGGCTGTTACATAAAACTTTCTCCTCTTACTGGCTTCTGTCTTGACCACTTTCACTGTGATTCTGTAATATCAAGTCAGGCTAGTCTGCCTGAATAGAGAAGTCTCCAGGCAAAATCATTATTAGCTCAACCAGATAAAGCTCGACATGAATAAAAACAAATAATTCTAACAGTAGAGATTTAGATGCTGCTTCCAGGTTTGTCCAATGTTTTACCTACATTATCTCATTTAAGTATACCAACCCTGTGAAGTAGGGCTTAGCCAACAAGATCATTAAAAAGCTAACATTTCTTAAACACTTTGTGATTTTAAAAATATCATATACACTTTACCTCATCAGAGTCTCACCACAGCTTTACTAGATTAGAGCTAAGAGTGTCTCCACTTTATAGATAATGCAACTGAGTCACAGAAACATGAAATAAATGGTATGCCAAGAGTCACAGAACTGTTGACTTTCTGAGACAGTTTTTGAATCCAAGTCTTCCAGGCTCCAAGAGCAGTGTTCTATCATCATAAATCTCTAGAGGTAGCTTCTAGATGAAATATGGTCTTTCGCAATCTTATTATAACTGGTCATAAAAATATTCTAGCATCTTATTTTTCAGTTCTTTAAATGTCTTTACATGTCATACGTAGAAAAAACAATTTACAGCAACTCTTCTTGTAGTATCTTGAAGTGTCAAAGATCTGGAGGCTAAAGTACTGTTTATCAATTGGATAACTGTACTATACGAAACAAATTATAGTATATGAATGTGATGGAATGATAGAATATTCTTGTACCTTAGAAATGAGGAACAAGTCAGAAGAATATAAAAAAGATGTATATGTACTTGATGCAGTATGAAGTGAGCCAGAACAATTACAATGATGGTGTAAAGACAACTCTGAAAGATTTAAGAACCCTGACAAATGCACTAACAACCCATGATTCTAGAGAACGGATCAAGGAGAATGTTCCCTGCCTTTCAGAGAAAACAGATTTAAGATGCAGAATGAGACATGCATTTTTACATGTCCAATGTAGGAATTTGTTTTGTCTCTGTATACTTGTCACAAGTTTTGGTTTTTATTTTCTTTTTAATGGAGGAAAGAGAAAAATAATTATTGATTAAAAAAATGTAAGGCATTAAGATTTGTTAAAATAGATAATCAAGCCAATATTTTCCAATGAAATTAAAAAATATATAAGTACAAAGTCCTTGACTATATTCTGGAATACAGACAAAAAGACACAAATCTTGATAGACTGTGTCATCGATTCCCTTTGGCACTGAATTCCAGGTTTACCGCTTAACCTCACTGTTTTTTATCTCGGTGGAGTTTCCCATGTTAAGCATTAGGCAGCCCTGGCTTCAGCTTTGACAGAGAATGATTACTTATTTCAAGCCTGGAGAGAGCTAGGAGGTCATCTAATTAAATTCACTTTTTCAGATGAGGAACGAAGCTCCATTAACTACAAATGCAATTCCGAGCTCCTTTCATTGTGCTGTACAACCTCAGTACTCCAAGGTTCTCTGATTTTTGGAATTGGTTATCTATTCTCCTCCCAAGTCTTTACTAGCTGCAGTAAATATTAATGAAGAAGAAATATGATTTGCTCTTGAAAACAGACCTTTGCTGTCAGAGATTCTCTAAATTGATCTTAATAAGCTATTTTAAGTGAAGGGTACGGTAGGAATATATAACATGCATGTATGATAATTATCTAAAATTTTCCACTTTAATTTCACCAAAAAAGAACAAAGATAATAAAGACAATGCTGACAAAGGATTCAAAACTCATGTAAAAATTAGTGTATTTTATGTTGTGAGCAATATCATGACATAGGAATCAGAGTCAGGTTTTCTCTTTTAAACACAGCATACACCGAATGCTGTTATGTGTATAATATCTGCCCCTTATTCTTACTCTGGAAACCATGTACATGAAATGAGATCTGCCCAGCAAGTTCTTGAGACAAGTATCAAAATGGGGAATAAAGTCTTTTGGGCCATATGGCTAGAGTTGAATGTCTGGCAGAACCTCATTCATTTCAAACCACTGGGAAAAAAAATCAAAAGAGGTTTGATTTTGACAGACCCAGAAAACTAGCCAGATTGGCTGAAATCTAAGTCCCAATGCCAGAAAATCACATTAAATCTGGAATGGATCTTGGAGATGACATAATGCTTATAGTTTTGTTGTTGCTATTCAATTGCTTCAGTTATCTAACTCTTCATGATGCCATGTGGGTTTTCCTGCCAAAGATGCCCTAATGGTTTGACATTTAATTCTACAGCTCATTTTACAGATGAGAAAACTGAGGCAAACAGGGTGAAGGGATACTAAGTGATCTCCGGACTCTATCCACTTAGCCACCTCGAAGGCCCATTGCTTATGTTATAGATGTCGAAACTGAAAGCAAGAGAGATTGATTCAATTCATTTAAAGAGCCATTTATTAAACACCTATGTGCCGGGCATTGCATCAAAGACCCAGCTCAATACCACCTTCTACAGGAGTTTTTTTTTTTTTCCCTTTTCTTCCCTATCTCTCATCAGCTATTAATGCTTTCCATTCTCAATTTTCTGTCTACTCCTTCTATATGTATCTTGTATACTACCTATTTATTTACACACTCAGTATGTATATTGTATGTAACTCCTACCTTAGAATGGGCAAGGCTTTAGTATCCAAGCTTTCTTTCCTAATCTTTTGTTCCTTCATTTTTTTTTCTTTTGTATTCCCTATCATTTGAATCATTCTTCCTCTCTAGTTCCTTCTTCCTTTCCATTAGTGTCGGCATTTGTATTCTCAAATTAGGGCAAATGTGAAGGAGTCCCACCTAAGTCACTATGTCAAGAAACCTCTTGGTCTAGGAGTATGGCATGGAGAGGAGAAATAACTATTTCCATAAGCTTCTAGTTCCTTTCCCTTAATACCTGACATTCTATTTCCTTCTAGGCTGTGGTTCAGAGCATGACATGGAGCCCATCTTCTATCCCACCCAAAATTTCCAACTCTCTTCCTTCTTTCCCTTTTACAGCCAGACAATCTGTAGCTTTCTATGGGGTTGAGGTATCATGGGGTATCTCTAGAGTTAAATAACATGCCATGGGCCTGAGAATACTTAAACATTGAAATTCTAATATGTTAATTCATTAGGAAAGGTAAAGTGGTGGTTCTTTTTTTTCTTGGATGTTCTGCTTGTAATGACTCTATACTTACTATGTAATTCCTTTTAAATTTTTATTTATTTATTTTTAAATTTTTATGGTTGGGAAATCTGCAGAAAATGACTTCAGCCACCTTGATTTTCAGATTTATTCTCTGCTTTTATTGTTTATTCAAATGCTATGACATAAAAATTTGGAACTCAAAATTGTAAAGAATGAAGGTTACAGTTTTATATCTAATTGTGGAAAAATAAAAATAAAATAAAAAAATGTATATCATGAAAAGTGAGTAACTAAGTTGCCCTCAACTTTCACCTGAGATGCTGTACTTCATACCTTGAGTCCTCTAAAGCTTCCTGGGCTGGTTGGAGAAGAACTGGAGGATTTTGTTGATTTGGGAGTAGAAAGTTGGCTGCTGGGAGTCCCATTAACTGATCACACAACAGCAAAGCAAGAAAACAAAGAGAGAAAGATAGTTAGATTACAAAATCATCAGGTCCTTTACAAAATATTAATTATGCACATGCTCTATTACTTAAAAACAAAGCTCAAAGCAGGTTGCAAATCAGCACTGAAGGTAATAATCTGATATGGTACCTTATAGTATAGCAGGACTGTAGTTCAGTTTTATTAAATTGGTAAACAATTAGAGAGATAGGATCAATCTACTACAAAGCTATTTTCAATGATCTTGATATCTAAATGAGAAAAATAGGCTTATAGATCAAAAAATCTTAGAGACTAACAATTTCTTGGGATATTATCTAGTTCAGGGGTATCATACTCAAATAGAAAGGGATTCTTATAGCTGCATACTGACAAAATATAATCTATGTTATATTGCATTTTTATTTATTTTGCCAAGCATTTCTCAATTATAGTTTAATCTAGGTCTGTTTGCACCTGGAGTTTTACAGCACCCAAGCATGAAAGTTCCACCTCTGATTTATCTGTCTCTAAGCAAAGCTATGCTTACATGCATCTACCATTTTTCTGCAGGCCTATGGAAAAAGAAATTTGGAGCCAAGGGAATGTTATGACTCTATGTAGGGTGCAGTGATAAAAAGGCATTTTCCTCCTTAGGTGAATTGCTGTTTCTGGAGGAATATATGTGGAGTAGTCAGGGAGAAAGGGGATGCCTGATCAGTCCTCTAATTCAGGGATACCCCATTGATTCTTATGTTATATCAAGAGAACTACAAGAAGGACCTCAGTACCCTGTGGAAGACATAGATAAGAAGAGAGGGCGTGGGTGGATTATCTGCATTTTTTGAGGAAATACCTATATGAATCAGATCCCACATTCATAGAAGGAATGAGAAATGGGAAAAAATGTTCCATCATTAAGTCTATTTTAGTGTTCCCCAAACTGCAATAATCAGAAATTTCTTACAATTATTTTCTATTAGTGTCAAAGGTACCACTATTTTCTGAGTCAATTTAGGTGTTCTTCTCAATCCTGTACTCTCTGACCATTACTTGTTTGTAAGTTCTGCCATTTCTACCTTTACAGTACCTCTAATATGTACCCCATCCTCTCCTCTAACAGTGGTACCATCTAGGGAATGTCATTAAGTACATAACTGCATCCAATAAACTCTAGTGGCTCCCAGTAACCCCTAAGATCAAATATCAAATCTTCTGTTTGCCTTTTAAAGGCTTTCACAACCTACTTCTTCTTACCTTTCCACTATATCTCTCTTCCTTCCACCAACTCTAAAACTCTCTTCTTGTCGTTCCTCACACAACTCTCTTCCCTATGCTGTTGATTCCCTATCCTTGGAATACTCTCCCTTGTCTCTAGATCCCAACTTTCCTGCTAAAATTTCACCTTCTGTAAAACTTTCCCACATGGTATCTACTTTCAGATAGAAAACTGACGGACTTAGAATGCAAACTATAGCATTCTCTTTTCCAGCTAATGTGGAAATGTTTTACAAAACTTCATATGTATAATTGTGATCATATTTCTTATCATTTATATCAATAGAGAGGGCAGAAGAAAAGGGTAGAATTTGTAATTAAAAAAATTTTTTTTAAATCTATTCTCAGTCCCCTTTAAAGCTGGTGCCTTCTCTCTGAGACTATACACAATTTATCCCATCTATCTACATAATTATCTAAATAATTGTTTGCATTTAATTTTTTTCTTCATTAGGTTTTAAGCTCCTTGAAGGTGGACACTATGTTTTTTCCTCTCTTTGTATCTCTAACTCTAGCATGATGCTTGACTCATATTAAGGGCTTAGTAAATGCTTATCAGCTTGACTTGAGCAAAACTCAAATCTCTCTATTTATAATTAAGATCAGTTTTTTCTATCCTTAGTGGACAGAAAAACAACTGCTACTTTTGTTTTAAAAACTATCATTATGAAAACTATTAAATTTATGCCTCGACCCCTCCAGATAAGTTATTACTAATTCCTATCATTTTCCCCATCTAAGGTTCTATAGTCTCATGATTTTTTTAAAATTAGTACTTTTATCCAAATCTGTTCTAAATAGTGAACCCCAAGTTATATATTCCTATAGAAATGTTTTTATGACATCACATCCCTGTTTTTCCTCAAGTCAGCATATCATTTACCATGATCCCAAGATCCTGTTCTACCATTATAACATAAAAATAGTGGTAAGCCAGCTTTCAAGCGCATAATTTGCACAAATATATTGACTCATCATTTAATTTTGCTTATTCCCCACAGTTTCTTTCAGCAAAGAACTCATTCTGCTATTTGGCACTAAAGTTCAGATAACTATGATCTTAATGAATGGCCACTTCTAACAGCTTCCTAATCATCTACACCTAGGGCCTTCTATTAATCTTAAATCTTCTCTTGCACAAGTAATGACAGATAATGTAAAGAATGACACCTCAGCCACCTATATTCTATTTGTGTCTCATTCTGGAAGCACAACCAGAATAACATCAAGCATGGTTTTAAATGTTTAAATAACATAAATAAGTGTTAGGAGTTTAATTGGGCCATTTAAATTTCAACTCACAACTGAAAATATTGCACCATTATATGAAGAGGCAATTAGTTGCTGTATTTAAGGAATAGCTGATGGTTAGGTGAATCACATTTAAAAACTGATATCCAAATTTTTAAAATTGGTCTTGAGAGATTTCAATCTTGCTATTTTTAATTTTTATTTCTCTTTCTTCCAGGAATTATGAGTAGTAATCATTCAGTTTGTTCATTTTAAAACACCTATAATTTTTAAAGTAAAAAAAAAAAAAAGCTTTTTTTTTTTTTTTTTTTAAATCACTTAACAGCAAACTAGATTACAAAGATACTAAGTACTTATTTTGCATTTGTTGTAAATTTTTAGTCTGAGGACTCCATGAACCAATGTAGCTCAAAACTCGTCTATGGCTTGATAAACAATTCCTGGGATATGGAACATCATCAATTCAACACTATTATACCAATGATGTCAAATTCAAAACAGAAACAGGGCCCACTCCTACCCATAAGGACTTCTATGGACTGCATATTGACTTAATTTTAAATGTAAAATTATGTTATTTATTTTTTTAAATATTTCCCAATTATATTTAATCTAGTTTAGATCATATTCAGGAGTGTAGGGGATATTCCTGTGTAAAATATAATGGCATATTTAAATGGAAATTAATAATGTTATCTAATTTTAAAAACTTTTTTGCTATCAATCATTTTTTCTAGTAAGTATGGACATAAATATAACTGACATTAACAGATATTGCTAATTGGTCTGATTATTTCTCTAAGGCCAGATAATTCTAAGAAGAAAAATGTCTAAAATCTCTTGAAAAATTCTAGTCTTGTGGCAAAAATTTATATGAAATAAGTATTACATGAGAGGAAAAAATCCTTGCGAATAGACAGCACTTCTACTTTACAAACCTTAATAACTTAATATTGAAACCATGCCTAAACATTTTTCTAATAAAACTCATAGCTGGTGATTTATTTGTTTAGTCATGGCCAATTTTTCTTGACTCCATTTGGGATTTTCTTGGCAGAAATATTGGAGTAGTTAGATATTTTCTTCTCCAGATCATCTTACAGAGGAAGAAACTGAGGAAAACAAGATTAAGTGATTTGCTCAGGGTCACACAGCTATATTAAATCTGAGATCAGATTTGAACTTGGGAAGATGAGTCCTCCAGCTTCCAGAATGGAGCTTTGTGCTTTATGGCTCCCCCTTAGCTGCCCTGATTTTACTGATAATTGTTATTAAGTCAAAGACTTAGAGCTAGGAGCCTATTAGATTGCCCTTCTTATTTTTATATGAGAAAACCAAGGTCTCCTTTACCCAAGTAACTAAGCTGGGTACATACCCAGATCTGCTGATTCTAAGCCCAACAGTGTTTCTACTCTTCTAAAATAACAGGTGATAGAATATCTAGAGTACCGAGGCTAAAGTTGGGAAGACTGAGTCCAAATCCAACCCCAGACATTTACTAGCTATGTGATCTTGGGCAAGTTATTTAACCTCTGTGTTCCCTAGTTTCCTTAACTCTAAAATGGGGATAATAATAAAGAAGCACCTACCTCAAGGATTGCAATAAGGATTAAATGAGATCACTGTAGCATGCTTAGCTCAGTGTCTGGCACATAGTAGGGCTTAAGAAATGCTTAAGTCCCTCCTTCCCAAACACAATTTTCTTTTGGAAAAGATAATCAAGTCATATATCCTACAGTAGCAGATTAATAGATGACATAATAACAGTTAATATCTAAACTTTCATATAGCACATCCTCTATATAGTTTGGTACTTTGCTGGAAGAGGTAAATGTCAATAGACAGAAAACAGACTTAAAAGCTTACATTTCTTCCCCTGAGGAATATTCTTCTACTTCTCCATTCTCAAAGATTAAGGTTTTTTGTTTTGTTTGTTTTGTTTTTTTCTCAAAACAACTTTTCCCTAGTAGAGAACAAGATGTCCTAAAGAAAATAAATTTAATTCTTCCCAAAATAAATTCTGTTGGTGTTTGCACACACATCTGCATTTATCTAGACTATAAATGTTAGATGCTTTGTTAAGCATTAATTGCAAAGTTTTCTTTAAAAGGCAAGGTGAGTGGGGATACATCTCTATTTAGGAAATTAAACACTTAGACAACCTCACCCTTTACAATATTTTTGATCTAGGTTAAAATCCTAATTCCATCCTGCTATAGTGACATGATTAGCTATTTCTTTCTAAAATTCTGATTATTTCTTGACTCAATGATGAATTCTTTATGAAGGGAACTACAAGTGCAGCCTATTAGGGTACATTATGTAAATAAGGGAATAACTGATTTTGTCTTCTACTTATGGAGATCAGATCACACAATTTATTTACCTACTTTAATATGATCACCATAATTGAATTTACCAGACTTAGTAGGTAAGTTCTGGCTAGTGCCTGAGGCACCTAAAGGTCAAGACACTCATCCACAGTCATACAGTTAAAAGTATTAGAAGTGGGATTTGAATTCAAGATTTTCTTGACTCCAAAACCAGTATCTCTTCCTAGTTCTTGCTCTGACCGCATACATACCATAATTTCTCTATAGCTAAGGCACAACATATTTCTCAGTACAAGAATGCAGAATATCAGGAAGAACTGAGTTCAAATTCATCCTCAGAAATTTACTAGCTGTGTGATCTTGGGAAGTTAATTAAGCTCTCTTTGCTTCAATTTCCTCAATTCTAAAATGGAAATAAAAATAGCATCTACTTCCCAGGATATAATGAGAATTAAATGAGATAGTATTTGTAAAGTGCTCAGCACTGTGACTTGCAGATAGTAGGTGCTTAATAAATGTACCTTTCCTTCCTTTTTTTCTACAATGACTTCTGGGATTTACTGGAAATAAACCCAATTATGGTATAATGTTTTTCTCATGTCATTCCATCTGTTTTTAGATATAAAATATCAAAATAAGGACATATAATAATATATCCTTACATATAATATCTTTAAATATATCTTTACAATCTTAAATGTATTTTGACATCCTATATATATTAAATATCCTTACATATATCTTTAATTGCCTAAATATAATAAAACTACATTCAAATCCCAATCATATAAACTTACTTTTTTGATTTAATAAGACAACTGATGTGCTGAGTAGACCTTAGTGTAATTTTTAAATAAAGAAGATCCAGCATACACTGAGTGAGATTTAAAATTCTACAGTAGTTTATGTTATGAGTAGACTATCTTATCTACTCTATTGACCTCAGTCCAAGTTTTAAAACCAGACTGAAATGTTGAGTACCTGCAGACCTTGTGTTATTTCAGAAGGTTTTTGTTATTTATAACCCAACTTCTTCTCAACTTGTATGGACTACATCTTGGGATGGTTGATTTAGAGAACAAACACACTATGAATCATGCTTCCAGTTAAAAAGAAAAAGGCCATTCGTATTTGCAAACACTCTCACGGATTCAGATTAACAGAGGCTCTTGTTGTTTGAGACTTCCCTAGTTTGTACAAACACTTTCTCAACTCTACTTTGGATAATTCTCTCTTACACACATGCGCACACATACACACACACACTCACGCTCTCTCTCTGAAAATATCTCAGATCTTAATTTTAATCATTTTTCAGTTATTCCCTTAAATGTACATATGTTTCTAGGTACTATGAGATTTAGAACAAAATACACTAATTTTGTGTATTGCTTCTAAGACTGTTGCAAATGGCAAACAGATTTAATTTAAGTCGTTTTTATTTATCACCTCCCAGGTATTTTAAAAGAGAATGTGTGTGAACAAAACTTATATTTAATAATATACATTTATAAAATACATATATTTCATAATATAAATATATATGTATATAAAATAGGTATTGTATATATTACCACCTCAATCAATGAGAGTAGAGACAGAATTTGGAAATGGAAATAAAAAGTTTACTTTCATCGGCAGTCCCATTGGGTAGGATGATGAGTAGGGCTTGCTGTGCATCAAACTCGTATTTTTACTGGAAGTAGCGCAGGTGCCAGTACACGCACGCACGCACACACACAGACATGGAAAGCTCTAGGTGCCCAAAATCCTAGCTGTATTGTGCACTGTGCAGACAGACTGATGCCCACTGGAACAAGCTCAGATGCATTCATGGAAATGGAGAGAAAGAAAATGGAACAGCGGCGGCGATGGCGGCAGAAGCAGCAGCATCACAACCCTAGTGACAACGGCTCACCTGGGGATTTAGCTGTAGAATGAACAGTGGAGTAGAGGCCACCCCTCTTTACTGTACACATTCAGTACAAACAAAGGAGGAAACATTAAGGAGAATAGTTATTCAATAGGTCTAAACGTGCATAAAGACAGATAGAAAGAAGGGCATAACTACCAAAGCCCCAGAGAGATGAGGGGAAGGGGAGAAAGAAGAAGGTTAACAGTGGTAATAGCAAATCAAGTTTATATTAAATCTCAAAAGGGAACGTCTTGTTTTCACAAACTCTTGAGGCTCAAGATACTTTCTGGGGATACCCTGGAGGAAATGACGGCACCATTTTTGCCATTTCCCATTTTGTCATTATAAGCTTTTATTTGTTTTGCAAGGTTTCTTCACTTCAAGTAACTCTTGCAGACTTTTAATGGTTCTCCATTACTGGAAAGAAACCTCCACATCAAAGTTAGTTATGTTGGTTTTAATGTGGGTTTAATTTTAGAATTATTTGCCTGGAGCTAAAAATGAGGTGGCCATAATATTACTGTTGATCTAGATAGAGGGCTGCTCCAGGACTGAAAGAAATACAGCTGAGGCTCGTTTGCTTTTTTAAATAAAATTTAAAGGTAGAAGTAGCTTTTAAACATTACTTTTCTCGACTATAACATTATTACTCAAGAAGATGATGTGGGGAAAAATCAATAAGCTAATATTTTGGGGGTAAGCAGTTTGGCAACACTGAAGGAGAGTACATATTTGTAAAAAACTTGTTATTCTGAGACCAGGAGAAGACACTATTCTGTGATAAATTCTAGACTTCACAGAATATCTGAATAAAAATTTGCATCTATCTCAGAAGAGAAATTAACAGCATTGGCTAACACACTTTACTTTTCAAGATTTTTTTTTTAAAACAAGGTTAGCTTGATATTAGCCTTGCTAGCGATTGTCATTTGTTTGCTGAGGCACTATTGGTAAATTTTGGGTAACTTTTTGTTACATAGAGATGCACTTGTGAAAACTCAAAGGAAAACCCCAAGAGGTTTTCAGTGTGATGAATGAATAGTTACATCTATGACCATGACTACAAATTCCAAACATGAACCTTCAATGTAAATTTCCTCAGTTTCAAATCTTCTTTTTTATTTTCGGAAAGTGTAATATGAAGATCTGTCAAATTCATGTGCACAAAATGCACGAATACTAATTTTTTTTAGGTCTTTTCACTCACAAGGCTGAAACTTTATTTCAATACAAGGATATCTTCCCCATAAAAACAGGAAAAAAACACCCAACAAATTTCCAATGTTCTGAACACCCACTCCTTTTTCATTAGTACCTGAGGCAGGTGATTTGCTGCGACGTGAAGGTCCAGGACTTTTGGATCCAGACTGCTTAGCTGTACCATGGGAACGAGAATATGATGACTTCAAGACACGGCACTCTAGTGAGGAACAGATGGAGTCTTAAATATATCTGGTTTCAGAACTAGACCCAAAGCAAATCATGGACAGTAGAAATTTACTGTGCTGGAAACCTAGCTTGACATTTCCTTATTATTGTTAAGCAACATTAATAAAAAAGGCAAGTATCACAAGACTAACAACGTTAGAACCACAAATCATACTTGAATTTATCTTCCGCTGGGCTGGTGCTGCTAAGTTAGAAGGTAATGTACTTTTTCCCTGACCTATTCCATATTTTAAAAAAAATTAATCCCAGGCATGGAAAAAGTGAAATGGAAGGAGGTAGAAAGATTTTGTCTAATGTTTCAACAGGAAATAAATTCTTTAGTCCAACTGCAATGTTGATGAATTCTTACCGATAGCTTAATTTAAATCTAATTCCAGTATCATCCTATTTGAGGGGAGGGAAGGGAGACAGGAAACAGGAATGCTGAGAGTCACTGTAATATAAGAGATTTAGAACCATAAAAAATCTGGGTTCAAATCCTGATTGAAATATTTACTAGTTGTGGTACTTGTCCTCTCTTTGTCTCACCTTTCCTTCCTGTAAATTAAGGATAATACCACTTAAGATTAAATGATATAGACATTCACATGGTTATTGAGAAATAGATCCTCTAACTTCTTATTCAATATTCTTTCCAATAAACCACACTGCCTCCAGTGACAGACACAAGAGGAATGATATGATGAACAAAAATGGAACATATCACAAATGTGATTCAAAGGTAAAGTTCTAAAGATGGAAATTCTCAACAACTTGATAGACTTAAATTCCATTTATTTTGATATAAGTTTAAAAGAAGTATCTCTCAAGTCATTTTTTGCAGTTATGTATTCATTAAAAATATTGTGATTAAATATAAAACTGTGATAATACAAAAAGATCTTTTGATGGGGGAAAGGGAAGGAGCTCCTTCTTTTGATAGCTAGTATTCACTGAAGGCACACTGCCTTTGGATAACCCACCTCTTCCTGGCTTTTTTGGAAATTTCTATGCCTCCCATTCTTGTGTTTCCCATTTGTTTCTGATACTTTTGGCCCTCCCTTAGCCAGTCTCTAGCATTGTACTATGACATCACATGTGAGAAACCAGTTACCTGACTGAAAACCTGCTTCTTCCCTATAAAACTGTCTCATTGAGTTATTTCGTTATGAAGGTGATAGAACTCCTATCTGCTAGGAGACTGAAAATATGGTGAAGGCGGTCATGTGAAGTCCCAAGTTGACAATTCTAAAGAACCATTTATGACCCTTCCTTCTTCCTCTAACTATGTTCTAAAAATTCAAGATTCCAGGGAACTCTCTGGTTCTATCCTTCCCTTGTTGTCCCTGTCACCCATGTCTTTGCAACTAGCTATGTGAGACTGGGCAAGACACAACCTTTGTCTGGCTAAAATTCCTCATTTTAAAGAAGAAAGCAATAAGCTTTCCTTTCCAGTCCTTTCATAAAGACAAAACCAAAATAAAATTTGTAAAGTACTTTGCAAATCTTAAAATGTTATATAAGTACTTATTATAATAACATATTAACAACATTCTTATTCTTATTATTATTATTATATCTTATTATATTCTTCTTATTATTATTAATTATTATTATTAATATTCTTATTTGGGGCTTTGGTTTCAAATTCTGGGTATTCCCTTATGTAAATGAAAACAAACCTTAAAGACCCATAAAGTTAAAATGGCCTGTCTGATCCATTTGTGAGACACCCTCAATTAGTAGCATTATAGTGAAAAAGAAAGTAGAAGTGAAGAGAGTTCAGATTCAGATCCTTACCACTGTGATCCAAGACAAAGTCATCTTGAGCATAACGGAATTTTTCGGGTCCGCAGGCGATAAAAACATCGTCATCACCAAAAAAGTCTTGTAAGCAAGTAACCTGAGGAAAAAAAAAAACACACAACACAATTACAAACGAAACCATAAGTACTTTTTAAGTACAAATAATATGGAGGGAAATGATACTTACAAAAGTAGCTTAGAAGGATTAGAAATAGTACAGAAATCTCAGCATTTTACATAGAAAATATAACATTAGTACCTCATACAGTTCCCTGCATTGCTCTGCACAACTTTTTAAATTTGATTTCAGGAGTGATACACTAACTTTGCCTTTTAGAGTTTTTCATAAAAAAGTTCTACTGTTTTTGATAATGCTTTTGGGGTTTTTTAGGGCTTTTTAGGAGGGAATCAATAGAGCTAGAAGTAGTATTAGAAGACAGTCAATCCTAACCTCTTATTTTACAGAGAGGGAAATGCAGATCACCAAAGATCAAAACCCAGGGTCAACCAATACAAAGTGTCATAGCTAGAATTTTAATATTAGTCCTGTGACTTCAGATTTCAGCATTTTTTCCTGCTGTACCATATTGTTAGATAGTGAATCACAGTCTCAAGTATCACAACAACCAAGAAAGGCAGATTATTTTATTATCCCTCTTTTAGAGTTTGAGGAAATGGAGACAAAAATTCTTAAGTGGCCTGCCCAGAGTTAATAGCTCATAAGTATCTGAGAGTACATTTGAACTCAGGTCTTCCCGATTTCAGGCACAGAGCTCTATCCACTGTACAACCTGCTGCCTTTTGTTAATACAAGACCAGTTTACTTTCTTTTTGAGTCCAAAATCATTCCGTAAACAAGCTATGCTCAAGACCTTGAATTCTGTACAAGGATTATAATAACAAAAGTTCAACAGTTCTCCTAGTTAGTGAAAGGATTTAAATTTTCCAGAGATCAGTAAAGAAAAGATATATGCAAAGTACATAGAGTGATATGGGCTGGAGGGAGGAACCTTAATAAGTGAGAGGATGAGGGAAAACCTTCAAAGAGATTGTCCTTAATCTGGATTTTGAAGGAAGTTAAGGGTTCGGGGAGTGAAGGTGGGGATGGGAGACACTCTGAAAACTTATATTAAGAAGAGTAATAAGGCCAGTTTCACTAAAGCATGAAATGTATGTGAGGGGGTACCATTTGTAATCAGGTTGAATCCAGATAGGGAAGGTATGTACAGGTTATCCTCAAGACAAGTGTTTATTTTATCCTAGAGGTAACAAACATGTAGCTACTGAAAATTCTTGAGCAGGAAAGTGACATAATCAGACCTATACATCATGAATATCAAGCTTGACAGTTATATAGGATAGACTAGACATGGGAGAGAAGTGAGGCAGGAAGACCTAACTGGAGGCTACTGTAATAGTAAAGTGAAGAGTTGAGAGCTGTGGTATCATTCATAGATGATGAGGGACACTATCCCGGTGATGACTTTTAAGGGGTTTCTCATATACCAAGCATCACTGAATTTGCACCCAACATTTCCTAAAGATCACTTGTATTATTGACTCTTCCAAGATCACAATGTTCCATGATCACAACTACATAGTATAACCGGGAGATTAACAGTGTTAAAGAAAGGGCAATTTGGAACCACTGAAAAAAAGCATCATTCAATTTCTCAAATTTAGTCCAATTTTTCCTTCTGTTCAACTCCTGTCTTAAATGGATTTATTAAAATATCGATTGGGAATCTAATATTTTTCCACATGGAAGCTGAAGAAATAAATCAATTTTGCTTTTGCTTTTCCATTTCCATGACGGATCATTTAATTCTCAATTTTGATAGTTCAAAAAAGACAGGATTTGATTTGATCAAATAGGATTTGATTCATTAAGCAATCTTTCGTAAAAATCACATCCCTTTATAATACATTTATACCCTGTATGGACGACTGTTCTTTTAATTATCTAATCAGATCTCTAATTTTTTATTATTATTATTATTTTATTGCAGGGAACTATTTCATGTGATACTAAATTAGTAGATATGTATCCCACTAGAATAAATGATTAAGGTCCTGATTATGTCTGGCTGACAGCATTTTACAAATCTGGGGACTGTATCAGAATAAAAAGGTGGCTCACATTTCTACAATTCTACTTAGTGCTTTGTGCCTTGGGTATCAGCTGCTTCCTCTATCTTTTAACGATTTTCCCCACCAGCAGCAGTTTGCATTTCTGAGTTTGGCTTACATCAATGAGGCAGCAGGTGGCATGCCTCTCTTAAGTGAAAGAAGAGCTAAATAAAACTGCAAGCTTCAATTGTGCTAAGGTTTGTCTCAATCTGGGCCATTAAGAGTTCCTGTTTCTGTGCTGCTTTAGGGTTTACAAGGCACTTCCCTCAAAACAACATTCTGAGTGACGGGGTTCAACAGTTATCCCTGCGGCCCATGAGGAAGTAGACTCAGAGAGGTTAAATAATTTGTCTACAGTCACACAGCTAGGAAGCATCGAAACTGGGGCTTGAGCCAAGATATTTAGATGTTAAGCCTGATGTTCTTTTCATTAATTCATGTGGTCTTTGGATCTTTCCAACCCCTTCAAAGCAGGAGAGACGATGGTAATAATAGATTGCCTCCACTTTAAAAGTCTACAAAACTCTTTGCATGTTACTGTATTTGTGCCTTGTAACAACGCTGCTAGGCAGATACTATTTTTTATAGATTCCCACTTCCCCACCCTCTATTTTATACATAATAACAACAGCCATGATTTATAAAACGCTTACTGTGAGCCAGGCACCATGCTGAGTGTAACCATCATCTCATTTGATCCTCACAACAACCATGAGAGGTAGCTGCTATTTTCCCCATTGAACCGATGAGGAAACAGAGGCAGACAGACATCTGTGAAGTATCTTCCAGGCTCACACAAACAGTATGAGGCAAGATTTGAACTCAGATCTTCCTGCCTCCAAGCCTAGAGCTCTATCCACTGGAATACCCAGCTGCCTCCACAAAAGATACGTGCTGATAGAAAACAACCGTGTATCCCATTCAATTCAGCAAAATGTGAAATATTAGACTACTGATAAATTTCTTAAAATGGTATACATCTACCTGCATGAATTACCAGGAAATCACAGAAAGCCACTCTCCATAGGCAAGCCCTCCCCGGCAATTTTATTTTAATTGATTGATTTTATTGATTTTATTTTAATTAACTGATATTACTAGGCAGATGCTCAGAGTACAAACACGGTGGAAGCTCTTGCAGAACAGAGGCTTGTCATTCCCTACTGCTTAGGGCAGCTAGGTGGCGCCATAAGGCACACAGCTGGAGTCCTCTGTAGCAGGCTGACATTTATAGGCTGTGTGATCCTGGACCAGTTATTTAACCTGCTGCCTCAGTTTCCTCATCTGTAAAATGGGAATAGTAATATCTAGCACCTCCCACCACTAATAAGGGTTGTTGTGAGGATCAAGTGAGATAATGTTAAGTGCTTAGCACAGTGCCTTGGTACATAGTACTATATAAATGCTGGTTATGTTATTATTATTATTTACTACTACTATTACTAACTTTGACACAGTCCCTATCCTGGGGATCATTCTGAAGGTCTCTTTTTAATGTTAGCATTCAGAGGCACCAAAATATTGACTAGAGATATTTCCCTGGCTGGCACCCTCTCTTAAGAAGGTTTCTTTGGTTAGGAAGTCTATTTAGAGGCACTCTCATTTCTCCCTCTGTAAAAAGCGTTCGGGATGAGAGACTCCGGCCATTTATCTGCTAGACTTCCTCAGCCAGTAAGCCATCTCAGGTGCGCGCTCTGCTCCTCTGGACAACCCCTAGCTTTAAATGTTTTAACACCATTGAATAATTACTACCAATAATGCTGCTTGCAGAAGCGGAGATCTGGAATACGCCAGCTTTGACTGGGCACCAAAATGCTAAGCAATTCACTGCAGTAATGGATATGGCAGTATGGAAATCAGCTTTGGTAATGAAAAACTAAAAAAGCAAACAGGATGGATTCGCCATCATTTGCCGTCTGGCGAGCGGTGGTCTCTGATTGCATCCCATCTCTGGGGTAGCATACGGAGTTTCTGGCGCTGCCTAAAATGGTAGCAACCATCTCCAAGCAGAGAGAAAACATTACTTCTGGAAGAACAGAAGAATGCATCCAGCCCCTATAGTGCTTTTGAAAGCTTAGAGAAAATGAAAACATTATGAGCAGAAACTCAACAAATATTACATATATTTGCAGCTGAGCAGGCATTTAAAAGATTGCACAACAGCAGATGGTATGAACAGGTTTCATTATATAAACAATGAGTAAACAAGGGATGAAATTGGAGCAGTTTTTTCCTCTCCATCACCACTGGTTTATAATTCCAAGTCCATTGTCATTTCTTCCCCACAATGAAAGCCCGTTTTAGTCACGGGCTTTGCTATATTTCTTTAACCTGCTACTTGAATATACTCTAGAAAAGGAACACCAGGTGGCATATGTCAGTGAGTTTTATGTTCTAGCTAAGGATTCACCAATGGCTAAGATCCACATCATGGAAAAATTATTAGCAAGTTCATAGAAAAAGGGACTCTTTATACTTTTATTGCTGCTTTAAGTAAAATCTTTTGCCTGGATTGTCAGTTCATAAAAGTTGCTGGATGGGTAATCTATAATTCTGCAATGCACAACTTGTGTGACATTCAAGCATTTTGATTAACTCAAGATTTCAATTGTGGAAAAATATCTCACCAAAAACTAAATAATGATCAGATCTGACAACTGAGATCCCCAAAACCTTCACTCATGGAATTTCTTGATTATTTGCTGAAGATATAATCAGATGTCGGCATAACACTTGTATGCACATGCATGCAAGACATACACATATAGAGCAAATAAATATAAGCATTATAAAGAACATGAGGAACAAGCATTAGAAAGTTAATTAGGGGCCTTCAATAGCCAACCAAATATATATATATATAATTCTTATTTTCTCAGAGATTGTTACATCTCAATAAGATACATTAATGACAGAGAGGCCTGATCCAGAGTTAGAAAGTTATGGGTACAAATTCAACTCCCAACTTACTATCAATGTGACCATGAGCAAACATTTAGTTTTTCTGAATCTTCATTCTCAATCTACAAAATAGGGAAAACATCTGTGATAACTGACAGAACTTTGTTATACCTCAATTTCACAAAAGGGATTGCACATTCCAATAGATTTCAGACGAAGAGAAAAATGGAGACTGAATATGGACTAAAGCATAGTATTTTCACCTTTTTTGTTGTTGTTGTTGTTTGTTTCTTGTGTTTTCTTCTCCTTTTGTCTGATTTTTCTTGCAAAACATGACAACTATGAAGGTATGTTTAAAAGGATTGCACATATTTAACCTATATCAGATTGCTTGCTACCTTGGTGAGGTGGGGGTGAGGGAAGGAGGGAGAAAAAATGGGAACACAAAGTCTTGCAAAAATGAATGTTTAAAAACAATGTATTTATTAAAATAAAATGTTATTGAGGGGAAAAAATGGGATTGCACATTTTAACATTTCATAGAAGGTAGCACCTCCCAGAAAAGCAGTGGGATTGTCTTGGAAAAAGTATAAGGATGAAGTCAGAGGATGAAGGACTTGAGTTCAAATCTTTGCTCTGTCACCTTCTACTTGTGTAATTTTGGGAAAATCATTTCAATTCTCTGGTCCTCCATTTTCTCTTCAGTAAAAATGAAACAGCTGGACTCGAATAACCTTTCCAGCTTTAAATCTATGATCCCATGATCCTAAATACTTTCTAAGTGACAGATCTAAAGCAAGGCTCAGGATTGAACTTAAGATAAAAATCTCTGTAACTGAAATACAAACAGGATCGTCATTCATTTGCTAATGTGTTCCTGTTTATAAACATCAATTTTTATTCAAGACATATATATGTATATATACATAACACATCTGAAATCAAGGTTTGGCTTTTCATTAATCAAAATGACTAAGAATTTAAACAATACAGGGATAATATTAACAATAGCTAAATGAATAATCCAGACATTAACCAGATAAACCCACTTGAAGCATAGTGGACATTACATCTCAAAATTAGTACCATGGATTACTTTAGTCTATGGAAAACATAGCTGAGTGTTCCACTGTTATACAAGTTTTAAAATATCCTTTGTTAATTAATGTTTGTTGATTTGAAGGGAATTTTCACCAAACATTACACAGCACAGTGAAAGTACATTTTGTGATTTATGATTTCAATGATATTTACAAGGTATCTATAATGGAGTTTGAATCAGAGAGATAATGACTGTTTTTCTCATTCCTAACTGTGGCATATGTTTATCATTTTAAGAGTTTTCAATTCAATGTATTCTCTTGACTATGCGCAACGTTTAGTGTGGAGAAGAGGGGAAGGAGGAATAATTTCTCTGCTTTATGAAGTTTAAGAAGTTGACTAGAAGTTAAGAGAATCCAGAAGAATAACTAATCCACAAGAAGCAACTTTAAAATATATTAACATTTTTTTTTTAAAATGGTTTGGTCATTTTTCAATCATGTCCAACTCTTCGTAGGGTTTTCTTGGCAAAGGTACTGGAGCAGTTTGACATTTCTTTCTCCAGCCCATTTTACAGATAAGGAACCCAAGGCAAATAGGATCGTGGAGTATTTGTCTGAGTCCAGGTTTAAACTTAGGAAGATTAATTTCTGACTCCAGGCTGGGTACTCTATCCACTACATCATCTGGTTGTCCAGTGTTAGCTTCTACTTTGCCTCCAAATTAGTGCCTGATGTAAGTTTGGAATGTTTCAGAGAAAAAGAAAAATATCTCAGAAAATTAACAAGAGAAAAGCTTAGAACTACTGAATATGTTTTCTAACAGAAAATGATGATAATACTAATAATAGCTAGCATTTAAAAATCATTTTATAAATATTTCATTTTCTATCCTCTTAAAGGGGAGATAGACATGTCTAATGCTTTGAAGTTTGCAAAGTGATTTCTATTATCTTTTACATTAATCCAAATTCCAAATAATTTATATTTCCACATTATTCTCATATGAGCCTCATAGAAGTCAGGGAATTAGAAGCTAAAAGTCTTATTATTACTATTCTCATTTTAAAGATAAGGAAATAGTTTCAAGAGGTTAAAAGCTTTTCTCTGGGTTATCAAGAGAGAAGAAGCTTCATTTGAACTCAGGTCTTTCTGAAATCTCTCAGAGTAATTTTGAAGCCATTGCTTCAACTATTAGCAGACTTCATGTAGCCACTTCTACATTTGAAACAACCTTTGTCTTTTTAAAAACCTCTAATTCTTGCATAGTAACTCAGTGAAACTCTGAAAATAGAGTCCATCAGAAAGCATAAATAGAACTTGTAAGACCAAGCCCCTCTGAGCATTCCAACTTTTAATTGCCCTTTCCACTGATTAAAATTGAAAGCACTGTTAGTACCTCATTAAATATTGTTAATAGTACCAGAGGAAAAACCTTAAACAAATTAATAAGGGAAACTGGGAATTACATTGTGAAAATAGTCATCTTATGGAAAGGAGATAAAATTTACTAAATGGTATTCTAGATAATAAAGTTTAGTTCTTTTTCTGTTTTGAATATATAAGCAATACTATTTTGTGACTTTATTATTAACAACAACAACAGAATCATACTATTTAGGAAATCTAGTTGTTCTTTTTAAACCAAGAAATGAACAAAAAGATTCAAAACCTAAGATAAGGAAAGGTTTCTTATGCAGTGAAATTTGCTTCAGCAGAAAAAAAAAAAAGTTATAATAACCTCATAACTATCCCTAAGGAAAGCTGTGATTTGTTTTTTATTGTTGTTGAATTTTTTAGAAAAAAAAAATTGTGCGATCAGTTTCTATACCTTTCAAAGATTTAATTTACAATTCAAGTGAAAGTTTTCCAAAACCCCAGCAATTTTTCACAAAAAACAGAATGCTATGAGGCTCAAAAATAAAATAGAGTAACAGAGGAAAATTCCTCTATGCTGATTAAAACAAACAGTAGAATACAAGCAAGCCACGTGCAACAATCTTATTTTTACAGAACATACCTAAATCCTTTAATGGAAGAAGTACCATTTAAAGGCTTTTTCAATAGATACACTAATTAGGTCAAGGAACAGGTACCAACTATAATTTCATCAGTCAAATCCAGTTTAATAGAATGCCCCATACACAGATTATATATCAAGAGCAGCTAGGCTGTGGTATGATAGAGCACTGCTACTACAGTCTAGCTGACTAGATTTGCAACCTGGCTTTGGACACTTCTTAGTTGAGTGACCCTGGGCAACTCATCCAAGTTGTGCCTGTCTCAGTTTCCTCATCTGTAAATGAGGGAACACAAAAGAACCTATCACCCATTGTTGTGTGAATCAACTAAAATTTTTGTAACATATTTTGCAAACCTCAAAGGACTATATAAATGCTACCAATTTATCGTCATCATCATTATCATTATAACAAATGCCAGAATGTGATTAAATGCCATTCAAAAATTGCTATGACACTCCCTTCTCTTTTTTCAAAGCCACTTAAGAAGTACATGAATTGCTACTTCTAAATAAGTAATTAAGACATCAATATCATAATTTAATACAAAATTTCCCCAGGTATTTTCATGATAAAATTGAATGGGCTATATGTCTGTGCATGCACAGGCTTACAAAGATACATATCTGGAAAAGAAATCTAGGGAAAGACTCATGTCCACCATCACATATCCAACTATAGCTCCTTATACATATAACATAGTTAATGCTACAGTACTATAAGAATGATTAATTGTGAAAAGACATAGTTATGAATGACTTGACTAATCTGATCAAGCCAATGAATGAAGACAAATCCAAAAGACTCTTGATGAAAAATGCTATTCACCTTAGATCTAAATAACTGGAGAAATTTCAATTGCTTAAGGGTAGGCTGAGCCAATATAATAAAAATGACAATTCTACCTAAATTAACTTACATATTCAGTATTAACTCAATCAAATTACCAAAAAATTATTTTATAGAATCAGAAAACATGATAATAAATTCATCTAGAAAAACAAAAAGACAAGAATATCAAGGGAATCAATGGAAAAAAAAAAAAGTGAAAAAAATGTTGGCTTAGCAGTACCAGATCTCAAACTTCATTAGAAAGCAGTAATCATCAAAACAATCTGGCTAAGAAACAAAGTGGGGATAGGTAGAATGGATTAAGTTGGTAAGACATTGTAATAAATGACCATAACAATATAATGCCTGATAAACCCCAAGATCCAAGCTTTAAGGACAAGAATTCTATTTGTTAAAAATTGCTGGGGAAAGGGCAGCTAGGTGGCGAAGTAGATAAAGTACCAGCCCTGAAGTCAGGAGGATCTGAGTTCAAATGCCATCTCAAATACTTAACATTTCCTAGCTTTGTGACTCTGGGCAAGTCATTTAACTCTAATTGCCTCAGCAAAAAAAAAAAAAAAAAAAAAAAAAAAAGAAAGAAAGAAAGAAAAGAAAAAAATTGCTGGAGAAATTTAAAAATAACAATTTGGCAAGAAGTAGATATAGACCAACATGTCATACTATTTAACAAGACAAAATCAAAATGAATATCTGATTTAGCCATAAAGAGTGATTATGAGATTAAGGAAGCATGGAATTTAAGATCTATGGATAAGGGAAGAATTTATGACCAAACAAGAGATGAAATCATAGATTATAAAATGGATAATTTTGATTACATTAAATTTTAAAAGGGTTTGTACAAGTAAAGCCAATGCAGCCAAGATTAGAGGGATAGCAGAAAACTGGGGGTAAAAAATTTGTATAGCAAGTCTAGCTAGTAAAGGCTTTATTTCTCAAATATATAGAAGGAACTGAATCAACTAAATATATAAGAATACCAGTCATTTCCCAGTTGATGAATAATTAAAGGATAAGGACAGGCAATTTTTAAATAAAAATTTTAAACAAAGAAAGTCATATGAAAACATGTTCCAAGTCACTATTGATTGGAGAAATGCAAATTATGATAACTATGAAATATCACCTCTCACCTATCAGATTGGCTAATATAACAGAAAGGAAAAATGACAAATATTGGAGGGAATGTGGAAAAATTGGGACACTAAAACACTTTTGGTAGAATTATAAACTGATAAAACCATTCTGGAGAGTAATTTGAAATTTCTCCCAAAGCTATAAATTTTGTATACCCTTTGACCTAACATTACCACTATTAGGTCTTGTATTAAGAAAAGTTGTATGTGTTAGGATTCACTCCTATAAATGACGCTCTCAGACTCAATTGAAAACAAAAGTAAGGTTTTAACCAAATAGGACAAGGTATAGATAGTTTAGATTTGCATAAAAAAACAAATAGAAATAAGAACACTTGACAATATGACAATTATAGCAGATAGAGGAAGAGAATACATCACCAATTCAAGGGAACCTCAAAAACTCAAATGGCTGGGAGCCCCATTTCAGCCTCAATCAGCTTGAATTGTGTAAAGATTTTCCCGGGCCAAGGGTCCTTCCCACGGGTGAAGCTCAACTACTTTTATATGTTTTCAGACAAACAAGGCTCCTGGCCAAAACTTATCTATATATTCATGTTGACTCATTCCAAACCCTAGAAGTTTGACTAGTTTCCTTATCAGTTGCATATGCACAGGGAGGAAGCCATCCAGCCCTAAGCATAAGCATTTCCAAAAATGGCTAGTTCCTGGTATCTATTGCCAAGGACACACAGAGTTTATGGAATGGTCAAGTTCCTATAATTTAGAAGCTCAGGCCTGTTAGATTTGAGTGAGCTTATAATTCTAATATGAAATTTTAATTTCTTATTCAGGTCTGTACCCCCAAAAGATTAAAAAACAAAAAGGAAAAAAGACCTACATACACAAAAATATTTATAGCAGCAATGTTTGTGGCGACAAAAAAATTGGAGAGGGGATGTCCATCACTACAGGAATGGTTGACCAAGCTTGTATATGATTGTGACAGAATGCTATAAGAAATGACAAAGCAGGATGCATTCTGGAAAATCTGAAAAGATTTCTGTGAACTGAGACAAAGTGAAATAATCAGAACTAGGAGAACACTGTTCATTTACAGCAATAAAATCATCTGTGAATAACTTAGCTAATCTCAGCAATTCAATGATCCAAGACAATTCCAAAGAACTTATGATTAAAAATGCTATTTATCTCTAGAGAAAGAACCGATGAGAAGTCTGAAGGCAGATCAAAACTTTTTTTTTTTTTAAATTTTATTTTCTTGGAGTTTTTTGTATTTTCTTTCATGACTTAATATGTATAATCTATATCAAATGTTTTGCTTTCTCAAGGAATGGAGAAGAGGAGACAGGGTAAATATTGGGAATTCAAAATAAAAGAATGTTAAAATTGTTTTTATATGCAACTGGAAAAAAAATGTAAAAAGTTAACAACAAAAAACTTGCTATCCACTTCCAGAAAGAGAACTGAGGAACTCTGAATGTGGACTAAATTCTTAAAACAAACAAACAAACAAACAAAAAAAACCTTTCTGCATTATTATATTTTTGTTTTCTTTTGAAACATGCCTATTATGAAAATGTTTTGCATGATTTCATTTGTATAATCAAAGTCAAATTGCTTTTTGCCTTCTTAAGGTGGGAGTAAGGCAAGAGGGAGAGAATTTTGAACTTAAAAATTTCAAAAAATTATTTGTTAAAATAATTATTTACATGAAATTGTGAAATATTTAACAATATAAATAAAATTTGAAAAATAAATTGCCACCGCCCTCTTTGTAGTGGCCAGAAACTGGAAACTAAGTGGATGCCCATCAATTGGAGAATGGCTGAATAAATTGTGGTATATGAATGTTATGGAATATTATTGTTCTGTAAGAAATGACCAGCAGGATGAATACAGAGAGGCCTGGAGAGACTTACATCAACTGATGCTGAGTGAAATGAGCAGAACCAGGAGATCATTATACACTTCAACAACAATACTCTATGAGGATGTATTCTGATGGACGTGGCCCTCTCCAACAATGAGATGAACCAAATCAGTTCCAATAGAGCAGTAATGAACTGAACCAGTTATAGCCAGCGAAAGAACTTTGGGAGATGACTATGAACCACTACAATTCCTCTATTTTTGCCCACCTGCATTTTTTATTTCCTTCACAGGCTAATTGTCCAATTCTTTTTGTACAGCAAAACAACTGTTTGGGCATGTATATATATATTGTATTTAACTTGTACTTTAACATATTTAACATGTATTGGTCAATCTGCCATCTGGGGGAGGAGATGAGGGGAAGGAGGGGAAAAACAAAAGATTTTGCAATTGTCAATGCTGAAACATTGCCCATGCATTTATCTTGCAAATAAAAAGCTATAATAAAAAAAGAAAAAAATTCTTAATAACCTTTTCCAATATTTCTTAACAACCTGAAAAAGTAGCTCAGAATAAAAGATTGCTTGAGGTCAAGCTGGTTTGGAGTGAGGATGATTGTCTTAAGTGACTATGAAGCTGGATTTACAATTTTCATTTTCTTTAAAATTTGGGTTTAGGAATTAGGCATATAGGGAAGAAGGAAGTTTTATTTCCATAAGGAACATCTGAGCATATCATATTATCTTTGTGAAGTCGGTGTTTTTTGTTTGTTTTGTTTTGTTTTTGCTAGTGTTCATGCATTATAAAGATTAAGCAAACATTAAACATCTACTATGGACCAGGACCTTTACCATATTGTAGAGATACAAAGAAAATCAGTCTCTGACCTCAAGTCTCTTAATTCTAATGTAGTCAGAGATAATATACACATAGATGTACAAAACAACTCAGGGGGAGAATAATGTCAGGAAAAGTCTTATGAAGAAGGTAGTATTTGAATTAAGTTTTGAAAGAAGGCAAATGTTCCAAGATGCAAAGGTGAGGAAGAGGCACTAACTATTATTAGGAGGCAGACACTGAAATGAAATAGAGCACCACAAGTGAGCAAAAACAAGCTATCCTGTAGAACTGGATGATGTGGTTTGTGTATGGAAGTGATATGTAAGAAGGCTGAAAAAGTAGGATGTGGTAAGGTTGTAAAGAACATGAAATGCTACCGAGAGCATATAATTATTCTTAGATGTAACAGGAAGTCACTGGAATTTATAAAATAAGAGTGTGACATGGTTAGATGTGTCCTTTAGGAAAATCACTTTGGGAAACTCTAGAAGATAACTTGGAAAAAACAGGACTCTAGGCAGAATTTAATTAGAATAATTCCTAATTATTATTGGAATCAGGTGAGAATTGATGTAGTTTTGATCTATGGTGATGTCTGAGTGAAGGGGAGGGAAAGAGGGATGTTATGGAAATTGAAAAAACAAGATTTAGTAATTCATTAAATATGTCAGATAATAATAAAAAAAGAAAGATGATTTCAAGGTTTCAAAAACATAATAGGGAGGATGGTGGTGATGTAAATAATAATTGAAGGGTAAGACAATGAATCCTGTTATGAACATACTTATGGGTGATCCAGTTTGATTAAAAAGAAAATAGTAGATAAGGGGGACTAGAAACAAGATATACTTGAGGGATTCCTTTGCACAGGGAACTAATGAGGTCATTAAGAGAAAGGGTATAAAGAGGAAATAAAAGGTAACCCTAAGATATAGTCTTGAGGTTAAACCACAATAAGTGCTCAAGATAAGATTGATGATTCAGCTAAGGAGAGGGAGTAGGAATGGTAGGATGAGTGGGAGGAGAAATAAGACAGAATAGTATCTGAAAATTCCACCTAAAAAAGATGAGTATTCAGAAAAATGGGGGAGGGATCATAAAGAATAAGAATTGAGAAAAGACATTACATTTAGTAATGAAGAGACCATTGATAAAACTTTTGAGAAATCAGTTTTATTTGAGTCATAAGACCAGAAGCCATATTGTGAAAGGTCACAAGAGAAGTAAAAACAACTTAAATAGCCTCTTTTTTGACTGTGGGAATGTCCAAGATTTCTTGGACAATTGCCCTAGGCAATTGCCTAGGGCAGCTAGGTAAATTGCAAAGTGGATAGAGTGCATGGAATCAGGAAGATTTGAGTTCAAATTTGATCCTAAACAGTTAATTAGCTTAGCTGTGTGACCCTGGGAAAGTCCCATTACCCCATATATCCCAGTTTTCTCCTGTATAAAATTATCTAGAAAGAAAATGGTAAATCACTCAAATATCTTTGTGAAGAAAACCCCAAACTGAGTCACAAAATGTCGGATACAACTGAATGACAATAAAAGTACATAATAGATACTCCTTAAACATTTATTAGTGGACTGAATTTTCTAAGATTAAAGTTAAATCCTCCCAATATCTTCCCAAAGAGGCTTCCCATATGTTTTTTTTTTTTTTTGTTTTGTTTTGTTTTTTGCTGAGGCAATTGGGATTAAATGACTTGCCCAGGGTCACACAACTAGGAAGTGTTAAGTGTCTGAGGTCACATTTGAACTCAGTTCCTCCTGAACTGGTACTCTATCCACTTCACCACCTAGCTTCTGTCCCATATACTTTAAAAAAAAAAAAAAAAAGAATAAAGAGAAAAACATGGCAAAACTAAACAAATGCAATGAAAAAGTCTGAAAATTTATGCATCAATCCACCCTCATGACCTTTTACCTTTGCAAAAAGAGTAGAAGGTGATAAGGAAAGGGTATTCTATATCTCTGGAGTCAGGCTTTTTTTTTTTTTTTTTTTTTTTTTTTTTTTGCAATAATGATATAACAAATACTTAATTGTTTTATAGTGGCTCTTTCTGTTTAAAATCTTATAAATTTGTATAGTGTTTTCTAAGCTCAACTTACTATTTTGCTCTGTATCAGTTTATGATTGAGTATTTGAAATAGACTGATTTTTATTCATAGATGAGTTTAGTAATTTTTTACTAAAAGCTACTTCTTAAATTTAAGTGAAGAATTATTAAGAGGAACATGCATAATTTATATTTGCCATTTGGGATATTATAGAAAAGTGGTTTATGAAATGGGCCCATAAAACCATGGAAGGGAAAGCTATTAAGTTGCTTTTTAATTTACAATTAAAGTCTCAAATCATTTCTAGAAGATACAGGTTGGATTAAAAGAGATTAAAAAAGATTAAAAGAGAGTCTCTTGAGTTCCTTCTAATCCTATTATCTTTTTATTGGATTTCTTACAGAGCTGATAAAAAATTCAAACCAGACAATACTAAGTCACAACCAGTAATGCTGTCATCTACCCAAGGATTTACCAATTCCTTTAAACACAACAAGGGTCAGAACTTGGTATCCATCAAAAGATTCACCTTTTAACAAAGAATTTTCTCTAAGAAAAAAAAAATCTGAATGGTGGATTAAAAAAACTGTCACGTGGAATATTGGTCTTTTCCAAATAATTTTTAGATTTATATCTAATTATTTTATCTTACTATTACATACACACATATATATGTGCACATACACACAAACACACTTTGTTCATGAAAATCTGGGATAGAGAAGCTAGCTATTGTTTGAAGGCACATGCACATGCACATGCAGAAAGAGATTACCCCAGAAAACATTTCCTCCTCTAGTTGAATGCCTTCATTAGTAGAGTTTATCAAAGAAAAATAAAAAAATTCTTAATAAAAAAGAATCAATCTTTTATATTGACTTCTCATCCTTGGAATAACTAACCAGGCTATCCTGGAAAACCTCCTGGGCTGTAACTCTACCTCTTCACCACTCTGAACCTCTCCAATTAATTGGAGGGTGAGGGCATGAACTCCAAACATCCATTCAGGGAGTGTTCAGCCCAGTTGCCTCCATACCTGCTACACTACTTGGGTCTTCCCTGCCTGCTTCTCTCAGCTTCTAGTGCCTTCCCCTTTTTAGCTTCCTTTTGTATACTGTTTTTCCCCATTAAAATTATCAGGTCCTCAAGGTCCAAGAGGATTTTTCTCAACCTTTAGCATTGTGAGGCACTTAATAAATGTTTGTAGTTTTCCTTGAGGGAAAAGAAGAAACCTTTTGTGAAACTTATAATCATTTTTATAATATTTTTATTATAAATTACAAATTGCTGAAATGAAGACTGCATTTCACTTTTTAAAATTCTAAACCTACATCACTAAATAAAATGAGCATTTCCATGCAGTACAAAGCAGAACAACAACAAAAAATATGCGGCTGAAGCAACAAGGAACAAATTACTCTGAACACATGCAATAAATTTAATATCTCCAACTATGTCCTGCTTCTTTGTTTCCTAATGACTTTTTTTTAGTTCTATGCATTTTAAAAATGCTGCAATGACTTATTTTTCAAAAAATGCCTCTAGCCCACCCACCAACCTTTCACCATCATTTTTCTACCAAGAAAAATTGGGGGGGGAAAAACCAACAACCCTGGTAGCAGTTAAAACTATATTTTGTTCCAAAGCCCCTGTCATGTTCAGGTAGAATCAGACCAGGCGACCTCTAAGTCCTTCCCAACTGCAGGATTCTGTGATTCCGCCTCAGTTACTGCTTTTTGTTTGTTTCAATAAGGAACGTAATAAGGAGCATAATGATGGGGAGGGGGAGGGATATTCAGATTTTCAAAAGAAAAAACATATTTAAGACAATCCGTTTCAATAGAAAAGGAAACTCTTTAATACACACACACACATTCAGGACACAGTGAGCTGCCTGGAAAATTACCCACCTATGGTCTTATAAAGGAATAAGGAAAGACTTTCGACTTCTCCATAAAAAACTATTCTGATACTTGTTTCAGTGATTGTGTAAGAGTGACTAAACAAGAAACCCTAAATCTTAAACAATAACCACCAGAGCTAAATTTCAAGAGAGCTAGAATTTTGAGAAAGGATGCTTGAATTCCCCTCAAGTTCTCCTGTTATGCTTGGGGATTTCCTCTCAATACGGTTGTGTTCTTTGAGAGACAGACAGACAGACAGACTGACAGACAGACAGACAGACTGACAGACAGACAGACAGACAGACAGCTTCTTCTGCATAGCAAAGTCCCTCCATAAAACGCCCCTAAATGCCTACACCTGAAATTAGAGTTCCGTCAAACCTGGGAAAACAAAGAGCTTGGTAAATACCATGCCTGAGCCCAAGTTCCCTTTCTTTCCTCTCCCTTCACAATGAAATTAGCATAAATTTCTGGCTTTGTTCCTCACCACTCCAGCAGCCCAGGGAGAGGGGTTGGCTACTACAGCCTACCGGAGGAGGACCCAGAATAGCAATGATTTTCAGCTCCTGTAAAACTATTCATTGAAAGGCTCCCAGGCCAGCAGTTACCATGGAAACAGGACTGAAGCTAAAAGGAGACGGGACTTACAGTAAGGGCTTCTCAATAGGTTCCCAACCCTCGTTTCCTTCCATTATGGGGCACAAATGACACCGGGCAATCTTCCCTCCCCCACTGCGGAGCTGGGACCAGGAATTACAGCAGCCCACAAACCCGCTTTCCTCTCCGGTGGTAAGCACATCCTTTCTGCACTGCACAGACAAGGAATTTGAGACTCGGGCACATTAAAGAATGGATGGTTTAAGCAATTGAAACCAAGATTTCCATGCTTATTGCTCCTTCCACTTTATCATGCTGCCAGAAATAAGAGGCTTTGTCCAAAGGCAGCAAAATGTACACCTCCCAGTGAGTGTAGTGCTATGTGCTTCTCCCCTCTTGCCAGCAGCCACAGCTAAAGCAGTTCCCACTTTCCCCACTGTCTTCTCTCCCTTGAGTCTCTGGAACAAATGTAATCTCGAAAGCAGTAAGTCTTTTGTTTCAGTCTCAGTCTCCCTAGCACAGCACACAGTAGGTGATTAATGAATGCCTGTGGATCCATTGTCTTATGTTCCCTACTATTCTCACCAGAATGAGATCTTAGTGGAAAGGGAAACTTTCTGAAATATAACTTTGCTTTAAAAACATTTTATCTTATTTTTAAATTTTCTACTTTTAAGGAAAGTCACTAAAATCATTCTTTCAACATAACAAAGAATAAGGAAGTTATATGTAATGATATGATACACTCTTGAGTTTCTATTCAAAATAAATTTCTTGAGGTCATAAATTAAATGTTCTTTATCTGAGCATTTGCTAAAAACATAATGAATGAAAATAAAACATAATAGATGTTTCATGAACAGAAGTATTAGGAGAACAGCCATTGCTTCAACTAAAAAAACCTTTTGATGTAGTCACAGAATCACTACACTGAATGAAGCAAAACTGAAAATCCAGGAATTATTCATTCACAAAGGCATTATCTATTTTTTACTCCAAACAGTTTTATTCACCACCATGTACTAGTAGCCATGTTTTAGGGATGCAGATGGAGAAGGCGCTAATTCAACTCTCCATAGATTAACACAACCCAGATGCTTAATACATTCTAGTTGACTAGGTGACACACCCTTGCTTGGGCCACAGAAGAATCTCCACACATGCCATTGTTTAAATACTATCCTTTCAAATGCCTAAAGACCTTCACTTATATGACAGATCAAATGACTCTTTAAAAAAAGCCTTCCTAGACACTCTTTCACACTAGGAAGAAAAATTCCTAGTTATGAATTCTGTCCAAGTACAAATCTGTGAGCCTTGTAGGAATTTTTTTCCCCTACAAGTTTAATTTCTTTTAAAAATGAATTTGTACAAATCCCCAGAGAGAGACAGAAATGAGGGTGGGGGGAGGGAAGCAGTGAGGGAGGAAGAGAGGGAGAATGTATAATGCAGTAAGATCTTTCAGTGGTGTATTCATTTTGAGTTAAGTCATCAGTGTTAAGAGCAAAGGCACCCCATCAATGGGAGAATGGCTGAATAAATTGTGGTATATGAATGTTATGGAATGTTATTGTTCTGTAAGAAATGACCAACAAGATGATTTCAGAAAGGCCTGGAGAGACTTACATCAACTGATGCTGAGTGAAATGAGCAGAACCAGGAGAACATTATACATGGCAACAACAAAATTATACGATGATCAATTTTGATGGATGTGGTGCTCTTCAACAATGAGATGATTCAAACCAGTTCCAATTGTTCAGTGATGAAGAGAATCAGCTACACCCAGAGAGAGAACTATGGGAAATGAGTGTGGACCACATCGTAGCATTTCTACTCTTCCTGTTATTGCATATTTGTTTTCCTCCTCAGGTTTTTTCTTTCTTTCTAGATCCGATTTTTCTTGTGCAGCAAGATAACTGTATAAATATGTATCCATACATTGGATTTAACATATACTTTAACATATTTAATATGTACGGGACTACCTGCCATCTAGGGGAGAAGGTGGAGGGAAGGAGGAGAAAAGTTGGAACAGAAGGTTTTGCATTATCCATGCATATGTTCTGTAAATAAAAAGCTATAATAATAATAAAAAAGAATTAAGCAGGAAAAAAAAGAGTAAAGCCACCTACAATGAAGGCTCAAAACCTCAGAAGAACATATAAAGGGTACAATTTTCAAATTTAACAAATGGCTTATTCCTTCTTCCCCCCCAAAAAAAGAAACTGTTCAAATCAACCACCTTAAAGTGAAGTCAGACCTTGTAGCTCGAATTTATCCTATCAATAAAGACTAATTATCACTCCTCTCATAGAGGATCTGGTTCATTCAAATATGTGTTCTCATCATCAAGACAGTACCCTAGTGTCTGACAGTGCAAACGTTAAGAACAGGTTAAAACATAATTGATCATGCTACACTGGGGGAGCAAGCTCCTGGAACAGCTCTGTACCACAATATACCGCACCTATATTCCAGATGGCCTTGGTACCATAATTAAGGAAATAGCCTTCATGGTTTCCATACAGTCAGTTGCTACAACACGCCATTCAGCAAACAAGTTCACAGGGGTTTATATCTAGAGCTGGAAGGGACTTCAGGCAAAGGAGTGATTGCCAATTGCCAAATTTTCAGCCAGAAGTTTTTATACTTCAGAAATCCACAGGGTTTAATCAGGGTTTGGTTTATTACTTTGTTGAATTCTACTTTTAAGAAATTGATAGAGACAGGATAAATAATACAAATTAAACTTAACATTGGGCTATGAGATAAATCCAATTTTTGGCTGACACATTACTTGTTCAGAGCTATCTTCAGAACCATCATTTTACAAAAGAGGAAAATCAGCCTCAAGTATTTAAGTGACTTTTCCAAGATCGTACAAATAATGGGAAAGATGGGATTTGAACCCATGTCTCTTGATGCCATGATGGAGTGCTTTGCTTTGATATCAGGGGGGACAAACTCCCAACAGAAAAGCCTAAATTCCCAAGATTCCAAAGAATTGGATGTGTATCTGAGGAAAAGAGATATTTTTAGAAAGCTTTTATATTTTGGGCGCCCTTCATTAGCTTCTTGTTATTATCCCTTGTGACCCAGAAAGGAATAAAGAAGTTCTTAACCTTTCCTTTTGGCCTTTGGTTTAGAACTTCTTTTCAAAATAATGTTTTAAAGTGTAAAAAAATAAATGCACAGGACTATAAAACAATCTACACTGAAATAAAGATGTAACTTTTTTCTCATCCAAGTTCACAGTCCCTCTGAAACCTATTCACGGACTTCTGAGCATCCATGGGCCCCAGATTAACAATTGCTGATTTAGTTGTTGCCAGTGTTCTACACAACTACTTTTCTCATGCACTGACATGGCTCCTCTTCTAACTGCTTCCTGACCATTACTCATTAACATTCTTGTGCTATTTAAAGGCTGGCATAACCTGCGCCCCTCCCACCTTTCCAGTCTTTTTTACACCTTATTCCTCTCCACATGCTTTATGATCAGTGACACTGACCTCCTTGCTATTCCCCACAAAAGATATTTCAGCTTCTCCATCTGTGGATTTATTGTTGGCTCCCACGCCTGGAATTCCCTCTTTACTCCTCTCATCCTCCTAGATACTGTGGCTTACTTCAAACATCAGCTAAAATCCCATTTTCTACAAGAAGTCTTTTTTGGACCCCCCTAAATGCTAGTGCCTTCCCTCTGTGATTATCTTCAATTTATCCTACCTACATCTTGTTTTTTCCTAATCTTTGCCTCTACCACATTCTATTACCAAGCTCCTTGAGGACTGAGACTGTCTGTCTTTGTATCTTTGTAATTATCCCTGTCCAATCCATAGCCTGTACTTGTTGATTTAACTGGTTTTTGCCTCCCCAATTAGACAGAAAACTCAAGAGTAGGTACCATGTAGCTGAAGATGAATAGATCATAGATTGGGAGTTGGAAGGGATATTAGGGGTCATGTTCCAAATCTAGGATTTGATCCCAAATCCTCTGGCTCCAAATACAAAAGCCTTTTCATTATGCTACACTGTACCTCTCTGTATTTTCTTGTATATCTTCACATCACAAGGTATTGATCTATGAAAAGTAGATCCTTATTAAATAGTTATTGTGTTTCATTTAAATAGCAAAGATGAAAATTCCAGAGGGTTTACTATAGGAAAAATGACACTGAAATAATCTCAAAGATTTATCTTTATCTAAGAAACTGCAGCAGTTACTGAACTGTTAAAAACTAGGAAGAATGGCAAGAAGTTGAAGAGAACACTCCCCCTCACTCCTCTGTTTCAAAACTAGCACAAAGAAGCAGGTAAAGGCAGTATTTTTGGAGAAAGTATATATAAACTACTAAATATCTAATATTTACACATTATAAAAATGTTAATAGTTTTACTTTTAAAATTTTGTCTTTGAAATAATTTTGGATAATGATTTGAAATGTTTCAAATAGTATTTCTTGTGCATGTTGCATTTGCAATGATAATAATGTACTTTCCCACAGTACAATTTAACAGTGCATAATTTAACCTCTTCTTGAGAACTCAGTGCCATCATTAGGAATATTAACTATTGTACTGTGCTCTAACCGAAATAAGTAGGGCTTATTGCTCCTACAGTAAATGGCCCTAGACTGTTGTATTTTGTGACTTCCTATGATTCTTGAAATCAGGTTATCAATTCTAATTTCTCAATATTGTCTTTTGATACATAAAATGATATATAAAACATGAGGGGCTCTCCATGAGTTTTAATACATGGATTTTGTGTCATCTGTGTTAGTTGCTAAAATTACCAACCAGGCACTTGACTATCTTGATAGATTGCCAGATTATCAAGGTTCTGAATGGGTGAGCTGTTAACTGTGAATAGAAAATTTCAGTCCCTATAGTTATATCTGAGACCATTTCACAAATGGTAATAATTCCATAAAATTTTACCATTTTAAACCAAATTTCCTTATGCATAAAGGTCCTACTTCTGCTTTTGAAGAAAGAAAACCTTCTGAATAAAACATGTGCCCATGGCTATTCAGAAATAGAAATCATGCCAGCCATTCAAATTATTTACATCCAACTCCTCCCTGTGAAATTAATACTGGCTGCAGCAAATGCCACAATTAGACTGAATATTTAAAAGGCACCTGCTACTGGAACATAGCCAAAACCCAGAGACAACTGATGCCCATCCTGGAGATAGGGAAGTTACAGAAGAGAAATGTCCTTAGAGACATTAACACACCCACATTTCTCCCAATTAGAGAGTCTTTGGGTTAACAAGCTTCCGCAGGTCCTGGTCACACTGTATTTAGAAAGGCTCTAATACTTCATTTTTAGAGCTGAAACATTAGACATATGAAGCAATATTGGACAAGGACAGATGTGGAGATTCCCCAGAGGAGAGACGCCTGCATAAACTGTGAGGAAATGAATGAGGTATAAAAAGAGGAAAACAAAAGAAGAATACAGTCTGTCCTGTTCCCCAGATTTTAGGAGATTAGATTTCAAAAAGTTCTGAGAAAGGAGAGGTGGGATACCATGACCAAACATTATACAGGGGAAACTCAACCAAAAGAGAGTAGTTTTCAGTCGTGCCCAATTCTTCATGACCTTTTTGGAGGCTTTCTTGGCAGGGATACTGGAGTGTGGTGCTATCCCCCTCCCCATTTTACAAATGAGCAAACTGAGGCAAAAAGGGTTAATTGACAGCCATTAAGTATATGAGGCTGGATTTGAACTCAGGTCTTCCTGATTTCATGCTTGCTACTTTCTCCACTGTACTACCTAATTGCCCAAAATAGACTAGAAAAATTTACTTATTTATTCAAGAATAAAATTCAGTTCTACGAAGAAAAGGGGGAAATTATTAATAACAGACATTTATGTGGTGCTTTAATGTTACAAAGCATTTCACATATATATCATAGTTGATTCTCACAACAATCCCTGGACGTAGTTATAATTCCCATTTTACAGACGAGTAAACTGAAGCTAAGAGAATTAGTGTTTTTCCCAGAGTCAGAAAGCTACTAAACATCTGAGGCAGTAATGGAATTAAGGTTTTCTTGACTTTAAATTTAGGTTTTTAGAAGAAACATCGAAAACAACAGAGGACAAAGAGAAAAAAGATTATCATGTAGTCCTGTCAATAAAATATCAGGAGTACCAAAGCTCTGAGGAATAGGAGTGAGATGAAGCTGACCTGAATTCTAAAAATGAGCAAAAAAGAGATTGTTTGGCTCAGTGGGGCAAAAGAAGACCATCAAAGAAATGATAGAATGGTTGTTTGGAATGAAGATAAAATAGAATTACTCAACTTTTATTTTGCTTCTGATTTCTCCGTGAAAAAAGAATGATCTATTTAGGATTAGAATGTGAAAGATAGAACAAATTTGCTTACCAAGAAGTCAAAATCTAATATATAAATAGGGAAAGAGGAGGGCACTTAACTGTTGTTGGAAATTCAAGTCACCAGCCTGGATGAACTATTGTCTAGTCTTGGTTACTGAAATTACTGGTGGATTCAACAACTGAACTGTTGCCAGTGATCTTTGAAGGAAAACGTTGGTGAAAATACGTTCCAGGCTTGGAGAGTGCAAACACCCTGATTTTCTAAAAATTTAAGAATATAATCTCTTTAAACTGCGGGGCAATGGAGCCTAACAAAATTCTCATGACTTATTAAAGTGACAGTAGGGAACATTTAGAATGTGGAGCAATGATCACTAAGAGCCAACATAGCTTCTCAAAAACAGATCACTCCAGGTTAGTACAGTTTTCTTTTCAGACAGATTGGTCACCGAGAGACAGAAAAACCACTGATCCAATATGCCTGAATTTTAGCAAAGAATATGACACAGAGTCTCTTATGCCATCTTTATAAACAAGATGGAAAATAGCTTAGATGATGGTGAAGTGGATTCTCAATTGCCTGAATGAACAGATCCAAGGGGCAGTCATCGGAGGGTGATGGCCCCTTACATGGAAAACTCTAGTGGGGGAGTTTTGAGAATTCACCCTTGTCCCTCCATATTTCACCATTTTTATCAGTGACTTAGAAAATGGGAAATTAAGCAACATCATCACAAACCCAAATTTATATAGTGCTATAAAGTAGCTATGTTATCATCATTTTACAAATAAGGAAAATGAAACTCAATAAGGTTAAGTGACTTGCCCACAGAATTTGAGCTTAGGTTTCTATTGCTCCTAAATCGAATACACTTTTCACTACAACAAACGACTTCTCAAATGACACGCTTATCAAAATTTTTTTTGATGACACAAAGCTAAGAAGGTTAAATTCCTAACAATTCCCTAAGTCCCATTGGGTTTGTGGTAGGTGAGCATGTCAGCCAATATGAAGGAAATAATAGCCCTACTGAATCCTGCTGTGATTACACCAGATCTCAATCATTACATTCAGTTCTCTGAGGTAGAAAGTACAGCTTTAGTGGCTGCCCATTACGTGGTGAATGTTATATGAATTTTATGAAATATTATTATTGTTCTATAAGAAAAGATCAGCAGAATGATTAAAAAGAGGCCTAGAGAGACAGGAACTGATGCTAAAGAAGGGAGCAGAACCAGATCATTCTACAAAAATCTTAGTGCTTCTAAAGCTTAGTGCCTTCCTTTTAAGAATACTCTCAATTTATTCTCTATGTATCATGTTTGTATATAGTTCCCCTATCCCTCTCTCTTTCTATGTCTGTCTCTCTGTCTCTGTCTCTCTCCTCCTTCTCCCTCTCTTCTCTTCTCTGTCTCTCTCCCTCTTTCTCTCTCCTTTCTTTTCTCTCTCCTTTCTTTTCTCTCTCTCTCTCTCTCTCTCTCTCTCTCTCTCTCTCTCTCTCTCTCTCTCTCTCTCTCTCTCTCTCTCTCTCTCTCTCTCTCTCTCTCTCTCTCTCTCTCTCTCTCATCTGTAATGCCTTAGGAGCAGACCATCACAAATTGTTGGGTTGAAAAGTTAATCTCCTTCTATCTAATCTGATAACCATAGATATGTATAGATATGTATGTATAATCATAGATATGAAAACCATAGAAATGTACATACATTTAGACCTGGAGTGAACCTCAGAGGTAACCTAGCTCAACCCCCTCATTTTTCCCACAACGGACAAGAGAAAGTAGGTAGTATAGGGGGGGGGAGGGAGCCAACTGCCTCTCAGCCCAACACTGCAGGATTTAGAGCAGAAAGAGACATTTTCTAAAAGAAACTGAGGCTCAGATTTGTTTCAGCTCACACAGCAACAGCAAATCCAAGACGCAAATCTGGATCCTCCTTCAACTCACAAGGCTTTTTAATAAGCCATGCTGTCAGTGCAAATTTAGATAGGTTGGTCTTCAGATGCTAGATGGGGATATAGTCACCAAGTTTCCTCGTTCAGTCATGTCCAACTCTTGGTAACTACATTTGGGATTTTCTTGGCTGAGACAATGGAGTGATTTGCCATTTTCTTTACCAGCTCATTCTGCAGATGGGGAAATTGAGGCAGAGTTAAGTGAGTAGCTCAGGGGCAGATTTAAACTCAGAAAGATGAGTCTTCCTGATTAAGCCTGCTGCTCTATCCACTGTACCATTAAATGCCAAATCTGAGCAAAGATCTAAATCTTCATAGAAAGCTAAGAAATTTTCTATTTTCTCAAAGGAAATAACACAAGTTAGAATTGCTATTTCATAAAAATATTCCCTTCTGGAAGAAAACAGCAGATTTTTTTTTTTTTTTTTAAGTTCCCTTAAAGTTTAACGGGGTTAAGGCACAGTTATAGCCTAGGATCTTTAAAGTTACGAAACTTTTGTAGCTACAGTGTTATTTGGTGACTATGCAGCATTTCCCATCTCCCTACCTCCTACCTTCTTTTGCTTTTAACTCATGAACTAAATATATCCAGCTTTTATCTTTTTGTAGATCAGGAGATATTTGTTTTTCAACAAAAGAAACATCTATTTGGTTTTTCAATCCCCTGGAAGTGTTAATTAAACTGTAACTTCACCAGTCACTAAGAACAGAATATGTTTCTAAAACATTTATCATGGAGCCAAGGAAAAAAGTTGTCAAATCTACCATCCCCAGGACTAAGAGGTCCTAGACAAGAATGTTACTACGTCAGAAATTCTTGTCACCCTATCAGGGTAGAAACAGTAAAAACAAAGATGAATTCCATTCATTCCCCCAAATTATCCTGGGTTATCTCCTTCATAACCAGATACGAAACTAGAGGCTGAAAATACTCCCCTAAATCATTCTCCAGAAATCTACAAACCATCTAGGCACCTGAAGGGAATGATGGAATGTCCCATAACTGGCTGCCAGGCATTGTCCTCCTGATCTAAGACAGTGCTGTGTAATGGAATGAAAACTGGAATTGGAGTCCAAAAGGAGTGCCAGCTATGGCACTTGATACCTGTGGGGACATGGGTAAGTAACTTAACCCCTTGGGATTAGAATCTTGGATTCATTTCCACTTCTATCAAACAGGAGGTTCCAACATAGAAATCAAGAGTTTTTAATCTGAGGTCCACAAACCAGTTTTTAACACTTGATATTTCAGTACAATTGGTTTTTATTATAATTCTATGGGTTTTATTTTATGCATTCCAAAATATTATTGTGAGAAATTCCTCCTAGTTCTAAATTCTAAGATTCCAAGATGGGGATGAGAAGGTGGAATGACAGGAGTTGAATTTTTAAATATCAGCATAAAAATACTGGGATATTTGAAGGTTAAAGAAAAGCCAAGAGAAGGCAGAAAAGGAAATGGAAAAAAAAAAAAAAAAAAAAAAAGCTTCCTCTACAGGCTGGCTCCTAGCTGGCCAGATTTCACTTTCCTTTTATCTCCCCCAATATACAATCTGACCAAATAGATGCTCATTGGGTTATTTAAAAACAAACAAAAGAACAAAAGGGGGTGGGTAAGAGACTTTCACTAGAGAGCAGACTGGAAAGTGATAGTCTTAGAGAAGAAGAAAGATGTGAGTCAGCCCAGACTACAAATCAAAGGATTTCAGGAATCTCTTCATCTGAGTCTTCACTTTCTCATCCACAAAATAAGGACAGAAGCAGCATTACAAAATGCCTCAAAGCCAAAAAACATTGGGCTAAGACCTGCCTCCTACTGGCTGTGTAAACTTGTGTAAATCATTTAGCTTCTCAGGGTTCTGGGTGAGACTACAAGGTCCAAAGGGAATGGAATTCCCTCACCTGGCAGTTCACTATACCAAGGATGTGAATGACGGATCTCCCTCCCTATAATGGTGTTGACATCACTATAGTATCTGCTTTATTGTAAATATAAAATGAAAGAATGTGGATAAATTAAAGTTCTATATAAATGTAAGCTACTTATTAATTTTCCCAAGCTAATTCTAGGAACATTCATTTTGACCACACAGAATTAGTGTTAATTATAGTAATTTACAGAAACATTTGTACTTAATGGCCATGGAAGACAACAATAATTTATTTGTCCACAAAACTTTGTCCATTAGTAATTTCTCATCCTTACTCTGTGTCTGGCCCACCCTCTCTGATAATACCCTGCACATTATTTCTTTTGCATAGGGGACCATATGTCAGAGTACTCAAGACTTCGAGATTACCATCTGGGCAAACCAAAACTTTTTTTTTTTTCACTGTGGTCTTCTATAATCATAGCTACAGGACCATCACACACACACACACACACACACACACACACACTGTTAAAGAGACCCTTGTTTCAGAAAAGCTTTGGGTCATTAAAATCAATAGAATTGATTTAGCATGACCATCTCAATGGGTAGCAAGTTCACAAGACTATGTTTTGGAAAGAGAAATCCTAAGTCCTTCATGAAGTAAAAGTCAGCCTTAAAAAAAAAAATAAAAAATCAAAAGAAAGTGCTCTTGCTTTATTCCACCCTCTCACACACACACATAATGGCTTCACATTAGCATCAAACTCCCATAGTTCCAAAAGAATGACTATTCAAAAGAGGAAGAATATAATCAAAAGGGAAAAGGAGAAATGAAATCTTAATACAGACCACATTCAATGATATTATGTACCATGTATACATTTTTATCTAAGAGAAAAGGGAAGGTCAAGGAATCAGACCCATGCACAGAGAAGCCTTGCTCATTTCCTGTACAGTGTAGCTCTGAAGGACCGTCAGCATTTTACTGGCTAATTGGACATTGCTACATTCTCCTTACCCTTCAGAACAAAGGATGTGAATCATCAGAGCAATTCAATTTGGTTTACTGCAGACACATTTAAAGTACTTCTATGTACAAGGTTCTCTGGTAAAAGCTGAGAGCAGCAAACAATTTAATTGGAGGGGGAAAGTACATAAATATACAAAGAAGTGTGATTAAAAAAAAGGAGGGTGGGGGAGAGAATTCCATAACTATAATAGAAGAGGAACAAAGAGTAAAGACAAATCACTTGGGCATGTCAAGTGGGGCAGAGGATTGCCTCATGTAAAAAAGGGGTATCTGAGCTAGATCTTGGAGAGATTTGTTTTAAACTGAGATAAAAGTGGTCTGGTGGAGTCTAATACAGTCAAAGAAGTCTAATATAGCAGGTGAGCAAAGTTACAGAGATGGGAGTGAATTAGACAAAAAGGGTGGATGGGGGTACTGTCTAGTTTGACTAGAAGTAAGAGTAAATGAAAGGGAGAGTAGGAGATTAAGATAGAAAATTAATGAACAGTTTGAATCCTCAGAGAAAGAATTTATCTTTTATCAGGAAAGGTTTTTGAGTAAAGTAGGAAATGAAGGAAGGCTGCCCTGAGCCTCCCCACAAAGTGCTCCAGGGTAAACAGGTCATAGGAATAGTAGATTGTTCTAGGATAAACATACCCTAGACACGGAGGAAACTTTGAGCCATCATCAAGTTTATAGAGAGGGCATGGTTTTGAAAATCAGACGTCAAGAAGAGGTCCAGGAGAAAAATTAAAGAAACTTTTCCATCCTATTAAGGGCAGAAATTCCAGTCTCTAGCCACTGATTAGGGAAGAGTAATCTCTTTTCAAACCTGGGGGTAGGGGAAGGATACAGATGAACTATGTTAATTTATTTTCTATTTTATTAATAACTGTGAGCTTCCCACGGGGCAGAAAAACATTTCCACATGAATCTAGGCCCATCACCTCTGGACATGAGTCAATTGCTGTGACTTGGTATAGCTCGCTACATCTTCAAACACTACACCAGTGATGGTGAGGAAGAGAGTGGGGAAGAAAATACTGTATGTAGCACTTGAGGCAACAAATCTCATCTTTAGACCAAAAGTAAGATGAAAGAGTTGGAGCAGAAGGCAGTGGCCAAGAGGAAGGACCCTGCCTCATTATGCAAGTTAGTCTTTTTATCAATGTGCTTTTGTAGTAGAACCCAATCAGAGGCAGAAAACATGGGTCAAGACCTACCTCTGGTATTTACCAGTTGTGTGACCATGTTTTAATTTCCTCACCTGCAATATGGAGACTAGCATGAGCAGGACCTACTGCCTAGAGTTTTGAGAAAAGTGCAGAAACACTCATCTTCATGAGTTCCGATCTAGCCAAAGACACTCACTAGCCATGTGACCCTAGGCAAGTCACTTAATCCTGTTTGGCTCAGTTTTCTCATCAGTAAAATGAGTTAGAGAAGGAAAATGGCAAACTACTCTAGTATCTTTGCCAAGAAAACCCCAAACGGGATTCTGAAGATCCAGACATAACAGAAATAAGCGAACAATTAAAAAAAAAAAAAGGGAGACAGTTCCTTCCTTATATTCTACTCAAGGGAAGTAAAACTCAGCTTGCCAATCTATAAAGTGGCAAGATGGGTCATGGGCATCAAGGAGGGGTAGAGCTGCTAAGTGGCAGCAGGAGATAAAGGATGTTATAAAGGCTCTTCATGTTCTTCCAGCCTAAATTCTCTCATTCTACCAAAAAAAAAAAAAAAAAAAAAAAAAGAAATGGAAGTTCTAAGCTTGTGATTTCCTCCAGGTCACGCAGTAAATGGCAGTAGACTAAGGTTCTCTGATTCTAAATTTAATGCTCTTTGCTACTGCACATTTACAATCAGCATGGCACAGAGGAAAGTTCTAGGCTCTCAATAATTAAATCTTGAATTGGACCAATGAGTAGCACTGTCTAATCAATGAAAAAACAGTATTCTGAAAGAAATTTAAGGAAAGGTCAGGATATGCTGAATGACCAAGAGGCAATTACAGAGAAGGAAGATGCAAAGCTCAAAGACTAATCAGTACTAAAAATTCTATGATTCCATAAAGAACAATAGTAACTTATCCTGGTTCCCAATTGTGTAGACATAATGGGGAAAAACTGATCATTAGAACAAAGCTTGCTGTGAATCTTGATTATCCCCTTGCCATTCTGCTTTCTTTTTTTCTTTGCCACTGGCCCCATCCTTTTAAGATGTCATTTCCTTTTTGACATGGACTAAGGACTACTTTCCCAAATCAGTTCACTCATCTTGGTTCCATGTCTCAAGCCAAGGCTATTTTTCTCTATGACTAGTGCCACCTAATGAACGACAACTAGTTGTTAAGCCAAATTCAGAGTCTCATTGATGACTCCATGGCTTACCAAGGTACTAACCTCTCAGCAAAAAGAACAGATATGTCTTTGGAGAAGTGGAGGATGATGGATATATCGCATATACCATCAGACTTGATTGAAATATTGGTTTGTTTTGCTAAACTGCTCTTTTGCACTCTTTTTAAAAATTATTTTAAAGATATGACTCTGTGTAAAGGGGAGAGAGGTGTAGAGGACCCTAAGTACTATAGATATCAATAATACATTTTAACAATAGGTCTAAATCTAGATTTTGGGCAAATGTTGTAAATCTACTATCCGGCATGTGTTGATAGGCTATATGCTCAGTATGCAAGGTGCTTTACAAGATACGGTTCCTACCTTCTAAGAGTTTATAACTAGTGATTCCACACTAGTTCCACAAAGGACACAGTATTCTCCTACCCATTACGTGGGTGTGAGAAGGGGGAAATGTGGAAAAGGGGAAGTTTGGAGAATAAGTTCTCACACCTAAGTCTGATGGAGCTTCAGTAACATTAACTATCTCAAAAATCAGGAGGATCCAAGGGGATCTATGATTTCTTGTATGTATAGAAGTATGGAGAATTCAGCTCTGGGCATCAGTGTTAGGTAGGCATCCCAGCTCTAGGATCTTGCTTCCCCCCAAGGCTTTTCTTGGCTCACTGAATCCCAAACTCCAAGTGCCAAGTTTCTGAGACTTAGGTTCCCTGAGTTTAGGATCTCTTGCACTCAAATACTAATTACCTGAAATGACTAACTCCCCCCAAGTTAGCCTGAGGATTCATTCAGATATTCCAATACCATGTGCTGCTTCACTCATTATGAAACTACCTTGTCTTTCAGCTAAATAGGAAACTTGACCAAATGGTGGATGGAGTCCTCCCTCTACATTACTGTAAAATCACTTATCTGGATGGATATCTATCTCCCCCTCCCTCCCTGGATCAAGGAATCAGGAAATGAGGTGCTGCTATAGACTTCAAAAAAATCAAAATAATCCAACCTGACACTCGTGGGTCATCAGGCAGGTTCACAAAAGACAGTTTCTTTCTTTCTTTACAAAAGGAGAGAGAGATCCTCTCAGTTTCTTTTTTAGCAAGTTTATAGGAAACAGAGCTCTAAAGTCAAACTCTGGGAAAAAGCTTGTGTCTCAATATGCTAAAATCATTTTCTCCCCTAACAAGAGCTCCTCTTCTATCTTTGTGTAGCTAGGAAGGGCGTCTTTCCTCCTCCTCAGGCCAGGGGAATATCATTAAGCATGGTATCCCACAAAACTTTCTACGAGTGTGGAGCCAGCCTTTCAAAGTAGGTTCCCCACCCTTTCTTTCCAGGGGAAATAAATGATGACTTTTTGGCAGTTCTTCCTAAAATCTGAAAGGCTGTCTGAAAAGGCTCAAAAACAGGAGCCAGTAAACACTAAGGATCCTAGAATGAAAGCTGTTGTATCATCTCCAGAATATGGAAAAGAGACGCCCCTCAACCCCACCCTGATAATGTGCTTCTTTTAGAGGCACCTAAGGTTGGCCTCCTAAACTACTATTTAATCAATGGCTATTTTTCATTATTATAGTCATCATTAAAAAGTTGTACCTCCTACCATTTATCCCTGAGACAAGTAAGAGCACAAAAAACGGAAGAGAGGTTCCCTGCTGTTCTAAAAGGATTCTGAAAGAAATCTAAGTAAACAGAAAAGCTGCATTTTTGCCTGCTGTCAGCTAATCAGCAAAGGCTTGGCAATCAGCCCAGTGAGAGACTAATACCTTATGACAATGCAGAGAGATTGCAGGAATAGAAAGGGTGTCTAATCACCACTTGGCTTGCCAAGCTATAATTATTATAAATTCAAGGTAAGGTATGCATGGAAGTTTACACTTATGGTAATTTCTATCTGCCCCCATCTCTCCTTCCATCTAGAAAACTGGAATGAGTTTATTGTGCAGTTGTTGTTTTTTGTTTTTAGAAAATAATCAATATGGAGGATCCCATTCCCTGAAATATCCCCAAGAACCTTCATTCATTTTTTACACAGATGAAGTACTCCCTTGTAACAGACACAATATTACACTATTGGGGAATAAAGAGAAGATTTAATTAAAAATTTTAAGACAAACTGCCTTATAATTTTAAATATTGCCAGGAGAACAGGATACCCAAGTACCTGCCTTCCATATGAGAATCCATCAAGCTGGTGCCCCTGGGAAGTCAAAAGGACTTTTTATATTAAGAGGGTTGGGGAGGTCATCAAGTGTGACAATAACAAACAAAAGTTGTTTAGGTTACTTTAAAAATGATTCTGCCCTAAGGGGTCCTCATGGATTAGTGACTCCCTGCCTTGGACTACCTGCCACATCTGCCAGAGTTCCACCAGCATCATTTCCTGCTCATTCTCAGGTGGCTCCTCCTCTATAATAGCTGGTTATCTCCCTAGTAAGAACATTTTCCTCAATCCCATCTCCCTTCCAGATCTTTTGTTTTGTCTTTTCCTATTCGAATGAAAACTCCTAGAAAGCAAGGGCTGTAAGGGCAGCTAGGTAGCACACAGTGGATAGAGCACCAGCCCGGAAGTCAGGGAGGATCTGGGTTCAAATTTGACCTCACTTAACGCTTCCTAGCGTGTGACCCTGGGCAAGTTACTTAACTTCAATTGCGAAGAAGAAAGAAGAAGAAGAAGAAAGAAGAAAGAAGAAGAAGAAGAAAGAAGAAGAAAGAAGAAGAAAGAAGAAAGAAGAAGAAAGAAGAGGAAGAAGAAGAAGAAGAAGAAGAAGAAGAAGAAGAAGAAGAAGAAGAAGAAGAAGAAGAAGAAGAAGAAGGAAGAAGAAGAAGAAAGAAGAAAGAAGAAGAAGAAGAAGAAGAAGAAGAAGAAGAAGAAGAAGAAGAAGAAGAAGAAGAAGAAGAAGAAGAAGAAGAAGAAGAAAAGAAACTAAGGACTGTTTTGTTTTCATGTTTTTGTATTACTTTGCTTAATATTGTGCCTTGTAATGTTTAAATATGCTTTATTAACTATCCACCAAAGTTCATTGATATTTTTTGTTCAAGCTTCATTCTCCACTTCTTCTGTGTGTGTACATGTATAAAATTGAGTTTAAGTTACTTAAATTTCCTCAGTCACAATTCCCCTGGCTCTGAAAAATAGGAATAATACTTAGTCCCAGCCTGTCCTCCATATGTAAAGTACCTGGTGTAGGGAGGTGTGGTGGAGAGATCAAGCTTTACAGAAATGAGAAAAAGTTGTCAAACTCAATAGTCTGATGTAGCAAATGATGTGGCACTAAGTGATGAGTTTTAGGAGAAGCACCAAATGTTGGGGTTCGGTCATATGAAGATTTCACAATGGCCATTCTCTTTGGGAAAAGATAGGTTTATTTAGGAGAAGAGGCTACAGATAAAATGAAGAGATAGAATAGCCCCCAGGAGTGATAAATATGAAATAGAGTAGAAGAGTCTATAGTTAGCAAGAAAGGGATTTTAATAATTAATGATGGAATAGACAGATGGAAAGGGTTGGGTCATGCCCTTAGCTGGCAGGCTAAATCCTAAATGGGATGGAGAACCCTAAAAGAGTTAGTTAGCTATAAGGAGAAGTGGGTTTGAGAAGGGAGAAATACTGGAGTTAGGAGAGACATCACCTGGCACGGGGGAGGAGGCAGAGTGACCTGGCAGGCCAACTCCAAGGAATGCCATAAGCAGATTTTGAAGGGAAAATTTAACCTCAGGGACATTACCGGGATTTCTGACAGGACCTGGCAAGGGGAGGCTGACCACTACCCACAGAGGGTGGATGTCAGGGGCTTGACAGAACTAAGCCTTCTGCTTGCCTGCCCTGGGGCACAATGCCACCAAGGCTCCCGTTTCTCTGCCCACCACAGTCCCTATTCAGGACCTTATCCTAATCTCTCTAAATCTCCAAATCCCTCACTTTCTGGCTAGTGTTCCCTTCCATGGATTCCAGGATACTACAGAACATTGGGTTCTCTCTTCTTACCTCTCCAGCCATGACCTCCTTCTCATTCTTTCTTTACTTTCAACGATGGAATTTCCTCAAGGCTTTATCCTCAGATCTCTTCTTATCTCTCTCTACATTTTATTCCTTGCCAATATCATTCACTCTCATCTTCAACTACCAATGACCTCTAAATCTATTTATCCTGCCATGACCTCTCTAATGCACTCCATTCCAGCATCTCCATCTGACAAGGGCATAGGTACTTGGATGACTGAGGTCACCTTCTCCCTTAAAAATTGCATACAATTTCTTTTTGTCTCATGTTTCTGTCATTGACATCAAATAGTCTCCTAACATCAAACTCTTTTTTTTTAAATTGTTTTTAATTTATGGAATAAAGCAAACATTTCCATAAGATAACATAATAAAAAGATGATTACATATGAAACTGCAAATCAATTATGTACTATTTGATATTTTTTAAAAATACATAATATTTATGTATCTATACGTATGTGTATAAATGTAAATTTATAAACAGGTAAATATATGTAAATTTTTTTATCCCTTCTTCCCTGCCCCCATGGTTACATATATATTTATATGATTCTCTCTCACACACACACACACATACACATATGTCATGATAATCTTTATAGGTCTTCCCTACCTTTATATCTCATATTCAATTACTAAATCCTATTTTTTTCCTGATATCTCACATTTCTCCTCTCTATTCCCACTTAAACATGCCTAGAAAATTGACCTCACTTAACACTTCCTAGCATGTGACCCTGGGCAAGTTACTTAACTCCAATCGCCTCAGCCCAAAAAAAAAAAAAAAAAAAAAGAACATGCCTAGAAAATTTTCACAGTCCCTTAACAGATCTTGTTGCTTCCTCTCTTGCTTCTTCTCTCTTCAGTCTCTAAACTGTCCTTTTTTCTATTACTAGAATAATTATTCTTAAACCTAAATCTGGCTTTATTATGTCTTTGTTCAAAACTCTTTAGTGCTCTCTATTGCCTTTAATTATTGCCTTAAATTCCTTGGACTGGCATACAAGACCTTCTATAGTTGGGTACTACTCTAGCTTCTTTCCTCCCTCCCTCCTTTCCTTCCTTCCTTCCTTCTTTTCTTTCTTTTCTTTTCTTTTCTTTTTTCTTTTTTTTTTTTTTTTTGAGGCAACTGGGGTTAAGTGAGTTGCCCAATATCCCACAATCAGGTCCTCCTGACTCCAAGATTGGTGCTCCATCCATTGTACTACCTAGCTGTCCCCTAGCTTTTCACCTTCAATTCATTTCTTCCCACAAAATACTTAGCAATCAAACTGAATTATTCTAAGCCTACAGAACAAGTCCCTTGTTTCCTTGCCTGCAATATCTTTCTTTTTTCTCCTTTTTTTTTTTTTTTTTTTTTTTTTTTTTTTTTTTTTTTTGCTTGCTGAATAAACCTTTCCTTCTCTAGCTTCAAACAGCAGCTGTTTGCACATTTTGGATATATTAATCACATAATATTTTGTATTTTTAGAGCATAGCTATCAGTAACTACAATGCAGAGATTCTCAGCCTGAAAAAATTCTCCTTGAGGTAAGGACTTCAATTTTATCTAAACTTTGCATCTTTCCCAGTTTAGCAGCACAATTGGTATCTCCTATTGCTTAATAATTGGCTAAATGAAAAGTCAGGTCAATAAACACTTAATTAGATATTTGTTAGGTGCTAAGTGCTAGAGAAACAAAGACAAAAATAACCCCTACCCTCAAGGGTCTTACATTCTAATTCTTGTTGTTGTTCATTTTTTATTTTCAATGACATCATGGGCGATGATGACTTGTGCACGAAGACATTCTAATTGGAAATTATATAAAACACCAAAACAAACTCAGTGGGAACTTGCATAAATTTTAAAACAACCAAAAAAGGCACGAGGCTTCCAATCACTTTTGTACTGAGTGACTAACATTTTCTTTGAAATACTGATTTGGGGTTTCAGGTTTCTGAGCTACACATATTAGGCCAAAGATGGAATGCTTCCTATGAATTCAAGCTAACACATAGTACACACAGCTGTTTATGACATCCACCACTGATCTCTTGACGGCAAGCTGCACGATTTTAAGCAATTCTTAGCAACTGCAGCAAACTCTTCCAATTTAACCAACCTCCCAAAGGAAGGCAAATGTGAATATCTGCCAGTTCAGGAACTCTCCAATCAGCTGCTCTTGTGTGTAAAAACTAATTACAGTACTCCCTAAATCTCAGTTAAGGTTCAGGCTACAGTGAGCAGCTGCTAGTCTTGCTTTAAATAAAATGGGAAGTTATAAGCCAGAAGAATCAGCAGAATTAAATCTGCAGAATTAAAGCACCACAACTCCAGTAAGATCAACTCAATTTGGCCACAAAAATCCCCAGCTGCCAAGAGACCCTGCCTCCCTCCCTTTGGGCCTGCCTCCATGCCAGGGGAAGTAATGCACAGCCCTATCTTTTTGGCCTTTCTTGGCTGTTAGTGTACAAAAGGGAGCCAAGCAAATGAGAGTGGGTCTCCTCCCCACAGCTGAATTAATTTCTTGGCTAGTCTAAAATCATAAATTATTCATATAGATCCAAAAAAATTTTTTTTAATTACCATGCCTAAATCTTAAAACTGAACCAGAAGAAAGACTCAAAGGGAACAGATCTCAAGGGATCTTAACTTTGCTCAACCTCAGAAAAGTTAAGTGTGGCTCCAAATGAGTCAGTCCTATTTAGGGACCTCCCAGATTTTGAAATAAGAATGAAACCATGTCTTTAAATCAAATTTCAGCAAGTGTCCTAAAAATAATTCACTATGTATACTATGCTGATTTGCATTTACATCAAGAATTTTGAATAACTGTACATATAACAACTAAAAGTTCTGATTACTTTGCTACTTACCAGGCTATGAACCGGAGTAAGTTATTTCTGTCCCAGCCTCAGTTTCCTCATTTATTGTGGGGTTTTTTAAAGTAGTTGATAGTCTACAAACTTTTTTCCAGTTTTACATCTTTTGTAGGGTGGGGTGCTAAAATGTATTCTGAGTTATAAAAAAGAAAATTAACATTTGCAATACAGCAAAAGATAGGAGCTACCTGTATTAGGAAATAGAGAGAGTATGGTTTTGTGGAAAAAACAATGAATTACCTAGAAAGCAGCTGTAACCCTCATGTAAATGAGGCAAATCACTTCCCTTCAACTGACTTAAAATTTCTCCTCTATAAAATTAAGAGGTTGGACAAGGTGTTGTCAAGATTAAATAGAAATGGGGGCCACTAAAAGATACAAAAGGATCTGTGTGAGGGCCAATAATCGACTTAAGAAAATCACATATTAGTTTTGTTATATGGTATTTTTATTTATTTGTTAAATATTTTCCAACTATATTTTATTTGGTTGCATTCTCAAGAGTGTTGGTCAGTGCAGGCTTGTCTGATACTTCTAGATCAAATAATCTTTGATTCTTCATCTTTTCCTAAAAAGCTGCTCTCAAGATGTGTATACTTAGAATTTTGGGACAGGATAGAGAGAAATAGGTCAGGAAAAGGAATATGAATTAGTTACCTTTAGGGGATAGTGAAATAGAGCTGAATGTCCTGGCAGGGGCATACTTTACAATTCATTCTCTTGAGGATATCTTCAAACTGTGGGTATGAAAACCAAGAACCAAGGGAAAAAAAGACAGAAGCAGAATAGATATGGCAATCTGCCAGGAAGATCATTTGGGAATCTATTGTCCACAACCATGGGGGAAATGAGGAATTTAAAATAAAAAAATCTCACACATTTAAGAACTTTTCTGAGATTGTAGAAATGTGATACCTGTACTTTTTTATCCTGGTTTTGTTTTACTTTAAGAATTGGATAATAAGAAAACAAACATGTCCATTTTCTAAGTTAAATGGTAGTTGTCTTCCTACCTCACAGGACTGTTGCCAGAAAAGAGCTTTGTAAATTTTAAAGACAATAGCAGCATAAGCTTTTCATATCAACTGTCTAGCTGATGAAAGAGTAAGCTATTAGTTCATGGAACAGAGGACTAGAAAAGAGGTGTCAAATAGCTCTGTATATTTTCTAGTATCACCCATACATAATTCTAATCTCTCCATATTTATTAAGTGACTATTTTTCACAGGATAAAAATAAGGAGGTGAGAACAGAGGACCTATTCTAGCCTGGGTTTGTCTGCCTTGCACTATATCTGCAGCGGCATCCAGGTTAAACTTGAAAGGCATCCCTTAGGAACACTGACAGATACAGAATCATAGATCTGAAGCCAGAAGGGACTCATGCAGTCCAACTGCCTCATTTTATAGATGAAGAAACATGTTTGCCTAGGTAAGAAGTGACTGAGCCAGAATTCAACACAACTTGGAGCCAGCAATATTCATCATCCCTCTTTTGCAGATAAACTGAGACTCAGGAAAGTTAAATTACTTGCACAAATCATATAGATAGGAAATGGCAGAGTAAGGATTAGAAACCAGGACTTTTGATTTCAAATCCATCTTCCCCTCCCCACTCCCACACGCCCTCACTGCCTTCAAAATGAAAGGGTTTTTTTTTTTTTTTTGCTTTTTTTTTTTTTTTTTAAATAGCCAAAAAAAAAAAAAAAAACAAACATCAGAATTTAAGATCTTCTCCCACACACATATATAGACATCTCTCATACTTGATTTTCATAGCTTAACATCAACCCAGCATTCATTATTTTAAACATAAAATATTTTGGTCTTTTATACCATAGGTCTGAAGGCAAAAAAAGGTTTATAGGCAAAAACTGAAACACACACATGCATGTACTGTTTAACAATCTTTGGATGACCCTAAATCTCAACCCATAAAAAGATACAGAGGCCTTGGAGTGGCTCCCCTTTCCTCAATTATTCTTTTCACAACCATATTAAAAAATAAATCAAAATCAATAAATAGTAGCTGATGACAAAGGAATTCACAAAGGTGAATTAAAATGTTCAAGGCTCAGTAGAAGGCCTGACTGAATTTATCAAGACCCAGGACATCTTGAGTTACAGCGGCTGCTGGTATTTTTGCAGAAAATTTGCCCTGGATAGGAAATCTCCTCTTGAAAGTGATTCTTCTTCAGCTACCCAGATTAAAATGCAAGGCTGGGTAAGTCACTTAGTCAAAAATAAGTTCAGCAATTATGCCTCACTGGGGTTCACGAGAAAATTCAGCAATAATAACAGTAATGATAATACCCACTGGATCAAAAAACATTTTCAATAACTATTACACCACAGATAGCTAGTGATAATTTATATAGTAAATAAAGCATTGGTTTCAAATCCTACCTCACATACTTGTTAGGTCTGTGACTAGGCAAATAACTGTTTTAAGTCTCAGTTTTATCAGTGGTAAAATGTGGATACAAAAAGCACCTATCCCATAAGGCTGTTGTGAGGGTCAAATAAAAATGCATATAAAATGCTTTGTAAACTTCACAGCACTATATAAATATGAGCTATTTTCATCATTACACTTTAAATTTGCAAAGCAATTCACAAAGTATTATATTATTTCATTTCTTCTTCCTAACAACATTGTGAGATAAGTACTACAGACATTAACTCTATTGTTACAAATAAAGAATATGAAGATCAGCAAGTTTATGATTTGCCAATTAGTAAATGCATGAGCCAATATTTGAATCCACATCTTTTAACCAAAAGTCCAGCACTTTAGCCCCTAAATCAAATATCTCCACTAATAATAAACCTTATTCTTCAAAATAAGTTGTGTTCCTTTCTTTCTTCCAATCTCTGGAATTTACCACTGCAATAAAATGGAAAGTTTCCTGTGCTTCTTTGGTGTATGTACACACACATACACACACACACACACACACACATCCTGTTTCCTTCCCTTTCCTACAATAAAACAATTTACACTAAGGTAAAAAACATCCTTTGAGAAATCTTTTGTCTGTTACTGTACACAATGATGAGGTTTTTTTCTTAATTTCATATTATGTCAATTGTAGGACAATCAAGAAAAAAAATGTCTTAATCCTCAAGGAACTAAATAATTTGAATTTGTTTTTGATAAGCAAACTAGATATATGATTCTCTGAACATGTACAAAAAAATCTGATAACTAGCTCTTGAGGGGAAAATTATCCAGTGACTCACCCTCCTTCAGATTCACAAATATTCTTCTATTTTTCTAATTTATAGCCCTTAGCTGAAACTGCAAATAGAAAGCACATTATTTCTGTTTTACAAGGCCCTTCTGAGTTAACAGATATCTTACATCTTTGTAATTTTATCCTGATTTACATCTCAAATAGGAGATTCCCCACCTGCAGTCTCTAGGAGCTTGACATCCTCAGAGACTGAATTTTTACAACCCCTTTTCACAATCTATATTATCTCAAGTTCATGGGCATGGTGCAAGGTAATCAGACATTTCACAAAAAGACTATTTCATTCTATTATATCTCTTTGCTTTTTAATGTTCAGGTTTTTAATTTATTTTTAATTTAAAATATTGAATACTCTCAGTATTCATGTAAAGTGGCTCTTAGGATATTTATTCTACACAGTCAAAACAGTACAATGATTGTGATTGAATCAAATTTAAGCTTTATTCAAATTTGAATCTTGAGATTAAAGCAAAGACACCAAAACTAACCATTAGAGGATTCTGTTTTTTGACTTTGTCCTGAGAAGCTGTGAAATGAACAAGTCACAATCTTTAAATGCCTCCATTTTATGTAATTATGGCTATTAGTGTAGGTGTTACAGCTCCCTTCCAGTCTGTAAATTCCTTGATGGCTAGGGCATTTTAGTTAAATTCTCTCCCAGCCTAGTTTAGAGCCCTAAATACCATAAGCGCCTTAATAAATGCTTGTATCATTTTTATGAGGTGTATTTTATCACCTATAAATTGATAATAATGTACTTCTTGTCTGGTGTTAATAGGCTTTACTTTACCCTGACATTACAAACAAGCTTACTTTCTTTATAGTAATAGTTTACTGATCAAATTATTACACCATCAGGTCACCATTAGACCACTTATTTCTTTGTACTGACATATTTTGGAAAGAAACTAAGAAAGAATAAAGCAGAAAAAATTCTTTTTTAAAGCTCATTCTTCCACAATAACATAGAGATATAGATACATAATATATTTCATAACACCTGATAGATCCAGGGACTTCAGATGCTATAAAATCAAATTCCTGATTTTTATAGATAAGAAAATTAGGGTTATGGTGGAATAATTAGCCCAAATTCAAATGATTACTGAGCATCAAAGCAGAATTTGAATACAGGTTCCTCTAACTCCAGAGGCAGTATTCTTTTCACTCTAGCATAAAACCTGCTATATTCTAAACAAGTGGATTAGATAAGATGGGGAATTTTGTCTTTCGATCTTTAAATTTTTAAAAATTTATTGTTTTTAGATACAACACAATTATATGTGTATACAAATATTCAATATGTGTGAGTATATACATTAATATGTCAATCAAATGAATTGATATTTACTAAGAACTATGGTGTGCTAAGCACTATGCTAAGAATGAAGGATACTTAAAAAAAGAGGCAAAAGATGCACAGGTTATAATCTAAGGGGGAAGACAAAATGCAAATACATACAAAGCTACCTATCTACAGCAGAAGAAGGAAATGGCAAACCACTCCTGTATCTTTGCCAAAAAAACACCAAATGGCGTCACAAAGCACTGGACATGACTTAAACTAAACAACATATGTATGTGTGTATGCACACAGATATACACATACATATTTATGTGTAAATATGAGATGAAAATCATTCATATATAGCTATGAAGAGCTATATCCATCTACATAACACATTTATTTATCTGTCAGAATAGCAATAACAGTGTTCTCAATAACTGAGTACCAAGGTATGGGCAAAACCTTTCAAGCTTGATTTAAATGTTCTTATCGCATAAACAACTATCAAGAGGGCTAAAAGTTCCTATTGTATATAATAATAATAAATGACAAAGAAAAATTCCTCCTGTGGGCACATTATACAGGCGTAACAAAGTAACATCTGTGACTGGCACTGTTAGAAAAACAGTTTCTGGTGCAGAAATACAAATGATGCAATGCTACAATTTCAAATTTAGAAGAGGGGAGAAAAAAGCGGGACCATTTTGACTATCCATAATCTAAATATAAAATGTAACCATAAAAAGAAGAATGATTAATGAACTCATGTTTATTGAATTGTGAATGCATATTTATTGGGTTTAGAAATCATCTAAGTACAATTCCTTCATTTTTTTGAAAGGAAAGCAATAAACATTTATTAAGCACTTACTGTGTACAAAAGCACTGTGCTAACATTTTGCAGATAATATTTAATTTTATTCTCAAAACAATTTTGGAATATAGGTGAATCCCTTCCTTTTTAAGATTTTAAATTCATATTTTCAGAGCTGGAAAGGACTTCAGAGGTAATTTAATAACACTTCTCATTTTACATTTAGGGAAACTGAGGCCAATAGAGGGCTTTATAAAAAATCATATAAGTATTTAGTGGTAGAGTCAGTATTGGAAAACTAGTCCAATGATATTAAAATCCAGCACTCTTAACACAGAAATTAAATCCCCCAAGCTGAAGTAATTTACCCAATAAGATCAGAGATTTTTGTACACCTTTCCTCTGCAAATAAATGTCTTGCTTTTTCCAATACATTCTAATATGTTTATTTTATTTTGGGCTAGCCCTATGGTTTCTCCAGTTTAAAGAATGCACCAAGAAGAAACTTCACTCCCAACAAAGCAGTTAAGAAATCACACCACAATTTATGAACTCAAGAGACTCAGAAGTGCTAAATGATTTACCAGAGTCACACAGCTGGTATGTGTCAGAGACCCTACCTGAATACAAGTCTTTGTGACACTGAGATTATCCATTATGTCATGCTATTTCTCCTATATTTTATTTATTAATTTTCTTACCTCAGATTTAAAAGACCACAGACTACCAGTTAATATTCCTAATTACATTTTGTAAAAATAAAACCTTTGATTTCAATTATTTTAAAGGAAAAATTAACAATTTCCCTCAAATACTTTTTGATTTATTTAGGACTATAGAGAACCTGAAAATTAAACAGGAGAAGAACAAAACTCCAGCTGAGTTGATTTCTTTCTTCACAACAAGTGAAGACCTATGGAAAAAAGTAAACAAAACACAAACCTAAAACATATTTTTAAAAAGAGGAAAAAATTGGACTACTATCAAACTCCAGATTACCTAAATCAGACTTCTTTCTCTATTAAGAGAAAAAAAAAAGATGATTTTGATATCTGAGCTTCTGAAGGTATCTTGGGGATTTGTGTTGTTTATTTGATATTTCTTAAGAGGATAGGGAAATACAGTGGGGAAAGAACACCAGTTTTTGAGTTAATCTGGATTCATATCCTACTACTGATGCTCACAGCCTGAGTGACTTTGAGTAAAATCTACACCGGAATGCAATTTTTTCATTTGTAAAATTAGGATGTTGGATTTTACTCTAAGATACAGATCTTGCTTCATGATACATGGAACTTAATGAACAACAGACATCTGAGAAAACTACTTAATGTCTATGAACATCTATAAGGCATTTCATACTTATTACCTCAATTGATCTTCACAACAAATTTGGAAGGATTGTTATTATCCTCACTTAACTAATGAGGAAGTTGATGCAACCAGGGGTGAAATGATTTACCCAGGCTCACACAGATAGTAAATATGTGAGGCTGATTTTGAACTTGGGTCTGGCATTCTATCCATCACACCAGCCACCTAGCTGCAAGCATTTATTAAACACTGTCATACCACCAAGTATTGTGCTAAATCAAGCAAAAAGAAAGATTCCCTGTTATTAGGGATCTGAAAGGGGTGGGGAGAATTGGTGTTTAGTGAGGAGAGATGTCGAAAACGAAAATCAGAAACCAAGTCAGGAAAGGAATAAATATTGGCAGGCACAATTAGCTGCCCCAAATAGAGGTAGCAGAAAGAATGGCACATTGGAAGGATGTTCTGATGTTCCAAGGGAAGAAGGCTGTAAAAGGGCAGGAGTCCAAATTTCTATCTTCATAGCCTATAGACTTATAGAAATGTTAGACCTGCACAACATCCCTTCCTCTAATTAGACAGATCTACAATTAAATCCAGTCAGATTGCTTTTTGGAAATTACAAAGCACTTTCTCATAATTCCATAATTTTGCTATCAAAAAAGCCCCATATTTTTTAAAAACACAAATACTTTCCTATTGATGATCTATGTCTACAGAGCATAGTCTTAAAGAATCACAATGGAGAAAATTCAAGGGGAAAAACACATGTTGGATACAAAGAGGTTGGAGCCTATTGTCAATGATGTAAAGTACTGGACAAGGAGTTTAGTAGAAGAAAAAAATAAATAAAACATCTGGTCTGGATATAGATATCCATGAAAGCCTTCAATATGTTAAGTGAACTACCAAGGATTTAAGAAAGATTTGTATAAGAATTACACAAGATGAGAAAGTTTGAATGAGACATGATTCTATTTTCTCAAATCATCTGAAGAATATAGGTCAGACTTCATGAACACTTCAAGAACAAATTATTTTGTTGATTTCAGTACTCCTCTGAATAACATCATCTCTGTGACTCAATAGATTTTTGAAAGCTGCTGTGACTTTTGAGGAGAAAACAAATGTTTCCATTAAAATAATTATAGGGCAGCCAGCACCATCATCAGGCCATAGTGATATAACCAGCCTGAATGGTATGTGACCCAACCCATTTCCTAGCACCCATGAAGTCATACAGACTTGCAGCTTCCATTCAACTGTTTCTATAACACCTTTGCTTGAAGAAGTCCCATTCAGTAGAATGGGACTTCTTCATTATGTTCTGTTCATTATGTTTCATTATGTTCTGGCTATGTTGTAGAGAAAAAAACTTTAGTAATTCCTACAAAGTTGAAAAAGTTAAGCATAAAATGTATGATATCTGAGCATAGTCTTAGTCTGGAGAGCTTCTTGCACAGGTTGATGATTTTGGCCATTCCATTTCTTTCTTCTTTTCTTTTTTCTTTCTTTCTTTCTTTCTTTTCTTCTTTTTTTTTTTTTTTTTTTTTTTTTTTTTTTTTTTTTTTTTTTTTTTTTTTGGCTGAGGCAATTGGGGTAACTTGTCCAGGGTTACAGAGCTAGGAAGTGTTGTGTTTGAGGTCACATTTGAACTCAGATCTTCCTGACTTCAGGACTGGTGCTCTATCCACTGATCTATCTAGCTGCCCAGCCATTCCATTTCTTAATGACCATCTACTAATCTACTAATTTTGGTTTTATCCCTGACTAATTTATTCTTCTCCATCCCAAACATCCAATAAGTTAACAAGCCTGTTCTCTTTTATTTTTATGTTTCTCAAATCCTATTTCTCTACTTTTACCGAAATGGCTTTATCATCTCTTGCCTAATCAGTTGTCAATGGCTTCTTAATTGACCTTCCAGATTCAAATAAACTCTCCACCCCAGTTCATTCACCACACATCAGCCAAGAGTTTTTATCTGTAAACACAGATTGGGTCCTGCCCCTTTTTTACTTACACCAGTGGCTTCCTATTGCCTGTAGGCTACAACATATATTTTTCTGGCTAGCTTTTAAAATCCTCCACAACTTGGCCCCAACCTATCTTTCTAGTCTCATATATCTTCCAGTACCCTTTCTCACTTTACAATAGAGCTCAACTGTTTTTTTGTTTTGTTTTGTTTTGTTTTTTTTAATTCCTTATACTTAATTCTTTACCTGCCATTTCTGCCTTGGCCCTGTCATCCTTCTCTCTTCTTCAATTCATAACTCAAGAAGTACCTTTTTACATGAAGACTTTTCTACTTTCCCCCAAAGCTAGAGTCCTCTCACCTAACTACCTTCTATGTATTCACTTTGTTGTCATATTTATAATCACAAATATATACATCTATTTAGTATCTCTTCTGAAATAATAAAATCTCCTTGAGAGTAAGGATTGTTTTATTCTTTTTGTGTTCTCAGCATGTAGTATTGTTCCTGGAACAGTAAGCACTGGCTCATAGATGAAATCATACAGGACAATGGCAGAGAAAATATCCACACTGATTAAATTACATATCCCTTAAAACAGTTGACTATTCAATAGGCTTTAAGACCTACGGTTATCTTTACAGCTTTTAAAATCTAAGTCTTGAATGAAAATTGTTAGCACTAATATCTGTCTGCCCAGGTTGCATGTACCTTCGGATTCTAATGTTTATTGTGCAACAAGAAAATGATATTCACACACATGTATTGTACCTAGACTATATTGTAACACATGTAAAATGTATGGTATTGCCTGTCGTCGGGGGGAGGGAATAGAGGGAGGGGGGGTAATTTGGAAAAATGAATACAAGGGATAATATTATAAAATATATATATATATATATATAAAATAAAAAAAATAAAATAAAATCTAAGTCTTTTTTTTTTTTTTTTTTCCCTTTTGGCAAAGCAATTAGGGTTATGTGACTTGCCCAATGTCACACAGCTAGTAACTTAACTGTCTAAGGCTGCATTTCAACTCAGGTCCCCCTGACTCCAGGACTGGTGTTCTGTCCACTGCCCCATCTAGCTGCCCCATCACAGAGATTCTTACAAATGCTGGCTGTATTTCTTCAAAACCACATTTATTGGCTTTTTTTTTTTTTTTTTTTTACTCAAATGCCACATATGCCCTAGAACTCAAAGATATTCAGCTACCTATAAATCAATAATATGACTTGTTGATTGATGAAGAACAACCGTTATATTTTAGTGCCTGTTAAAGGATCAATTTCATTTTGAATGAGTACTTAAGAATTTAAATGACTAAAATCCTTGCTTGCTGATTCTTTATATCCATTTTCAAGTCCTATTTGAAAGTCTTTTATTCAAACCAACTTGGTATTATTTGTTTTCTTTTGTCAGTCTAATTTACAAGAACTACTGTACTGACCTGATAATCCATATCATTGATTAATCTCTCTATAAAACAAATGGCTTAACCACTATTCTGAGAACCAATATCTTTTGTGTGCTTTTATAGGAAACTCTAGGATGCTTTACATATGATTGTGACTCAAAAATATAATAAAAATATTAACCAAAATTAATTTTATCTCCCCCCCCCCCCCCCGAGGCTGGGGTTAAGTGACTTGCCCAGGGTCACACAGCTAGGAAAAATGTCTGAGACCAGATTTGAACTTAGGTCCTCCTGAATTCAGGGCTGGTGCTCTATCCACTGCGCCACCTAGCTGCCCCCAAAATTAATTTTATCAAACCAACATTTGTCAGAGTTTCTGAAAACACAAACAAAATATAAATTTTTGTGGTGTACACATTACATCTTGGATTAAAGCCCACAATCTTCAAAATAAATTGGTATGATCCTAGATCCTACTATTCCCTTCAATTCCAAGCCTACCTCAGTGAACTGTAACTTCTCATTGCATCCTCTTTTGTTATATACAATAATCTCAGTAAATCAGAAATATTTATTTACTAGCACAAGTGTATCATCACAAATATTCCTTCTTTAAAAGATATTACTTTCATTTTAAAAAAAGTTCTGATTTTTTTTTTTTTAAACATAAGTGTTACTTGCTACTGACTTCTGGAAATCCCTTTTTACAATTAAGTATATTTAAGCAAAACAAATCATCATATCATTGTGAAAGAGTACTAATTCTAGAGTTAGAAAGCCTGGATTCAAATCTCACTCATGATGTTTTCTTACCAGTGTGATTTTAAGCAAGTCATAGGGATCTCTGTTTTTTATCTAAGAAATAGGAAGGGTTAGTTTAGATGGCCTCTGAGATTTCTGCCTTGACCTTCTAGCTCTATTATCTATGAAACTAGGAACACAATGGCCACGTCTGAAAATGCATGTTTCATTCAGAGTATTACTTTTCATTCCTGTTTCTTATTATTGATGCTTTGCCAAGGCACACTAGGGTCCTAATAAATCACCTTAAATGGATATAGCAGAACACTCTGAAGAATAATGAATGCTATTTTAGCAGTTTCTTTCCTTCACCTTAACCACTTAATACACGAGGGTGAACATGAAGCTTGGAAAATCTTGAAATGAAAAAATAAATACACACTCCTAACTATTTTAAGGTGAATTTTTTTAGGGGGCTAAGGATCAATAAATTTATTTTATTGGTACATGAATACAATGAGCCTTGATGTGGGGTAAGAGCTATTTAAAACATTTAAATGCCAGCAACATAGGAGACTGTTTTCCTCACCCCTTCATTGAAAAAAAATTCTTTATTCTTTCAAGAAGTGACAAGTTATGGTACTCCATTTCCAAAGACTACTTTCTGTCATTGACCATAAAAGCATTCCCCCCAAACCGAGATTGGCATTTAGCGTCACAGAATAGTCTAACTGAAATGCACCATTTTGTACAACTCTTGCTCTGTTGATAAAGTACAAAAATTAATCGCTTCATTATGTTAGGGCTTTCAAGTTATGCATGCTCTCTCGTACAGCTTTGCTAACCATCAAAGGCCAAACATCCTGAGGCATCTTTGGATGTGAATCTAGATGTTGCTGCTCTCCTCTCATCTCAGAGTCTCAGGTTCCTTTGATGATTGTTCTTACAAATATCCCCAATGTAGATCACAGTTCTTTTTACACTTAACACACTTCAGTGAGCAAGCTATTTAGTATACAAATTAAGTTGAGAAATCAGACCCAGGGAGTTAAGTAAACTCACAAAACAGCAATCCTATGCTTGGTATACTTTCCTTGCCAATACATTTTAACTAGAGCTACAAGAATATTTTATCAATGATGATTTTTTTTTTTTTTTGCATGTGGAAAGGGGAAAGGAGGGAAGATAATCCAAGGTGCTCTCTTTAAGTCATCATATCTGATGATGCATACTTCCCATTTTAAGCCTCTTTTGGGTAGAAAGCATGTAAAATTTCTCTCATTTCCCAAGGTTATTACTTTCAAGGCATTTGCTTGTAGAAACATATATGGGAAAGGGATGTGGATGCTGCCAGTTCAACACATCTCCTTCCAGCCTGTTTCTGCTTCCCAAGGAATAGAAAGTTCGGAAATATGTGAATCTTCAATACTTTAAAAGGACCACTAGCATGGCATATTTAGTTCAAACACCCTTAAAAACAAGGTAATTCTAACTTTTCTGCTGTCTGATCACCCTTTCTAGGAATACAAACACACGAATATCTATGTATATGCTAATATTAACACATACATATAAACATGTGCCAGGCATACATTCTCATAGCTCACATTTATATATGTATATCTGCGTGTGTATATATCCACAAAATATATTATATGTCCACAAAGTATACTTTTACATGTGTAACATATAATTATATATGCACAGGTCATATCTACAGTACAATACGTATTTTGTACATACAATATATGTGTACATGGGTGCATACATACATGTATGCCATATACCTAGTAACAGAACTAAAATTTAAACATAATTCTTTTAAAAGTACAATTCCCTTTCCACTATACCAGGCTCCTTGAGATTATTTACACTTAGTGCAGAACTACTACCCAGTGGAAAGATATCAATTTCAGTAAAGGACCCACTAAGTTTTTAATAAACTCTGAGGGAAACAAAATCTGGATTGGCTTCCCTGATCCTTATTGTTAATGTTTTCTTCCTCCTCATATTACTTCAGATTTACCAGCACCTTGATAGCAAACACCATTCCATCTTCATAGACCCAATACTTAGGATGGGGACTCACCTTTTTGGAGGAGACTGTACCTTTAGTTTCACAGATAAAAGGACTTGCTAGTGAAGAAATGCCCTCCACCAAAACAGATCTGGTATCCACTCTGAAACTCTATTCCTAGGGAGCTGCCTTTAGCACTGAGAGGTTAAGTAACTTGCTATGGGTATATAATACAACCAGTATGGGTGAAGAGACAAGACTCAGGTCTTCTTCACTCCAAGGCTGACTCTGTCCAATAAGGCACCTTAAACTTAGCACTCACTTAATAAATGCCCATTGAATTGAAATAATCAAAGAATTTCCCAACTAAAATGATAAAATGTTTATGGTCCAACCAATCAGTTGATTCATAAATAGAAAAAAGTTCAATATTGTACATAATTTTTTATGAGGTGGTATGTATAGGCAAGTTTAAAGTTTTCTTAAAGCTCTCATTGCAACTATCTCACAAGGGAGGTAGCAGAAATATCATTCTCATTTTATAGAAGAAGGAAACAGAGGCACACAAACTCATAATGTGACCTGTCCATTGTTACGCATCCAGTATGTCAGAGCCCCTGTATTAATCCCAAAGTCCAGCACATTTCCCTTTCTACCATACTATATCATTCATGGTATACTCAGAAGAATGTTAATGAATTACACATAACTTAAGAGAAAAGCCGATTTCTAACATTTGGAGGAAATAACTAAAATATAATTTCTTGAAATATTGAAACAACTATTTTGAGTTAAACATTTGATTCCATTAAACAAAATACAGCCTTAAAGGCTCTTCTCCAACAAGGTATCTGTCATGCATATATTAAAGTCATACAAAATTTCTCAATAGACATGACCACAGAAGGCACTGGGAAACACTCTTCTTGTTAGCACTATTAATCATGGCATAAACACAAAGACTCAGGATTGCAAAAAGTATTTCATACATCCTGCAAAGAATTCAAATTGAAATGGGATTCCATGGAGATGGTGAGGCCTTTTATTTGCTCCCATTTGCAAATGGCACCAGGTTGATTATATTGATCCCCAGAATACTACAGAGCTTCATCAATTAGATTTATGGCCCCTCAGATGTGACTAACAATCTACACAGGAAAAACCAAGTATGTAAAGAAAGCCTATTGCTCAGACTATGATATGAGTTGGATGGGGAATTCAATCAATTGATTCATTTCTCCACATCTACACACACACACACACACACACACAGATAAATCTTAAATAAGCACCAAAAAGGGACAATAAGCTGGGCCCAAAATTGAATGGAAGGCAGAGATCAACATGATTAACATTTGAAAAATTGCCTTTTGCTGATCCCAATGATCCTAATAGAAAAAGATAGCTACATAGGAATGGATGCAGGATCTGTGATTTTACTGATGTAGAGAACTCTCACAAGAAACAAATTCCTCCACTAATTAAGGTCAGCATCTCTTCTGTATTTTATTCTTTAAGCACTTGGACAGTGCTGCAAGCATTATAGGTCAAAGATGGGACATTAACTTGAGTCTTCCTAGATACAAGGTTATCTTTTCCTACACTATGTCATTAAACACTAGTTTAGAAAATATTTGCTTTAAGATCTCCAATGTAAGTCAGTTTTTATCAGTAATAGGTAGTGTGTTCATGTATGCATGTATCCATACATATACATTTATATGTGTGTTTATAAGTGGAAAATAAATCTGTGATTTCTTCAGCCTCGGTTGTCTCAAGCCTTTTTCATTAATATAGATAGCAGGCTGTATGTGATTTAGTACATAAGTCCAAGAGAACAATCTGAAGCACACTAAGATTATATGACTTAAATAGGGTTACACAGCTAGTTTCAAAAGGCTAGTAAGTATCAGAGGTGGGATTTGAACACAGGTTTTCCTGATGTATTGGGTGAATGACTGACTCAAAACCTAACCTAATTAAAAGTCTAATTCACTGTACCACAATGCTTCTTCATATGTATATGTACCACAAAACCCTACACAATTTAGGGGAAGCCCTGATGTGGGGAAAGAGCATTGGATTTGGAGTCAGGAGTTATAGGTTCAAATACCAGATCATCCTGTAAAAACCGATCACACTTGAGGAAAATAAAATTTCTGTCTTCTCAATTATAAAATGGAGATAATAATACTTGCCTACAAGTTCTCTCATTTGGTCTACACATTTTATTAAAACATTATTTGGTCTACATTTTATTAAAACATTTTGTAAATTACTTGAGATCAAGGACTTAAAAAAATCTTTCTTATGTGCTGGCACATAATTAGCACTTAATAAATGCTTGTTGACTGACAATCTTATGGAAATCCAGTTTGTATCTAAAAAACTGGAAATTAAGGGAATGCCCAACAATTGGGGAGTGTTTTAACAAATTATAGTATAAATGTAATAGAACACTATTGTGCATAAATTATGGAAAAAGATGGTTTCAGAGTAATCTGGGAAGTTTTGTATCAATTCAGTCAAATGAGCAAATCCAAGAAAAGATATACTACTACAACAGTGTAAAAATTAACAATTTTGAAAGACTTAAAAACTCTGACCAATGAATCAATAACCAACTATGATTCTGGAGGACCAATTATTTAAAAATGCTATCTCTTAATGGATATGAACTAAGATGACAAACTAATACATATACAGTGAGACACAAAAGTTTTTGGACATGGCCAGTATTGAAAAAAATTTCTTTTGTTAGACCATGCAAGATTGCTAGAAGAATTTTATAGGGTTGGTTTTCAAGAAGTAAAAGGGGAGAAAATAAATATAAGTTAATTTTTTTAGACATAATTATCACTGTAAATATTTTGACTATGATATATTAACTTTGGCAACTATAGAAGAACTTGTCATGCCAATAAATTAAGAGTCATTAAAAAAATGTTTCCCTTCATTTCTTAGAGAATTGAAGTGTAATAGGGAAAGGATGATAAATTGGGAGCGGAAGTAAGGGATAAGCCATACAATGATATTTCAATCTGGAAATGACATCCCTTTGTAATTAATTTAGAAAAATTTTGGGAAAAAATCCTGTGCCTTTTGGAGCCTTGATTAAGGAGAAAGAATGAAAGATAGAAGAGAAAAAGAATGTTTTAGTGTCTAAAGCTGTCCTATTCGTTGGATGGGCATTACAGGACCACATATAGTAGAGGAAGAACAAATTCTTCAGTCACAGTGCAGCCCTTCCCTCCTTCCACCTCCATTCCCTCACAGAGAAAAAAGAGGCCCAAAGTCTACCTTACAGAAGAGGGAAGGAGCGAGTAAACCATGTCAGTATTGCCCTGTTCCACTTTCATGAAGTTGTTAAAAGCTATTAAGGGGTCTCCTGGACTTGCCTTTTTGAGGTGCCATATTTTTCCTGAAATCCTGGACCCGGAGTATGAAGGAAGCTCTGAATGGGTCAAATGTAAAGCTATCCCTGAACTAATATAATTTACTCCTATGTCCTTGAGAGGCAAAATAAGTACTAGCCTGGGATAATGCTTGTGCAATTGGGGTCCTTTGCAGATAAACTGAGAGTCACTTTCCTAAGGAAAAGAACCATCATCTTGGTCGGGGGGGAGGGGGGCAACAATTTTCTTCAAAGGCTATTATACCCTTACCTGCCAGGACTTTGCTCAAGGGAATATGAATTTATTTTTTGATTGCTGAAACCTCCCAAAATATCTTAGGGCTTACATCAGTTAGATTTCTTTCTTAAGGACCATGCCTTAAACCCAAATATTCTGGCTTTCATAGATTAACCAGCAATAAGTCCCAGGCAAAGTTCCACATAGTCTTTATTTGAACCTAATTGACTCAGAGTGAAAGTAAAGAGAAATTGTTTCTATTTTTGTCAGAAACACTGAGGGTTTTCCCCTCCCAGGTTGGAGAGTTTTTTTTGACTAGGTAAAAGAGGCCAGTTTTTGCTTCAATTCTTACCTAACTTTAATCACTAAACCACTGGGTATCAGTCAAATTGAGATCTTTTAAAAAAAGATTTTAGTTTAAAAAAGCCAAGGTCCCCCACTGCCACCAGGGCCATCTCAGTTGTCCTGATCTATATCTTGCCACTAGACCCAGATGGCTCTGGAGGGACGGTGACTTTGCACAGCCTACCTTCATTTAAATCCTACTCATTTGCAAGTTATGGCATCACCTCCCAGATGTCATGTCCTCTTCAGAAAGAAGGGCAAACAATGATAATAACTCCTCCTCCTCTTCCTCCTTGGGAATGGTCTTTTTTTTTTTTTTTTCACATTTGCTTCACTTTTTCCTAGTCTTGCCCCTTCCTGGTATCTCCTCCTCCCTTTCTCTGGTTATTATAAAAATGTAAACTTCTGTAAAGATTGGGAACCCTTTGGAATCCTCATGCATATTCATTTCTCTTGTTATAGGTCTAGTAACAGTGTAATTTTCTGTTGACAGAGTGAATCCCACACTTAATGGAACCCACAAACCCTGATGACCAAGCACCGTATTAGAAAGACAAAAATCAGGGTTTAGTTGTTTGTATTAACTTCAGGGTTTAGTTGTGGCATTAATAAGCATTCCCACCCCAAGGCCATTCTGCTGGAGACAACAGGAGTAATCCGGATTATAGACCTGGAGAAATCTGTGATGTGACTCAGATGTGATATTTAGGTAACAAAGGATTACTCTTTATAATCCTGTATATAAGATTATCCTGAGATCCTTTTCTAAACTGCCAAGCATTCCAATTCTACTGCAAAAAGCACATTTCTGTTAGGCTAGACACATTGTTCAAATGCCAAATGTGCACTTGCCAAAAAAATTATTTTATAGAGAACTCACACAGGGCAAGCACTCACAAGGTGGTCAGAAAAAGCGATACATGGGCACTCTCGAGATATCTCTTAAGAACTTAAATCAATTATATGATATGGGAGACACTGGCACAGAACTGCCCAACATGGCATGCCTTTATCAGAGAAGATGCTGCGCTCTATGAGCAAAGTAGAATTGAATTAAGCCCAAAGGAAATGTGAGAAGTGCAAAATTAGAGTCCACCCCGAATATTCACAGGGACTATCTGTGTCCAACCTGTGGCGGGGCATTCTGAATTCCTATTAGTCTAATCAGCCAAAGTCGAACAGAATATAATTCGACTCTAATACAATGACATCATTTTGGTCCTCTGACAACAAAGGACAACAATCAACCATAATCTTGTGAAAAAGCCCCATGTAAAAAGAGAGGGAAATGTTTTAAGTTTTAGGTATTTGTTTTACCCTCACAGCTGTGTTTTAATTGGCATTTAGTGACATTTTCCCATACAATAACCAACCTCTTCTAATGTCCTGGTATGCATTTGAAGTGTTTGGACTAGATGGCAGCTGAACTCCCTTACAGTTCAAGATATGATGTTCCGTGTGTCTCCTATGATAGGAGGATATTCCTCCTCCTCTAACAAAGCTTCTCTCAATCAAATACACCTTGGAAGCATATCCTCATTACTAGCAGGACTATTCTATTCTTCTTTTTCAAATGTCCAGTGCATAGGTATGATAAGTCAAATATTGTATTGTGGCTCTTGAATAGGCAATTAAAAGCCCCACTAATAAGAAATTCTCAAAATCAGCCACATTAGAGAAATAACTATTGACCCCACGACTGACTCCAGACCTGGCACTCTGGGCATCACCTCAGTGCCCATCCACACTACATATATATGTTTTAAAAATGCCATCTAAGAAAGGAATAAAACATAGTAGGGAAAGCATGGATATGTCCTAAGTAAGTTTTGAAAATCAGGCCACTTGGGACAGCTAGGTGGCTCAGTGGGTAGAGCACCAGCCCTGAAGTCAGGAGGACCCAAGTTCAAATCTGGTTTTAGACACTTAACACTTTCTGGCTGTGAGACCTTGGGCAAGTCATTTAGTCCCAAATGCCTCAGGAAAAAAAATTAGATCATTTATTAAATTCCAAACAAGTCAAAGAAACAAACAAAAATTCAAAGTATATTTATAGCAGCACTCTTCATAGTAGTAAATAATTGGAAAAAATAGTAAAGAATGTGTCCAATAATTAGGGAATGGCTAAAAAAAATTATAACATAGGAATGTAACAAAATAGTATTGTCTAGTATTGGTGAATAAAATGATTATGACAATGTAGATGAAAAGATCCCTAAGAAGCTGGACTTTGAATTAAAAAGTCAATAATGGTTCCAGAGAAGAGAAAATGAAAAAAAAGAAATTTCCCTCAAAGCAAAGAGACAGGAAACTACTTTGGTTGAATGTGGTCTACAATTTTAGATTCAGTCATGATGTGAGATATTTTTGTTTAACCATTTTTCTATGTCACAAGGGAGTGTCTGACCTGGAAGAGAGGAGACTATATTCCCACACATGACTATGGTATTAGAACGAAAAGGCACGAATAAAAACATTTTTAAAAGGAAGAAAATTATAAAGTCCCTGCATCTGAAAACTTGAAATTCCTGTTTCCACCAGAGATTTCCAGGTTTCACTGGACTTATCACAGAATGCTTACAATATGTCATGGAGAACAGTTTGTCCCAGCATTAAAATATGTTTGTTCATCTAAAACAAATGATACTAAAAATATTAAACAATGTTTCTCCAACATTAGGCCCCAGGGCAATTTCCTACATTGCCTTTCCATGAATATACAACATCTCTGCATTAAGACTTAGCCATTTTTACATGCAAAACCAGGTTTTCATTCTATTAAAAGTTAGCATCGCTTTTGGTTTTAAATAGATTTTATTCAATTTCACAGGACTCCACAAATCACTAGATTATTCCTATTATCACCCATAATCTACTTGGCTAGAATTTCTTTCATCCAAGTTCACTATCAGTTTGCAAATTGTATTTATTAAAGCCCAAGGGCTGAAAGATTCATTGTGACAAAAAAAATTGTGCTCTTGTTTTCTTCCCATGGGAAAAGTGGGATTTGTTCTGTAAAACAACTCATGTTTGCCAAATGATCTTTTGTTAGGCTTTATAACACAAGGAATTAAAAAAAAAAAAAAAAGAAATTCCCTTCCTCTCCTCTCATTCCAAGACAATGGGCTAGAATTCAGTTTTTTAGATGAGCACCTTTGAACTTTTTTGATTCTACACCCCCATCAAAAATTTTAAGCATACATTTGCAATAAATACAAACACATTTCTACTTTACAAAGTATATATATGATACCAATAATTGCAAGCATTAGTAAGCTTACACAAAAAAAAAAACCCAGAAATTATAAAAAGATGAGATAAAGATGAACTAGTCAGGAAGAAGCCATTGGAGTTTATTAAGGAAGATCAGATCTGCATTTTGAGAAAATCACTTTGACAGCTGTGGGAAAGATGAACTGCAGGAGGGAAAGACTTGAGGTGAGGAGACCTTTGCAATATTCCAAACAAAAGGTGAAGAAGGTTGGAACGAGGGTCGTCGCTGTGTTGGGAACAAATGTGCATAACAATATGGAGGAAGAAACAAGATTTTGCCTTTCACTATATAAATGGGTGAAAAAGAATGAGGAGTACAAAGATGACATTGAGGTGACTAAAAGATAGTGGCCATCTCAATAGAAATAGGAAAATTTTGGAGAAAAGTAGGATTGGGGAAATATAATACTATCTCTGATAAAGGTGACAACCCTATTCACTTTAAGTATTCATCCTGAGGGATGTCTTCCTGGGCTAATCAAAGACCAAGGACACCTTTTCCCTTTCAGAGATATATGTAAAGAGTTTATCACAGTGAATGGCACACAGTAGGTGTTATATAAATGTTTATTTCTTTCTCCTCTCCCCACTATAGAGAATATATCAAAAGTTTTAGTGAAGTTTTAAGCCATAAAACCTTGTATAGATCTAAAGAGAAAGTAAGACCCATCAGAGAGTTGCTTCATGTCCTTCAAGGAAGGAAGGAGAGTTTTTCCAATTGATGAGTTTTCACAATATGTAGACTTGGATATTAGCCTATTTTACATTTTTTAGTGTCCTATATCTGATATCTAATTAAACTTGAAAGACAGCTGAAGGCTACTTTGGGGAAAAAGATGAACTAATATTGATATTCCTAGGAGAAACTCTTGGCTAGAGTAGAAGTTGTATACAAATCTCTGTTATGCTATGTGGGATTTTCTTGGCAAAGATACTGGGGTGGTTTTGCCATTTACTTCTCCAGCTCATTTTACAAATGAGGAAACCGAGGCAAACAGGATTAGGGGACTTGCCAAGGGTCATACAGCTAGTATGTATCTGAAATCAGATTAGAACTAGGAAGAGTTCTTCTGGATGAGCCTTTCTGACACTAGTCCCAATGTTCTATCTACCACATCATTTAGCTGCCCTAGAATAGATGATATGGAATTACTCATTGAAAAAGGTTCCTGTGGTGAACCATGGTTATCATTTTAAAAGTTTCAGTTGACACAAGTTACACCATCACATATACCATCTATATACATATCCACCATAATATGTGGGTCTTAAAGGCCTAATTATACCCAGTTCCTATGGATTCAATGGCCACTTCTATACTGATGTTTCTCAAATCTATCTATCCTGCCCTAACCTCTCTACTGATCTCTTCTTTTTTTTAAAAAATTTATTTATTTATAATATTATCTCTTGTATTCATTTTTCCAAATTATCCCCTCCCTCCCTCCACTCCCTCCCCCCTATGGCAGGTAATCCCATACATTTTACATGTGTTACAATATAACCTAGATACAATATATGTGTGTAAATACCATTTTCTTGTTGCACAATAAGTATTAGATTCTGAAGGTATAAGTAACCTGGGTAGATGGACAGTAGTGCTAACAATTTACATTCACTTCCCAGTGTTCCTTCTCTGGGTTCTACTGATCTCTTAATCTCACACCTCCAATTGCATTTAAACATCTCCAACTGGCTGTCCAATTGGATATCTAAAGCTGAACATGTCCAAAGTAATACTGATTGATTGATTGAAACTTTACTTCCCTCTATATTCCCCATTATTGTAGAAGTAATGATTTATAATAATTTATTATTCTCTTATTCGCTTAGTCTCATATCCTACCTAGAAGTTATCCTTGACTCCTCTGTCTCTATATCTCATCCTCCATTTCCCAAGCACTTGCCATGGGCTATTGATTTCACCTTTACAATATCTCCCATGTACGCCCCCTCTAATACCACCATCCCTCTATTGAAGGCTTTCATTCCCTCTTGCCTGGATTATTGCAATACCGTGCAAAAGGGGATGGTGTTTTGGTAGTGGTGGAACTGGATCTGTCTGCCTCAAGCATCTTCCGATTCCACTCTATTCTTCATTCAGCCACCAAAGCAATTTCCTAAAGCACAGGTTTAACTATGAACATTTCCCTTTCTAAACTCCAGTAGCTCTTTATCATCTCCAGAATCAAATACAAAATGCTATTTGGTATTCAAAAGCCTTCATAACCTAGTCCCCTTCCCCCTTTCCAATATTCCTATATCTTACTCCCTATTAGGTACTCTTCAATCCAGTAATATTAGATTCCTGGCTGTTCCATGAACAGGACACTCCATCTCTAAACTCCAGATATAGTTCCAACAAAAATCCTATCTTTTATAAGAAATCTTCCCCAATTTCTCTTAATTTTACTGCCTTTCTATCCAGAATATATCTTGTTTTGTATAGCATGTTGTTTCTATCATTAGATTATAAACTCCTTAGGACAAAAATTTTCTTTTTGCCTCTCTTTACATCTTGAGAATTTAGCACAGTACCTGACACACAGGAGATGCTTAATAAATGTTAATTAATTGATTAATTTATTTCTTCTGTGTAACTGTGGGCAGTCACCTCACCTCCGTGAACTTCAGTTTCCTTATCTGGAATGGGAATAAGTTGGTCCATTAAATAGTAAGTCCCACTTGGATAGGGCCCATATCATAGCTAAACTTTCTACTTGTAGTAGTTTCTATACAGTGCTCTCTCTCTATATGGCTTCTATATAGTGCTCTATACAGTAGATATGAAATAAATATTTCAGGAAAAGTGTGAAATTTGGTAGATAAAAATAATCTAAACAATGTTTCCCAACTAAAACTTTAGACATTTTATGATCACAGATCAAGTTATAAATAGCTAATCTTGGTGATCATTTTTTTAAACATCCAGAAATTTATGATCTGAGGGGGAAATTACTAAAAGATAATTAGGCCTTATAAAACCACCAATTAATTCTGTTTTTTTAATCAGTCATAAGTGCAAAAGCATATTATAGGAAATCAATCAACATACACTCACACAGCAGACATGGAAAAGAAAGGGAGAAACATTTATATTGTTGGATTCTTAGCTATGCTACATACCTCAGCCTGCCATTTTCTAAACTCCACAATATGAAAAACTGTCATCCTTAACAACACAGATTTAGAAGTTGATAGAACCTCACAGGTCACCTAGTTCAATTCTTTTATTTTACAGACCAAGGAACTGAGTCCCAGAAAGTCTATCTTTAGATCTTTTTTCCCCTTAAGCAGATTCCAGTGAAACTGAAAGGAAGTTTGTCTCAGAGGAAGGGAACAAGGTTAATAGTACTCATTAAACCCATCTGTCACCAGAGGAAAGAATTATGGAAATTAATGAATGAAATATTTTTAGTCTTCTATCCCAGATTAGGCCCTCATCACCTCTCACTCAGTTTACAAACCTGAGTTCCTGTCTACTCTCCATTGTAATCTATCCTTCACACCATTGACCCAGTAATTTTAATATATCACTCCAATCCAATCATTCCTCTATTCAAAAGCCTTCAATGCTTAATGAATATAGAATTAGCTCCTAATGCTAACATCTAGGGCTTTTTACAGTCTTGTTTCAAGTTACCTTTATCCCATTATCTCATACTATTCTCCTTCACATATTCTACAATTCCTCTATGTCCCTACTCTTTGCAGTTTGTGCAGTATGATTTTGCTCAGGCCAATTATTGGAATGAACACTCTTCCCACTTCAATCTATTGAAGTCCTTCCCTTGCTTCAAAATCTAATTCAACAAAGGAACTTGTGTTCTACTTTTCTGTCCCTATCTCTCTCTCTCTCTCTGTCTCCCCACTAATTTTTCTTTTTAAAATTCAATTTCATGTCATTTTCAGTTCCAAATTCTCTCCCTACCATTACCCTTTTCTTTCACTGAGAAAGCAAGAAAACCAGAACCTATTACAAAAAATATGTCAAACAAAACAACTGTCTATTTTCTTAAAGCCTTTCCTAACTTCATCCCTCAATAAACAGATGAAACTTTTTTTCTTTCTCCTTAAGTTTTATAAAGCATTTTCTTCTATTACACTTTTTTGCATCGTTCTGTATCAGTTATTTGTATATGATATTCCCCTTCCTCACACACTCCCCTTATACTTTAAGCTCCTAGATAAATCAAGTCCTAGATAAATTCAAATTTCCCAAATTCAGTAATAATTCAATAAATGTTGATTTAGTTTGTGTTAATTTAATTATGTTATTATTATTAATATAGGTTTCTTCTCAATCTTTCAGACTAGTAAAATTGAACTGTTAGACCAGAAAAAAAAAATCTCCCATGTAAAACACACCTTCATAGATGCTTTAGAGAACATTTTACTCACAGATGGCAAAATGGTCTTATCACTGAAATCCCAATTGTAATAAAACATGCTCACATTTCACATTATTTCTAGTTAAAACCAATTTAGACAATTGTTTTGTGTATGCAAATCTTGTGTCTTTAACTAGATTCTCAAGAATAGTGATATGGTGGAAAGAATACTGGATCTAGGATCCCAACCCTGACACTATCAGTGTCACCACAAATAAGTAACAAATTGAAACTTATTCTATTTTCTTTTTCTGTAACATGGGAATAATGCCACTTACACAGTCTCACAGGACTGCTATTAGAAGATAACTTTGTAAAAAGGCTACATAAAATGTGAATTCTTCTTCCTTGATGCCCTCTTTTTGAACTGTTAGGGACAGTATTCTTTTCTGTGCTATTAATTGAGCTATCAGTGCTGCCTCATGACCTTCTATGCTGGCCTTCTATTCTTATCATCATTTACTAGTCCCCAGGATGAAGTCTTCTTCTTCTTCTTGCCTACTATTGGTGACCCTCTCCCTGGGCCCACAGTTTGGGAAGGGCTCCAGCCAGGCTTCCCAGTAATCCCATCAGAAGAACTCTCTTCAGACTCCACTTCTTTATCATCTAGCCTCTCCTCACATTTCCCCCCACTCCTCAACCCCCTATACATTTTGTTTCCTTCCACCTGGATGTAAGCTACTTGTATTTGTATCCTGGCACTGAACATAGTGCCTGGAACAGAAGAAGGGGTTAATAAATGCTTTGTCTTGTTTTCTCAAATAAATCATAAGCTAATGGATGGCAAGGGTAATTTCTTATACTCTTTCTATCTCCTTCGGCAGCTAGCTAGCTTGCAGAGAAACTAGCTATTCAATAAACATCTGTGGATATGATTTCAATCAATTTTGTCATGGTTTTTAAAAAATTAATTTGTGAAATAAATAAAAGATGATTGCATATAAAACTGAAGATCAGGAATGCATAAGGAAGAAAAAAGAAAAAAGTTACATAACTTTTTTACCCCTCTCCTCACAGCCCCTGCACTTAATTCTGAATCAAGAGCAGTTTTAGTAAATACAATATTTGTTGAATTAAAGTCTGTGCTGATGTCAACTGAAACATCTAAATGAAGTTCATCCTAATATAACAAAATACAACAGTATAAAAAGTTCAGACACTCAGGAACATTTTGTGTTTCCCCTTCCCCCCCCCCCCCCAAAGCTCATCCAACCAGAAAAGGCCCAACAGCTTGGAAGTCATTAAACACTATTAACTCTCATAAAAATAAGAGGCTAGGCCAAGCATTGCATCCCAGATTACTCAGTCATTATCACAGCTGAGCAATTCAGATGATACCATCTAAAACAGACTGTGTTAATAATATATACGATATACATAAAGACAGACATGATGACAGCTGTGCTCCTGGAAACTGATTAGAGATTATTCAGAAATTCATAATCAGATTCTAAAGGGAAAATGGCATTTAGAAAGGAATAGAACAGGGAGGAGGCAGGCAGGGAATTAGTAGAAATTATACTAAATGGAAGTTTCATTTCCCAAGAATGGCTGATAAACTCTTTTTCTTCTCCATTACCACAAAGGAAAGGCAGCAGAAATACTGGATCTAATGTCAGAATATTTGGATTAAAAGACTGATTCTAATCACTATCCATATAATCTTGGACAAACTCTCTTTCTCCTATGCATATCTCTTTGTCTGAGAGGTTCACACTAGGGTTTCTAAGTTCTCTCCCAAACTTCAAATCCATGATTCCATAATCCTATGAGGAATCATTTAAGCAATTTAACTCATGTACCTCTATTTGTAAAAAAAAAAAAAATGCCCAGTGTTATAATTCTTTATGATTTATGATGTTGGTTTGTTTGTTTTTTTTGCCTCTGCTGAGATTTTTTCCCAAAAAATTCAGAGTACATTGCAAAATAAACATTAAATCTCAAAAGGGGATTTCAATCCAATTTCCTGTGTTGTAATTATAGCTGTATGGTTTACCACAATAACCACACTCCTGGGCATGAAATTTTCCCAATTCCTTGAGCAGAGAACTTCCTGGCTTTTTAAAAATTAACAAGCCACACACACACACAAAAGATTACGGTGGCATCTTCTAATCCTTTGTCACATCTTTCATACTTACACTGGCTTCTTCACCCATTCCTGCCAAGAACTTTATTTCTCTTGCCAGCCTCTAAATCTGTTTTTTAACATCTGATTTGATTCTCCTACACTGTGCCATAATCAGATTTTGCTCAATAATCCCAGAACATAGTTTATTGGGAAGATTCTAGTACAAAAACTAATAATGTGAGTAGGCTGAAGGATGAAGGTACAAGACAATAACCATCATCTAATTCGTGGAGGGTTTCCATTTCAGAAGACTCAAAGTTTGAATTGTTCATTCTTTTTTTTTTTTTTTTTTCATCTCACCAATAGCCCCTGCCTGACCTGCAGCCTCAGGCCTTCATAATGAAACACCAGGAGAAAAATCTCGGGAAATAGTACACTTACCATGTCATCACATTCATTCCTGGCTGAGAACAAGAGTGTCCAAGGGAAGTATGTATGAAAGTGTCAAATGCTGAAGGTCTCCCCTCTTAAAAGAGACATTTGCCAAAACTTTGTAAGCAAAGTTTAAAAGTGAGTCATGATCTGGGGGAAGTAGAGCTGTGTGAATCACTCTGACCTTTCTACAAGATTACATTTCCACAGAATCTAATGAAACTTGAGATTAGTATTGGGAATTCTAAGAAATACTATAAGCTCCAAACTCATTGGACCACGGGGCTTGTCACACTAACTTCTGTTAGCAAAGGCCAGAAATATTCTGTCCTCACACATGGTTGCACTTTTTCCTCTTGACTTCAAAGTAGTTTTGAATGAAGTAATTATCTACTCAAAGTGCATTTTCTGAAGGAAGAAGATAAATCATAATGAAGTAGATTCCCCCTCCTCCCACCTCCACTAGCCAGGTTCTTTTTTATAAACCCAATAAAATAAACTGAAGTTGCCAACTTTCCAAACTTTTGCAGAATGGTTTTCAATTCAATTCAAATCAAACCAACAAGTGTTTATTAAGCACATTAAATGCGCCAGATTCTGTGCTAGGTACTGGAGATATGACCTTAAAAATGAAAATAATCCCTGTCTTCAATTAACTTACATTCTAGGTGCAAGGGAAGAACATGTACACATACAAGTAAATAGAAAACAATTTTGAGTGTGGGGTAAGCACTAACATTTTTGGGGGGTGGGAAGGAAGAGATAGGGCTAAAATTATATTACAAAAGAATAAGATTCTTCATTACTAAGCACAATAAATATCTGTTGAAATAAAAAGAACAAAGTAATCTTTTGAGGAATATAAAAATGTCAACATACCCCCATTTTCATTCCTTCTTAACCTTTTCTATCTACATCTGTTCCTTCCTATGTCAATAAGCTAAGAGAATATAAACTGTTAGTAGCAAACAATAAAGATGACAGATTTAGGACTAGAAGAGCCCATCTAGTTCAATGCCCTCCCCCCCATTTTATTTTTTAGCCTTAAGGGGCTAACTGGGTTGCCCAAGGTCAAGAAGGAATCTAATTCAGATTTCAACAGACTGAGGAAGGCTTGAATGAAGGAAGTGGGAGAAAGAAGCAGCAGATTCTATTAAGTTTCTCATCAGGCTAGCTATCTTATTCTGATGGTTCCATAGTGATTTTTTCAGGTCTTGAGTCACTGATGATTTTCATCTGTCCATAAAAACTACCTTTTGTTCTTGCTATTATGAACAATCAACATTCTTTTCTGGTCATATATCTCCTTGATGATATCTTTTTACAAGCTTCTCTTGCACAATTTCTTCGCTGTCGATGTGATCTCATCTGTCCCTCCATTCTATCATGCACTTCTCCATTTTCCAATAAGTGTTTCTCAAGTTTAATTCTTCAGAGACTGTGGTATTCCATAATTTGTAGTTAATTAGCATGAGCAGAAGAATATCATTCATAGTCGGGAAAGAAGACACACAATTATAATAGGAGAGAATAAGAGATAAACAGTGTATATGCTCCACTAGTATCTACATCAAGAGATCTATAGAAATGTCCCAAACAACTACACTCAAAAAGTTACCAAACTGTGCATACCCTTTGATCCAGCAGCGTTTCTACTGGGCTTATATCCCAAAGAGATGTTAAAGAAGGGAAAGAGACCCACATGTGCAAAAATGTTTGTGGCAGCCCCTTTGAAGTGGCTAGAAACTGGAAACTGAGTGAATGCCCACCAGTTGAAGAATGGTTGGATAAGTTACGGTATATGAATGTTATGGAATATTATTATTCTGTAAGAAACAGCCAGCAAGATGATTTGAGAGAGGCCTGGAGAGACTTACATGAAATGAGCAGAACCAGGAGATCATTATACATGGCAACAACAAAACTGTATGATGATCAATTTGGATGGACAAGGCTCTCTTCAACAATGAGATGATTCAAACTAGTTCTAATTAGTCAGTGATGAAGAGAGCCATCTACACCCAGAGAGAGGACTGTGGGAACTGAGTGTGGTTCACAACATAGTATTTTCTCTTTGTTGTTGTTTGCTTACATTTTATTTTGTTTCTCTTTTTTTCTTGTGCAGAACAATAATTGTATAAATATGTACACATCTATTGGATTTAACATATATTTCTACCATATATTGGACTGCTTGCCATCTAGGGGAGAGCGTAGGGGAAAAGGGGGAGAAATTGGAACACAGGGTTTTGCAAGAGCTAATACTGAAGAACTGTCCATGCACATCTTGAAAAATAAAATGCTTTTATTAAAAATTAAAAAAAAAAACTGGGAAGGAAGGGAAAGAAGAAATGTCCCAAACATACTAGCCAGACCTCTCCCCTTTTGTTAAGGGCTAGCCTAATGCTAGTATCCTGTGGTTTCACATTCATTAAGCAATTCTTGTTTTTCTCATGAGCAGTCTGAAAAGGTAAAATGGAGCCAGACTGCAAAGGTCTTTTAATACCAAACAGAAGGGTTGGTATGTGATGCTAAAGGAAATAAGAAGCTACTGAAGCTTTCTGCTCAGAGGACTGATATGGTCAGACTTTAGTAGGGTAACATGAAAATTGTGCTGATTTCCACTCTAATAGTTTATGTGCTTTTAAAAAATATCACCTTTAGCAATAATAGAAAACAAAAAAAATTTCTAAATTCACATCATGGTTTTAATTAGAAGGCAGGTGACATTTTATTTTATTTTATTTGACAAATATTTTGTAAGAGATTATGGAAAGAACACTCAATTTGGAGTCAGAAGTCTTAGATGTGAAATCTGGGTTGTTGATCAATTAGCTGTGCAACCTTCTCTTCTTTGAGCCATAATTTGGTCATTTGGAAAATGAAAAGATTAGATTTGACCCCTAAGGTTTTTGCTGGCCCTAACTCTATGATCTTATGTTTTATATATATACATATATATATATGCATATATATATATATATATGCAAGATAGAGACAGAGACAAAAAAAGAGAAAGAAAAAGAAAACAAGAGAAAAAAAAGAGCAAGAGAAAGATAGACAGACGTGGGGTGCTGGAGGTAGAGAGTGTGTTAAAGGGGTCCATAACACAACAAAGGATAAGAATCCTTGATTTAAAGATAGAAATGGCCCTTATAGTTCAACACTTTTGTGTTACAGATGAGAAAACAGGCACAACATAGTGTGCACACACACACACATATATCTATATACACATACCCCTATATATATATCCACATGTGCATACATGTCTATGTGTTTATGTGTCTACACACACACACACACACACACACACACACACATACACACACACACATACCCATATTTTCTCCTTCTCGTTTGTCTGATGAGCATATAGTATGAATTTGGAAGCGTCCCTTACATAACCTTTATGAGCCTGTTTCCTCATCTCTAAATAAGAGCATTAGATTAGAAAGGGCTAAAGTCTCTTCTACCATTAAATCGAGGATTATCCTTTATAGATACCTTTAGCAATCTGGTGACACCTCATGCATCCCTTCTCAGAATAAAATTTTTTAACATTTACAATTAAAGAGAATGTTAAATTTCAATTAGAAGTTAGTAAAGCAAGTTTTTTTTCCATCTAAGTTCAAAAAACCTCAAGTTAAAAACCCCTGCTATAAACCCCACAATTCTAATCCTATGGTCCCCAGTATTATCCACCCCCTCTGTTATTATTATACTGGTCGTAGGCTATTATGCACACGCCCACTTCCACAGATGCTGTATTACATCAGGTTGTATAAATGCAGTTGCATCTTGGTCTATGGCATTTGTCGATCCACAGAAGGGAAGGAATCACCTAAATTTCAAATAAAATTCAGAATAATAAGCTACATTAAGCAGATGAAGAGTTTTTCATAACAGTAAAACTAGCAATGACTGAATAGGGCAAAATGATCTCAGGGAAGCCCACATCAGTGGGTACCCTACAGGACTGAGGTACATTCTCACCAGGCAATTTCTGCTCCTCTCCTAGCAACAGGCACTACTACATTGTTAATGATACAGCATGCATTAGTGCTGGAAGGAGAACCACAGCATGTGCTGACTTACCAGCTTTTTTCCTGCCAACTTCCTGATGGAAAGTGATCCATTTACATTCTACAGAGGCATTGTTACATTAACTGTGACAACCATCCCACCGAGTTGTCATTTTCAATTAAAAAAAAAAGAAGAAAATTTCAAAAGGCCATTATTTAATTCTAGATAACTCTAAAAGTCAGTAAGTACCATATTGAGACATATTCATTAAAAGTAACCTGAATCCTTGTGTACTATCAAGTTAATGATACAGTTTCACAACAGTTTCCCCATCTGGCTAGATCTATTCCTTTTCCTTCCATTACACTCTTGCCCTTCCTAACATACAACTTATTGCCTATGGATGGGATCTCCACAATTTGCTTGCATTTAATATACTTCATAGGTTCCAAATTGAATGCCAAGTTGACAAAGTATTTTAAAAAATAGCTGCATGGTTGGCTGATTAATCTTTTGTTGGGATGATTATAAAGCTAGTTTTAATCATTGAGAATTAAAATTTAAGGTTAGAACTACATTTTCCTTATTTCCTTCTTGACCCTTTGTAAAAACTGTTGTACAGTCGTTTCAGTCATGTCTAACTCTTCCTGATCCCTTTTGGGGTTTTCTTGACAAAGATATTAGAGTAGTTTGCCATTTCTTTCTCCAGCTCATTTTACAGATGAGGAAAATGTGAGTGAAGTGACTTGCCCAGTGTCTGAGGCCAGATATGAACTCTGGAAAATGAGTCTTCTCTATGAGAAGCACTCTATGAGTGCTTTATCTACTTACTATGCCATCCAGCTGATCTATATAATAGTCACTCCATATAAAATAAGTCACAGATCATAGGCTTAGAGTTGAAAGATATCTTAGGGATCCTTATTGGACTTTGATCGTTCCTCTCCATTTTTTAGGATGAGAAAACTGAGGCACAGAAGGCTAACATGCTGATGATTAATTAGGTATTATGGCAGAGCTATGGATTCAATCCCAGGTCTTCTGACTGCAAATTCATCATTATTTCCACAATAGTGATAATATTATAAATCAATAATGATTACATCAATTTTTGAACAATAAAATTTAAATTTAACAAAATTCAATTACCTCATTTATCTTCACAACAATCCTGTAACACAGAAAGGACATATGCTATGCTTATTTTATAAATGAGGCAACTGAGACACCAGGAGGTTGTGATTTGTCCAAAGTCACAAAGCTTTTATGCATCAGAGTTAAGTGGCCCCTTGAAAACACATTAAAAGATATAAAGTAAAAAAAAAAAAAACCTTAACTTTAAGAAACCTCATGTTATAGACAGATTTCACTGTAATAAAATGGCAATTCCATAAAATTGTTTCTAGTAGTTTGATGTAATGGATAGAAAGATGTGGCCTTAGAATCAGAAAGATTGGATCCTGAGTCCAGTTTTCTCCCCCAAGAAAAGGTTTTGTGGCCCTGGATGAACCACAATTTCTCAGTATCTCAGGAAATTCTAATACCTATAAATGGCATAAAAGCTGTAGATTTACTTTGGTAAAGAAAAAGAGCTCTCTAAACTGATGAAATCACAGGTCTGATTTTTTAAAAAGTGCTTTATTTGTCAAATTTTCACCTCAGGCATTTTATTTATATATTACCAAATAAATCAAAATTAAATCTGAATTCTCTTCACCAACTAACATAACCTGGCACTTGTCTTAGGCCAACTGGTCAGTACTTATTTGGAAAATTGCATTATTTCAACATCCAAGTAATTTTAAATAGGATATTTAGATTTTCCACTTAATCTTTTTAGATGAGGAAAAAAAATCCACACAACACAGAAAATGCAAATGATATTTGGAACTCTTATGGAAACACATAAAACTATCACTCCAAATCTGCTATAAGCAACCAAATAGTACACCAGACAGCACTTAACAAGACGAAAATAAGATGTGTTACCTTTGACTGAATCAAAGCAATTTTAGACATCATCTGGAATATAGCATACATTTAGTTAACTGAACCATTGTGGGATTGGATTTAGTACAAATGTAAGGCAACTAACACAGAATGTAAACATGAAAACATCAGCTCCTGCTACACAAAAATGCCCAGGCACACTCAATGGGAATATGACACAAGTTCTGATGAACACATTCTTTTAAAGTGCAATAACAAAAGATCAAATATTGGGTGGTCAAATTATTTTCTTAGTTTTATAATTCCTATAATCAAAAATGGTCTCCAATGAATCCAAAATAGTAAACAAATAGTACTCAGAGGTTAATGTTGTAAGTACTAGAGATACCTCACCACTATCTAAAGCATTCTGTCTTAAGTAGCCCCACTGTATTATCACATGCCCATAGTGGTCTTCTATGTACTGAGGAGTCCATTTATCCAGAAAAGTATAATTAGAAAGAGATGGGAATGTGTTTTAATGGCAGGGAAAATTCTAATAACTTTTTCTAAAAGTTTCATGCTGTTTTCACATCTTCACTTTCTTACAACCCATGTTTACATGATGTGACTCATGATCTGAAACTAATATAAGTTGTTATTACTTGGACACTATTTTTGTACATTATAATTAAGTGTTGGGTAATTATAGTCATTATCAGAGACAGTTATCAAATTTCTATTACCTTTTAAACACCCAGGTTTAGTTTGGAAACATCTGACACAAAAGGATAACTATCGTTAAGGCCATCTACTTTGCTTCTCTTTTCAAAAATAACACATCACAAACTATTAAGACATTTTATTTTTAAATTCATTACTTCATTTTATCATGTACTTAGGAGTCCTTATGTGACCTTCTATTTTCATTTTTTTTAAGATCCAAGATTACAAGAAATTTTCAAACACAGAACCCTTTAAAAAAGGAGTCCAAAATATTGATTTTCCAATACAGAATTACTTCCCATTGCCCAACTATTTAGAAAGTCTTTTCTGATCATCTCACTTGGCAATAATCTTTCCTTTCGAAAGGTTCTGACAAAGGTCTCATTTCCAAAATATATAGAGAACTGACCCTGATTTATAGGAAACCAAACCATTCTCCAATTGATAAATGGTCAAGGGATATGAACAGACAATTCTCAGATGATGAAATTGAAACTATTTCCACTCATATGAAAGAGTGTTCCAAATCACTACTGATCAGAGAAATGCAAATTAAGACAACTCTGAGATACCACTACACACCTGTCAGATTGGCTAAAATGACAGGAACAAATAATGATGAATGTTGGAGGGGATGTGGGAAAACTGGGACACTGATACATTGTTGGTGGAGTTGTGAAAGAATCCAGCCATTCTGGAGAGCAATTTAGAACTATGCCCAAAAAGTTGTCAAACTGTGCATACCCTTTTACCCAGCATTGCTGTTATTGGGATTATATCCCAAAGAAATACTAAAGAGTGGAAAAGGACCTGTATGTGCCAAAATGTTTGTGGCAGCTCTTTTTGTTGTAGCTAGAAACTGGAAGATGAATGGATGTCCATCAATTGGAGAATGGTTGGGTAAATTGTGGTATATGAAGGTTATGGAATATTATTGCTCTGTAAGAAATGACCAGCAGGAGGGATACAGAGAGGCCTGGAGAGACTTACATCAACTGTTGCTGAGTGAAATGAGCAGAACCAGAAGATCACTATACACTTCAACAACAATACTGTATGAGGATGTATTCTGATGGAAGTGGATATCTTCAACATAAAGAAGATCCAACTCACTTGCAGCTGATCAATGATGGACAGAAATAACTATACCCAGAGAAGGAACACTGGGAAACGAATGTAAATTGTTAGCACTACTGTCTACCTACCCAGGTTACTTATACCTTCGGAAGCTAATAATTAATGTGCAACAAGAAAATGGTATTTACACACATATATTGTATCTAGGTTATATTGTAACACATGTAAAATATATGGGATTACCTGCCATCGGGGGGAGGGAGTGGAGGGAGGGAGGGGATAATTTGGAAAAATGAATAAAAAAAATAATCTTTTCTTTCTTTGAGTTCTATAATCCTTATGGTTTATAACATAAATTTCAGCAATATTAAAAAATTTAAAATCTAGTCCAACATGTCCAATCTGAACATGAAAAAAAGGATATAGATATAGATATGTCACCTACTTCTTAAAGATTTAAAATGGGAGGAGCTTACTATTTCTTAGTGTACCTCATTTTATTTTTGTTTAATTCATTTGTTAGATCTTCATCTTCCTTACATTAAGCCTAAATCTCCCTCTCTGCAGCAATCATATGTTGCTTCCACTTTTCTCCTCTGGTGCCAAGCAGAACAAGAATAATTTCACTTCTGGGTGATAGTTTTATATCTCAGACTTTTAATCCACAATCTTCTTACTAGCCTGACACTAATGGCAGCAGTTTAAAAAAAAAAGAGAAGACAAAAAGGGGAAGGGGAGAAGAGTGATGGGAGACTTACCACTTTGATCTGATCCATTTATAGGTAAGGATTGAGATTGCATTTAAGGGCAATGTTCATTTAACTGTACCTGCTCTAGAACTTAATCCTAGAGAGTTTCCTCGAGGAACAGAAATGTTAAGTGACATGATCAGATAGTCATTATATGTCAGAGGAAGAAGTTAGTTATATGTAGTAAGACCTTCCTGAGTCTGAGGCCAGTGTTCTGTCCACTATAATCCAGATGCGCCTCTCAATGTTTACTTGCCCCAACTGGACTGTACTCTCCTAATATATTCCATACATAAAAGAGACTTTTCTACATAAATTGCTCTCAAAATCAACTTCATCAAGGACACATTCCTCCCTCATCTAGCTCTCATATGCCAGTGGTATAAGCATTGACAGATATCACAAATGTCAAGGGCAAGCCCTTTACTTAATCCTGATCCAGCATCATGTGAGAGTATGTTAACAAACAGGAATCCAAACTAAGTAGATGACGCATCAAGAAAGGTAACACAGACTCTCTACCCATCCCACATCTCAACCCCATTCTCTTTAAAAAGTTGCTGTCTTCCACTGATACAATTGTTGGTGGAAATGTGACTACATCCAGCCATTCTGGAGAGCAATTTGGAACGATGCTAAAAAAGTTAACAAACTGTGCATTCCCTTTGACCCAGCAGTGTCTCTACTGGGCTTATATCCCAAAGAGATCTTAAAGAAGGGAAAGGGACCTATATATACAAGAATGTTTGTGGCAGCCTCTTTGTAGTGGCCAGAAACTGGAAACTACATGGATGCCCATCAATTGGAGAATGGCTGAATAAATTGTGGTATATGAATATTATGGAATATTATTGTTCTGTAAGAAATGACCAACAGGATGATTTCAGAAAGGCCTGGAGAGACATGAACTGATGCTGAGTGAAATGAGCAGGACCAGGAGATCGTTGTATACTTCAACAACAATACTATATGATGATCAATTCTGATGGATGAGGCCCTCTTCAACAATGAGATGAACTAAATCAGTTCCAATAGAGCAGTAATGAACAGAACCAGCTACACCCAGCAAAAGAACTCTGGGAGATGACTATGAACCACTACATAGAATTCTTAATCCCTCTAATTTTGTCTACCTGCATTTTGGATTTCCTTCACAGGCTAATTGTACACTATTTCAAAGTCCGATTCTTTTTGTACAGCAAAACAACTGTTTGGACATGTTTACATATATTGTATTTAATTTATACTCTAACATATTTAACATGTATTGGTCAACCTGCCATCTGGGTGGGGGGGAAGGAGGGGGAAAATTAGAACAAAAGGTTTGGCAATTGTCAATGTTGTAAAATTACCCATGCATGTATCTGGTAAATAAAAACTATTAAAATATTAAAAAAAAAGTTGCTGTCTTCAACAAAGTAAATAATTTTCCACCTACGTGTCTACATTTCAGAAAGTCCAAACAATTCCCCAGTGGACAGTAAGCAGTTTTGATGTATTATCTTTGAAAATTAATGACCATTCAGGCTAAGAGACCTATTTTTTATAAACAGGCCAAGTACCCAGTAGCTCTGTGATTTACTTTGTATGAATTAGATGAACTTCCAGTATGTTGCACTGTGCATTCCCTGAACAGCAAGATTCCTTAGCAGAACTATTTTTACCTAGATGAGGATGTTAGCATTAAACTCAGGTTTCCTACTGATACTTCTAGCTGAGCTTTTCTGGGCTGAGGCCACAGATAATTGTTAAGCCACCTTTTTCCAAGATAAAAACTGGTTGTAAGACACATATTACCTATGAATCTCTGAATTTCCTTCATCCTTTGAAAACCAGAAGCATAAATCACAACATAACATTCCCAAAATGCACTGATATCATTTGATAAATGGCTTGTAAAGGCTCTACTCCTGACAACTTTATTAAGTTATTAACTGAATTAACTTTAAATTTCACCATGTACCAGATCATCATCATGAAGATTCATTCCAGCCCTCAAATTTTACATATCAAAAATATACTCTCATCCCAGAATGTCTCCATAAGAATAATCAATATCTATTCTTCTCCAGGTTGCACACAATACTTTATCTACCACGTCCTACCTACCCCAAATATTTTTGTCTTCCACATATCCTCCTTCAATCTTCCACAGCTTCCTTTTATGTGTTGTCTTCTCCCATAAACATGGAGGCTTTTAGGGTGAGGAACTATGTATTTTTTTCTATTTATCTTTGTAATATCTTTTTTAGCAAAGAAAAGGAAAGAAGGAAGGATAGGAGAAGGGAGGGAAGGAAGGACCAAGAAAGGAAGGGAAGAAGGAAGAAAGGAAGGAGGGAGGAAAGAAAGGAAAGAGAGGGAAGGAAGGAGGAAAAGAGAGAAGTAAGGAAGGAAAGAAGGAAGAAAGGACACTGGCCTTGGAATCAGGGGAGGTAGGGAGTCTAAAGAGACTTGTGTTTAAAGCCAATTGTGGGACCATGGACAAATGCTGTTTCATCTCCGTGTATCTCAATTTACTCATCTCAAAAATGGGGATAAATGCTTTTAAAGTGTTTTACAAAGTTATTGGAATTAATGAAATAAAGCTGAAAAAGTGCTTCATACATTTTTAAATGCCATATGCCATAATGAAACAAAGTTAATAAAAAAGATGAACTTAGGCTCATTAACTCAATGAGCAGGACATCTCTTTCTGTAGATTCTTCTTCAACTATCATTTCCTTGTTCCTGATGCCTAAATCTACATTTCCAACCTTAAACAATCACCTTATTCTCTCTACACACGTTTAAACTACTTCTAGAATACTCACATTCTTGGACACTTCACCATCATCTGAAACTCAATATGTTCCCAAACAAGTCTGAGTATGCCCTTTATATGGGCTCTCTTTTGGTAATGGACATTACCATTCTTCTCGAAGTGATAAAAGCTAAAGCCATATTTTATATTTCTCTCTTCTTCATCCTTTGTCACCAAGTCCAATCTCTTATTCTTTCAAAAGGTCTCCGAGACTCACCCCTTCTCCATTCCTGTAGTCACCATCTCAAGTCCAAGTCTCCACTATTTTTTTTTTTTTTGGCTAAGATTACCAAGTTGCCTAGCTGATTTCTCAGGTGCCAGCGATTATTGAACTTTTCTCATGCATCTAGTTGAATTAGTCCAGATAAATACATGTATATTGAGGGAGTGCTGTGGGCAAGGCAATGAGGGATCAAATATATTAGGGATCAATTAAAATAACAAAGATAGAACTTTGTAAACATTAACTTAAAAGGTTACATCAAGAGTCTTGAACATTTTTTATGTATTATGGATCCATTGGGCAGTCTTATGAGACTTATGGAAACCTCAGAATAATTTTTAAATGCCTAAAATAAAATATTTAGGATTATAAAATAATAAACCAACTATATTTCAATACAGTTATGAAAATATGTTTTAAGAAAATTCCCAGGTGCAAGATTAAGAACCATTAAGTTATATAAATGCTAAGCATTTGTTTGTTGCCTAGCTATATTATTATATTAAAAAAAAGCCACAGGCACACTTCACTTGAAGACAAAAGTTTCTTATAAGAACAAATACATTAAAAAAAATAGAAGTAACCTGGTATAGTGGATAGAAAGCTGACTTTAGAATTTAAAAGAAAACCTATGTTCAAGTCTTTCCTCTGACATATATTAACAGGGTGACCGAAAGCAATTTATTTAATCTTTAAATGCCATAGGAAACTCTCCAAGACCATAAATTAGAGATGAATGGGTCTCCATGTGTAGGAGTTTCTATACTAGAAGTTCCTCTGGTGAAATCACGGAAGCACAGCTTCATATATTCATGAACTGGTTCTGCTTCCAAACCTGCCCCTACAACCAACTCCTAAGCCATATCTGGCAACTACCAACTACCTGCTGCTTAATAGAAAGAATGAGTCAACCTAGCTGAAATAAGGCACTTGAAGGGAAAAACAGGCAATGACATTACATGTGCTAGGCAAGTCAAATCTTCACTATCTTGACCACCACTACTGCAGATCTCGATCAAAATACTCTAAATTCTTAGAAATGACAGTGCCCCCCATCAACTTCTAGCCTAGGATTCACAGCCACCATCAAAGGGACCAATCTCTTTGTAGAAGGAATCCATCTTTCTTGGCACTACCAACACAGTGAATCACTTATTCAATACCAAGCAGAAGATAAAGCCCAAGAGTCCTAGAAGTGACAAACTTCAGACCACTGGTCCAGTTTCTAGCTCAACTCACACACACCCAGAAGTTATCATCTCTGGAAGCAATTCCCACGGGGATACAGTCTGGCAAGTGATCCTGTGAGTGCAGCAGATCAAAAGAAAGGTCTTACCAACAAAGTTCTTGGCATTATCAAATACTTCAACATCAGAAACTGTTATGATTTTATCAGTGGAAATGACATGGAAGAAAATACATTACCATCTGTTTTGCTGCTGTATCCCAAGAATCATGGACCCTTATGAAAGTTTTTGTTCTAAAGAAATGCAGGGCAGTTTTGGTATTAACATGATGAATATATTTTATATCTAAAACCAAGATGTTTTAAATGGAAGTTCATAGTTTTATAGTCAATCTACAATCTACAGAAATTCTCATTTCCTAGTATTTACCAAGTTCAGAACAAAAAAAAAATATTACAAATGGTACTGGATTTGTGAAAGAGAAGAATTAATTATTTTAAACCAAATATATTCTTTTAAATGAAGTCTCCCTTGTATATAAACTTCCTTTTCCTTTGTCCACTTCCTTCCTGAATACCCTGATGCTAAGAATTTTGAGCGATTCTGACACTTGTAACAACATGGAGTAGAAAATATTATGTTCATCTCATGATAAAATTTTTCTCTGCCTTGGCTCTCCTCTCAACAAACATTCCTTGGAAATTTCCAAACAATATCCAGTACAAGATATCAGTCAATTGAGCCCAATTTCTAAAAGATATCACTCTAAAACACAATTTTTCTCTGATGCTAAATTTTATTTATATATAACTAATAGTATATCTTATATGATTTTAAATAGCTATAAAATGAAATTACATATTATCTTGCAAATAAATTTTATTTTGTGTCATTCATTTCCTCCCTCCCCCCCAAAGTAAGTTCCTTGAGAATAAGGATTTTTCTTGCTTTTCTACTTGTATACCTGGTTCTTTACACATAGCATTTAATATTTTTTTAATTTATTCATTCATTCAGAGCCAGAAGGGAACTTTTAAGATCTATCTAGCCCAAACCCTTCATTTTAAAAATAAGGAAACAGATTCACAAAGGAAAAATAACTTGTCCAAAATCACAGCATTAATGAATGACGGAACCTACTTAACTTAGGTCCCCCAATTAAAAATCAAGAGCTCTTTTCACTGAAGCTCTAGATCAAAAAAATATCAGATGTTCCAGGATTATATTAAGAAATTCATTTTTACATTTTTCTATCTATCACTTTTAGAGAGCAATTTAAAAATTCATTTGTATTGCATTTAGTATATTTACTAATGGAAAATATTTAAACTAAAACAAAATGTTGCTACATTGGCATTTTTACATCAATACCTCTCCAACAAATGAGAAAATACCATTGCACTACAAATAAAATGGCCGCATAATGCAATTTACATTTAACTTTAAATAACAGATATTTCTTTTGCAAATCCAACCTTGACACACTGACATGTTGATTAAAATATAAAAGAAAAACTAGACATTAAGAGATATAGTGTTACCCTTTTTTAAATGTCAGGTTTAATAAACTCAGAAATGTCTTCAAAGAGAAATTATACATACAAAATTAATTTCTTTGCTCTTAATCTATAAAAAACAAGCATGAAACATTTTCAGAAGATGGTTGCTAAACATAGGGCTATATTTTTCATTAAGGAAATGCATATTGCTGCTCAATAAATTCAACTTCTAACGACAGAAATAAGCTATAAGAAAGAAACAGGATCACACCCAAGAAATAGAAACCTGTGACTATTTCTAAGCTGACATATGACAGCTGCAAGACGAATTCAAAAGGTTTAACAGGCTAATTATCTGCTAATGGTCAGACTCAATGGGACACATCATAAATTCCCAAGATTTCAGGCTGGAGCTCTGTGATTTGATTTCAGAATGGCAGATGGTGAAGTCAACCATCACTGCTATTCTTTCTTTTATTGAATGGGGGAGGGAACCAGTCCGTTTTTCCAAATCAGCTCTAAAACAAATAGTTTGAAGGAGCCATCATTAGGAAAGAGTCTGGAATAGAGACAAAAGAAAAATGTTGGCAACAAAATTAGCTTACAAATGGCAGGAGCAACACTACACTAAAAGAAAAAAAAGGCATCTCTTTGATGAGATTTCTGTTTTCATGAATGAAGAGGGGGAAAAAATCTTCATTTTATGAAGAACTAACAGCTATTTTTCAAACTCAGAAGGGGAAATAATTTTAAAAATAAGCTTTTGTTTATTTATTTTGAGAGTTTTTTCCCCCAATAAATAAAAATCTCACCTGAAATCCCCACTCTCAATTAAAAAAGAAACCCCTAAATCTCATAACAAACATTTTTAGTCAAATAAAACAAATAATTGCTTCAACTATATCCAAAAAGAATTATGTCTCAACCTACACTCCATTAATTATCTCTCTGTTAGTAGATGGACATTAATTTTCATCAATGGTCCTCTGGAACTGTGGTTGTCTCTGTGCTGATCAGAGTTCTTAGGTCTCTTAAAGTTGCTTGTCTTTATAATACTGTTATCATATAACTTTTTTTTTCTCCTGACCATCTTTTCTTCCCTTCTTTCTCTGGAACCATTCCCTTCTTCATTTCTAATAGCACAATAATATTCCATTAACATTAGTATACCATAATTTGTTCAGCCATTCCCACAGTTGATGACTACCCCCTTAGTTTCCAGGGTTTTTTTTTTTTTTTTGCCATTGACAGAAAAAGCTGCTATAACTTTAAAATATATGAATAATTTTCCTCTTTCTTTGAATTCTATGGATATGGTTACATCTTAGGGAATCATTAGACCAATCCTATCTTTTGCAGATAAGAAAACTGAATAAGAGTTGACATGATTTTCCCAAGGTAAGTGGAAAGTGGCAGAATCAGTACTGAACCCCTGGAATTCTGACTTGAAAACTCATGGTTCTTTCTTCTGCTCCACCCTGGATCACAGATATGTGGTCCCACAGAGACAAAATCCCTACCCTCAGAGCTTAATATTTACAAAAGGAATACAATGCAAAAATTAATAAATAAAAACACAGCATACTGTAAAAATATGGCAACAAATGATATACCCATTCTGTTACTATGTGACTTAAGTAAATAATTTCATTTTATTCTCCTCATGTACTGATTATATGTTACTTTGTGTATGAAAGAAAGGATTATAAACTTAGATGGCTGAACTTGAGTACCTGAGACACAACTGAATTCAAAGCTTGGCTCAATAAGCTATGACAGCTAAAGGTATAGTGGAAAAAGTTGGGGGTTTTTGTTTATTTTGATACCTTTCTGCTATGAGAGCATTACAGGTAGATAGCTGCATCTACTAAGCTCATGACTAAAATTTAAAAATTTCAACAACATAATGGAACTTTCTAGAATTTAGATTTATGAAACTAGTTACCACTACTGATTGTCATTGTCAGTTTGCTAAGGAAAGTAAGATCATATATTCATTTTAAACTTATTGTGGAAACATCAATAATTTACCAAGGTTTATCAGAGATTGACAGGACTAGCCAAAAGTCAATGGTCATACACTGAGATTTGAACCCAGGTTTTCCAGTATTCTGCCCTCCATATCACACTCTTAAGTTTTTAAGGGCAAAATCAGTCAAACATCAGCTCCAGCCAGGACTTTACTTCACATCTGACCTCTGACAATGATAGATCTTCTGAGTCTACACCCTGAAGGATTTAATTCCCTTGATTGGTTATGATGATTAATGGCTGAGTGCAAAATCACACAACTTATTAAATCTAGGGGTCTCAAGTCAGCCCATGTTTTATATCTGATACCAGCAATCTTCTTTCAAACAGCATCACCCTATTCCATACCTATTCAATACATGTTGTCATTTGGGAAGCTTAATTATATGCTACTTCTATCCAAACTTCTAACAAGAGTATGTCTTTTGACTCCTCTAGGCCTCCATTCATTATCTTTGTTTCAGGGCCCCAAGTCAGAGCATCCTTCCCTAGGTACCAGTTCTCTATGAGTGTAATCTCCTTATATTGAAATCCTTGAGGGTGGGAGCAGTATTGATTTTGTATTTCCAATCCTTATGAAAGTAGTTGGAATATAATAAATACTATAATAATAGTACATACATATATGCTATATATTATATAATGAATGATTTATTTATTATATATAATAAATATATTACTAGTGTATATAATATGAATACCATAAATATTATTCATTCATTCACACCTTTACAAACAAAATTTTCAATGTGACTTTAATAATATTCTGTGTGTGACCTCCATCAAAAGACCAACCTATAGTTGAATTCAGAAACACTTACTACCCTCACTGAAGTCTTATGAAGGAGCAGGGTTTGGATGTGGCGGAGGAAAAGGGGAAGGGAAGACTATCACAGAAACTCATGGAAACCATCCACTAGGAGGCAGCCAGTTTAGCGGAAAGGGTTCAAACTTTGGTAATGTCACTTACTAAATGTGAGACTTTGGACAAATTATTTATTTCTCTCAGCTTCATTTTCCTCATCTAGACTCCAGGACCATTGAGCTAAGGTCTCTTTCTGATTTAAATCTATGATCTTTTCACAATATTTAACTCTCTTCTTTTTTTATTTTAAAAATAATAGCATTTTATTTTCAAAATACATGCAAAATAGTCACATCCGTGCAAAACCTTATATTCCAAATCTTTCTCCCTTTCTTTCCCTATACTCTCTCCTAGAAAGCAAGTAATCCAATATATGTAAAACATGGGCAATTCTTCTGTACATATCTCCACAATTATCATGCTGCACAAGAAAAATCAGACTCGAAAGGAAAAAAAAATGAGAAAGAAAACAAAAAGCAAGCAAACAACAAAAAAGGTGAAAACACTATTATAATCCACACACAGTCCTAACAATCCTCTTTCTGGATGCAAATGGTTCTCTCCATCACAAATCTATTGGAATTGGCCTGAATCATCTACCTCACTGTTGAAAACAACCACTTCCAGAATTGATCATCGTATAATGTTCTCTTGGTTCTACTCACTTCACTTAGCATCAGTTCATGTAAGTCTCTCCAGGCCTCTCTGAAATCATCCAGCTGATCGTTTCTTATAGAACAATAATATTCCATCACATTCAAATACCATAACTTATTCAGCCATTCCCCAACTGATGGGCATCCACTCTAATTCCAGTTCCTTGCCACTACACAAAAGGCTGCCACAAACATTTTTGTACATGTGGGTCCTTTCCCCTTTTTTATGATTTCTTTGGGATACAGGTCCAGGAGAGACACTGCTGGATCAAAGAGTATTCACAGATTGATAGCCCTCTGGGCATATTATCTCCATTTACTAAGCAATGGAAGGATTGTGACCTGATTCAATGAGTGATTTCCCCCTCCCCCACTCAGTGGAGAAAATATTAACATTGATGAAATTCTGGATTTTTTTTAAAGAATTGAAACAAGAATATAAAGAAGCAAATTCTGCAGCATTTAACTATATGTCTATAGTTTCCATTGTTGCAAGAAAAAACAAATATAAAAGTGAGAACAGAGGGAATTTGTCACTTCTATGGTTTCTAGTGTTTATGTTACCACAACTATATAGCTCAGAGAGGGAAAAAAACCCATGCTGTTTGCTATCACCAAACCTGAAAACAAAACACTTCATTTTTGTATCACGCAATCACTATAGGAACTTTGTTGCTATTCATCAATCTTCAGTGGAATTCAACTCATTCCACCACTTGATCTAGGAAATTAAATTAATTTCCTGATATATCTACATTGCATGCTTTTCAACATCATTCCTTTTCCCCAAAGTGTCTTTTTAAAAAACATTCTTTATTCAAGCTGGCTTACATAGCTGAAATAGAATCCTTGGACTCTGAAGGCTTTCATAACTCATATACTTTGTGAAAGCTTATTAATATATAACCATTCTATAGATTCCTCAGATTTAGATCTAGACAGATCTTTAAAGATCACTCAGTCCAGCTGACCTTGATGACATAAGCCTATAATTATAGGTATTTAGTCCATTCTCAGGCTTGTGGAATTCTTGAATTTGGAAGCTTTAGAATCCAAAGGCCTCTTAGCTGATTACTCAGCCTGGCATGAATAAGATGAATTTCTGGGAAATGAGGCTATGGGTTGCCTCAAGATTCATGTTGGAAACAGAGCAGGTCAAAGCCTCTATGCTACTCAGTAGTGGGACTAGACCTGTTGTAATGTTCTTGAATTGTGAGAAAATTGTCAAGTACCGACTTAGCACTTAGTAAGAACCTAACAACCTGTGAATTGCCCTTGCTCTTGCTCCAGAGAAGACCTAGTCTATAAGAAAAAAAAAAGTCAACTAGCTCACTCCCTTATTTTGAAGATGATAAAATTGAAGCCCAAGATGCAGAAATGATTTGCCTAATCTCACAACAGAAGTAATAGAATTTGAATTTAAACTCTGATTTGTTTTCAAATCTAGCACTCTTTCCACTGTATTCATGATGCTTACATTCTAATCTATTGCATTCCACTGTACCTTAATGATATTCATTTCTGCACTTTTGTAAAAGAGATATACAAAGTATCTCAATTACTCTAAATTATGTAGCCTTCCACCAAAGCTGCAGTCCATCCATCACTTTCACCAGTACTCCAGAAATTTATGAGGCACAGCATCACAAGTAATGAGACAAAGAAAATCCAAAAAGCATACTAGAACCCACATATCCAAACGAGTAATGCTCTTCAAAATAGTCATCTTGACTAAACACGTCCAAGAAGGCATATTTTTGGACATGGCCACCCATGGGAAGTTGTTTTACTTGACTACATAAACTTGTTGTAGGTGCTTTGTTTTTCTTTTCTTTTCTTTTCTTTTTTTTTTTTTTCCCAGTAGAAGAGAGAAGGGAAGTAGTAGGGAGTAGTATAGGGGAGTAGAAGGGAAAGTAAATACAATATAAAATTAATCCTTGAGCAACACTTTAAAAAAATTCTTATTTTCCTAAGCTCCTTAGAGAATGGAATTTACATCTAGGAAGCTAGGTAAACTCTCATATCAACCTTCAATGATGACACAACGTGCGACCTTAAATTTTCGCTAATGAGGGTGAAATTGGGGAAAGGAGAACATACAATAGTTTAAAAATTTCTGATTGAAATTGGGACAACTATATTAAATCCAATTCAACATACATTTATTAAGCATCTTCAGTGTATTCAGCACTGTGCCAGATACTGGGGAGGGGGAGGGAGAATATAAAATAGGTTAGACAAACTTGTCCCTGTTTTCTTAGAGCTCACAAACTAGTAGGCTGTATATCACATCTGACAGCAACAGCCTAAGTCAAATTTGAACTTCTAGTGCTCCATGTAAAAACAAAATTAGAGATTAGTCAAGCAAAATAAGTTTTAGCAGTTTTCTATTTTAATAACTTTAAAAAATGAGAATCTGTCTTCTCAGTAAGCATTTCCATAATGTTCCAGACTATATCTTACCTCTAAAAATGATATATTGCAATGTGCACACTACTTAAGACTACAGGATTAAACTACTTAACCTTTCAGAAATACAACCATGTGGCACTAACTTGGTTAAGTATCAATATACAGATGTTTGAACACCTTCTTTAACTTATGCTTAAATGTCGTTTTAATGACTTAGCATGTAGGCAAACTAAAAGAGCTGTATTTTCAAACGCAGTCAAATCCCTTTACACTCGTATTTGGGGAAGCCTGCCATAAATCATTACAAAACATGAAAAGAAAATGGAAAATAAATCCTTCACCATTTCAGTCAGAAAGAAGAGCCTGGAATGTATGAGGTAAAGCTGAAGCACCCATTTTGCGTGGGAGATTCTAAGTTTTTAAATAGTCTGTATTCACAAGGAATATCAATTATTGTGGAAGCAAACCTCTAATGATTCCAGTGATTTCTAAACTTGATGCTCTAAGTATGATAGCAGGATTACACTACAATTAAAACATACTAAAAATACAGAGAGAAAAACAGCCAGTAGATAAAATTCTAAGTTTAGTGCTCAATAACTTAAATGTGTTGAAATTAGTTTCTACAAAATGCTCCAAGCATACTAAGAATTTCTAAACAATTGTTTTATACCAATTTTTAGTGGTATAGAAAAATGTTTTATTTCTCCTAAATGGTAACTCTCTAAAGAAGAGTTCTAAGAATGTCATTTTGTGCTAGACCTCAGAGGCAGTATGGCATATGGATAAAGAACTATGGAGTCTGGAAGATCCAGAGTTCAAGTTCCTCTATAACACAGACTAGCAGTGAGATCCAGAAATATTGCCTCCAGTAACTCTCTAAGACTAAATCCTACATGAGTGACCCTATAGGTATCCTGCCATAATGGAGAATGTTACTACATCAAATGAAATAAGTCCAGATTATTATTATAGCATATTTGATCTTTTTAAGATGAAATAATTGAATGTGAAAACTGACAATAGACTTTCTTCTTCCATAAAAGTAAAGTTTCAAAACCAAAAGCAGTAGGTGGTCATAGTAGTTTAAAAATGAAATGGGATTGAGAGATAAAGCTTCAATTACCAAGGAAAAATGTTAATTATGAGAGAAGCAGGAAATAAGAGAATGGGCTATGTTAGGGGATGAATTGTCTAATATGTGTCATGCAAAAAAAAAAAAAAAGAATACAATTCATGATAGAGTACTACTGTGTGATAAGAAATGGTGAGCTCCTTAATTTTGGAACATTTTTTAAAACATTTTTTAAATTAAAAATAATTTAAGACATGCACAGTCTTTCACAAAATAATGAAGAATGAAATGAGCAGGAGCAAGAAGTCACTGTACAGTGTAATAGCAATAGTGTTTTAAGAATAACTTTGGACACCAGCCCTGAAGTCAGAAATTCTGAGTTCAAATCTGGCCTCAGACCCTTAACACTTCCTGGCTTTATGATCCTAGGCAAGTCACTTAACCCCAATTGCTTCAGAAAAAAAAGAATAATTTTGAGTGAATAAGTCATTTTGATGATTATAAATACCCAAATTAACTACAGAGGATTTATGAAGAAAGATACTATCTGCAGAGAAAAAACTGATAAACAAACATTTAGAATGTTTTTACATATACATACATATGTTCATATATATATATATATATATACACACACATACATACATACATGTTTATATCTGATGGTAGAAGGAAGAAAAAAGAAAAAAATTACATGGTAACATTATTATATAATTAAAAGGAAGTGCAAATTATGCATGCTAGATCTTTAGTTTCATGTGCAATTATCTTTTATTTATTTCACAAGTTAAATTTTTTTCTTAAAAAACCATGACAAAATTGATACCTGTCATCTTCAAACACACGAATGACTGCAGACATTGAACAATTGTTCAATGTCTGGTTAAATTCAAAGTTAAGAAAATCAATTATATTTTTCTTGACCTCTGACCTTGACCTCTATTCCATCTTTTCTTCTTCTAGGACTCAGGTTAGTTTGACATAGTCCATTTATAAACCATATTTTACCTATAAAAGGAGGAGTACTTTTTCAAATGTTAGTATAAATTATTAAGAACTGCTAAGAAATTCTATCACTTATGATAAACTGTTGACTCAAGGGATTCATAATCAAACAACAAATATCTATAAAGTATCTATAAGTAACAGTAATTATTCTCACGACTAGGGCTACAATGGGGATACAAAGAAAAGTGATAAATCCTGAAAGGAAAGGCCTTGACAGCTAGAACTAATGGGAATGGCTTTTTGAAGGAGGTGGCCCAGGAATGAGACCTAGAAGAAAGCTAGGAATCCCACAGCAGTGAGAAGCAAGAGCATTATAAGCACAGGGAACAGTCCATACATGAAGATGGGAGATGGATGGGATGTTATGTTCAGTATAACTGAAACATAGTGCAGATTACCATATAGTAACATATAAATTAATCCATAAAGATAGATTGAATTCAGGTATGAAGGACTTTAAATACAACCAGGAGTGTTTTTGTTTTTGTTTTTTGGTTTTTATACGAAGGGCCATTGAAGCTTCAATATATGCTTTAGGAACACCAATTTGGGGGTTCTGTGGTGGGTGGACTGGAAAAGTACTTTCCTGGGTAGAAGAGAACCAGTTAGAAGATCATTATAATAGTAATTTCAGATTTACAAGTTTCTGCTTTATAACTTTGTTTAATGCTTTCAAGATAATGTTGAAATAGGACAAACGGTAACACCTAAAGGAGAACTTGTATTAAGATAATGCAGGGTGGAGGTAATCATTGGGTAAGCTCAGGGGATTCAAGGGCTCAGCTTCAGGCACATTTTGTACTCTTGCCTGAGTCACATAGTTCAGAGGAGGTGGAGGGCCAGTGCCTGGGGTGACAGGGTTATGGAAGAAAGCAAAGGATGTGAGTTTAAGTACTACTTCTGCTACTTAGTGGTTGTGGGCAAACCTTGTAGTACTTGGGCAGAATACCTAACCTTTCTGTTTCTTCATCTCAGAAGGTTATTGTGAAGCAAAAATGGAATGTGTATAAAGAGCTTTATAAATATCAAAGAGCTATAGAACTATGTAAATAATTATTATCAAATAAATAATCATCTTGGAGCCATAATTATGGATATTTTTGTTTTTCTTCAAAAACATATACAATATTGGTCTGCTGTCTTCTTAAGATTGACCATTTCTCAAATGCACTTATTTTTTTCAGACTCTAATAAATTATATTACACATTACATAAAAGTTAAAATACTCTGTGGTGGTTTAAAAAAAAGGCCAAAAAAAAAAAAAAACCCCAAAGGGATCAACCCCATAGGAAAGAAAGTATCACAACAGAGCAATGTCACAAATTCAAAGAGATGAGAGTATCTGGAAGGATGATACTATATTATTATATTACGTCACATCCTGGGAGAGGTCAAGAAGGATGAAGACAGAAAAATATCATTGCATTTACCAACAAGACTTTGACATCTCAGGCACCAAAACTAACCCCAAAAGTAAAATGAACAAGTGCACTCACTGGCATAGCAACTTAAGTGAAATAAGTTCAATTATAGTCACCCAATTCTCTTGAGTTGAGATATCTCAAAGAAAAAGCCACCTCCTTAGGTGGGATGCCTTAGAATCACTAAAGAGTAATTTCAGCGGACAAAGTGAAATGGATCTGATAAATGAACTGACTGGTTTTGAGTCAAGGTTAGTCAGTAATGCCATTTTTCATCCTCTCCCTAAGTAAAAATAGGTTCCAGTTTCCAGGATTGGAAGTGGATAAGCCCATCAGCACCTGTCATTAGGCTGAAACTCACATAATCTGTTTTAAAAGGGTAGACCCCTTGACTTCATTGCTATGTTTTGACCTTTCATCAAATGCAGCTCCTAGAAATTAACATGGAAAAAAGTCAGGGCAATTCAAAGTGTACTTCCAGTTACACAATAAATGCCTTTTTTGTTGGAAAATTATGTTTTGTAAATTGTTTCAATACATCAATACTTCAAAAGATTCATTGTTTTTTACATATGGGTACTCCTTCAACCTATGTAAATCACAACCTCAATTTTCATGAGTTTTCAGACAAGCGAGCTTAAGAATTATCTAGCTATAAACCTACTTATGGGGAACCTCTCTGAACTCAATTATGCTGATCTTTAGATGACAAAAATTTACCAATAATTGCCTGTTCTCAAAGCCTACATCTTCCAAGGATTAAATTTTTGCTGGAATAGCCTTCTAGAATTCACATTTATATCTTCACCAAAGTAAGGTACTAAAGGTGTGGAGATTTGCTTTTTTTCCTAGACAAAGTAGCTTGATATTTACTAGAGAACTTCCTACATATAATAATCTTATGATACATCCTTTCTTAAGGCAAATATCAATTGGTACTTTTAAAAAAATTAGGATTTTCAGATATTCTTAAGGTATAATTTCAAAAGCCTCCCAGAATGATGATACATGCTGTATTGACTAATGAGAAATACATTATTTCAGATCACCATAGCCGACAAATGGAGAAATAACTATTAAAGATATTCATTACTGTTTGTCTTTGAACATGTTATATATTAGCAGAAACACAAAAGAAAAACAATGAAATGGATAAATAAAAGTTTATTTTTTTTCCTCCTGTCAATATTTTTGATCCTGTTCATGCTCTGGATCTCACAGAACTCAAAATAAAGTCAATTTAATTGTACCAATGAAAAGGGATAGCCAAAGTTGTACCTTCTTACTATTTTTTTTTTAAGACAGTAGATAAATGAGATCACCTTTGGTCTAGTAGAAAGAACCCCAAAACACAGCCCATGTTCTCCACAACATCTTAGATCAAGAAGTCAGAAAATGTATGAAGTTTTTCTTATCTTCCCCTCTACCCTGATACCCCAATACCATCAAAATGATTTTTCATTTATGATAGGGTAAATATGTCAATGTTCTGCACAGAGCAGAGTATAATGCTATTGCTATCTTATGACTCAGAGGGGAGAAGGAGAAATTCTTCAAATAAACAAGTTCCTGAATCTAAATTATCTTATATGTAAATAAAGACTGGAAGAGAAATAAGTGCTTCACTCACATAAGTAATGGGGTTTTTTCTCCCATGAAAATTATAATACTTAGATATAACTTAGGGATTTAAAAAAAACTCTAGTTAAAAATTTTTTTTGAAAAGAGCTTTTTATTAGTTTCGGCATGAGGAACTTAAAAAAAACAGATTAGCACTTTCTTTACAATTTATAACTTTGGAAAGTTGCCTGGTGGCTTGAAAGTGACTTCTTCGTGATATACAATTAGTCTATGTAAGCAGGAAGCCTCGAATCCCAGGCTTCTTTATTCTGAGGCCACTATGCCATATTGCCTCTAGAGATTATTTTATGGAATGACTGGTTATCAAGAAGTATGATGCCCATTTGCTTGTATAACATGGGTCAACTGGATAATAGGGGCCATTCCTTGGAGTATTCACAGATATTTCCTACATAGTTCAGCCCATTGAATAGAAGAAATTGTGTAGATTTGAGGAGGCTTGTTTTCTGTAGCAGGAGTAAGGAAAGAGAGAGATCTTTCACTGGCTGAGATGGTTTATGAGTAATACAAAAATCAAACTACTGAGTTCTTAGGAATTTTCTTTCTTTCCAAATGTGAAATGTGTAGACTAACTGGAGTTGGTCCAGAGTTGGGTGAAGGAGTGACTGTTTTGTCCCTTAATCTGTCTCTGAGGATGCTGAGCAGATGGCTGTTTTACCTCTTTGTGTTTGTTATTTTCTAGTCTTTGGCGGATAGAAAAAATACTGAGAGAAGTCTCTGGGTGATCCTGTAAGTCTGAAAGACCTGGAAGGATAGGGTTGGGGCTAAAGCATTATCCAGCCATTAGCACAGTTTCAGCAGCAGTATCCACATGGATAGCACTGCTAACAGAGTCCAGTGATTGTGCAGTGACTGACAGCATAGAAAGATTCTGTATTAGACATTGGTCACTACCAGGAGAGGGAACAAGCCTGGTCTGGCTTATCAGCAAAACTGACTATAGTAAAACATAAAATGCCTAATTAGCATATTGCAAAACTGCTTTATGTTCAGATGAGGCTTAAAATATTAACTTCCCAACTGATTGCAGTTTTAGTTTTAAGTTACTAAATTCTTTCCTATTTATTCTGTTAATGCATACTGTGTGGGGTTTTGTTTTTTTTTTTATGTTTAGCATTTCTCTGTGTGTAGGAATAAACTATCGGTCCCATACTCAATTTGTGTTGTACTCTTTTAGTTTCCTCTTTGGGGAGGCCTAAACATGAGCCATAATTCAAGGTATAATGAGCATCATTCTTAGGATGCCATGGTGAAGATTTGTTAGAAGCCAATCAGTCAGTTTGAAAACATGAACCTCATATTTTTAATTAGGGGTGAGGCTTCTTCAGAAATGAACCCCATCACAAAATGCTCAACTAGACAGAAAATAAGCTGAGTGGACATTCCAGTTTCTATTCTCACAGCAGTTGCTGCATTGGATATAAAAATTTTGATTCTGAATGAATGCTACATGTAATGTTCTACATTTTTAAAAAAGGCTGTGAAAATTGGATAATTTCTACAAAAACTATAAGCTATTTGACAATTTTAAGAGGACAATTATTACAAAAATGAAAAACTGTTATGGACTCTGAGAGGGGATTTAACTAATGACTCTCCATTTTCCTTGTTTTCTGAAATGAATAGAGATTGATATTGAAAGGTCTAGAAGTGATACAAATGTCTAGGAGTGTTTTTCACCAACCAGTTGCTGTCTGTTTTTGAGACTCATTTCTATTCCTGCTGAGGGAGGCAACTCATTGTTTTAAAATTCTATAAAAAGCTTTATTTTTATTTGAAAATCACCGTTAATATAAAACTATAAATTTAAGATTTCATTTGTGAATATAGAAAAGTTCTAACTTACTTTAGAAGCTGTTTTTAAAAATTAGGGTCAGTCTTTAGTTTTACATTTGAACATTTATCCATTCCATGCTTTTAAATAAATTTTAAAAAGTGAATTATCCTATTTCTCTCCCATTTATTTTAAGTAAAAAAAATTCCTCAAATAAGCATCAAATAGTGAATAGGTAACTCTGCTCTTTGAGCCAGAATGAGTTGAGTCAAAAGTTTTTGTAACTTATGGTCTCAGTTGCATGGCAGCATTGAAAAATTGAGTGACTTGCCAGTCATAAATAATATGTGTCAGAAGTGGGGATTTGACTGGTCCTAGAAGTTCTTCACTGAAATCTCCATACTCACAGGTTCACTAAAAATAATTTTATTAAATTATTAAATAATAAGAACTAATAATTAAGTTCTGAATTTTTGAAGAAAAATATAGTTCCAGTGAAGTATTTGGTTTAATATCTAAATAGATTTCATTTAAAAAGAAAATTACATAGTAGGTTCATAGAGGATCATTTAGAATCTAAACAATGACATACTAATAATATGACATGGTAATAGTAATGTTATTATATTGATAATATTATTTTTTATTATAAAGATAGTAATAATGATATGGTAGCTAAGTAATAATGGTAACTAGGTGGCTCACTGGATAAAATCCTGGGTCTGGAATTAAGAAGATTTATCTTCCTGAGATCAAGTCTGATCTCAGACACTAGCTGTGTGGCCCTAAACAAATCACTTACACCTGTTTGCCTTGATTCTTCATTTGCAAAAATGAGCTAGAGAAGTATTTTCTACAAAAAATACACCAGTATATTTGCCAAGAAAACTCCAAATGGAGTTACAAAAGATCAGATGCAACTTTAACAACTGAACAACAATAACAAAAGTAATGATATTTCCCCAAGTTAGTTTAGATAAGCTCTAGTTAAGGTCTCTTACAACTTTGAGTAAGTTAACAAATATTTATTAAAGACTTATTACGTACAAGCATTGAGCTAAATGATGCTGGTGTTTGTTGTCAAAGAAGACCAAAATGACATCACTTTATTGGGATCAAGAAATAGTGTATCCCACTGTGACCAATCAGACAAGTTCAAGAGACTCTACCACAGATCAAGCACAAAAAGTCTATAGGAACATTTGGAGTGGAGATGTCTCTAAATTTGCATAACTCCTATTTCTTAACTGCAGAGTTAACTGCAGTTCTGCTTCTCTTATAGTTTTTCACCTGTTATGGGTAACACCATACTGGATAGTCCTTTGCTAATGTCTCCCATGTCAAGCAATTGATTCCAAAGGGATTCAAAGAGAACAAAAACAGGATCCCTTACCTCAAGAAGCTGACATTCTAAAGAAGGAGATTATTTACAAAAAGCATTATAATAAACACACATAGTGAAAACAGACATTCTTCTCAGAAGAAAAGGCTTACAGTGTGAGTGAGGTGACTACAAAAAGGTGGAGGTGGAGGTATGGAGAATAAGCTCCTCTAACAGCTGAAGAGCTCTCCAAATTGATCTCGACTGAACACAACCACCATAAGCATCATCTAACATTTGCTGTGCATGGATTGTGCAGCTATGATGAGAAAGTGAGCATTCTTAGACTATGAGGAAATCTGTATATCATGAAACCTTTATGATGTGAACCAAGGAGAATTAGATTCTAAAATTATCTCATTTAAGATAGCAAGAAAAATGCAGGAAAATGAAATGAGTGAATCCTAAAATCATAGCTCTGAAATGAGCTGACCAGTAATGATAAAATCCACGAGAGAGAAAAGCCTTAAGCAAAACCAGTAACAAGATTGTAATGAGAAAGAGTTACCATGGAAGTATACTCATAGTATAGAAAAAAAGATGAATTAGATATGAAACCAGGAGATACAGGTTCAAATCCAGGCTGTGAGACTTACTATTTGTGAAACCTTGGGCAAGCCACTTAATCTTGATGAGCTGCTACTGTCTGGTGCTAGATCCTTATAATGGAGAGGTGCTGGGCTAGCTTAGCCTAAATGATCACTATGGATTGCTCCAGTGCCAAACATAAGATCAAGTGATAACAAGAGAGAGATTCATATTCACCATTTCTATCTGTCCTCTTATAGGAGAAAAAAATGTTCATTTAAATTGATTAAGATAATTGGAGATTCTTCTATACATAGAGGGAAAAGTTAACATTGTTTTATGAAGAATAATTAAAAGTAACTCAAAGAAGTGTTTTTTATTCTTTTAAAAATAAGTAGCTTATAAACTGGACTCAGGGTTAGGGGGGACATCCAGCAATGAGAATAATGTTTAAACAAAAAAAATCAATAAAAGTTATTTAAAAACAGAATTTGAATTTATAAAACACAAAATGGACCCCCCAAAAAAGATAAAAAAGAGTTCAATTAATACAATTTTTAAAAGAAAGATCTTCAATTATTGGAATAAAACATACTAACCAAGAAACAGATGTGTCAAACAACCTGCTCTTAATAACTTTTTTAAACTTTAAAACAGCAGGTCTATGCAGAGCATAAAATATGAATTGGCAAAAAGAAAACTACAGTTATTTAGAACATATGGGACTCAAGAAGCCCAGTCTCCAAACTCATGGCTATCAAAAGTTGAACTTGTAAAGGTTCCAAAGGAAATTTTTATTTGAAATATTTTCAAAGCATTTCTTTCCTTTGTGCATGCAAAAACAATTGCTTGACGTTTCCCAGAACAGGGACAGGCTTCTGTTATTCTTTAAAAATACTTCACACTCATGCTCAAAGACCCTGAGACTTAATTGTTAGCAAGCTGTTTCCATTTCTAAACTCTTGAGTCTGTTTTCTTTTCTCAACCAGAAAGAGCTTGATGTTTTAAGGTGTTGGGTTTTTCCCCCCAAGGGGTGGTGGACAGGAAGGAGGCCGAGAGCAAGGATGTGAAGGAAAACAGCAAGAGGAAACAGTGCTCTCTTCATCTGAGAGACCCATTCCAACCCTCCACTTTGGGGCAGGTGTAAAACTTTATCTTTGGGAAAATGGCTAAAATTTTGGTCTCTTTCCCCCTTGCTCTACAACTACTTCCTTTAAAGTGCTAGGGAGTGTGTGTGTGTGTGTGTGAGAGAGAGAGATCAGAGGCAAGTTTCAAGGAGGGGATGAACTGATACAGATTCCTCCCCCGACCCTTTCACTCATGAAACTGTACGTGGGCTGCAGCATTGTAAATAAGCTATTAATGCAGCCTTGGGAGTGAGCTGATTCCCACACAGTCCAGGTGCCTGAAAAACAGTCTTATAGAGCAAAGTTACTTTATATTCTATAGAAGATGTATTTGTTTATTTGGGAGGAGAAGGGGGAACAGGGAGGTCCCATTATGTTAGATTTAATCAATGTAGAGAACTGAGACCAGCTCACTTTATCTATTACTAAAAGCAATTCTTGCCCCCAAAAGATTTACAAGTCATTGGGAAATAACAGACACAAATAAGTATAAAATAACTTGAAGTAAGCAAGAGCAAAAAAAGAAAAAAAATAGGGAGATGTTTTCCTTTCCTTTGAATTTAGTAGATGATACCTGAAGAAAGTGAGTAACTCTCAAAGAAAGCAAAGGATTCTAAGAGGTGAAAGGGGATGGGAAGAATATTCTTGGAAAAGCCTAGCAAAGATATAGAGATAGGAAATGGAAGGACAAGTTCCCAGAACAGCTAGTAGGCCACTGGAGCTGAAACATTATTGCAAGTCTGTTAGCATACTACCAAACTCCAGCTTCTAACTAAATACGATTTTAGGAAGCAGGAAATTACTTATGTTTATTCTGCCTTCTCTAGAACACACTAATTCAGTTACACAGATACATCAGGTTGTCAGATCTGTCACCATATATCTCTCTAAAAAGCACTCTATATTGTAACCTTCTGTGTAGGACTGGAGCCAAACACTTGTTTTTATTGACTAGATGGAAGTATGGTGAAGAGAGAAAATGGATGGAAGTAAGTATGCAATAACATCATACAGGAAACTGATTATTGGAAAAAAGTGATTTCTAAGACAAAATGAAATAATGTTAAAATAAAAAATGAAAGTTCATTCTGAGATCACTTTTTTTAGATGACAGATAATTCAATTATGATAAAACTCAAAAATCACAGACTAGAGCTATTCACAAATTGCAATATATCCCCTTTGATCCTATAATGTTTCCCTTTTAATAGGTTTCTTATATTTCCTTTCTTGTTATTGCCACCACAATTTGCAAAACAAGTTTTTAAAATCATTTCTGCTCTGTTCTCAAAAATCTTGTCAAGTACCATGATTGCTCTGAATTTTATGTAGCAGCATCTTCTTTACTGATACATTGCTTGCTAACAATGAGTCTCACAGAATAAGTGATAATCACCTTTGGAGATACCTCTTGGAGTGAAGAAAATCCACAATGACCACCCTACCACTCTACCCTAAGCCAGAAGTAAAAAAAAAAATTGTCCATCTTATGTTCAAAATGAGTAAAAATGAATACATTCCAAGTTTCTAACACTTTCTCAGAAAAAGGAGATTCTGCAACTTTGCTAGATGGGAAATCGTTTCAGTAGATATGAAACCCCATGTTTATAATTGAAAACCCAATACTGTCCTGTTTCAATGGGGAGAAAGCCAAGGATAGACTAGAATAACAATAATTTCTTAGGAATTAAAAAAGGGAAGATTTTCAGAACCCAAGTTAAATTTCAACTTATCTCCTAGTTTGAAATATACACCAAAACAGGAAGAAAACTATAAAGTCTTATTTTTTCAAGTTTAACATCCTTTTGTAAAAGATGTTGTCTCTTAACACCACTTACCTGCTTCCCATCAAGTGTACAGAGCCTCTTGACAACACCCGAATCTAATTTAATGGCTTCTGTTATGTCTGTTAAGACTTGCTCAAATGAATGAGCTGTCTTTTTATTCAGCAGGATCCTCACAGCTTTTCGAGGCTTCACTCCACTTCGAATCACAGTTACCAATTTGGGCTTGATGAAATCTTTGCTTTCCTTCACTTCACTCTTTGTAGAAGCTAATGGAGTCACTGGTCGAGTCGAGCCAGCCTTGATGTTCACTGACCAATTGGGATTAACATTCTTGGTGTAATCAACTTTTCGAAATGGCTCATTAGATGCACAGACATAGCTTTCACCTAAGAAAAAACAGCATAAGTCTTATTAGCATCTTTCCTTACCATGGAAGCTGCTTTTTGTCACAAGAAATAGCTTTTTCGACAATTTCAAACATTCTTCCAGTGAAAAACAAATTAATTCAATATTTTTTTTTTAATAAGCTAAATTCAAGACAATATGGTAATAGTAGAAGAATGAATCTTGTAATACAATTCAGGAAACCTAGATCCTAGCAGCCCTCACCTTGCAATTAACTCTGTAACCTTGTCAGGTCATTTCAGAAGAATGTAATAAAGAAGGAGTTTTGGAAATCCAGTTCTACTACAAAACTTTCTTTCTTAAGAACTTAAATACCTTAAAGTATTCATCAGTAAAGCTAGTTCAACTAAAGTAAGAGCTCTTTTTAACTTGCCAAGAATACCTAAGTGTCCATAGAATATAGGCTTCCTAAGAGCAGGAACTGTTTTGTTTTGCCTCTGTAACTTTTGTTACTTTCTTTAGTGAATGGCATATAGTAGATGCTTAGTGCTTACTGGTTCACTGGTTCAGTATCAAAACCAAGATTAAAAGATTGTAAGAATCATTACAAAAAGTAGGTAGGTCTTCAAATTAAAAGCGCTTCTATTACTATAGTTTATAGTTAGTACATTGTACAAATGACTGGAGGACAACTGAATGTAAGATCTTACAAAGAAGCCAAGTTTGAACTCTAGCCAAAACACAGATCATTTTATTCAATGTCAGTACAAAGTTGCAATGTGGTTTTTACTTGTGTGTTGTGAGAGGAATTTCTCAGGTGTGCCTTACTTTGGTTCACCCAATGTACTCTAGAAGGGATCTGATTTAAATTTAATTCAAAAAATAGTAATCATATATTTTGAACAGATATTCAAGAACTAAACTAATATATAATCTTCCTTTGGTTTTAAGCAAAAAAAGCAAACTATACAATAACAAATATTTTTAAATTTAATATTAAATATTAAGTCTATATATTTTCTAAAAATACTTAAAAATCAATGAAATGGTAGGGAAGGGAAGAGATATTATGGCCAAAAAATTGCAGAAAAGAATAAGACAGCTGGATTCAGGCTTTATTCTAGCAGAAGGGAGGAGAAAACATACAAGCGAAAATAGTAATATAGAGAAGGCAAAGGAAAACAATGAGTTTTGTAAATTAATGAATTACCTGCACAGGAGATTTCCAATGACCTTAGCAACATGCCAAGCAAAAGAGCTAAGGCTTACTTTTCAAATTTTTCTACATTCTTTTCAATAGTCATTTCCCCTAATTGGCTTCCAAAAAAATTATAGTTAAAAAAATTATCTGAAAATAGCGCTTTGCTTCCCATGTTTCTCTGTCTGTATTACATAATTCTTGGGGACTTTCTCTTCTTCTTCAAATGCAATCTAGTGTTTAAAATAATTAATTAAAAATATGTATACATAAGCCTTTTCCCTGTCCCTACTAGAGATATTTAAAAAAAAAAAAAAAAAGGAGAGAAAGTCTTACTCTCAAGATATATCATAGATTTTCGTCAAAGTCTTGGCACAGCTTTAGTCAGTAACTAAGGAATTTCTGAGCTCATTTAGGACTATCCTGGGCCTTTCCCCAAACTTTTTCTACAACACAGCAAAATCTTGGTATCATCAAGTTTGTCTGTAAAAAAGGACAACATTGCAACCAAATGGTAACTTAAGTCCAAATCCCAACTTTATCCATGTAATTTCACTTTGTAGTCCTGACAGATGTTTAACATTCTACTTCAAGAAGCTCTGAATTTAATCTAAAAACAAAATCCCTTTAAACTCACAAAGAAACTTTTCCAGTCTATAAAACCATATTTGATACTAACTTCTTCACCATTCTCCATAAGCATCTCCTTGTAGTAAAAATGTCCAAGAATTTCCCATTAAAAAAAGTATTTGCTAAATACTTTAAAAAAATTGCACCACTGACTTAATAGCCAAAGGTGACTAGCCTATCTTTAAGGGGTACAGTTAAAAAAGTGCTGAAATTAGAGTCAAGGAGCCAAGTTAAAATTCTGCTCAATTCTGCTATTTACTACATGTATAAACAAGACCAACTCACTAAATCTTCTGGGATTTAATATAAATGAATTTGAATTACATAATATCACATATCTATGATCTCATGAATTGAATTACCTAAAAACACTGGATTTGACTTCAAATTTAACAAGTTGAAAGGATATAAAAACTCTCTAAAGTCTTATAATAATCATGAAGACATTTTTTTTTCAGCCACTAAGTACTCATCTTGTTAGATTATTAAGTATCCTTTTCTGGAAAATAATAAATGGGGCCATTTTAAAAATCATTCTATTCTCTAAAGGTACATTTAGCTTCATAGATGAAGACTGAAAAACAATCATTAATGAAGAAGGATCATCAAAGTGATTCTTTATTCCTTTTGGATAACATTATGATTGGGCAGCTAGTTGACACAGTGGATTAAAGTGAGAGCCCTGAAGTCAGGAAGACTCATCTTCCTTGGTTCAAATCTGGTGTGATCTTGGTAAAGTCACATAACCTTGTTTGCCTTAGTTTCTCATCTGGCATTTGAGTTAGAGAAGGAAATAACAAACCCCTCCAGTATCTTTGCCAGGAAAACCCTAAATGAGGTCACAAAGAGTTGGTCATGACTGAAAACAACTCAACTGAATGAATTCAGATCCTTACAGTCCAAAGGCCAAATTTCTGACTCATTTACCAGTCATATTATCTTCATTCAAACTTCAGACTAGATGACCTCACAGGTCCCTGATAGCACTAAATCTACAATTTATTATGTTTTTGATGAGAAGAAAAACTTGTTAATAAAGAACCCATAAGGGAAGAATAATATTAAGTTATCAAAGTATTTTCTCTTCTTTTGGTCAGCAAAATATTCAGCCAGGAAATTCAAAACTACAAGAGTATCTTGGCAAAGACTATTTTACACAGGCTGTTTGCTCTCTCACTCTTAAAAGTAGCTTGTGTTGTTTTATACATTTTGTTCTATTTGTATCTTTGCATCATTTTGTATATTCACTTTCTTCATTCACAAACCAATAAGTTTGGACTACTATGCTCTAAGATTCCCTTCAGCTCTTGATCTCTGACTGTATTATCTAACCTTATAATCTCTCATTTGTGGGTAACTTATGTACCCCACAATTGTATTTGCAGTTTTCCTTATATCCTTACATCACTTTGTGCCAGAAAGTAGGTCATTCAAGTCTTTAAAATTCTTCAAATTGGGATGATGCCTCTAACACTAGAGTAGAGATTCAGAATAAAATGACATCCTGCAGAAAGAAGGAATACATATTTTAAGGGAGATAATTTGGGCAGTAACCATATTCAGAGTAGGTGGTAAATGCTTGTTTACAACAAAGTCTGACATGATTTAGGAACACTTGGGGTTTCAATGCAGCATTATCCCACCAACTGCCTGTTCCACCTCTTTAAAAAGCAAAGTCATATGTTCCTGGTTGAATGAGAGTGAATACAGGAAAATGAGAAAGTGCATTTAAGGAACGGGGAAGAGAAGGATGATGTAAGAGGGAAAAATTCTTCCCTTTTCTACTTCAGGTTCTGAGAAGAATAATCAAACTCATAAAATTGCTGCTTCTGGAAAGAAATGATCATTTATTACCTTTGTCTCCACTCACCATTCCTGTAAATTCTGCAGATAAAAACTCCCTTCCTGCTCATCACTGTCCCTAAGTGTTGTCTTCTCCATTAGAATATAAGCTCTTAATGGACAAATACTGACTCACTTTTGGATCTGCATCCAAATGGCTAAATACAGTTCTTGGCATATAGTAGGCTTTTTCATCTGTTCCTCAGCCGAAGTTGCTGTTGCTATAATCCTATTAGTTATTGAGAAACTTCCAATCTCTCACACTCAGTTCTAAGACCTAAAACCAAGATTTGCTTCTTGAGGAATGTAACCAAAGGAAATAAAAGACTCCAGGTATGCACTGTCTGTAAAAGCCAGAAATCTCAGTTTGGATTCTTTCATCAAGTATTACATAATTGTAAGAATTGTCCTGTGTGTGGATTACAGCATACATATCTCCATCAAAGGCATGTCTAAATTAGGTTCTACACTTAGCTAGTTAAGAAAAATATAGTGATCTATTATCCTGTTAGAACAAACAATTTAATTGTGTCTTGCAACCAAACCATAGGGCAGCCAAAATTTAAACTCATACAAAGCAATACGGGATAGTGGAAAGAACGTTACCCATGTCTGAGGTTTGAAATCTGGTTTCTCAGTAGCCACTACCATTTAGTAGTTGTAGGAGTGCTTAGCTTAGAGAAGAAGAATAAAGGGGAGGGAGAATTGGAAAAGATTTAATTTTCTTGACCTAGAGAAAAGAATTAGGGGCAACTGAAAAGAGTTGTAAGGAGACAAACTTAAGTTTGATATAAGAAAAACTTCCTAACAATTGTAGCTATACCAAAATGCAATGGGCTGCCTCCAGTTGTAGAGTGTTCCCCTTCATTCTAGGTCTTTAAGCAAAGACTAAGTAACCCATTCATCAGACTTGCTATATAGGAGATTCCTATTCAAGGTACACCTTTGGACCATATAGATTTGGATTGTGACCCCTTTTAAGAAACTAGTCCTTTCAGATGGATTTATTCCTTTCTGATTCCCAGCCCCTCCTAACTGATGCATTATCAATTCAAGAAGCTAGGAACTTTGATTCACAAATCCTGGTCAAAAGCACCCCTTTGAATTCCAATAGGAGATCTGGGCTCTCCCAGCCCCCATCAGATCTGAACCAACTTGGGCTGTCCCAGCCCCCATTCTAATGATGTGCTCAGGTTTCCCAGCCCCCAACAAGCAAATTCTAGCCCTCACTGGGTTTCAGTGAGGAACCAACTTGGGACTCCACCCACAAGCCCCTTTAGCTAAATCTCTCTTTATAAAAGAGCCAAGATGTAGTCCTCTCTTTGCAGAAGGTTGAAACATGCTAGTACCATGCCTGTCACCAAAGATTCTCTGCCCACTGGAACACTGTTTCTGGTGCCCTCTTATCTCTACCTTCACCTTTTACTAACTAGACTTAACCTTACCCCCATAATAAACCTCTTTTATCAATCTAGGTTTTTGGGGTTGCAAATTCCTTTACAGGGGATTCTTGCATTCCTACCAGACCTTATTTAACTCTGTATACTTGCCCTGAATCCAAAGGGGTTGAAGGGAAGCTCCATTTGACTCCCTGTACCCTGAACCTGCCACTAGACCTCAATTAAACCCTAATTTCATTTAGGTACCCCAATTCTAGACCTCATCAATATGACCTCTAATTCTAAAACTGTGTGATCTAATAAGTTTCCTAGAAAGATTATCACCAAATACCTCTGGAAATGAATTTGTGTCTTCTATCATTTTCACAGATCTCTAGAGAAGGATGCTCCACAAGTAACCCACTAAAACCTGTTATTTTGACAAATGGCTTTTATAATAATGAATGGGGGCAGAGAGGATATCAAATTTTGACCATGAATTTGGCTCGCTTTTCTGGGATATATGAAAGGGTAATCGGATTTCTTCCACTTTCTAGGCCAATTTCTTGAACATTTTCCCTTCGTTCTTTTAAACAAGAGAAAAAGAGAGAGAGATGAACAGGCAGAGACAGAGAAAGGGGTAGAATACAAAGACAGAGATACAAAAGCAAACCAAAAGACATACACAGAGAGAACAGAGCAGAACTCCTGCCAATTTCCCAATAATTGTGTTAGGAACAGACAGAACCAGTGAAATGACATTTAGGTCCAGACTGTGTTTATAATTTCACCACTGCAGGAACCACTGCAGTAACTTGTCTTAACTTCAAAAACTCTTACTTTGAAAACTTGGTGCAGAAGGAAGCTTATTTATATTTGCTTTCGGTTCTAGTCCATTTGTATCAGTAGCCTCTTGACATAATTGAATAAATGCTGTAATTCAGCAAAATTTGTTTCTGTAGTTGAATTCACCCTTCAGTCTCACCTTACACCCAAATAAATAAGATGATGATATCATATCATATGCAACATAATCTGCTATATTAAAAATAAAAGAATTCTTTCCCTGTCCTAGGCAGCATGGCCCCTGGCTAAGAGGACAAAATGTAGTAACAATCAAAAAGACTACCAGTAGAGAAGGGTGAGGATTCACCTGTGCTGTATTTTCCTAATAATACAAACTTATTTCAAGAATTATAAATAATTCTTAAATTCTCTCAGGAAAAAAAATAAAATGAAAGATAATACCAAGGAGACAGAAATAGATTGCACACACACACACACACACACACACACACACACACACACACACACACACACACACACACATTCCAAGCTAATGATGTCAAGAAGGAAAGAGGAACAGGATGAGAAGTTTTTTAAATGCAGAAGGAAATGAAAACACAAGAACTTTGGCAGGATGTCCATCCAACATTATAAGTAAAAGCAAGGTATCGGACATCCATGAAATCGATATAGTATAAACCTCCATTGGATCTGTCCTTGAGGAAAATAACCTAAACTTTCTGCAGATACCCTCACCACCCCAAATCTCTTTAAGAAGAGTTTGGGAAGATTGCTCCAAAACTAAGTTCTTTTGGCTTCTGTTTCCAGAACTCTCTATACTCAATTACCAACAAAGGAAAAAAAAAGCACGGTGGGCATGAGAAGGCTGCAACAAATTATATACAAAGAAGTACAAAGAACCAAAATAAAACATGTCATAAAGAAAGGTAGAAATGAAAAAGAAGTAGCTGGTCAGATGGTAAAAGAAAAGGGTACTCAATGTGTTTTCCTGTGTGTTTTCCAGTATCCTCTTGATGTCAGCAAACGGGATGGACCTCCTGGGGAAAATTTATGAGAAGACATAGACAAGAGACTTATAGAATAAATAGACATGAAAAGAATACAAGCTGCTTTCCAGGAGAGAGTGTTCATATAAGTGAGATCACAGAACGATTGGAGCATTTGAGTATGAACTAATAAAAGCTTGAAAGATAAGGGATATATTTTCCTGAAATTAAATATCAGGGAACTCTCTGAATGGACTGGCCCCTACAAGATGTTTGTCTGTAGGTTTCCATGTAGTTGGAAGAATGTCTCCTTGTTTATAACTGACATGTCTACTCAAGAATGACATGTCTAAGTTGAAGCAATTTTTAAAAAAAATTATAGAAAGCAATTCAATTGAACAAACATTTATTAAACATCTAACGATATAATGATGTAAAGATAAAAAACAGTCCTTGACCCCAAGGAATATATTCTAATGTAGAGGAAAAGAAGACATACACACAAGTAATCACGATTCAAGGATAAAGATTGTTTCCACTTTAACTTTTGTAAACCTGTGCTTAGTGCTTGCCACATAGTAATTAATAACTTAATAAATACTTGATTATTAAGTGACAGGGACAAAAGAGAGCCAAAAAAGGTGCTGTGAGAAATTTTGCACAAAATAGTATATAAATGATGCTTTCAGAATATGAATTCATCAGCACAGAAACACCCAATATGTATTTTGTCTCAACCAAGTTAGCACCATTTAGTAGTTAAGTCTTAGGGTCCGTCCTAAGGCAGACAGAGAGGTTAAATGATTTGTCCAGAATCACCCAGCTAGTAAGTGAATGAGGTAGCACACTATCCTGATGTGAGGTATCACACATATCCTGATTGTCCAAATGAATGACATCCAAGCCAGACTGATCTGCGACAATGGGGAGGTTTCTGTTCAATGAAGAGAAATAAATGATTCAGTGCATACTAAGACTGAGCGGAAGTAGTTCTCCAATACCTTAAGGCATTCAATTTGCTTTTTGATTTCATGTCATCTTAAATAGTTATCCACCACAGAGCTAGTGGAAAATATTTTGGATCAAAAAGCCAAGGTTCAAATGACAGATCTGAAATTTGTATGACTTCAGTCAAAATATTTATTCTCTGTGGGCCTCAGTTTCCTCATCTGTTAAAAAAAATTAGAGAATGTAACTCATTCTTTAATCTCTTTCTTCTCTAATTTTATGATCCTGTGATCCTCTCTGTTAACTACCACAGCTACCTTCTAATCTTTAATCAAAGGAATGCTACATTGAAAAGGCAAATGTCTCTTATTCTCTGTGATCCTGCTCAAGTCATAACTTCAACAACATGCTCAAGTTCAAAGAAGACCAACTTTAAAGGCCATCTAGTCCAACCTGTACCTGAATATGAGTATACCCAATAAAATGACCCAAACTTCGCTTTGAGAACCTCAAGGAAGGGGAAGTACAGAAACTCCTAATGTTAGTAGTAGAGGGGATATTATATAAAATGGGGAAATAAAAATTACTAGAAGATGCCCTTAAATAACAAACCTTTCCAATCTGTCTAAATAAAGATTCAATATGTAGACATTCAATATATATGCAGTTCTTCCAAAATCAAATATACTGCACTGAAGGGCATCACACTGCTATGTTGGCAAGAAAAGTGAATTCTGAATCAACAGGTTCAAATCTGAATTGACATTTATTACCTGTATGAGCCTGAACAATTCACATTAGTTCTTTGGGACTCATTTAAATGCTCTCTAGGCCCTTCCATATATAAATCTATAACACTAAACTCCTTTCTTGATACTTCATGATGGCTTGGTGGATTTGTATGGAGGTAATCTCTGATTTTCAAAGCATGTAAAGGATAGAATCCGGCAGCAGCAATATCAGATAAAAAAGTTTATTGATCTAGTGGTGCAGGGGAGAGAGCACAGGACTTGGAATCAGAAAGGCTCACTTTTGTGAGTTCAAATCCAGTCTGAGACACTTAATAGTCATGTGACACTGAGTAAGTCACTTAATTCTATTTGCCTTAATTCCTCATGTGTAAAATTGGCTAGAGAAGGAAATGGCAAATCTTTTCAGTATTTTTGCCAAGAAAATCCTAAATGGTATCACAAAGAGCTGTACACGATCAAAATGGCTCAATAAGAGACTGCATCTGTCCACTGGAAACTAGAAATTTGAAGAGATACATCACCCAGGATGTAGGGCAAAAAATGTTTTTGCAACAGCCATGTTTCAAGACCATCTATTAAGTCAAAGAGAACCAGCAATATGCATTATCAACAAACATTTATTAAGAACTTATTAGATACCAGACATTATGCTAAGCAGTGAGGATAGTTCCCCACAAAAAGGGGGGAAGTCAAAATAGTTCTCTGTCCTCACAGAGATTAGTCTAATAGGACAGACAGCAGGCAAACAACTATATACAAACAAAATTTAGAGAGGATAACTTGAATATAATCTCAGAGTGTCTAGAAAATTCATGGCAGAAGGTGAGATTTTAGTCTGAAGGAAGTCAAGGAAGATAAAGGATGCAGATGAAGAGATTTCATACATACATTAAGGTATGTAGAAATGTCAGTAAAAAGAAACAGAAGAGTTAGATGGTATTGTCCTGTGTGAAAGTTTAAGATGACTGAAGTGACTGTCACAGTAACAAATCACAGGTAGCTGTTATAAAGTCTAATCTTCACAATCCCTTATAAGAATTATAATCATTCCCATCTATTTAAAGTCCAAGAAATAGAAACACATAGATAAATAAAATTTTCAAATCTTCACAAAAAAAAAAGAAAAAAATACAGCCCTAAACTTGATTTCTTGAATCAATGGGCTGTGCTATCCTAAATTTTTTTTTTCTCTTGAAAACATACATAGAGAAAAATATAGCATTAAAAAAGAGGAGAAAGAGAAAAAGAACATTCCTTTGAATGATGTTTTCAGGGTCCAAATTCAGGGTCAATTTTAACTGATCAGATATGCTCTTGGTACAAGAAACTTTGCATAACTAACACTTTAAATGCCATTCTATAACTCATGGATTTAATGGTCTCTTCTGAAAATAATACTATCTTGAATACTATAACTTTGGAGAATCCCATAATCTCAAAAAAAGTTAATATTTAGATTAGATTTGGGCATTTCAATATTTTCAGAAACATCTTGGTTTCTTTATATTAAATTCAAAGCAATGTTATCAGAATGATTCTAACTTTGTCATTATAGGGTAAAATAGTAAGACTACTGGCTAACTAGGATTCCGAGACTTAGAATCCATTAACAGAAGTGATAATCCAACTGTCTTGATCAGACACATCTGGAATCTCAAGTTCAATTCTGAACCCCTCATATTATGAAGGTCACTGAGTTACTGGAGCTCATTCAGGTCAATCAAGATGTCAGAAAAGAGGAAACTAGGAACATTTCACCTGAAAAAGACTGAGGAGGAACACAAAAGCTGACTTCATATATTTGGAGGATAGCTATGTAGAAGAATGTTTAAATATTTCTCCTTAGCTACAGAAGGTAGAATAGATATTTCAGAGAAAAAAAATATTAAGATCTGTCCAGAATCAGAAAACTCTTTGAATAGAACTGTGGTGTGTGAAAAGAGCCCAGTACTTGTCAGATCTTAGCTGAACACATGTCAGATCTATGTAGATTACTGTTCAAATAAAATACAAACTTCAGGAGATGGAATTTAAAGTATTTAGAGATGTTAGAACCACATTACTCTTTTGACACACCCTACACACATTGACTTGTTCATTCTTTCCTGAACTCTCAGACATCCTTTGACTGGATGTTTTTCCATGTCTGGAATGTACTTCTATTTCATCCCCTAGGCTTAGAAATCCTAAAACTTCCTTCCAGGCTTGTCTAATATAGTCTCCTCCCCTACAGGAAATCTTTCATTTGTTTTAAATTCTCCATGCCTAGCATATAGACAAATGCTTTTTGAACTGATTTTAACAGGTAATCTGACATTTCTTCCAGCTCTGAGAAGTTGTAGCTATGATTATATTCCCTTGACTTCCAAATCAAGTAACAAATAGCCCATTAATGTGAATTTTTTGTATTAAAGCTCCTACACACACATCCACACACCCACAGCCCTATGGATTGAATGTGTGTGAAATTTCAATACAGACTTAGAGTTGCCTGGGGACTGAAGCTGTAAGTGACTTAACTAGTAGTCACACAGATAGTATGTGCCAGAGGGATAGTATGTGCCACAGGATATTCCCGATTCCAAAACTGACTCTCTATTCATGACTCTTTGTTACCTCTCTTGCCCAGCACTTAAAAAGTACCTATTTTATTTTATTTTTATAATAGCTTTTTATTTTTCAAAATACATGCAAATTCCCTCCACCCCATCTCTCTCCTACACAGTAAGTAATCCAATATAGGTTAAACATGTGCAATTCTTCTAAACATATTTACAAAAAAAGAAAAAAGCAAAGCCCTAAACTTGATTTCTTGCATCAATGGGCTATGCTATCCTATTTATTATGCCATGCAAGAAAAATCACATTAAAAGGGAAAAAATGAGAAAAAAAACGAGCAAATGAACAGCAGCAACAACAAAAAAAGGTGAAAATACTATGCTATAATCCACATTCACATCTCCAAAATCCTCTCTCTGGATGCAGATGGCTGTTTCCATAACAAGTCTATTGGAATTGCCTTGAATCACCTCATTGTTGAAAAGAACCATGTCCATCAGAGTTGATCATTACATAATCTTCTTGTTGTTGTGTATAATGTTCTCTCAGTTCTACTCACTTCACTTAGCATAGGTTCATGTCAGTCTTTCCAGGCTTTACTGAACTCATTTCTTACAGAACAACAATATTCCATAACATTCATATACTACAATTTATTCAGCCATTCTCTAACTAAGGGGCATTCACACAATTTTTAGTCCCTTGCCACTACAAAAAAGGCTGCTACAAACATTTTTGCACACATGGGTCCTTTTACCTCTTTTATGATCTCTAGGATACAGATCCAGTAGAGACAATGCTGGATCAAAGGGTATGCACAGTTTGATAGCCCTTTGGGCATAGTTCCAAACTGCTCTCCAGAATGGTTGCATTACTTCACAACACCACCAGCAACGTTTTAGTCTGTTTTCCCATACCTCCTCAAACATTTATCATTATCTTTTCCTGCCACCTTAGCCAATTTGAAAGGTGTGAAGTGGTACCTCAGAGTTGTCTTAATTTGCATTTCTCTAATCAAGTGATCTAGAGCATTTTTTTATATGACTGAAATGGCTTTAATTTCTTTATCTGAAAATTGTCTGTTCATATCCTTTGAATATTTATCAATTGGGGAATGGCTTGGATGCTTATAAATTTGAGTCAATTCTCTCTATATTTTAGAAATGAGGCTTTTATCAGAAACATTGGACACAAAATTTCCCCCCAGTTTTCTACTCCCCATTTTAAGAATATCTGGCCCCTAACAATGGTACAAACAATTGCCAAGAAATAGATAATTAAGCCATATATGAGCTTGGCTCAATTAGCATCCAATTACCAAATGAGGTAAACTGCAAAAACTTCAAGAATTTTTTTTATTAAACCTTTTTATTTACAAAGCATATGCATGGGTAATTTTTACAACACTGACCCTTGCTTAACCTTTTGTTGCAAATTTTCCCTTTCTTCTCCCCACCATCTCCCCCATCTGGCAGGTAGCCCAATATATATTAAATATGTTGAAATACATATTAGATCTAATATGTGTATACATATTTATACAGTTATCTTGTTGTGCAATTCTTTTTTTAAAGAACTTTATTACTCTTAAATTCTACATATACTATGAAAATATAGAGTAAATCTTTAATTCTCTCTGAGATTAGGGAGATAACTTCATTAAACTGCTACTTTGCTATCTCATTGAGTATGGAAATGGCCTTTAATTTTTCATGTGGGTGAAGTAAAAGTTCTGACAGGTATTATCAAACTAGGAAGTCTTCAAGTACAAAAATAATCTTTATGTTTGAAATAGGGATAGAGATTAGCCCTGAGATTTTAGTGATATTTGGCTATTCCTGAATTAGGATACTCCTCTTTACTATTAAAGGCAATTTATAGACTTAGAGAGCTGCTGTGATCTCAGAGTCACAAAGCTAACACGTTTTAGAAAGACAACTCAAACTCTGGTATTGCTGATTCCAAGGGTAGCTCTCTACTTATTTTCACTATTGTATCTTTTGACCTCTAGGACAAAGTACAAATCTCAAGCCTGGTATTTACTACCTTCCACAATCTGATCAGAGCCTGACTTTCTAGACTGACTTTATCTTACTCATCTCCATGCACTCTCTATTCCATACAACTGGACTATGTGAGTCATCTCAAACGTGACTTTCCATATCCTTTCTCCATTCCTGAAATTGCCTTCATTTTTAGTTCCACTTTGTAGTATCTTTTTTTGCTTCAATAAAGTTTTGTTACAGATGCCATATCCATAAACAAAGTCTTTCCTTTCTCAATCTCAAATGTTAGTGTTCTCTCCCATTTCAAATTATCTTTAGGATTTTTGTTTGGTTTTGTTTTTTAAATCTGTGTAATTATACACCCCAACCCATAATATGTAGGAGTCGGGAAGAGACCTATTTCTTCCATGGAAATAAAAATATCTTTGTATTCTCTGTATGTAGTACAGTGCCTCAACACATATAAGGTATTTTTAAAACATTTGTTGAACTGAACTGAGAAGTAGTTCAGAATGGCTCATCTACCAGAACTAGCCATGGAATGAGGAGGTTTTGACCATAGTACCCAAAAGAGAGGGGTTATGATTTGTTTCACTAGTGGAATATGCTCACCAGGAAATTATTACTTCCTGAAGTATTTAAGCATTTAGGAGATAATCAGGCACAAGAACTAATAAACATTCATATTCAGAAAGAACTGGCAAGAGTTGGATGAAACTGAAGTAAAATGAAATATACAGAATGAGGACAACAAGGTGTGCAATAATTTACAATAATGGAAAGGAAAACAACTTAGAAAGACTTGAGAATTCTGATTATAGCAGTGACCAATCACAATTTGTGACAACTGGTCACAAAGCTGTTGTCAGAGAGGTGATATAAGAGAAGACTTAGAATAATAAAACATACATTTTCAGGCACCATCAATGGTGTGCATATGTTTTGCTTGTATCTACATATTTGTTACAAGGAAAAGATCTCATATGGGATAGAAGGGCACACAGATGAGGAAGTTGATGGATAGCAATAATGATGTAAATAAATAAAAGAAAATAAAGTTTTTAAAGCACATTTAAAAATGAAGAAGGAAGAAGGAAATTCAGAAGCAGCCAAAAGTAAGCAGAAAACTTCTGTTTACAGGCTACATTTAATATATTCTTTAAAATACAACAAACCATAAAATTATAAGTTCATGGTTTCACATAAAAATTTTTAAAAATAAAATAGTCAAGCATTTACATTTCATAAAATTCATAAAATCTCTCAAGAGAGAACACTAGACTAGGACAAAAGATCTGAATTCAAATTTTGATTCTGCTATTAAGTCCGTCACAAATTAACAAGGCACTTCAGCTTTTCTCAACTTTTACATGATGAATTACTAAAGAAGAAAAGTTGGGAAATGTACTTTCCTCCCTTCACTGCAGAGATGAGATGTGAAATATCTATAGATGTGAAATACTTCAAATAGTATTACATATAGTCAATGTGTTAGTTTGGTTAAACTGCTTCTCCCTGCTGTTCTTCGTTTATCATAAGAAATGCCATTAAGTAGTATAAAGAGAAGGGATAGGGTCAGAAATGAATGCGATGTAAAAACAAAAAGATCAATAAAAATAACACAAAGTAAAAGAAAACACAATGAAGGTACCTAGTCATACCTGAAAATAATTTACAGTTTGACTTTTTTTTTTTTTTAATTCAGGATCTGGTTAGTACTTGATTTGACACAATTACTCCATCAAGTATTTAACCAAAGCTTACTATGTAGCAGCCATTTAGTTATAAGGTATCCCAGAAAACTGCCATATTGGTCCAATCTGGTCTGATGGATAGGAAGCAGGCTCTGACTTCCAATCTGCCCTCTGACACTAGCTACAAAATAACAATAAGCTATGCAACATCTCTGAACCCCATGAATCTCTCTAGGAGTTTTATCTATTAAATTAGAAAGGAGCTCCAATTTGTGATTACTGGAATATATGGTAATGCTCTCTTAGATAACAGATTTGTCCCACAAACCCAGCTTAAAAAATTAATGCCCCGCTCTCTTTGTAGTGGCTAGAAACTGGAAACTGAGTGGATGTCCATCAATTGGAGAATGGCTGAATAAATTGTGGTATATGAATATTATGGAATATTATTGTTCTGTAAGAAATGACCAACAGGATGATTTCAGAAAGGCCTGGAGAGACTTACATGAACTGATGCTGAGGGAAATGAGCAGAACCAGATCATCATATGCTGATCAATTCTGATGGACGTGGCCATCTTTAACAATGAGATGAACCAAATCAGTTCCAATAGAGCAGTAATGAAATGAACCAGCTACACCCAGCTAAAGAACTCTGGGAGATGACTATGAACCACTACATAGAATTTCCAATCCCTCTATTTTTGTCCACCTGCATTTTGGATTTCCTTCACAGGTTAATTGTACACTACTTCAAAGTCCGATTCTTTTTGAACAGCAAAATAATTGCTTGGACATGTATACATATATTGTATTTAACTTATACTTTAACATATTTAACATGTATTGGTCAACCTGCCATCAGGGGGAAGGGATGGGGGGAAGGAGGAGAAAAGTTGGAACAAAAGGTTTTGCAATTGTCAATGCTGAAAAATTGCCCATGCATATATCTTGTAAATAAAAAGCTATAACAAAAAAATTAATGCCCCAAGAGTTCAACACTAATAGAATTAATAGAATAATAATGTAACAAAAGAAAGGAACCTTGAGGAATTATGTAATCTAACTCTCTTCCTTTCTGTTTCACAAATGGGGAGACGGAGGCAAGAGGAATGCCTTATTCCAAGGTCACATAGTTAGCTGGGACAGATTGATTTTAGTCATTAAACCTCATATTTCTTGAGTCCTAAAACAAAAGCCATTCTGCAGCTGGCTGATTTTCTCAGGGAATAATACTACTTTTACAAAATGAAAACAATATTGAAGATCAATGACAAGAACCAAATGACAGAGATATTCAAATTTAGGAATGTCTACCTCAACCTAAGAAAATAGGGTTTACAGAGAACATAGAGCTCATAGATTCAGAACTAAAAAGAATCCTGGACCAATCTGCTTATTTTATAAATGAAGAGCCTTAAATTGGAGATTAAGTAACTTTCTCAAAGTCATACAGGTAGGTACCAACAGAATTAAGATTTGAACATAGGCTTTATAACCCCAGAAACAATGCTTTTGAATTGGATAGTAGTTAATACCAAAGCTCTCATTAATGCAAAGCTAAACCTATAAACCTTAAAGCAATATATTTAAGTGAATTATATTTTTATTAAATATTCTATTGTAATCTCTTTGTAATTGACCTGTGGCAAGTCTACTAGGCAACACAGACTATTTAACTGACTGGTACAGACAAGACTCGTACAGGATGACCAAGCATGGATAGTGGTGACCAACAAGGATAGGTAGAGTCCTCATATCAATGAGATGAGATGCACTGAAGAATTGAAACTTACAGAGTAACTGAGTACTTTATAGGCCCTCAGTTACAGCAGCCAAAAGCAACGACATTTTCTCTTTATTATTATTATTATTGTTTTTGCTGGGCAATTGGGGTTAAGTGACTTGCCAAGAGTCACACAGCCAGGAAGTATTATGTGTCTGAGATCAGATTTGAACTCAGCTCCTCCTGACTTCAGGGCTGGTGCTCTATCCATTGCACCACCTAGCTGTCTTGCCAATGACATTTTCAAGAAACAATATAGGATTCATAACTCCCAGAAGCCTGAATTTGGTGTTAGTCACCTATGTTGTGATGGCTTGCCCTCTCCATCATTGTGAGGCACAGTTTCCACAACACAAAGATTTTCATCGAATTTTAGTGGCTAGAACAAGCTTAACTGCAACACATATACCAAGTCACTAACTCCTCTAAGTCTCAGTTTCCAAATTTGTAAGATAAAAAGAATGGGGTCTTATGGTCTCTTCCAATTCTAGATGTCTAATGATACAATCCCATGATCCTCCATCAATTCCAGAGGTGCATTTTCCAGATGCAGGCTAATAAATGGTGAGATTGAAGAATCCTGATGGTTTACAATATGATGTGTAAATACAGAATAACCCTAGACATCTGATTTCTATTTCTAAAGATTTTCCTAAGATTCTCCTAGTTATCTGAAAAGATTCTTCTAGTTACCTGAGAGGTCAAGAGGAAAAAAAAAATAGAAAAAGAAAACTGGGACACACACATAGCCTTTGTTATTCAAGTACAATGGAAATGGTGATTGAGTGTTCCAGGCCATGCTACTGTCACCAGAGTTGCTACTTTGTATTTCATTACAGAAATCCAGGCAGACATCTAAGCAAGACAATATCCTCCAAACTGAAAATCTCCTGGGACAGTTGAAATAGAGGAGAGGACAAATCAAAACTGAATGAGAGAGATAAACAAAACTTCTTTCTTGCTTAAAACAGAACTGAATCAGGTCAAATACAGTGTCCATTTAAGCAACATTGCAGAATAATTTTTAGTGTTATTATATCAAACTTCAACACTTCACAAATAGGTGGTTAAATTGTAGATGCTAAATAGCTTTTCTAGGGTTTCACTGCAGAAGAATAGAGCTAAGTCTGTAACTGATTATGAATTTCAAAAGGCATATTTTTCTTTAATTCCTTCAAAAGTTTCCATTTTCAGATAAAACTTGGACACTTTTTCTTTAAAAATCATGTATTCAACAGGTTCCTACAGATTACCTGGTGAATTTCCTTTTCACTTAAAAATTAAAGCTTATTGATACCGTTTGCTTTTTATAACAAACATTTTTTGTAAATAATCTCTCCTTTACTCCATTTAACTATCTTGGTAACAAACAAAAGCACTAACAGTTATCACACTTTCTGAGTTATGAGAAAGAAGCTATAGTTCACTACCGACAATATATTCTCTAGGTAACACAAGCCTATGATCTGAATATGCTTTTAAAAATGCCAATAGATTGTCCCAATTTTTGCATTGCCTAGAATGATTCTAGCTTGTGTATCGATGAAAACCAGAAGTGCCTGAATTTATTGTATGTATGTATACACTATTCTCTTCTAATGGAATTTAAGTTATACATGTACACACACATATAAGTCCAACTGAAGATGTGGAATGTGTGTGTGTGTGTGTGTGTGTGTGTGTGTGTGTATCTCCAATTGAAGTTTGAAGTCATGTGACAAAGTCATATTTTTTCTTTGACATTTACTGATTATGCGACCACAGTCAAGTTACTTCATATTTCAGTATCCTTATCTGTAAAATGAAGCTATTACCTAATTGGGTGGCACAGCAAATAAAGCTAGCCATAGGATTAGGAGGACTTGAGTTCAAGTCTTGGATACTTACTGGCTTTATGATCCTGAGCAAATCACTTAACTCAATTTGCCTTAGTTTCTTCATCTATAAAGCTAGCTGGAGAAGAAAATGTTAAACACTTCCAGGATCTTTGCCAAGAAAAACCTAAATGGGGTTATGGAGAATTGAACATGATTGAAAAGACTCAACAGCAACAATCTATCTCACGGAGTTGTTATATATCACAAATGATATAAGCAAAACTTTTTTTTCAAACTTTACAACACTATACACATTTTTATTTTTATTATGTTATATGCAAAATTTTACAAACTTTAAACACTATACAAATAAGAGTTATTACTAAAACTACCAATACTACACTCATTAGGAGTTTAATTTGAAAATCTTACAAATTACACACACATACACACCTCCAAATAAATGAATTTCTATCATTACTCTTAAGAATAAATCAACAAAATACCATATTCATTTTAGGATTTACAATACTTTCCCACATTATTCTCAGGAGTGCCCTATTTCACAAGGACCAGGTAGGAAGTAATTGGCAGAGTTGGGATTCAACAACAAGTCTTCTGACTCTCAAGTTGACTTCTTTTTAACTACATCCCACTGTTTGATGATACAGCTTTAATGGAAACTGAAGATGCTGACAGTTTAGAGACATATCCATTCAATCTCCAGGGAGAGAAACTAGGGATTGGCTTTCCTAAAGTATGTCTAGTTTAATCTAAAATGCCAAACTATTTTATCAGCCTACTTGAGACAACAGCTTTTCAAATGAATTAACTCAACTTTTCCTCCTCAAAATTTCAATTCACAGTGGAACCAAGAGTTCTTTTTGATTCAGTATTCTTCTCATTGCCACACTCTTAACTTGCTATCTGATCTGAGAGTCTAGAATATATAACATGAAAATCATAATGGATGTATATATCTGGTTATTTGGGAAGTCTCACTCTACAGATGAAGAAACTGAGGTCCAGAGTGGGAGTTTTGACTTTCCCAAAGCCATACAGTGGCAAAGAATGAAACCCAGGCCTCCTTTCTTCTACAACCAATCTGTCTGATGCCTCTATCAGAAAGCTAGGCAGCTGTTGAGTACTTTAAATATGGACAAGAAAGTTAGCTATCATGGTATTGCATATACTATACTGGACTTGGATTTAGGAAGACTTGAGAGTTCAAATCCTACTTCTGAAACTAACTAGCTCTGCAACTCTCAGCAAGTCTTTTAACTAAGAACTATCATTCTAAAACAAAGGTTGTAATTTGGTGGAGGGGACTTTCTAGGACATAGAAATTAAGATCCTTTGTGTGAGCCTATATTTATAATGTGCATATTATGACTGCCCAATGAAAAATTAATGGACTTGCATTCACCTTTGGAACGCCTCAGGAACATTTAAGCAAGTGTTTAGAAGGCACTTTTCTACAACAACCTGTAAGACTGGTAAAGCATGTAATAATATCCCAATTTTATGAATAAAAAAACTGAAGCTAAGAAAATTAAAAGATATAGCTCTAAATCACACAGCTTATAAATAGCTTAGTCAGAATTCTAATCTGGATTTTTTGTCTCTCAGTCCAGTGGTCTTTCTACACCATACAAATCTCAGGCAGCAAATTTATGTTTAGTGATAAAAGAAGGTGAGAAGTAGGCTGAGGAGTTCATTGCTTTAGGGAACTCCCAGATGTATAAACTTCCTCTCCCAATGCAGACAGATACATTCTTTGTAAAATATACTCTCAAATGATCAGAGGACAGAGGGACTGACCCAGAATAATACAGGCAATATTTGTCAGAGATGAGATTTGGATCCAGGTCTTCTGGTTTCAAGGCTAGCTCTCTGCACTACACTGGTGTTGCTGCATTTGTAATAATATTAGAATTAAAATGCATTCCATCATCAAAATCAGTGATGCATAAAATCAGCCAAATAGGAAGGAAATGTAGATGGCAGGAAAAACCTGATATGGACTTATAAACTTACCAAATAAGTTATTTAATCTACAAAAACTAATTCATAATCAAATCATAAAATCATAGCTTCTAATTATAACTGAAAGAAACCTTGGATGTCATCTAATTCAACTCTTTTGCTTTGCAGATAGCAAACTGCAGTGTAGAAAAGGAATGTCCAATTTCACACTAGTAGAAATAGAAGATGCAAATCCAGATTCCTTTGCTTCCTAATCCAGTGTTCTTTCCACTATAATACAATATCTTCCCAATTTTTGATTATCCAAATAAAATTTTCCCCCAAGGAAAACTGACCTGATCTTCTAGAACCAAGCTTAAAAAAGAAATTGAAAGAATCCACTGATCACCTCCTGAAAGAATATACAAAATTAAAAAAATTAAATATAATCAAATCCCAGAGCTCCTAAAATCAAGAGAAAATATCTCAGCAATCAGAAAGAAACAATTCAAATATTGTGGAGCCACAGTCAGGATAACACAAGATTTATTAATTTCTACATTAAAAATAAAAGACACACGGCCTGGATACATGATATTCTGGAGGGCAAAGGAGCTAGGATTATAACCAAGAACCACATACCCAGCAAAACTGAATATAATCCTTTTTTGGGGGGGGGGAATAGACATTCAATAAAATAGAGGAGTTTCAAATATTCTTGGTGAAAAGAACTGAATAGAAAATTTGATTTCCAAATATAAGACTCAAGAGAACATAAAAAGGTAAAATAGGAAAGGGAAACCATATGGGATTTAAGATTAAACTGTTTTACATTCTGACATGGGAAAATGATACTTTTAACTCATAAGAACTTTTTCATTATTAGGACAAATTGGAAGGAGTCTATTTAGCAGAGGGCATAGTTGTGAGTTGAATATGATAGGATGACATTTTTAAAAATAAAATTAAGGGGTGAGAAAAAAGAATGAACTGGGAGAAATAGAAAGGGAGAGATAGAATGGAGTAAATTATCTCACCTAAAAGAAGAAAGAAAGCCAATGGAGGGAAAGATGGGAGAGGTGGTGGGGAATGCTTGAACCTTACTTTCACTGGAATTGGAGCAAAGAGAGAATAATATACACACTCAATTGGGTTGATTTTTAATACCTCTGCCTTATAGGAAAGTGGGGGGAAGGGATAAGAGAGGGACTTGTGCTCAGAGAAGGGAAGGTAGATTGGAGGAGATGATAGTAAGAAGCAATACATTTTTGAGGAGGGACAGGGTGAAAGGAAAAATAATAGAATGTAAGGAAAAAGAATGGAAATACAGTTACAAACATAACTAGGAAAAAACTTTTAAAGCAAATTTCTCTGATAAAAGCTTCACCTCTCAACTATATAGAGAAATGAGTTATATTAATAAAAATAAGAGCCATTCCCCAATTGAAAAATAATACAAAATGTGAAGTCAGTTTTCAAATGAAGTAATCAAAGCTATCTATAGCCATGTGAAAAAAAATGCTCCAAATCACTATTGATTAGAGAAAAGCAAATTAAAACAGTACTGAGATACTCTCTCACACCCATTATCTGGACGAATCAAACAGAACAGGAGAATGAAAGGGGAATGGCTGGACAATATTTGGCATATAATTGTGATGGAATATTATTGCAATAAAAGAAATCATCGGCTAAATACTGTCAGAAAAACTTGGAGAGACTTACACGAACTGATGTAAAGTGAAATGAATAGAACCAGGAGAACATTGAACACAGTAAAATCAATATTGTAAGATGATCATCTGTGAATGACTTAGTTATTCTCAGTAATACAATGATCCAAGGCAACTCTGAAGGACTATCATGAAAAATATTATCCATTCCCAAAGAACTGATAGAGTCTAATAACAGATCAAAGTTTATTTAAAAAAAAAACAACTATTTTTCTGTGGTTTTTATTTTAATTTGTTTTCTTTTAGAATATGACTAATACAGAAATATGTCTTGTATGATTACATATGTATAATCTGTATCAAATTTCTTGCCTTCTCAATGAAGAGTTTGGGGAGGGAGGGAGAGAATTTGGAACTTAATTTTTTAAATGAATGTTGAAAATTATTGTAACATGTAATTGGGGAAACATAAAATATCAAACAAAAAGATTCCTCCCAGCTCAAAAAAAAAAAAAATCAGAAGTGCAATTTAATTTAGGCTAGTCTCCTGGTATCAAGTAACAGTGCTCAAGGAAGAAGGTGAAATAGTTCATTAAATGGAGAAGTTGGACAATTTTCCAGCTTGACACATGGTAAGCACTTATTAAATGCCTAGTGACTGGCTTCTGAAACAGATCTTTTTAGTATTGCTTTATTAAATATATTAGAAATGCTGTGAATTCTCAGATAAGGTATATCTATTTTCAAAGGTGACCTCTGGAAATATGAGTAAAAAGGAATTGACTTTTGGGCACTACCATTTGGAATTATGGATATCCCTGCCCTCTTCTTACTCATATGTAATCAAGAGTTGACTATAGCAAAGTGAATAGAGTTTCAGGCTTGAAGTCAGACTCATCTTCAGTTCAAATCTAGTCTCAGTCACATTACAGTTGTGTGAACCTAAGCAAAACACTTAACCTGACTCAGTGTCCTCATCTATAAAATGAGCCAGAGAGGAAATGACAAACCACTCCAGCATCTGGATCAAGAAAACCCTAAAAGGAGTCAACAAAGCATTTTGGAAACAACTGAACAATGACTGAACGATACATATACAATTACGTAAGTACATGGTTCTTACATTTATAAACTAAGGAACTAGAGGGGCTTTAGAGATCCTCCGATCCTGTTATTTTACAGATGAAGAAATTGATAATGAAAGATTTGACCAATATATACATCAAGTAGTAAACAGGGAAGCTAGGATTTGAACCTAAGTACTTGATTCCAAATTCAAAATTCTTTTCATTTACCATATTGGAATAAAAATCAACATAATGTAGTTCTGGCTCATCTTTCTATATGAACCTGGAACCAGATGGTCATTCCTCAATATCACTGTTTCAACTTTATAACTCTACTACATGCACAACAGTTCCAGGTAAACAGGATTACCCACCAATCCTTTCCCTTCTAGATGCAGAAGACCATGCCTGGAATATTTGCCTATCTCCTCCTACTGAAATCCTTCTTTACCTCCAAGGATCATTCAGGTTTTCCTGAATTTCAGTAAGTCCCCAGAAATAAAAGGAAAAAAAAACCCAAAACTTTCCCTTGTCATATCTTTCAAAGCACTGATATGGATCTCTCCAATGAATTTTCAATTTCTATAACTGTTATTGATCCACATATACTGTCCTGCTTGCCATCTCTCCACATGATATTCCACTCTTGCCACCATCTCTATAATGACTATTCCCCAAATTCAGAATGCACTCTCTCCTCACCTTTAACTTTTGAGTTAACTTTTAGAATTCCGACTTTCCTTCAAAATTTAGCCCGTCACCTTCTATAGAAAGCTTTTCCTGATTCCCCAACTCCTAGGGTTCCCCTCTCACTACTTTGTGTCAATTTTATATGTATTTTAATTTGTTGATGTCTCCCATATTAAAATGGGAGCAGAGCTCCTCAAAGGCAGATTTTCACTTGTCTTTTTATCTCCTCAACTAGCCCAAAGAATACAGTAGGTACTTAATACATGCTTAAAGATTATCTTATTTTCTCTTCTAGATAGTAAAATTCTAGAGGGCTAGCACTTGTTTCCTCACTATATCCCCCTTTTCCTGAAGTATTGAAAAGAACAAACTTCCTCAACTAAAATAAAATGATCTTTTTTATGTAGTCATGGGATCCCTGTGTTGAGTAAAATAAAGTTGAAAATTTAGAGGTTATTCATTCACAATCATCAGCCACTGTCTCCAATGATCTTTATATATAATCCTGCACCAGTTTACCCCTGCAGATACTTATGTAGACATTTATCCTTACTCACAGATAAAATGGTTTTACTCAGAAAAACCCATATCACATCCAAAAATCACACTTTCCTAACTTCAAAGATACTCCATGATCAGAGAGTTTTAAGGACAATGATGGCTTCCAAATAAATGAAGCATGTCCCAAGTACAGTACATTAAAGCATAACTCATTAAATGCCATCTCACTCACGAAATCTTGAATTTTCCTCTAACTTAAATACCACTTTTTTATACTTCTTTAAAATGCTTAGGGCAGGCAGGTAACACATTGGATAAACTGCTAACCTGGAGTCAAAAAGACTCATCTTCCAGAATTCAAATTTAGCCTCAGCTGCTAGCTATGTGATCTTGGGCAAGTCATGTAATCCTAGTTGTTTTAGTTTCTTCATCTGTAAAATGAGCTGAAGAAAGAAAAGGCAAACCACTTCATTATTTCTGACAAGAAAACCCTCAAATGGGGTCCTGACAAGAAAAGTCAGTCACGAGGAAACAGCTAAACAACAAAAAATGCTTATCATCTGAGTTTGTGTATTACAGTCATCTGTGTGTCACGTGCCCCAACTCACTGTAAGTAACCTCTTTAGACCTCAGTTTTGTCATCACAAGATCACATATTTAGATCTGGAAGACCTCTTGAACAGGTGAGCTAATCCTTTCATTTTACTGATGAGAAAAGTGAGGATTAGGAGAATTTAAAAGATTGCTCTAGGTCACAGATAACAGACTGAGGAAAGTGGAATTTGAATGCACACCAATGCTCTTCTTACTGTATCTAGCTATATCCCAGCTGTTCAAATGTCAAACAAGTGGATTCACTTAGAAAACCTTTAAGATCTCCTGCAGTTCTCAGCCTTTGATCCTATAAATAAATTACAGGAGAATCTGGGAACTGTACCTTTCCTAAGTTTTTAATCTCCCAAATGCCAAGCACAGTAGTCACTCAAGTGTTTGCTGAGTGAATGTATAGGGGATATACAGATCTCTGCAGAGATCTCTGTAATGGTTTGTACTTCAATCAATTCTGTATTTCTTACTATGTATTATTGTGCTAGTCACTTGGGATAGAAACCCCCAAATTAAGCAGTTCTTGCCTTCAAGAAGCTTACATTCTATGAGGAAGAAAGAACATGTATATGTATAAACGCGCATGTAGAAAATTAAGTAATTTAGGAGGAACAGTGGGATCTAAATGGGGGGGAGAATCAAGAAATTTCTTTCAGATATTTCTTTCAGCTGATCTTTGAAGCATAACAAAGCACTTTAAGGCATATATTATTGGATTCCAGTTTCTGAGCACCTTTTATAAGTTCAAACAGAGCACATGGAAGTTTTATACACAGTATGCAAAGGAGCACACACCAGAGGCTTCAATAGCTGGGAGCCACTACACAAGAAGATGCAGAGTTAGCAAATGGAATAGAATTCCCCATATAAGTTCCCCTGCTGTTCCACCTGCTCTACAACAGCTCCCAAGGAGCTGCCACCTGCCAGTTCTTACCTTCAACCAGCTCCTCCAGGCTGGTGAGTTTCCGGCTGCCATCAATGGTGTAAATGGTTCGGACTCCCTGAGGCAGGTTCACGTTGTCGGAGAGGGAGCGGGTGAGCTCCATGAGGAGGGCATCGAAGGACCTAAAGCGATCACTGGAGATGGCATAGACCAAGCCCTTGAAGTACCTGTCCCCATTCCGGTAGAAGCGGGCCTTCTTGGCTTTCTTTTCGGAGCTGAGGGCCTGCAGGGTCCGGGTGCGGTAGAAACTGCAGTGGGCACTGTGTGCGGGGCTAGGGATGAGCCCATTCCCCTTGGGGCCTGAGCTGCTGCTGCCCCCTGAGGAACTGGGCCCCCCTCTCCTGGAGCCTGGCCGCTGCCTTTTGTCCCTCTCCTCAAAATGTTCCAGCTCAATACTCCGAGTGTTGGCCATGGAAATGGTAGGAAAGCCCCTAAGCCTCTCACCAAAAATCTGCCACCCAAATCTCCTCAGCTACTAAGTCACAAAAGAAATGGGATTCAGCCCTTTCTGAATGCACCTTAAGGCTCTGGGGCACCTAGGTCCAGCATCCTACCTACGCCTCTCTCCTGGGTGATGGCTTTGAGGGGGTGTACACGGTGCTGCAGCCCGATGAGCGAGCCCGCCCGGCTCCGGGATGCGGCCCTGCTCTACAAGTGCCAGCTGTGCCTGGTGGTGCCCATTGTCGCCTCCATCCCGGTCTCCCTGACGCTTCCCCAAGCCTTCTAACTCCCGCTGCCCCGGGAGCCGCTTGTAACAGCCTCCGGAGGGGCGACGCAGCTCCAGCAAGGCTACAAACTTCCGAGGCTGGCCCCCGGCACACTGCCCTTTCCGCCCCCTGCCCCCTCAGGCACACAAACACACACAATGCCCCACGGGGTGTTGCAAGCTACAGCTGCTGGCTAATCACCCCGCTTTCCTTATTCGCCACTCTTTGGAGGGGAGGGAGTCCTGGGAGAGACGCAGCCAATGTGTCCGCGCGCGAGCGCGTCACGCACCCCCGCCCACCCCACCGCGGCCCGGGGACGCCCGCTCTGCCTCCCAATCCCCGTGCCCTGTGGCTTGCGGCTACCCGGCGTGGCAAGCGCCCCGCGGCCTCAGACCACCCCCGGATGCCTGCGGGCCGCGGCCTGACCCACCCAACCTTCACTCCCAGCCCCTCCCGGGGGGCTCGTGAGCCGTGGGGCGGCGGGGGCGGGGCAACCGCTCGTGCAAGCCTAGGGACCTGCCGCCCTGGCAATGCCCGCACGACCTCGCCACCCCTTCAAATAAACAAATAAATTTACGGAGCCCGCTAAGAGAGGGAATAATGAAATTCAAGTCCCGCTGATTTCCGGCCGAGCATCAGTGCAAAGGGCACGGCCCGCAACCAAACGCGCCCCCTCCCCTCCCTCCTGCCTACCCACTCGGGCTCGCGGTGTGCCCACCCACGGCTACCCTTGGTCTAGGCTGGAAGCGGCTTCTAGCCCGGGTGCCCGCCTGCCCGCCCGAGCTGAGGCTACGCTAGGAGGAGGAAGCCGCACGCCGGTCCGCACTAATGGCAATGCAGAGCCAGAGGAACGGGCTTCTCCTGGGTCCTAGGAAGCCTCACGCCTCTCACTCTGACATCTACTCTAGCTCAGCATTGTAATGAGCGCAGAAGCAGCTGCACATGCTCCAGCGGATCAACGTAAAAGAGCTCGGATTAGAGAGGAAAAAAAAAAAAAAAAAACAACCCACACACATACACACACAACTACAAAGGAAGGAGACTCAAGGGCAGGGCTCACATCCCTTGGCTGAGCACCAGAAGAAGAACTAACGGATCTCAAAGGCGGGCCAGCAACTAGAAACGATGACATTTGAATTAGGACAGAATCCATTTATGAATAAAAGGATGAAAAAGATTCAGAGGAAGATTTGAATCATTTATATGTATAATGCATACGTATCACCGTATAATTTCCTTGCCAGTTTCCCTAAAAGCTTTTCTGATGATCATGTTTATTTATTTATTTATTTTAAAGAAAGAAGTCAGTTTTCTGGTACCTCTTTTTTTTTTAAATTTTGCAGAATTAAGCCTGCTAAGTTATTAATCCATTTAATTATTTTCTACCATAGTCCTATGTTGATATCCCATTTTGGAGAGGTATCTCTTGGCAAATGAGTGCAAAGTGACATATTAGTAAAAAAAAAAAATTTTAAAAAAATCATAGGATTTAAAGCTGACCTTACCATTCAACCCCTTTCTTAAAAAAAAAAAAAAAACAACAAATAAAAAACAACAAAAAACAACTTTTTTCAACTAACAAAAATCTTATCTCCATTTCGTCTTTTCCCATTAAAAAATACATATTTGTAACAAATACATATAGTAAAGCAAAATTAATTTCCATATTGGCCATACCAGAAATGATGTTTCTCATTTTGCACCCCCAAGTTCTTCCTCTCTTTGTCAAAGGATAGGTTAACATGCTTCGTCTTTGGTCCTCCGAAATGGTGGTTGCTAATTGCATTAATTCTTAGTTCTTAGGATTTCAAAGTTGTTTGTCTTTACAATGTTGCTGTTATATAGACTGTTCTCCTGATCTTGCTCATTTCCCTCTGCATCAGTTCATACAAATCTTCATGTTTCCCTCAGTTCACTAGTATTTTTATGTGCTGGCTAGAAGTGCTGGAGAAAAGCAAAAACAACAAACAGCTTTCAAGAAGTTCATTCTAATAGGAGAAATGACATGCAAACAATTATGTACAACCAAGATACATACACACGTAAACTGAGAGTTGTCTCATTAAGAAAGGCACTAAAAGATTAAGAACAGGAAAAAGCTTCTTGCAGAAAATGGTACTTTATATGTGATTTGTAGGAAGCAGGGGAAGCCTGGAAGTATTGATGAAAAAGAAAACTATGCCAGGTGGGGGAACAAGTGTGAAAATGCTCAAAATAGGAAGATGGAGTGCTTTCTTCAGGAAGCCAACTGAAAACATGGTGGGAAGAGATCATGAAGGACTTTAAAAGCCAAAACATAGGATTGTATATTCAATCTTGGATGTAAAAGACAGCCACTACAGTTTTGTTTTGTTTTGTTTGTTTTTGTTTTTGTTTTTTGAAGGAGAGGGGGTGATATAGCAAGATTTATGTTTTAGGAAAAACAATGGATATATAGGAATGGTGAGAGAAGTAAAGAAGGGAGATCAACTACAAGATTATTTATAATAGGCCAGATGTGAAATGATGAGGACCTACACCAAAATAAAGGCAGTTTTAGAAAAGGGAAGAAGAACATTAGGAAAGATGTTGTGAAAGTAGAAAGGATAAAATTGACATCTCGTATATGGAGGGTGAAGGAAAGTGAAGAGTCAAGGATAACATAGGTTTCAAGCCCAGGGGACTGAGGATAGTGGTTTCCTCAAGTGTGAAAGGGAAGTTAGGAAAAGAGAAAGTGTGTAGAGAAATATATGTGAGTTAAGAAAAGTAAGAGGAAAGGAAGCAGACGCTACCCCTTATAGAGATCTTAAAAAGTGTAACCACAAAAGGAAACAGAGATAACTAATAGGGATAAACTGATTTTTTTTTTTTTTTGAGAATGGGAGAGACAAGTGTGTTTGTAGGAAGGAGGTCAAGCAGTTAATAGACAGGAATATATTGAAGAGTAGTGAGAGAATAGGAATGATAGAAAGGGCAATATACCGAAGAAGATAGGATGGAATGGTATCACTTGTGCATGCAAAGGGATTTGTCTTAGCAAGAAGGGCCACCTTTTCTTGTGAAACAGGGATAAAGGAGAAGAAAATTTCAAAAGGCATCTGAGTGATCAGATGGAGAGGGGAAAAGAGGGAATCCTCATTAAATAGTCTCAATTCTTTTCAATCAAGTATGAAGCAAGATTCTCAACTGAGAGAAGAGGAGAGAAGAGAGGCTGTGCAATGTTAGAGAAGGGATGAAAAATCTGAAAAAAACTGCTCTAGTGAGTGGAACAGTGAATAGATTGAGAAGGTATAAAAGTGAGGAGCCAGTTAAGATCATATAAAATAAATTTGTAGTAGTTCTAATCAGCAGTTTCATGATTTTCTCCAGCTTCATTCAGCAACATGAATAAGAAGAGTAGCTGGGTAGTATGGAAGAGTAGATTATAGAAAGCAAATTGAGGAATTAGAAGGTTAGCATGTTTGAAGGAGTATCAATATGTAGTTTGAAGTCAACTAGTATGAGGACAAGTTAGGGACAAAAGAGTGTGATCCAGGCACTGGATTTATTGAAGAGGGAAAGTGTTCTGGAGATCTATAGACAATAGCTATCAAATCTTATTCACCTGCCGCTGAATGAAGCTAGAAAAAATCATGAAACTGCTGTTTAGCTCAAGGTCTAGAAAGTTAAGATTTGCAATAGGATAAAAGGACAAGGACATCTAGAGAAGAGATCAGTGTAGAGTCTAAATGGCTTATCAAAGGGTAAATATGGGGAAGCAATGCAAGAGTGATCAATTGAAAAGGGGGTAGAGAATTAGAGGTAGTAGGGATGACAAAGAACAGGTTTTGGAACTGTGAAAGAGAAAGAGAAGTGGAATGATCACAGATTGTAATCAGATAAAGGTATTTCAGAGTTCATGAATATGTAAAACACTTGTAAGTGATGGCTAGATCAAAGGGATTATGATCTTTTTTAAGGGAGGTGGGATGGAGGAGTATATTGTGGGAAATGTGTAAGTTGAAGAACTGGAAGGTTAGCATATTTGAAAAGTATATAGTTTGAAGTCAACTAGTATCAAGGCAAGAGTTAGGGAGAAAAGACTGTGACCTAGGCAATGAACTTATTGAAGAGGGAAAGTGTTCTGGAGATCTATAGACAATAGCTATCAGAGTCTTGATGAGGTGATAAATTTGGATTGAATACACCTCAAAGAAAGATTGGTTGCTACTGAGTTAGAGAGAAAGCCTGGAGGTAGCCGTGGGGAGCAAGGAGCTGTCCAGTTTCCCCACCACGACCAGTTAGTTGTGGGTTATGAGTCAAAATGCCAACAGTTCTGGAAAGAATAAAGCTGTGTCATCAGGAGTAAATAGGTCTCAGTAAGTGCAGAGCTGTGGAATGAGGAAGAAAGGAAAAATTTTAAGATGAAATCTAACTTGTTACCTATGGAGCATGCATTCAAAAGAGCATAGTATTTGGGTTACATAACTATATAGTGGGACATTGGGGGATTGAATTGGATTGAGAAGTAAAAGAATAAAGGAGTCAATGGGAGAAGAGCCATCCCTTTTGTAATTTCTTGTGGCCCAATAGAATTATATCACAATTCATATACTATAATTCATTTAGTCACTTTCCAATTGATGGGAACCCCTTTAATTTCTAGGTCTTTATCAAGCCAGAAGGACAGGTAGGTGGCACCATAGTGGATAGAGCACCAAGCCTAGAGTCAAAAAACAAAACAAAACAAAAAAAACCCCTAATCTTCCTGAGTTAATTCTGGCCTCAGATACTTACTAAATATGTGACCCTGGGCAAGTCACTTAACTTTGTTTGCCTCAGTTTCCTCATTGGTAAAATGAGCTGGAGAAGAAAATGTCAAACCAATGTAGTATCTTTGCTAAGAAAACCCCAAATGGGATTACAACGAGTCAGACATAGCTGAACAATAACACCACCACAAAAAGAATCACTATAACATTTTTTGTATATATGTTTTTTTCTTTCTTTCTTTGATTCCTTTGAAACTCTTCATTTTATAGATGAGAAAACTTAGGGCTAGGGAAGTGAAGCTGGATATGTATAACTCTGTTGTTCAAAGACCTGATTAGCTAAATTTAATGGCATTTATTACCAAATTGATTTCAAAGTGATTTTTTTTTTAGCTATAGCAAAACTCAGAAGACCTAAGTTATTTACAAAGTTATAATGGGATTGTCCTATTCATATATTGAGGCACTATCCATTCTGAATAAATGATAGACCCTTGAAACATTGAAGAAAATTGTCTAAGAGGCTTGGAACCCACTAGTCATCAGTAAATCTGATAAAATTCCTATTTGCATTTAGTATCTATTTTTTGCCCTTTGGGGATTTGAAGCAATTCAACACTTCAGAGGTAGTACAATAAAGTAGAAAGGATGTTGGATTTCTGAGTCAGAAGATCCCATGTTTGAATTCATTTGCTGCCTAAATAATCTTGGGCACATTTTCTCTGGGTCTTAGCCTCCCCACTCTTCTAGAGAGTGTTAAACTAGATGACACCAAAGCTTCTTTTTCAGCTCTGGATCTATAGCATTAAATGTTGGACTAGGATCTTAGATTTTTCACTGGAAGAATCTCCTAGGACCACACTGGCCAATCCTCTCTTTTTACAGATAAAGAACTGAAGCCTAGGGAAGTTAAATGATTTACCTGTAGAATATTGTCTGTAATGTATTACTTATTATTATTACTTTTATTATATATATTATTATTACTTATACATGTAACAGGAATTGAAATTCATAATCCATATGAATTGTTCTTTGTAACTTCTCAGTACCTAGCAAAATGACTGACATACACAATTGCTAAATAAAAAAAGTTTTTTTTTTACATGAAAGAAGGAATGCTGTAAAATTATAATACATTTCTTTATCTGCTAAAAATTTTGCCTAATTCTTGAGAATAGGGATTGATTTTGTCTTTATCTTTGTCTTTGACTCTATATATCTTTTGTATATTGCTGAATTAAAAATTATAGGAAATTCTTAGTACTACTGTGCTGACTTCACAATCTAAATTTTTAGCAGTCAAGATAAATCCTAGCTAAGACCCAAGTTACTAAAGATTCCTAAACTAGCCTTAAGCACCAACATTTTCTTGATATAACTGACACTCTTTGCCACTTGAGAAGCACTGTTTGACCTGAGATTCATCTCTTCCTCCCAGGTTGGGGTGATACCTGACTGTTTTGAGACAATGCAGGTTCTGCCACCTGGATTGTTTCTTGGCTTAAACAGAAGCCTCCTTAAGAGTAGCTTGCAGCTGCTGTGGTTTTCCTAGGCTTTGTCATGAGGTGGAAAATTCTCCTTCAGGATTACCTTTCCTTTGCTTGTGAGTTTTGTAGTACACATTTGAGGAAAGAATTTTGCACCATTTTAAAAAACAAAACCTGACATTGCTTTATTTTATCTATTAAAATCTAGAACCATAAATGGGGTGACTAGGGTTTTGCCCCAGGACACATAATTTAGAGGGGTCTGACAGAAATTTCAAATCATTAGTCATTGGGAAGTCACCTGGGTGGGTATTTGGCTAATGAATAGAATGCTGGCAGATCACTGAGCTGGGATGAACTCTACCCTGTCCCATCCTCATTCCCTAAACATCATTCCCCATTGTGGTCTCATACTGATGTTTTGTTTTCTCTGCCTACATTTCAGAATTCCATACCCTCCAATTGAAGACCCACTTCATACCACTTACCAGGGCAAAGTCTGGTCTGAGCCTGTGCTGTGCATATGTTCCGAGCTACCATGATTCTGCTGAAATCAATTGCACAGTCCAGTTTCAGGTTAGCTTTTTTAGTTTGCGGATTAGAAACCAACACTTTATAGTACCTTGAAAAAAAAAATCAAAATTTTTTGAATATTTACTATATGGCAGAGCACCTTACTCATTCTGGGGAAAAAAACAAAATGTAGATAAGATGGCATCCCTGTCTTTTTAATCTATGTAAGAAAGTGTGAACTTGGAATATATGGTCCTTTTTTTTTTTTTTTTTTTTTTTTTTTTTTTTTTTTTTAAGAAATAAACACTCTTTTTGGAACAATAAACCTTTGATTTTAGAGGCAGTTTTCCAATGGTTCCATTATATAATATGTAAAGGTTTTCTGCTTTCCTTTCCAAGCTGCAAAATGCTGAAGTCTTTTTTTTGCTATTTCATGCTTCAGGTCATTGTTCACCCTCTGCCAAATTCTTCCCTGAGAGATAGAAGTAATGAGTCAGCTCTCTTCAGTCTGAAGGGAGAGTGAATTGGTGACAATGTAGAGGCTTAAATGCTAAAACAAACTAGTAATCACTCATATCATTATCTTTCCTAATGACAAATCCCATCTTTATCAAACTAGCCTTGAAAGAAGGGAATAAAAAGCAGAGAGATAAGAGGCTGATGAGAACTCATACCATATATGCATCTCTTTAAACACAGAAATAGGACTTAAATCAAGAGACTACTTTTCTTTCTTTAAAAAAATTTAAATTGCTCTCTTTTATCCTCTATGTTTCTCAAAGCATTTATCTGAATACCTCCCCCTCCCAACACACATGCACCTCACACACAAATGAATTCTTACTATACATCTTTAATGCAAAGTATAACTATTTTGTGATCATAAAGTATTAGGGCTAGAAGTGATAGATCATCTAGTTTAGAGCTTCTAACTAATTTTTTTTTCTTTCACGGACCCTTTTTGTAGTTTAGTGAAACACGGATCCTTTCTCAGAAAATTTTGAATGCATAAAATAAAATATACAGAATTAAAAAGAAATTATATTGAAATATAGTTATTAAAAATTTAAAAACAGCTTTCTGGACCCCAGATTAAAAATTCTTATAACTTTTGACCCAGAAATTCCTTTATTAGGTGGAGGAAAGCAAGTCACAATGTACACCAAAATACTTATAGCAGCACTTTTTTGTAATAGTAAAAAAAAAAAAAAAGGAAACAAAGTAGATGCTTATTTATTGAGGAATAGTTAAATAGATTGTGTTACATGAATATAATAGAATATTATTCTGCTGTTAATAAATGTGATGAATTTAGAGAAGTATGGAAAGTTCTTTGAATGGATGCAGTGAAGTAAGCAAGAGCCAAAAAATCAATAAGTAATTACAATGATGTAAATAGAACCATCACATATCCCACAAAATGAATTTTGCAAAATCTTAAAGAACATGATTTGAGATAAGACACCCATGAATATTTATTTTATAATTTATTTATTTATAAAATTGCGTGTATTTTAAGACTTTTTCACTATATAGATGAATTATGCTCATTTCTCCCCTTTTTGTCTTTAAAAATCAATAATATTTTTAAATTACTTAACCTCAATTGCCTCAGCAAATATGTATACATACACACACACACACTCACAGACACACACACACACACACACACACACACATATATATATATATTGATTATACGGGATAGTTCTGTGAGAGGAAGAAGAAATACTTGGGGAAAATTATGGTGATATGAGAAAAAAAAGCCAAGATGAAAATAAGAATTTTTTTTTAAAAGTCCCCTACTTTAGTTTAACCCTCTCATTTTATAGATAGAATCCAATGATGGCTAGCAAACTGCCAAAGATTACATGACTAGCAGCACCACAGCTAATATAGACTAAGTGCACCTTTGCCCAAGGATATCTACATGGCTGGAAGGAAAGGGCTATTGTGCTTCCTCTTGGGTAGTCATTTTTCAGCTTCTAGTACTCTAGATACAGCTTCTTCTTCTTGTTCATAATACAATCTTTGTTTCCCCATTTGGGGTTTTCTTGGCTAAGATATTGAAGTGGTTTTCTCCAATTCATAGATGAAAAAACTGAAATAAACAGAATTAAGCGATTGGTCCGGAGACACACTGCTAGTAATTGGATTTGAACTCATAAAGATGAGTCTTCCTAACTACAGGTCAGGCACTCTCTTTAATGTGCTGCCTAGTTTCCCCTATGCTACACCATGAATAAATTGCTGGGCTTCAGGCAGGATAATCTGGGTACACGTGGGTTCCATTTGTTTAGTTTCTAAATTGAGATGAAGTAAAAGAGAAAACTTTAAGAGTCCTAGTGTCCCTCCAGATGAGAAAAGCTTTCTGTTGAATATTTAAGAGTCATGAAGAAGTATGAGTACAGGCTCATTTAGCTGATTCAGGTCTAGTGAGGAGAACAGCAGATCTATTATTACAGTAGTCCCTAAAAGTGAATCATATTGGGAATATTTTTATGAGTAAGGCAAAGAAATAATGACTCCAATATATGCATAGGATATCTTTCAAAAAACAAAGTCTATGTCTGAGGCTTTAGAATATCTAGAATTTGGTACAATTTTGTAAAACCAATTTTCTTCAGCTAGATAAATTCAAATCTGATCTGCTCTTTTCCCTGCCTGAAGTTACTCCCTCTAAATCAGACATGGGCAGCTAGAGGGTATAGTGGATAAAGAGGATTCATCTTCCTGAGTTCAAGTCTGGCCTCAGACATTTATTAACTATATAAACCTGGACAAGTCACTTGGCCCTGTTTGCCTTAGTTTCTTCATCTGTAAAAAAGACCTGGAGAAGGAATGAGGAAACCACTTCAGTATCTTTGCCAAGAAAACCTCAAAGGGGGTCATGATGAATTGGATACAACTGAAAAAATGACTCAACAATAAAAAACCAAACACAGCTGTGATCCTTGTTAGAGGAGAAAGTTCTCCATGACGATAAAATCACAAATCTGTTTGATTCTGTACCTCATCTGTTTTTTGGAAAACAACAACAACAAAAAAGGAACTTAAATAATTCATATGAAAATAGACTCAATCCATTGATTTTTCTTGTAACAAAGTCTTTAATCTATACTTTATTTTTAAGCCCCTATCCAGAGCAATACTAAATGTCACTTCCAAGGAATACTTTTTTTTTCCCTCTATGAAACTTGAATTTCTCCTCTCAATAATATCCCTGGGAATGAGGTGATGGGAGGTAACAGTGCCATCAATTTTCCCCTGAGGAAACTAGATACATTTAAGTAACTTATATAAAGAGTTTGTTTGTGAACCCACTAGTGATTTCAGTATGGTGAAGAGATCAAACTCTCTCTACTAATGAAGATTAGTGGTTTCTCTTCTATAAATATACAGTATTAGAAAGTTGCTTAAGAGTGCTGAGAGGTTAAATGGCTTATCTAAGGTCACAGTAGGTGTCAGAGTTGGAATACAAATCCAAGTCTTCCTTACTCAGATGCCTTGCTCTCTTCCCATATTCATTGTAAAAGAAAAAAACGAAAGGCATTGCATGAATACTTCTAATTTTTTTTTAAAATTTTGTTCTTCTTTCTGCTTAATGCCCCTTTCCCATATGAACATGAATTTTCTCCTTAGGTGATCTTAGACAAATCACTTCATTTCTTTGGACTTCAATTTTCTCACTTGAAAAAACTGAAGACTTGGACTAGATAGAGCAAAAGGCTCTTTCCAACATTTTGTGGCTCCATAGTCCTGTTATTTTGAGCTAAGGCATTTTGTTTCATTTAAGAACATGAAAGGGAATATTTTCTTTTTTCTTTTTTTGCTGAGGCAATTGGGGTTAAGTGATTTGCCCAGCTAGGAAGCATTAAGTGTCTGAGGTCACATTTGAACTCAGGTCCTCCTGACTTCAGGGCTGGTGCTCTATTCACTTGCCACCTACCTGCCCCAAAAGGGAATACTTTCTTTAAAAATGATAATTTTTCTATAGGTTGCTTCTTCTAACTAGCAAAATATTTTTTGAACAAAAAACTCTATTCTATTCTGACAGAATATATTAATGTCATTTTTTAAATTTAAGGATTCAAATAATGATGCTCATTTATCCTCAAAAGATCATAAAATGCTTTTTTAATAATGAATATGTACATATGACCCAGTTAAATAGATATTGTAGGAATGGGGAGAAAAGTGACAGAGCTGGGAATTGACTCAAATTGCCAATTCTCAAAAGCACCAATTTCAAGATTTCAAAAGCCATTCATCTCAAGCAAAAATTGAGAATATTTAGGAAGTATAATTTTTAAAAGTAAATGATTTTAAATAATTGATTCTGCTTAGTTCCAGAGGAAAGAATTAGGAGCATGGTTGGAAGATGCAAAAAGGTAAATTTGGGCTTCATATAAGGAAAAATTTGATCATTAGAGCAACCCAGATGTGTAACAGATTGTCTCAGGTGGAGGAGGCTCCTTTTAAACATGGGATTTTAAGTCTTCAGGCACTCTAAATGAGCCCTTCTTAGAGATTTGACGATATTCAGACATGGGTTGAACAGCAGGGGTCCAGCCTTTTTTGGGGGAGGTCATAGACTCCTGCTGGAATCTGGTGTAACTCATGGACTCCTTAAATGCATAAAATGGAGGAGTTTTGTTCCATGTGGAAAATGACAGATCCAATTGAAATCATATTTTGATATCATAACCCCTGTACTTCATATGTATCATAATCTTTTGTAATTTTATTGTGTCTGAGTAGAATCTGTAAAATTGCATTTTGTTCAACCACCCAAAAGCATTCTTAACAAAATCAATGCATTTTAGAATCAATGGATTTACATTTAAAAGGATTGTCAGTTACATGACAGATAAGATGCCTTTAAAAATCTGCCTATTTTTGTCTTTTAAAATTTTTTTATTATTATTATAGCTTTTTTATTTACAAGATATATGCATGGGTAATTTTTCAGCATTGACAATTGCAAAACCTTTTGTTCTAATTTTTCCCCTCCTCCACCTCCCCTAGATGGCAGGTTGACCAATACATGTTAAATATGTTAAAATATAAGTTAAATACAATATATGTATACATGTCCATACAGTTATTTTGCTGTACAAAAAGAATCGGACTTTGAAATAGTGTACAATTAGCCTGTGAAGGAAATAAAAAATGCAGGAGGACAAAAATCGGGGTATTGGGAATTCTACGTAGTGGTTCATAGTCATCTCCCAGAGTTCTTTCACTGGGTGTAGCTGGTTCAGTTCATTACTGCTCTTTTGGAATTGATTTGGTTCATCTCATTGTTGAAGAGGACCTCGTCCATCAGAATTGATCATCATATAGTATTGTTGTTGAAGTATATAATGATCTCCTGGTCCTGTTCATTTCACTCAGCATCAGTTCATGTAAGTCTCTGCAGGCCTTTCTGAAATCATCCTGTTGGTCATTTCTTACAGAACAATAATATTCTATAATATTCATATACCACAACTTATTCAGCCATTCTCCAATTGATGGGCATTCACTCAGTTTCCAGTTTCTGGCCATTACAAAGAGGGTGGCCACAAACATTCTTTCACATACAGGTCCCTTTCCCTTCTTTAAAATCTCTAGCAGTAGTAACACTGCTAGACCAAAGGGTATGCACAGTTTGATAACTTTTTGAGCATAATTCTAAATTGCTCTCCAGAATGGCTGGATTCTTTCACAATTCCACCAACAATGTATCCCAGTTTTCCCACATTCCCTCCAGCATTCCGCATTATCTTTCCCTGTCATTCTAGCCAATCTGACAGGTGTGTAGTGGTACCTCAGAGTTGTCTTAATTTGCATTTCTCTGGTTATTAATGTTTTGTCTTTTATTTTCAACAAATATAGTTTAATAAGTATATGGATCACTCTCATAAGAATAGAACTATACCTATTGATGTCTTTTCCATCCTTTTTTAGGGGTTGGGGATGGAAAAAAAGTCATTTGTGATATTTTTAATTCTTTTGGAATCTCTACATCTTAGAAAAAAATTTAAAAATTGATCACCATGAATATTTTTAAAATTGTGTCATTCTCAAAGCATATTTCTGCTGTTGAACAGGACCAATTATCTTGCCCAATCATGTCTTCTTCAACATCACTGTTACTCCTTAATATGTTACATTATTGATATTGATATTGATATGGTAGAATAAAGATGTAGTGTTTACATACTATCATTGTTGAAAATAGAATTCTTTACAAATACTAGCAGAGGGGGCAGGTAGGTGGGACAGTGACTCTGGAGTCAGGAGGACCTGATTCAATTTTTTTTTTTTTTTGGTAATCTTGATTATACTCACTCTGCCTATCCAAGAGCAATTAATGTTTTTCCAATTATCTAATTCTGACTTTATTTTTGTGTCGTGTTTTGTAATTTTGCTCTTATAATTCCTGACTTTCCTTTGGTAGATATATTCCCAAATATTTTATACTATTGAGTTATTTTGAATGGAATTTCTCTTTGTATCTCTTGCTGTTGGATTGTGTTGGTAATATATAAAAATGCTGAGGATTTATTGGACTTATTTTGTATCCTGCAACTTTGCTAAAGTTCTGAATTATTTCTAATAGCTTTTTTGCAGAGTCTTTGGGGTTCTCTATGTATACCATCATGTCATCTGCAAAAAGTGATAGTTTGATTTCCTCATTACTTACTCTAATTCCTTGAATCTCTTTCTCAGCTCTTATTGCTGAGGCTAGTGTTTCTGGTACAATATTGAATAGTAATGGTGATAGTGGGCAACCTTGTTTCACTCCTGATCTTACTGGGAAAGGTTCCAGTTTATTGCCATTACATATGATGTTTACTGACGGTTTTAAATATATACTCCTGATTATTTTAAAGAATAGTCCATTTATTCCTATACTCTTAAGTGTTTTTTTAGTAGGAATGGATGTTGGATTTTATCAAATGCTTTTTCTGCATCTATTGAGATGATCATATGATTTTTGTTAATTTGGTTATTGATATAGTCAATTATGCTAATAGTTTTCCTAATATTGAGCCAGCTCTGCATTCCTGGTATAAATCCCAGTTGGTCATGTTGGGGATGATTTTCTGTAGTCTTTTTGCTAATATTTTATTTAAGATTTTAGCATCAATATTCATTAGGGAGATTGGTCTATAATTGTCTTTCTCTGTTTTCAACCTACCTGATTTAGGTATCAGTACCATGTCTGTGTCATAAAAGGAATTTGGTAGGACTCCTTCAATCCCTATTTTTTCAAATAGTTTATATAGCATTGGAGTTAATTGTTCTTTAAATGTCTGGTAGAATTTACATGTAAATCCATCTGGTCCTGGGGATTTTTTCTTAGGGAGTTGGTTAATATCTTGTTCTATTTCTCTTTTCTGAAATGGAACTATTTAGACTATTTACTTCTTCCTCTGTTAATCTGGGCAAGCTATATTTTTGAAGGTATTCTTCCATTTCATTTAAGTTATCGAATTTATTGGCATAAAGTTGGGCAAAGTAACTCCTAACTATTGTTCTAATTTCCTCTTCATTAGTGGCGAGTTCTCCCTTTTCATTTTTAAGACTAACAATTTGCTTTTCCTCTTTCCTTTTTTTAATCAGATTTACTAAGGGTTTGTCTATATTGTTGGTTTTTTCATAGAACCAACTCTTAGTTTTATTAATTAGTTCAGTAGTTTTTTTTTACTTTCAATTTTATTAATCTCTCCTTTTATTTTTAGAATTTCAAGTTTTGTGTTTGGGGGTTTTTAATTTGTTCCTTTTCTAGCATTTTTAGTTGTAAGCCCAATTCATTGACCTTCTCTTTTTCTATTTTATGCAAGTAGGCCTCTAGAGATATAAAATTTCCCCTTATTATTGCTTTGGCTGTATCCCACACATTTTGGTATGATGTCTCATTATTGTCATTTTCTTGAGTGAAGTTATTAATTATGTTTATGATTTGTTGTTTCACCCAATCATTCTTTAATATAAGATTATTTAGTTTCCAATTATTTTTTGGTCTATTTTCCCCTGGCTTTTTATTGAATGTAATTTTCATTGCATTGTGGTCTGAAAAGGATGCATTTACTATTTCTGCCTTACTGCATTTGATTTTGAGGTTTTTATGTTTTAGTATATGATCAGTTTTTGTATAGGTTCCATGGACTGCTGAGAAGAAAGGGTACTTCTTTCTGTCTCCATTTAGCTTCCTCCAAAGATCTATCATATCAAACTTTTCTACTATTCTATTTACCTCTTTGACTTCTTTCTTATTTATTTTGTGGTTTGATTTATCTAATTCTGAGAGTGCAAGGTTGAGATCTCCCACTATTATAGTTTTGCTGTCTATTTCTTTTTGCAGCTCTCTTAATATCTCTTTTTTAAGAATTTAGATGCTGCACCACTTGGTGCGTATATGTTTAGTATTGATACTGCTTCTTTATCTATGCTACCCTTTAGCAAGATATAATGCCCTTCCTTATCCCTTTTAATTAGATCAATTTTTGTTTTTGCTTGATCTGAGATGAGGATGGCTACCCCTGCTTTTTTGGCTTCGCCTGAAGCATAGTAGATTCTGCTCCACCCTTTTACCTTTATTCTGAATGCATCACCCTGTTTCAGGTGTGTTTCCTGTAAATAACATATTGTAGGATTCTGGCTTTTAATCCAGTCTACTAACTGCTTCCTCTTTATGGGGGAATTTACCCCATTCACATTTATAGTTAAAATGACTAATTCTATATTGCTTGCCATCCTGTTAACCCCTGTTTATGCTTTTCTCCTTTCCTTCCCTCTTACCCCTCTTCCCAATATTAAACTTGTGAGCACCACTTGCTTTTCACAGCCCTCCCTTTTTAGCATTCCCTCCCCCACCTTAAAGTTCCTTCCCCTATTTTACCCCTTTCCTCACAATTTCAGTATTCCCTTCTCCTTAGCTTACTCCTTCCTTCCCACTTTTCAATGAAGTGGAAGGAGTTTCACCATAAATCAAATATGTCTATTGATACACACTATGTTCATCCCCTCCTTTCTTTCTCTCAAATATAAGAGGTTACCTTTGCCTCTTCATGAGATGTAGTACCACCACTTTACCCTTTTTTATAATATAATTTCCTTTCCACCTCTAGTTTCTAGGACAAATTATACATGTATTCTTTACATATCTTTATGGAAGAAATATAGTTCTCAAGTTTTCTTTTTACCTTTTTAGAAATCACTTGAGTTCTGTATTTGAAGATCAAACTTTTTGTGTAGATCTGGTTTTTCATAAGAATAGATGGAATTCATTTATTTCATTAAATGTCCATCTTCTTCCCTGGAAAAAGATGCTCATTTTTGCTGGGTAAGTTATTTTTGGCTGCATACCAAGTTCCTTAGCCTTTTGGAATATCATATTCCAGGCCCTTTGCTCCTTTAATGTGGATGCTGCTAGATCCTGGGTTATCTATATTGTGGCTCCTCCATATATGAATTGCTTTTTTTTATCAGCTTCCAATATTTTTTCCTTCATCTGATGGTTCTTGAACTTGGCCACTATATTTCTTGGCATTTTGATTTTAGGGTCCTTTTCTGTAGGTGATGAATGAATTTTTTCAATGTCTATTTTACCCTCTGTTTCTAAAACATCTGGGCAGTTCTTTTGATAATTTTCTGGAAAATAGTGTCCAGGCTCTTTTTTTCCTCATATTTTTCAGGGAGTCTGATTATTCTCAAATTGTCTCTCCTGCATCTGTTTTCCAGGTCTGTTGTCTTCCCAATAAGGTACTTGACATTCTTTTCCATTGTTTCCTTTTTCTGGTTTTGCTTGACTCCTTCTTGGTTTGTCCTTGAGTCATTCAATTCTACTTGTTCCATTCTGATTTTCAATGATGTATTTTCTTCACTCACTTTTTTTTATATCTTTTTTTAATTGCCCAATTGAGTTTTTAAGTGAGTTTTTTTCTTCTATGGAATTTTTTTCCATTTCATCAATTTTATTTTTTAGAGAGCTATTTTCTTTTTCCAACTCACTAATTTTATTTCTCAATGATTTGATTTCTTTATCCACTCTGTCTTTAAATGCCTGGAATGACTTCTTCAGACTCTCTTGCTAAGCTTCCCTTTCCTTTTCCCATTTCTCTTCTAGCTCTCTTGTGAGAGCCTTTTTGATTTCCTCTATGAGAGTCTTGTGTATTAAGAAGCAGATCATATCCCTCTTAGGGGATTCCTCTGGAGACAGTCTGCTTTTAGTTTCTTCAGGGTTTGAAGTGTGCTGTCTATCCATACAGAAGCTGTCAATGGTTAGAGCCCTTTTAAATTTTTTGTTCAGTTTGTCAGAGCGACAATTGAAGAAAACAAATTGACAAGAAAAACAAGTGGTCTGTTTCTGGGGGGGATGGGGCTGGATGGTTTTACTGGGCTTCCTCTACAGACTGAGGGAGACAGCAGTGAGGCACTAACAGGACGGTGATGGCTGTGCTGCGTCTGAGCTCTGAGAATGCGCTGAGTCACTCCGGGTTGGGGTGGCCGGGGTCCTGAGAGACGCTAGCTTTCCAGGGTTTTATTCTTCACCTCTGGTGTTTATACCTTCTCTGCTGATCCTGGCTTGCTGCCAAGATGGAGTATCCACACTGGGTTAAAAGTCTTTTCGCAGGAATGGAAGAGATCACACCCCTCCCCGCCTTGGTCTGAGCAGTGTGAGCTGCCTGACTTGCTCTCGCTGCTTGCCCACAGGCTGCACCCAGTCTGTTTGTCCCCTCCCCCGAGCAAACACAGACCTTTTCTGGCAAATTTCAAGGATGTCTTCTGTTGGTAATTATTTGTGGGTTTTTTTTTTTTTTTCTGGTCAAGCATTAATTCCGAGGCTTGTCATGAAGTAAATTCTGAGAGAAAACACAGAGCTCAAACAGCTGTGTGCCTCCTCGCCGCCATCTTGGCCAGAAGTTCCAATCTGAGTTCAAATTTGACACTATCTGTGCAACTCTAGACAAGTCACTTAACCCCAACTGCCCCCAAAAATAAAAATAAACAACAACAACAAAAATAAAACTGAGATACTAGCAAACCCTATATACAACTAAATACAGTAGTACTTTTTATAATAGCTAAGTACTATAAACAAAGTTGTTGTTTATCCTAGAGATGGAGCCTGAAGAGCAATTGAATTACATTTGAGTGAGGGAGAGCTATGAAAAGTCACTAGCCTCACTTTCCCCTCCAGAGCCATCTGGGTTCAGTGATAAGATATAGATCAGAATGATTGGAGATATCCCTGGACACAGTGGGAGAATTTGACCTTTTTAAGCTCAGGCCTTTGACAGGTTTCAGTTGACTAAGGCAACATCTAATAAGTGATTAAGGCTATAGAAAGAAATGAGGCAAATTTAAAAAAAATTTTTTTACTTGGTCAAAACACATCAAAAATCAGCCTGAGAGTAGAAGACCCTCAAGGCTTATGGCTAAAGCAGAAACAATTGTTGTTTACACTCACTTTGAGTCATTAGAGCCTAAACAATGACCAAGTGAGTCTTGAAATAAATAATCTCTCACTTAAATACAATTCACGTGTATGTCTTGGTCACCTTTCTGATGTCAGGGTTAGAGAATAAAAGACAACAACTGTAAACAAAATATATACCTGTTGATATGAATGTAATAGAATATTACTATAATATAAGAAAAGTTGGATACAGAGAAACTTAGGAAAAATTCTTTGAACTGATGCAAAAGAAAGAGAACCAAGAAAGCAATATACATAATGACAACATGCAAATGTAAAGAACCATACACTAAAGTAAATAAAACCCTTGAATGCTATAAAAGTTGGGCCCTTAAAAATATATCTCTCCGTGTTCTTTGCATCACTTGGAGAAATGTGACTGTGCTCCAATTGATAAATGGTCAAAGGATATGAACAGACAATTTTCAGATGATGAAATTGAAACTATATCCACTCATATAAAAGAGTGTTCCAAATCACTATTGATCAGAGAAATGCAAATTTAGACAACTCTGAGATACCACTACACACATGTCAGATTGGCTAAGATGACAGGAACAAATAATGATGAATGTTGGAGGGGATGTGGGAAAACTGGGATACTAATACATTGTTGGTGGAGTTGTGAAAGAATCCAGCCATTCTGGAGAGCAGTTTGGAACTATGCCCAAAAAGTTATCAAACTGTGCATACCCTTTGATCCAGCATTGCTGCTATTGGGCTTATATCCCAAAGAAATACTGAGGAGGGGAAAGGGACCTGTATGTGCCAAAATGTTTATGGCAGCTCTTTTCGTAGTGGCTAGAAACTGGGAGAAATGTGAGTGTGGAACACACAGATCAGATATTTTTGATGTATTGATTAGTTTTTATTTATTATAGAAGATGACTTTTTGGGAAGGGAAGGTGAAAGGGTTATGTTGGTACACATAGGTGATATGAGAAGCAAAAAAATAATCAAGAAAATAAAGACCAGCAGATAAGTACCCAACCGTTGGAGAGTAGTTAAAGAAATTATGAATGTAATAGAAAATCCCTGTGAGGTAAGTAACAATTAATAATAATTCAGAGGACTATAGAAAGACAAGAACTTATATGGAATGAGTTATCAGAACCAGGAAACCTATTACTATCTACAACTATAATAACCAAACTTGGTCTCAGAGAAGAGTTGAAAAAATGTACAACCCTACCTTCTTTGCAGAGAGGCATGACTATCTCTGTATGAAATATTAGATATGCTGGCAGACATGGTTAATAGGTCAGTTGGGTTGTATGAACTCCTTTTTCTCCTCTTTTAAAATATTTGCTATAAGAGATAGTTTGGTTGGTAGGTAAAAGCTAAAATGATGCTTATAAATGATTAATTAAATTAATTTAATTTGATTAATTAATAGTTAATTATTGTCCAAGCTACTCTCAAAGGCAAGGAGGAATACTGAAAGGACTGCGTCCTTAAATGTACCTTTTGTTATCCTTAAGTAGGTCTTTGTTCCAATGGGCCCTCTTGAATTCCTTCTCAAAATCCTTGCTTTAACAAAATTATCATGACCTCACACTTATTGTAACTAATCAGAATGTCAAATTATGCTGTTAATCTCCAGATTATTTTTCTCCTATAAAAGAATCTTGTAGTATCCCACTTCTTCACTAACTTCTTTTAGGATTAGTCCATCAATCAATGGCATAAATCCTACCCAGCTCCTTTTAGGGTTTATACTACTTATTAAGTATGACTATGGCTAACTTCGTTAGGAATTTAGCCCATCTTCTAACTTCACTAGTTCATTAGGATTTAGCCAACTTAATGGCATTTCCCCCCTTATAATGGTATCTTCCCCCTTATTAATGGTGAGTTCTGCTAGGAAACTTAAATCTTATGTTTCCTTGTTAATGATTAACTTCCTTTTGAGAATTTAGCCTGCCAGTCAATGATATAATAACAAAATCTTTGCCTCTTGATTTGGAGATGATCTAAACTTACAAATTCTTTTGAGATACCATGCAACCCTGGCCCCAAATCCCAATATATTTTGACAGTTTGACCTTGTTCCCTAACATTGGTGGCCTGTACAGAAGGAGTCCTGGTATATGGTAAGGCTCTCTTAATTAACAGATTTGTCCCACAAACCCAGCCTAAAAAATTAATGCCCCACTCTCTTTGTAGTGGCCAGAAACTGGAAACTGAGTGGATGCCCATCAGTTGGAGAATGGCTGAATAAGTTACGGTATATGAATGTTATGGAATATTAATATTCTATAAGAAACAATTAGCAGGGTGATTTCAGAAGCCTGGCGAGACTTATATGAACTGAAGCTGAGTGAAGCGAGTAGAACTAGGAAAACATTGTACACAGCAGCAGCAAGATTATATGATGATCAATTCTGATGGATGTGGCTCTTTTCAACAGCAAGGTGATTCAGACTAGTTCCAATAGATTTGTGAAGGAGAGAGTCATCTGACCCCAGAAAGAGGACTGTGGGTACTGAATGTGGATCACAACATAGTATTTTCACCATTTTTGTTGTTTGCTTACATTTTGTTTTCTTGCTCAATTATTTTTCCTTTTTGATTTGATTTTTTTTTGTGCAGCATAATTGTAAAAATATGTATAAAAGAATTGTACATGTTTAATATGTATTGAATTACTTGCTGTCTGGGGAGGAGGTGGGAGAAAAGGAGGGAAAATTTGGAATACAAGTTTTTTTCCAGGATGTATGTTGAAAATTATCTGTGCATATGTTTTGAAAATAAAAAGCTTTAATAAAAAGTGTTAAAAGACCATATCCAGTCAAAAAAATGGATGAATATGTAGATTTCAGAAAAACTTGGAAAGACTTACATGAATTGATGCTGAAATAAATGAGCAGAACCAAGAGAACATAGCAGCAACATTTTGTGATGATCAAATATGTTAGACTTAGCTTTTCTCAGTAAGACAACGATCCAAGATAATTGTAGTAGACTTGTGATGGAAAATGTTATTCACATACAGAGAAAGAACTATGGAATCTGAATGCAGATCAAAGCATATTATTTTCATTTTTTAAAAAGATTGTTTTTTTAAAATTTTTCCTTTCTTGTGGTTTTCCCTTTTTGTTCTGATTCTTCTTTCAGTACATGACTATTATGGAAATATGTTTAACATGATTATCCATGTGTGACCTATATCAAATTGCTTGCTCTTTTAGGGAAGGGGAAGAGAAGGGGAGAGAGAAAAATTTGGAACTGAAAATCTTACAAAAATGAATGTTGATAACTAACTTTATATGTAATTGGAAGAAATAAAATGCTATTAAATGCAAAAAAAAATTAAGCTTATCAGAAAAAATTTATGACAGTCTCAATGTCTTTTTTTGGGGTGCATTTCCTTTTTGTAGTTGTTGCAGGAAATACTATGATTGTATGAAATGTCATTATCTTTATCCTTTCTGCTGATTTCCTGTTTACTTGGAGCTAAGAGGAAGATGACTCTAATACACTAAGTTCTGAAATAGATGATAGAGTTGTAACTATAATATCCTGTCAGAGGCAGGACTGATCTGGGCCAATATTATGAAAAATCCTGGATGGGAGCAAAGAAAATCTCAGCTTGAGGTGAAAGAAGTGGAGTCCAAATCAAATGAGAGCAAATATAATTGAATACTCTGTGGCAGAGTGAAAGATCGCTGATAAATGCATTAATGGATTTAGATTAAAACTCACCACCTTTGGACCTTGTGTAGGACATTAATAACCCAATTGTGTTTCAATTTCTTCATCTATAAAATGAGAAGGTTGTTTAAGATAGTCTCTGAAGTCCAACCTATATTTAAATATCCGATTCATATCGGAAGATTTGTAGAGGATTAGAAGGTTATAATATATCAATGAGGGCAGGAAGATCAGATGAATGATAAGACCTGTTGCCAAATAGAGAATTAAAGATGAGAGAATATTTTCTTAGAAGTGAAAATGCATGGATTTGACCTATTATCTGAACTGAAGTTATTTATCAAAGTTCTGATGATTTATAATAATAACTAGCAATTTCCAATATCTAATCAGTTCTGATTTATTGATAAAATCATAGACATCACTCACCAAACCTTCCAGTCCAACTTGGGCCATGGGCACAAACACCACACATAACCTCAGAATTTGTACATGAATTTTTTTCCCCCGATGCAATTGGGGTTAAATGACTTGCCCAGGGTTACACAGCTAGAAAGTGTTAACTCTGAGGGCAGATTTGAACTCAGATCCTCCTGACTTCACTGCACCACCTAGTTGCCCCATTTGTACATGAATCTTGAAGCTACTGGTTGGAGGGATGGATTTGGTGAAAGGCTTCTGCCAGTTCCAGGGCATCCCATTATATACCAGCTTTCATGTCTTGGACCTATATATCCCTGTCAGTATATTAAATCCTTGCTACCTCTGTGAGTGAAATCTATCCTACAAAACAATAGTAGAAGCAACCAATCAATGAATATTTATTAATAATCAATACTATTTGTCAGGCATTGTGCTAGGTGATATGGACACCAAGACAAAGAATAAAATAAATCCTCACAAGTAGCCTGTATTCTACCCATTACATAAATAGATTCACCTATTAATAATCACACATGCATATATGTGCACAGGTATATACATATATTTGCTTATATAGATACTGCCAGAGAATATATTTTATATCATAAAGTATGTATGTGTGTGCATGTGTGTGTGTGTGTGTGTGTGTGTGTGTGTGTGTGTGTGTAATTCTCACAGGTCTCAGGAGGGGAAGAGGGAAGGAAGGATACAATTTGGAACTCAAAACAAAAAAAAATTTAAAAATTTTAACATGTAACACATCGGGGGAAATTATATATATAAATGTTAAATTTTTCTAATATATAATTGGGGGAAATTACATATATATGTATACATACAAAATTAATATAATGTAGCTTGGGAGGGAGAACAATAGTAGTTGAGACAATCACCATTATCATCATCATCATTATCTTCATCAATATAGCTAACATTTATATCATGTTTCCTATATTTCATATATTGTGTTAAGTTTTTAATTATTACTTCATTTGATCCTTACAATCACCTTGAGAGAAAGGTACTATTATTATTGCCATTTTATAGATGAAACAACTAAGGCATTTGCCTTAGTTAAGTGACTTACAGAGAGTCACACAGTTATTAAGTTTGTGGGCAAGATTTAAAGTCATGTTTTCCTGATTCCAGGCCTGCTGCTCTATCCACTGCTCCACCTGGAATCAGAGAAGACTTCATATAGAAGTTGATGCTTGAATTATATCTTAAAAGAAGAGAGAAATATCAAAAAATACAGGCAAGGAGGAATATATTGCAGGCATGGTGAATGGATAATGCCAAGACACAGAAATGAGAGAAAGCCAATTCAGCTGGATGAAAGCCCATAAGCAGATCAGAGGCAGATGCACAGATGGGAGGAGAATAAAACATGGCCACACTGGGCAGGTGCCCAAAATGAAAGTCCCAGAAAGAATTCACCAATGGGAAACAAGGGCCAGTGTCGTGTTGGGATGCTCCAGAGTACTAAAGCACTAGACTCTGAAGGAATAAAGAATGGTTATCCAGGGTCTGTCCACAAAATGGACAAAAACATTAATATGAATTATTATTTTGCATTTTATACTTAGAGAATTGCATAGCGTCCATTGGGTAGACAAACGGCCCAAGTTATCATAACATAATTTTGTGTTGGGTATTAGTGGATTAGTCTTTCGAATAGTAAGAACTAAAGCACTGGAGGTACCATGTCAGAGTCAAGTTGATGCTCTCTGAGTGCCTTCAGGACTGGGGAGGACATACCAGAATAATTTATCTCGTCACAAATAGAACAGTTTATAAAATATGAACTAAACCATGGGCTGTAGTTGACGTGATAAAAGGGGGCTGGCTGTGGAACTGGAAACTTTACTTCAGGAATGGATGGTACCACTGGCAGATGAGAGAGGTACAGTCTAAAAGTATTTGGGGTTTTTGTGGTCAGGATTGTCAAAATATTGCATACTGCCTTTGGTGTCCAGGGAGCTTTGATTATCCCTCTCAAGTTGGATAGGTTTTTCTTGTTTCAGTTTGTATAATTAGACAAGAGTTTGTAGGATGAAAGAGAGCAGTGTACTCTCTGAAAGGATATATTGAATTTCACAGTGAATTGTTTCTGGCAAATCCCTATATATGTGGCAGGGGCAGCATAGGAAAGTCAAAATAGAGTACAACTGCTTGCCACATGGGAGGGTTGCAGCCAAAAGACTTCAGAGAGGCGCAATCTTTTCTTTTAAAAGACCCACTAAGTCATGTAGGCAGTTAGGTAACTTGGCTATTTTGGAAGGTGATCTCTTTTAGCTCTGAGTTATACTTGGCTTGAAGGTGACTCTAAAGCTCACACATGCTCAAATGGAACAAGAGATCATCTCTCTAAATGTTTTATGATGATGGAGGTGCTACATGTCATTAGATAGAACCTAAACTGTGAACTGTTTTTTTAGGTTATTTTGTGCCCTCTCCATTAGTATTCACTGAAATATTATAGAGTTCTTCATCAGATCAATGAGGGAGCACCATCCAAGTGGAAAACCAATAATAGAGTGGAAGTCAGATGTCATTGCCGAGCAGTACCACACAGAGCATCCACAGATCTTCCATAAAAGAAGGGGTAGCCAATTGGGAGAGAGGCTGACAACTTCGCAAAACTTTGCTGTTTGTATATAACAACCCTGTAGTGTAGATTCTAACTTGTATGGATCCAGACTACTTCCTGACCTTCTGTGCCCCTATGAATTCCATATCCTTCTAAAAATGGCTCTCAGACTTAAATCAACTGTTGCTGAGTGAAATGAGAAGAACCAGAAGATCACTGTACACTTCAACAACAATACTGTATGAGGATGTATTCTGATGGAAGTGGAAATCTTCAACATAAAGAAGATCCAACTCACTTCCAGTTGATCAATGATGGACAGAAATAACTACACCCAGAGAAGGAACACTGGGAAGTGAATGTAAATTGTTAGCACTACTGTCTATCTACCCAGGTTACTTACACCTTCGGAAGCTAATAATTAATGTGCAACAAGAAAATGATATTCACACACATGTATTGTATCTAGGTTATATTGTAACACATGTAAAATGTATGGGACTGCCTGTCATCGGGGGGAGGGAGTGGAGGGAGGGGGGGATAATTTGGAAAAATGAATAAAAAAAAATAAAATAAAATAAAAATGGCTCTCAATGGTTAATGCTGGTGAACAGCTATAACCACAAAATATATACAAAATAATTTCTAGAGAATGGTTCAGATCCAGCCAACATTCTGGGCAAAATCTCAGAAATAAATGAGTATATCACTGAGAGAAACTACCTTCTCTTGTCTTACTAGATCTTCTGGGGTAGCACAGTATAGCACAAAAAGCCCCATATTTGGTAGTTAGCAAAACCTGGGCTCAAATTCTATTTTTAATACTTACTTCTTGTTTGAGCATGTGCGATATCACTTAGAATCACTGAGATAATTTTCTCATCTGTAAAATAAACATACAATTCTCCACTTGTTTTTGGTCTTAAGACAGTGTCTGTGAAGTTTTTTCTAAGCCTGGGTAAATTTCAGTCATTGAAACATTAAATTCATGACTGAAAACCTGCAGGTATGTCCAGCTACTAAAATAAATAATCTAGCTTTCTTTCGGACTATTCCAAGATATCTTCCATTCATCATCCTAATATAGTGGATAGGATTTTGGATTTGGAGTCAGGAAGACTTAGATTCAAATCTTATCTGAGATATTTATTAGCTGGGGGATCCTGGGCAAGTTACTTCACCTGTCTGGTCTCATTTTTCTCATCTTTAACATGAAAAGGTTAGACTCGATGGCCTTTAAAGTCCTTTCTTGCTCTAAATCTGTGTTCTAAATTGTATATCTCATATGGGACTAACACAGTGAATTTCACTGTCCCTCCCAACAGATCCATTTTACTTTTCCAATTTTCTTTTTAATGAATAGCACTGGGGCTCCAGTGGATAGGAGGTTGGCCAGTGATCCATTATTCTTCAGGTTCTTTTCAAAGAACTCTGCCTGGGTAGATTATATGGTCAAGGTTATGACTGCTCAAGCCTGGTTGACTGGGCAAGTCAACAACTTATATGAGGCATTTTTTTTTTTTTTTGCTAACTCTGCTAAACATATCACAATATTGTTTACACTGAGAAGACCATTCCGGGATAGAATCTCCCAAAGCCAAGTTCTGGCATTTTGGATTCTTAAGAGGTTCTTAAACTTTTTGTGTGTAATATACCCTTTTGTCAATCTGATTACACCTGTGACTCTCTTCTTGGAATGATTTTTTAAATAATTGAAAGAAATGCTAAATTCTAGTCAAAGATTAGTGAAAATGAGGCAAAAAAATTTTCCCCCATCCAAGTTCAGGGACCACCTGAAGTTTAGCTCTGTAGACTTAAGGATATGCTGGTTTAAGAATGTTTAAGAACCAGCTCTCTGAAAAAAAAAAAAAAAAACAACAAAAAACAAAAAACCCCCAAAACACTCATAATACATTTTTATGTTTAATATGCATTAACATTATCTTCTAGCTAATACTTAATGTGCAACAAGAAAAAGGTATTTACACACATATATTGTATCTAGGTTATATTGTAACACATGTAAAATGTATGGGATTGCCTGTCATCAAGGGGAGGGAGTAGAGGGAGGGAGGGGATAATTTGGAAAAATGAATAAAAAAACCCCAACAAAACATTATCTTCTAGTTTAGATGATCAAGAAAACAAAAAAAACAAAAAATTGACCAGCAGATAGCTTGGTTTCCTGAATGGGATACTATGGGAAGGGGAAGCAAGAGTTCTGACCCTGGGGAAGAGGTCCATAAATAATAAGGACTGGTCTAGGGACCTAGGATATCATCTCCCTACTTAGCTAAAACTCTTAGGAGGGGGAATACTAAGATTAGAATGTGTGTGGGGGGGTGCTAAAATTATTGCCTAATCTGGGAGCTTGTTACCTTCAGACTCACACAAAAGTGACTTTCAGGGCTGTTATTTTTTCAAAGGTCTGAGACAATTGCTTCCACAGCTCTAAGGTATATGGAGCCCTCTACTGGAAGCCTTGGAGTATGACAAGAAGGTTTGTCATTGATGTTAGAGCCCTCTCCCCCTTCACGAGCCCCCCCCCCAACACCCCTCTCTCCCCAAGAAGCCAAATGAAAAAACAAACAAAACTACCAAAATCCAACCAAAAACTCTGATCTCCCAATTTGGTCACATATTATTTAGGTCTGGGGTCAACCCTAATCAGTGACTTAGGAAAGCCCCCCATGACATTGGATAGATGTTAGGATAGAGAGGTTATTACTGCTGGGAGTAGGGAGGTGGGATACTAGTTGGTAAGCAAGCCCTAACTGAAAATCCACTTTCAAAGGCACTAATGTTCAAGAGAGGAGATTAAGGAGATAGAAGTGTAATGAAAACCCCAGGAGAAGAGGATGCTGACAGGGAAGAGGTGGCCAACCATGTCAAATACTGCAGAGATCAAGAAATATAAAGAATCAGAAAAAGAAATCAGTTTCAAAACTTAATGGATAAGTTCTTGCTTGAAAAATGAGGTCAAAAGGCAGATTTCAGTAAGTATGAGGTAAGAAAAATTAGAGGTTCTGAGGGCAGACAGCTTTCCCTAAAGATTTGACCAAGACTGTGATCTCCTCAAGAGGAAGGACCATTTTTTTGCTTTTCTTAGCCCAACGTCCGATACACTTAACAAGGTTTATCACTTATGAATGGAAAAATATATGGGATAGTAAGTATTTTAGGAGAATGTTCTTGACTCTTTGTGAACCTATTTGAGGTGTTTTTTTTTTTTGGCGAAGATACTGGAGTAGTTTACCATTCTTCTTTAGCTCATTTTACAGATGAGGAAACTGGGGCAAACAAGGTTAAGTTATTTTTCCAGATTTAAATTAGATCTTCCTGATTCCAAGCTCAGTGCTCTTTCCACTGTACTACTTACCTGACTTTTTAAGGGAATGATAGAATTAAGTTTTTTTTTTTGTTTGTTTGTTTGTTTTTATTTTTATTTTATCTACATGTTTGTAGATAAGAGAAAGTGTCAATAGATAAGAAGAGATGGATAATTTGGGAAAGAGCAAGGATAAAGTCAAATCTATTCATCTACAATATGAGTCTAATAAAGTTGTTATGAGGATCAAGAGAATATTTGTAAAGTCCTCTGTAAAACTGAAAGCATTATACAAATGTCTTTTAGAATATCTAGTTTCTTTCAAAGCACATGTCCATCTCCCAAGGAACATCCAAGGTTTCCCTATTTCCATCCAGGCATGAACACTTTTCCCCCTTGAGACAACTCTGCATTATTTTGTTTTTACTTATCTGGATACGCATATTCTCCCAATAGAAGGTAATCCTCTTGAGGGAGTGATTTTTTTTTTTTTTTTTGTCTTTGCATATTCCTTCAGCAGCAATTCAAAATGCCAAGCACATAGTTATCATTTATTAAATATTTGTTGAATTAGATTCATTGTTTTCTCATGGGGGAGAATTAGCTTTTATGCTGGAAGGGTATGTCTCAGTTCTATCAGAGCACCCTGATATATTTCTTGTAAAAGGAATAGAGTGCCTTAGGCTTTGGTAATTGTAAAAAGAAATCTGAGATGATTAAATCTGAGATCATACACTGAAAGTAAGGAAGAAGTATTATTGATTCATACAAAGAAGGTTTTCTAATGTTCCAATTACACTAATAGGAACATACAGAAATCTTCCCTCACTCCAAAGGCATAAAAGGGGATAGCTGAAACAGTTATTAATAAATCTACTTTGAATAGTGGTAGAATTATTTACCATGGAAGCTGTTGTCATTTTGCAGTGTTATTAAGTCTTCATCACTTGCTTGGGATCCCTTTCTTAAGCTTAGTCAGAAAGTATAAAAGGCAAAATGAGTCACAATAAAAAATTAATAAAAGGCTATTTTTAAGAAACTCTTTGGATGTTGCAATATGATGTTGAGGAAACTATTATGTTTTTTGCAATATAAAATCATCCCCTCAGAATTAGAGGGAACCTTGATGACTCATTAGTTCAATAGTTCTTTGCCTTTGCTGTTATGCCTCATTGGGCAATCTAGTGAAGCCTGTGGATCCTTTTTCAGAATAATGTTTTCAAATGATTGAAAGAAATGCTAAATTTCAGTTAAAATTAGTAAAAAAAAGTAAACATTTTTTCTTCCATCCAAATTTATCAAGTCCCTGAAATTTATCCATGAATATCTTGGGAAAACAAGAACCCCAAATTAAGAATACCAATCTAATTAAAATCCCCATTTGATATATGAAATTGCTCTGCAACATTCTTAATTATCTACCATCCAGGCTCCATATAATCTCCAGTGATAGGGAACTCAAGTATAGCTCAGAGAAATCTATTCTATTTCGGAGAGTTATCATTGTTAGGAGGTTATTTACTTAAACTGAATAAAAATCTGTCCCCCTGTCCCCTGTTTCCCTATAATTTGTTGTTGGCCCTAACTCTATCCTCTTGAACTATATAGAATATGTCTAAGCCCTATTACATGAATTCTCTTCAACTATCTGTTGTTGTGGTTGTTTTTTTTTTTTGTTTGTTTTTGGGTCTTTCTATTGCAGGTTAAACATTATTGTCCCTTCAACTCATCCTCATGTGATGTGATTTTTGAGTCCTCTCACTATCCTGGTCACTTTGTTCACTATATGACACAAACAGATTTTCATAGCTAAACATGATCCAATCCAATAAACATTTCTTAAACAATTATTAAGAGAATGCTAAGAGCTAGAAATTTGAAAAAGCCGTCTCTGCTTTCATAAAATTTACAATATGATAGGGAAAGATAACTTACTAAAGGAAGCTTGAAAGATGTATATGAGGAAGGAAGGAATGAGGAAGGACTGCCAGAGGATACTCAGCCTTAGGAGCATGAAAATGTTGGTGCCTTTAAAAGCAGAGTAGTTGTAGCAAATGAAGAGATGATTGGGGATTTTGAACCCTTCAAAAAGCGAAGTGGTCAGAAGAGTTCTTACTCTGACTTCCAGCCCTGTTAGAGAGGCAGAACAACTGAGAGCATTAATGAGGAAGGGCTAACAAAGCTGTGGGCTTGGAATCAGGAAGATTTGGTTTCCTGAGTTTTCAAGTCTGGCCTCAGACATTTATTAGTTATATGACGCTGGGAAAATCACTTAAACATATTTACCTTAGTTTCCTCATCTATAAAATGAGCTGGAGAAGCATATGACAGACCATCGTTCTAGTATCTTTGCCACAAATGAGTCAGACTTGACTGAAACAAGTGAACAACAAAGCAAAGCTGAAAAAATATTCATGATGATCAGTTTCTTGGTGCTGAAATTATTGTGATAAATGTATTCAGGGCTGAGCATGATTAAAATGATGGGGAAGGTGAAAGCAAGTAGAGAAGTTAGTAAAACGCTACCTAATTTGTAATATTAAAAAGTGGGGTTTTGCTTAAGGTTGTGTCTACACATACATACATGTAAGTGTTTTGATGGTTTTATTTGTACATTAAAATACATATACTGGCTCTTTAGATTTAGCCCAATTGTGGTTTGTATGGCTTGATTAATTCCACCAAAATGATCTCTATTAGTTGTCTATGGTAGACATAACGAAAGACCTCACAAGAGTTTTCCCCTAGTTTTTATCTCTATTATTTTATCTCTATATTTCTAGTATTTATCTCTACCTAGTGACTTTACTGAGGCTAATTTTAAATTGGGTAAGAAGTAAACTGTAGGTTATTCTGGCATCTTCACTATGGAATATTTTTTATAGAAGCTTCCTTTGCTACTGTTCAGATTCATTTGGCATCCTTTAGTTGAAGAGTGATTCAATTAAAAGCTCAGTGTTGTGTTGGCTGCATGCCTCCAGGCAGTCTCACTAGCTGTCCTTTTAGTCTGGAATTCATTCCCCCTCAACACCTCTCTAAATTCTTATCTTTCCTCTTAGCTCTAGGAATTGCCACCTTCTTGGTGAATCTTTCCTTGATCTTTCCACTTGAAAATGCAAACTCCTGAACTTGACATTTAAAGCCCTTCAACTCTGTCTCCCACTTACTTTTCAACAGCAACATTCACTGCATGTTGTTCTGCTTCAGAAACTTTCTCTTAAAACGGTCTACTTGCCATAGCCCTGCCAAATGAATGCTCCATCATCCATTAAGATGCTTGATGGCAGAGATTATTTTTCCTTTCATATTTGTGTCTCCAAAGCCTAACATTGTCTTATATACAGTAGGTCTTTCATATATGCTTGCTAGATTGAATTTGAAAATAAATAGCTGTAATTTATTTTTTGAGCTAAATCAATTATGGCCAACTCTTTGTGACCTTACTTTGGGGTTTTCTTGGCAAAGATACTAGAGTGGTTTGTCATTTCCATCTCCAGCTCATTTTACAGATCAAGAAACTGAGGCAAATAGGGTCGACCACTTGTCTAGAGTCACATACCCAGTAAGTATCTGAGGCGAATTTCCTGGTTCTAAGTCTAGTTAGTACTCTATACACTGTATCTCCTAGCCACCTCAGAAGAGCTTTAAGGCTTACAGATCATTTTGCAAATATCTCATTTCATCCTCACAACAATCCTAGGAGGACTATTATTATCATTCTTATTTTGCAGAACAGGAAACCAAGGCAGACAATGCTAGCGGTAAGTGTTTAGGGTGGTGGTAAGACTCAGGTCTTCTTGATTCCAGACCCAGCATTCTATCCACTACATCATCTAGATCCAAACAAGTAGTGTTTTCTATTATCTCAAATTATCTAAATTTATTTATCTGAGTTGATATTATTTCACTAATCCTATTTCTCTAAAAGAAACTCTCTAAAGAAAAAAAAACCTGCCATTTTTTGTTTTTGTATATCTAACACCTAGGATAGTACAGTAGGCACTTAATAAATGTTTGCTGAATGAATGGATGCACTAAATCTGAAATTGTCTTTTCTTTCAATTTCTAATGAAATCTGTTGGCTTATTAAAATAGATTTTTTTAGTTCACAAAGGATTAAAATAATAATGTGTGACTAATAGTAGACAATTGAAGAAGTAGCTAGTTATATTACTAAACAATTTTAAAACAATTGGCAAACAAGACATCACTCATAGGAAATAGCAATTGATTACATTATAATCATTACTTGGGGACCAAATGAGTTCAATGGGTTGGGATATTCTCTATGAACTAACTTTTTCTTTTTCTTTTTTTTTTATTAAAGGTTTTTAATTTTCAAAAGATATACGCGGATAATTTTTCAACAAAAAATTGCAAAAACTTGTGTTCTAATTCCCCTTCTTTCCATCCCCTCCCCTAGATAGTAAGTAATCAACATATATTAAACATGATAAAAATATATGTTAAATTCAGTATATGCATACATATTTATACAATGTTCTTGATGCACTAGAAAAGGCAAATCAAAAAGAAAAAAAAACAAGGAAGAAAATAAAATACAAACAAACAACAACAAAAAGAGTGAAAATGCTATGTTGTGATCTATCCTCAGTTCCTACAGTCCTTTCTCTGGGTATAGATGACTCTCTTCATTACTGAACAATTGGAATTGGTTTGAATCATCTTATCGTTGAAGAGAGCCGTGTCCAGTAAAATTGATCATCGTACAATCTTGTTGTTGCAGTGTACCGCAGTTTTCTCTTGGTTCTGCTCATTTCACTTAGCATCATATGAATTAACCTTTTCAACCCAAAGCAGATCAACAATTTGTAATTCATAGTTCAGGTTGTTGCTCTGGGCCCAGAGAGGTTAAGTACTTGCACAGAGTCACAAAACTAATGTATGATCGAAGTAAGGCTCAAAACAGGCCTCCTAAATTCTAAGCACAGCACACTATTCTCTATGTCACACTGTCTTTGGAACACATGATAAAGATAGAAATTAAAGTGGGTAAATGTGAAGGGATAATTCATATCTTAGTATACTGAACTAGAACACTAAGAAGCATTTTTCACATGCCAGTGATGATTTTTAAAACTGTTATTTTTTATTTTTACATCAACTTTATTTTTGACTATATCTGTCTGCCCACTGGGCCACCATCCCTTGTAACAAAGAGTAAGCGAAAGAGAAAAAAGCCATTTCAAAAAAACAAACAAGCATATCAGTTGTGTCTCATGTGCAGTATCCTACACCAGTCAGACCCTACATTCCATTTCTCCAAAGAAGAGAAAGAGATGTATCTTCTCAACTTTTCTGATACAAGCCTTGGTTATCGTTCTCACTTCTAAATATAGTAGATATGGAACTGGTGGCCAACTGGGGTGCTTCCAAGAAAATTAGAAGGGGGGATGTCTATCATATATTGGTGCACTGATGGAAGGAGGTATTCTGCACTGAAGATGAAGCACCATTATTCAATCATTTTAGCTGTATCTGACTCTTTGTGAGCCCTTTTGGGTTTTCTTGGCAAAGATTACAGTGTTTTATAATGTTCTTCTCCAGCTTATTTTACAGATGAGGAAACTGAGGCAAACAGGAGTCAGTGTTAAAGCTGTTAATTATCCTAGGCTCTTATTCTTATCATGAGATCATGTGAACATAGTTTTCTATCTACAAAAACATTTTGAACCATAAAATTCATTCATCTAATTTTACAGATGAGGAAAACTGGATCCTTAGAAGTAAAATCATTTGCTCCAATTACACACATATTTGCTCTATATGATAGAAGCAGCATTTGAATCCAGGTTCAAATATCTTTTCCAAGAAGCTTTTTTAGCTAACATTTTCAATCCTCGCTTATCTGAATCTCCTTTTCTTCCTCTCTTTGTATAGTTTAGTATTTCTGACAACTACTTTCCTGCTCTGCTCTTTATTCTAATGACCAGCATGACAATTTCCTGATATGCTGAGGGACCATTACATTTGGCCATTAACACTTGCTTGGATGCTATTTATGGATAGAATGTGACAGGTTACTATGATTTTTCTTCACTAATGCCTTGAGCTAAGATAAATTGTAGTTTGTCTGGTGAAAAAATTGCTTTTATCTTATTTATCTTATTTATCTAAATACTTAAGAACAAGGCCATTTAAGTTGAGAATTCACAAATGAAAATTCTTTCAAGCTTTGGATTCATTATAAGATATCATTTCTGCTTGTGATAAAATGATATGGAAAGAACAAGAAGAAATGTAGGGAAGAAAAAATTGTAAAGGGTAATGAAAATAGGACCCTTTATGAATAAATATTATGATAAGATAATACATAATATGAATATATTAGTATGGAACAAAATACTATAAACATAATAAAAATAAAATAAATGTAAAACCTGATGTATAATTATTTAATTGATAAATTTTTATTCTTCTTTATTACTACTTAATCTATTATTATATTTTATTTTGAGTTTGAATTAGATATTGAAACATTTAAACAGAGAATAGAGGTAGTATGATGTGGTAAAGAGCACACAGAACTGGGGTTCAGGAAACTTGGGTCTTAATCCCTGTCTCTGTCACTAGTGAATATGTGTGTGTACATATATACGTATCTAATTAAGATGGGCTACAGAGTGAATAAATAACAAATTATTATTGTTATTTATATGTGCCAGTCTAACAATAAGAACTATGGCAGGATTTGGGGACTGAATGGTTGTAAACTTAATATAACCAATATATAATGTACATCAGCTTATGGGGCAAGTATTTATTACCTCTATACAAAAGGTACACATAAACCTTTCTCACCAGCTGGCATTGTCAGAAAGACTTAAAACAGGATTTAAAAACTTACAAATTCCGGTATACCCAGTGAAAACTGTCACAAAGTTAAACAATCCAGATTAGTATCATAACAAGTACTGTTACACTTGGCTGTGAGACTGGGACTTAAATATGGGAATGTAAAAGTAGACAGTGTTACATTTTGTCTTCAGCCTGTCTTCCCCAATGCAGACATTTCCTTTGTCCTCATTCAGCTCCAACTAATGGACTCAGGACCCTCAACTTTCCAACTCAAGAGGTTGCCTCAAGATTGAACATAGCTATTTCAGGATCATTATTCAGTTGCCTAAAATCAGGCAAAAACAAAATAAAGATGACCTCCCAAAAAACCTCAAAACAAAAACCTCCCACCCCAAAAAGCAAAGAGGCAGTCAGAGGCATAACCTCAAAATCACTGAGTTAAATTCTTTTATTCTATACAACTCATGGGAATAGTACTATCTGGCAAGGTTAGGGGAAAGGTAATCAGACTGAGTCCTATTCATCTACTAGAGTATGGGTCCTTAACCTCCTTTTGTTGGTTCCTTTGACAGTTTTATGAAACCTGATATTACCATGGTTTGTTGATAAGATTCATGATGCAAGAAAATGCTAAATATCTATTAGAAAAATAAAAATAGTTTTTTTTTCTCATCTAAATTCGCTGACCACATAAAAATCTATCATAGGTTCATGAACCCTAGGTTATAAACTCTTGAACTAAAGACTTGAAGGGTATTCACGTACTAATAATGGGAAGAGAAGGAGACAACGGAAAGGCAGCTTTTAGAGAACATTTGAGACATTAAGCCCTTCCTGGATTCCTTCAGGGAATTGTTTCATGATCCCCAAAGTGCCCTTCAGTTCATTACTCAGGGCCAGCTGGTGAATCAAACTGACCTGTGACTGATCTGTTCAACCCCTGGTTATACTAACACGTTTTTATTATGAATAGTTTTAAATGTCTGTTGACATTTTTTAGTAAAGTATAAAAAATGTTTGAATATTAAAAATGCATGCAGATGACATAAAATATTTTATATATTGAGAATATGATTTGAAATATAGTTAGATAAAATTTTGAATACTTTGTCTTAATCTGAGAAAAAGGAAGATCCTTATTTTTTTTCCCATTAAATGTTGTCTCATTTAGTGGTGTTTGAGTACCCGTGGAGTCTTCTTAACCCATGGAGTTAGACAGTAACTAATGAATGAAATAATTCAGCTTTGACCAATGTTTCCTTCTTAAATTGTATTCTTCCTTTATTTTTATGATACTGGATTTAGGGGTCTCTCCTTATCCTCTTTCTTCTCCTATCCTTAAAATTCTGATTCCTGAAATTTTGGTTTTGAATCTTCCTTTTCTATCTTTTTCATCAGGATTGTCATCAATTTCCATGTTTTCAACTACAATCTCAATGAGGATGACTTCCAAATCTATATTGTCAGTCCTTATCTCTTTCTTGAATATTCTATTTTTCTGCTGGATATTTCTATATAGATATAACCCCAGTCCTTTGAAATTAATATATTTAAAACCAACATTGTTCTAGTCACTCCAAAAATGACCTCATCCTCTTAACCCTCCCACTTTCTGTTCAAGGCATATCATTTTCCCAGTCACCCATACTCACAAACTTATAGTAATCTTTAGTCTCTCCTTTTCTGTCATTACTCACATCCATTGGTCAAAAAATTCTGTTAAACTTTTAAGTGTCTCTTGGATTTGTCTTTCTATTCCCCCTGTCACCCTACTTCCTGTATTTATAAAATTAAGATATAATTGTAGTATCTTTTTTATTATAGCTTTTTATTTACCAGATATATGCATGGGTAATTTTTCAGCATTGATAATTGCAAAACCTTTTGTTCTAATTTTTCCCCTCCTTTCCCCTACCCCTTCCCCCAGATGGCAGGTAGAACAATACATGTTAAATATGTTAAAGTATATGTTAAATACAATATATGTATACATGTCCATATAGTTATTTTGCTGTACAAAAAGAATCAAACTTTGAAATAGTGTACAGTTAACCTGTGAAAATAGTGTACAATTAACCTGTCAAAAATGCAAGCAGACAAAAGTAGAGGGATTGGGAATTCTATGCAGTGGTTCATACTCATTTCCCTGAGTTCTTTCGCTAGGTGTAGTTGGTTCTATTCATTACTGTTCTATTGGCGCTGATTTGGTTCATCTCATTGTTGAAGATATCCACTTCCATCAGAATACATCTTCATACAGCATTGATGTTGAAGTGTATAATGATCTCCTGGTTCTGCTCATTTCACTCAGCATCAGTTGATGTAAGTCTCTCCAAGCCTCTCTGTATTCATCCTGCTGGTCATTTCTTACAGAACAATAATATTCCATAACATTCATCTACTGTAATTTACCCAACCATTCTCCAATTGATGGGCATCCACTCAGTTTCTAGTTTCTGGCCACTACAAAAAGGCCTGCCTAATTGTAGTGTCTTCATTTTACTATCTCTTATCTCTTTTTTTATTTCCATCCATTTAAAGAATTCTATTGAGACTAATCCTTTAAAAATATAGTTCTGACCATGTCATTCTTTCATTTAGAAAACTTCAATTGCTTTCTATTGCCTGCCAATCACCACATAATTTATTGTTATCATACTTAAATCTCACAATAATCCCTTTAATGACTTGAGTATACCAAGACTATTCTGAAACTAGTTGGGCTTAAGAAACATGATTGTTAAACTTTTTGGTACACTTATACTTCAAACATTAGCAAACCTATAAATTGGGATTTGATTGATTATTTAGTTTGTTAGCTACACTTAAGAAAGTGATGCAGAAAATGTTATTAATGCAAAATAAACTTTAAAATGTTTTGTGTATTCATATTTTTTTTTCTTCCAGAGATCTGGTTGTTAAACATTTATTAGAATACTCCTCTTTTCTTCTAATCTTTTGTTTATTGCTTTCTCCAATATACCATGCTGCTTTCCAATAATCCCTCAAGAGTGGAATGACTTATGGATTTGGATAATGAAGATCTGCTTTTAAATCCTGTATTACTACAGACAAATCACTTAATATTTTGGGGTCTCAGTTTCTTTAAGTGTAAAAAAAAGGGCAGGGGAAAGAAAGGAAAGAGTAAATGAACTTTTGACATTTCAGGTCTAAATCTATGGCCAAATAATCCCACATTTGAAAAGTACTGTAGTGCTTTCCTATAGAATATAAGCTTTTTTAAGGGTGTAGGGGCTATTTAATTTTTCTTTGCAGCCTCAGAGCCTGGTGCATAATTTATGCTTAATAGTTTCATTGAATTTTGAGTCACTTTCAAAACTTAAAGATCTTTTCCTCATCTATTTTTCTATTACATCCTTACATAAGCCCTTCACTGGAGTTAAACTGAACCTCTTCCTTTAATAGACTTGTGGCTTTGCTACCTCATTAGGTGAGTCTAGGACCTCTGATGATTCTACTAAATTTTTATTTTATTCAAGAAGTATTAAGCATTTCTTGTATGTCAAGCTGAAGAGTTGGCATTTTATCCTGTAGATGACAGGGAGTCATTGACAGCTTTTGAGCAGGGCAATAACATGGTCAGATCTGAGAATTAGTAGAGAAAAATTATTTTAGAAAATAATGATTGATAGCTAAACATCTGACTTTAAAAAAATCTTCATAATCTATTGAAATTTTTTCCCCTTTTTTTCTCCCAAATTAGTCAGTTGGGAGTATCCTGTGTTCTCTAGCTAGTTTGAGGAGAGGGCAAAGAGTTTATTGCAGAAAAAAAAAAGTCATGAAGATGCCTTTCTTGTCCCTATTTTGTACTATTTCTCTTTGCCTAGATCAAAGGCCTGTCCTCCCTGCCTATTCTTTCCCCAATCCTCCCCTCCAGTGTGGAGAGGTGGGATCATGGATTTCTCAGGATAAACCTTTTTAGACATTGTACTTTGTTTTGCACTGTGTGTTGGTGGGACAAATGTTCTAATTACACACTTAATTGCATATATCCCTGACATGATGAGGGTTTTTTAAAGGACTAGGCAATCATAGACTTTGAATGCCATAACACCAGACTTTGTGTACTACGTCTGTAATTACTGTACATCTTCTAATTACCACAGTTGTTACCTAATTTCTGTAGTTCCAGAAAAAATGGGATTCTATTTGTCAACTAAGATATAACATTTGGGGATGATAAAAATATGGGCTTTGTCATTGATTTGACATCTAGGAGCCTCACCAAAGTGTTAAAGGTATCCAAAATCACAATTGAGCCCATAGCCCATAAGTACCTTAAGTCAAATACCTTGTCAATTTAATCTTTGCCTATAACTTAAATCAGTGTTTGTACTTAATAGACACAATAAATGCATTAGGTTATAATTATGCATCATATAATTAAACTGGTCCTTAATTGTTCAGCTTCTTTCTCTAAGATCTCCAAACATTAGTTAGTAAAATTATTCGAATGAGCTTAGAGATATTTCAGGTCAACTCCCTCATATTACAGGTGGGAACTGAAGTAATTTGCTTATTTTGTTAATGAGAGGCTAGAACTAGGGAAAGGTATTTATTATATCAGGAAAGTTTTGGAAATTGTTTACCTCCCTTCCTTGCTCACTTGTAAAATTGGGTTTACTGTGGGACTGTCTATTGGAGGCTTTGAGATTTCAGTGTAAGGAGACTCGACATCATGGTATCAGAAACTCAGGAATTAGAAGAAACTCCAGAGGCAATCTGTTTTAACTTGTAGCTCAATAAGAAGCATGTCTACAGAATCTCCAATAAATGGTCATACAATGTCTGCTAAAAGATATCAGGAGATATACTTATCTAGCAGATAACTCCATTTCACTTTTGGACAACTCAAATTATTAAGAACTTTCCCTCTCAGTTGAAACAGAAATCTTCCTTTTCAACTCCTCTCCACTGTAGGCTTCTTAAAGTAATATGTCCCAAATTGAACTCATTATCTTACCTTCCCACTCAAAGTTTCACCTTCTTCCAAACTTTTCTCTTACTGTTCAGGGTTCCATCCTCCTTTTAAGCACATAGGTTCACAATTTAGAGGTTGTCCTTGGTTCATTGCTCTCTCTCACTCCTATATCCAATAAGTTGCTAATGTCTGTTAATTTTACCTCTGTATCATGGTCTCACCTATGTCACCTTCTCTCCTCTGATATTGTCACCATTCTAGTATGGTCCCTCATCACCATACTGCAATCCCTGGACTACTGCACAAGTCTCTCCTTATTGTAGTCCATCCTGTACACCGAGTCTGATTATGTTACTTCTCTGCTCAACAAATGTCAATGGCTCCCTATCACCTCCTGGATCAAATATAAAATCTTCTATTTGGAAGTCAAAGCTTTCCACAACTTACCTCACCCCACCACCTTTCCATTCTTCTCATATCTTTTACATTCCCACTTATTCTGTGACCCAGTGACATTAAACTCCTTGCTGTTCCTCAAACACTCCTCTCAATTCCAGGCATTTTCATTTGTCTGGCATGCTCCCCCTTCTTCTCTCTACCTCCTGTGTGTTCAGTCATTTTTCAGCAAAGTCTGACTCTTTGTGACCTTCTTTAGGGTATTTCTGGAAAAGATACTGGAGGTGGTTTGTCACTTTTCTTCTCCAGCTCACTTTTACAGATGAAGAAAGTAAGACAAATAAGGTGAACTGACTTGTAAGTATCTGAGGCCGGATTTAAACTCAGGAAGCTGAATCTTCTTCACTTTAGACGTGGTATCCTATCTACTAGGTGTAAAGGGATGAAACTCTGAGTTGATGCACTGAGGTCGGACAACCGAGCACTTAAGGCTAATTACTGATTAGACAATAACTCTATGCTTGGAAAATGGCCCTTCCCACTGTTTTGTGCTGGTCCAATCTTTTGGTGTATACAGAGAATTGTGGGAAGGATTAGGGGGTGGAGTAAGACAAGCCAGAGTCATTTTGGCAGTAGACGAGGAGAAAGGAGATTGTGAAGATCCTGCATCCATCCAATTTACTTCTACCCCTAAGACCAAAAATAAAGACCAAGGACTTATGCTTATCCTGACTCCGGCTGATTCTAAGGCATTCAGGTTGCTAACTCGGTCTTCACAACTAGGTACCTAGCTGACCTGCTATAGCAAAGCATCTTTAGCTTTATATGATAGTCCGATGGACACATCATTATGGATAAATAGCATTTCTTCTCGAGGTTCTTGGATGGCTCCTACTTCCTAGGCATGTTTCTTCTAATGGATTATATATAAGAAAACTCTTTCTGCACAAATATGATATGCCTGTTGATGAAATCATTGTTTTTGTTTTTGCATTTTTTCTGTAGTAAAAATTCATTCATAGTATCGGTTAGAGCTGTAAAAAAGATACATGTCTTCATCCTAGTATTTCTTTTTTTTCTCTTTTAGAAAGAGGACTGGAAATTATAAAATTCAAGGATCAGCTGATGTCACTAGAAATATTTTGCATGGAGAAGACACAGCTCAGGGGAAATATAATGGCTCTATCCAGGTTAAAAAAGTTGTCTTTTGAAACATTTGTTCAGTTTGAGCCCTATCAATAAATGTTTATGAAGTACCTATTAAGTGCTATGTACTGTGCTAACCACTGAAGTTCAAAGAAATAAAAGACAGTCCTTGTTCTCAAGAAGTTACAGTCTGATAGGAGGAAAAATAGCAAATAACTATCGAGGAAATGCCATTTATCCAGAATGGTGTGTCCATTGGATAGATAGCTAAGAAAGTTAGCAAGTTATACATTGCCGCAAAATGAACTAGAGATATTTTTTGGTAACATTTCTATCACCTTATGAAGGAGAGAGCAATACTCATTAGTATTTATAATTCAACGTAGTTCAGTTTAGCTAAATAAGCATTTATTAAATGCCTGCTAGGCACTATACTAAATACTGGGGAGAGATACAAAGTTCCTTGACCTAATACCTACTATGTGTCCTTTGATTAAATAGTATACATATATTAGTGAAGGACATACTTAATTTTCTTTTAAGGATATGAGCACTAGAAAAAGCAAGATATTTCACTTCTTGGGGCTTCAGTATCCTTTATTATAAAATGGGATTGTAAGGAAAATGTTTTATATATCTCAAAATACTACAAAATGTGAGCAACTGTCACTATTATTCCTGGGTTCTCGAAATAAAGTCACTTAAAGGCACTGGTCCTCAGGAGGCAGAAATAATTAGAAGTTGGAGTAAAGCAGTTGACCACTCTAAGACAATTGGTTGAAAAGACTGGATCTCCCTGGGCAGTGGTTTTGACCTGATTGAAGTGCACATTCCTTTGGGCAGACACTATTGGAATCAACATATAACAAACCCTTGGGCAGCTGCTTTAGGAAATTTCCTCCTACTGACAGTGTCTGGGTCAGACGGATGACCAGGGAGAAGATTGAAGGACCCTTTTGCTGCAGGCTCCTAGGGCCCAGGAGAACAGACCAGATACTAGGCTGTGGCTATGGGTATGGGTAAGGTAGATTAAGCACACTCCAATGAATGGCCATCACAGAAGCCCTTTGTGGACTCTCTCCCAGGTTGGCTGTGGGCATTCACCAGGAGAGTAAAGTCCTTAGTTCTGGTTCTGGGGCAGAAGGATGAGTGAAGTTTGTACCTTTGGGAGGAGGGATTGCAGGGTGTGACAGTATTTGCAGTGACAGTGTTTCTGGGGACTCCGGTCATGGCTCAAGGCTGGAGAAAAGTACCTGAGGTCAGACCCTCTAATAGAGCTCAGAAAATAATAGCATGAAAAACTTGAAGCATGAGAGCGTTTCCCCCGTATATTGGGACTACATCCCAACTCAAGACTCTAACACAAAATTAACAGTCAAGAAATAAAGCACTTAAAAAAGAAACGAATAAGAGAAAGAACCTAATCATAGATAGCTACTATGATAATAGAGAAGATCTGAGTTTAAACTTGGAAGAAGTCAAAACAGCTACTTCTACTTCAAAGAAAAATGTCAAATGATCACACTCCCCAAAAGGGTTCTTGGAAGAAGTAAAAAAGACTTTAAAAATTAAATAGGAGAGGATGAGGAAAAATTAGGGGGAAGGTAGGAACAATGCAAGAAAATCAAGAAAATTAGGAAAGAAGTCAACCTTGGAAAAAGAGGGTCCAAAACTTATGGAAGAATATAACTCTCTGAACATTAGAATTGGCAAGGAGAAGATAATGACTTTCTTAAAATAGAGTGAGGAGAGACAATAGAAGAATTGTTGGACTACCTGAGAGTTATGATAAATAAAAGAGTCTAGACCCTGTATTTCAAGAAAGTGCCAAGAAAAATTTCTCTCGACTTTTAAAACTAGAAGGTAAAATGGAAATTGAAAAAAAAATCTATCCATCGCCATCTGAAAGAAATCCCAAAATCAAAATTCATAAGATATTATAGCAAAATTTAAAAACTCTTAGATCAAGGAGAAAATACTACATTTTGAAATTATAGGCAAAGAAGGAATCCTATCAAACTCCTTTTATGAAATATATAATTGCATTATTATAATTATAAAATATTATATTTTGAAATTATAGGCAAAGAAGGAATCCTATCAAACTCCTTTTATGAAATATATAATTGCATTATTATAATTATAAAATATTATATTTTGAAATTATAGGCAAAGAAGGAATCCTATCAAACTCCTTTTATGAAATATATAAACCATGGAGAGCAAAAACAGAAAGAAAATTATAAACTAATTTCATTAATGAATATGGATGCAAAAATTCTAAATAAAACACTAGCTAGGGAGACAACAATATTATGTCACAAAGACTGTACATTGTGACCAAGCAGAATATATGTAAGCAATACAAGGCTAGTTTAAAATAATAAAAACTATTAACACAATTGATTATATCAAACATAATATGATCTTATCAATAGGTGCAGAAAAAGCTTTTGACAAAATACAATATTCATTCCTATTTAAAATACTTGAAAGCATATGTATAAGTGGATTTTTTCATTTAAAATGATTTTTAAAAAAGCCTCTACCTAAAACCAGCAAGTATTATTTATATGAAGATAAGCTAGAAGCCTTTTTAGTGGGATCAGGAATGAAACAATCATATTTGTTCAATCTTGTATTAGAAATGCCAGCATTTTAATAACAAAAAATACCTGGGAGTATTTCTGCCAAGACAAATCCAGGAACTACAAGAACATAATAATAATAATAATAATAATAATGATAATAATAATAATAATATAATAATGTCAGATTTAAATAACTAGAGAAATAGTAATTCTTTATCAGTGGATGGAGCTAAAATAATGGAAATGACAACTTTATTTAAACTATTACACTTATTCAATGCCATTCTAATTATATTACCAAAGAATTATTTTATTGGGCTAGAAAAATAATGAAACTCATTTGGATGAAAAAAGTTAAAGAATATGATTATGGGGCAGCTAGGTGCTGCAGCAGATAGAACACCAGTCCTGAAGTCAGGAGAACCTGAGTTCAAATTTGACCTCAGACACTTAACACTTCCTAGCTGTGTGACCCTGGGCAAGTCACTTAACCCCAATTGCCTCAAGGAAGAAAAAGAATATAATTATAATAATCTTGTATTTGACAAATGTAAAGATTTGAGATTTTGGGATAAGAATTCACTATTCAAAAATATAGTTGGGAAAACTGGAAAGCAGTATGGCAGAAATTGAGTATAGTCCATATCTTATGCTATTTAATAAGATAAGATCAAAATGGATATATGACCTAGATATAATGGGATGAACAATATTTAAAATTAGAAACTGTAATGTCAAGCATTCCCTAATGAAAATGTAGGATAGAAAAAAATTATCAATAAACAATAGATATAAAGCCATTGCACAATATAACAATAACATAAATGAATACATAAGTTAAAAGATTTAATAGCAAATCGAAAATATATATATCCCAAAATTAGAAGGGAAGCAGAAAATTGGGGAAATTTTTTTTTATAAACATATCCTTAGATAAAGGTCTCATATTTCAAAGAGAGAGAATTTTGACAATTTTATAACAATATAAGTCATTCCCCAATTGATAAATGGTTAAATGATACAAAGAGATAAAGAAATTAAAAGCTATTTATAATCACAAAAAATGCTCTAAATCACTAGAAAAATTGAAAAATCAAACATCTTTGAGATATTATTTCACACCTACAATTGGTTAAAATGATAGGAGAAAATGACAAAGGTTGAAGGGGAGATAGAAATATTGGGATACTAACACACTATTGGTGGAACTGTGTACTGATCTAACCATTGGAAAGCAACCTGGATTATGCCCAAAGATTCCAAAGCTGTGTATAGCCATCAATACCACCATTAGGTCTCTTCTAAAATATTTAAAGTAGCTCTTTGCAAAGGGGAAGGACTGGAAATTAAAAGAATGCTCATCAGTTGGAGAATGGCTAAACAAATTGTGGTATGTGATTATGATAGAATACACTATAGTATAAGAAATGATGAGCAGACTGATTTTAGAATAATATGGAGATGCATCAAATAATGAAGAATGAAATGGACAGAACAAAGAAAACATGGTATATGGTGATAGCAATATTATTCAAAGAATAACTGTTAAGGACTAAATTATTCTGATTACTATAAATATTCAGATCAGCTATACAGGACCTTGAAGGAAGACGCTATTTACCTCCAGAGAAAAAATTGATAAATAGAAGTATAAGTAGTATGCTTTTACACACACACACACACACACACACACACACACACACACACACATGCACCTATATATAGATAGATAGATATATACACAAACACATATATACATAGATATGTATACATATATACATTTATATATCCATACATATACACACATATATTTATGCCATATGATGGCTTTTTCTAGTATTGTGTGTGGAGGGAGAGAGGGAGACCAGAACTTAAAATGTAACAAAAAATAAAAATTAAAAATAAAAAAAAATAGATGACCTTGGAAGTTCCTTCTAATAGGTATGTTTGTAAGCATTTCTGGACTCATATATGTAATGGATGACAGGCCAATATAGATCCAGTCCTTGGAATATGCTCAGCGTTCCTTTGCTGAATTTTTTAAAGCCTGTTTTTAGAAGTGTCTGATAATGAGTAATGGAGAAGCTCTGTCCCAATCCATTCTGTGACTCTTTCCTGTCTGCTAACTGCATGGTTCAAGAAAAGCCTTTTAATTGGCTGCTGAGCTGGAATGGAATGTGAATACAAAAGACACAGATAAATGAATGCTATTTCTCTTTCCCTGGTGGAATTCAGGCAATGAGGAAAAAAAAAATGCAGAATTAGTTGTTTTTTCTCCTCAGTTGCTTTTTTTTTTCTTTCCTGATCTTAGGTGAATGATATAAGAGACAGAATAGAAAAAAAAAAATCCCATTTTTGTGAGATTCGAAAGGTCACTGATCTAGCAGCTAGAATCCATAGCCAAGTTTGTCAACAATCCTTCCAGCTAAAAGTCCCCCAGATCTAGCCCAGCAATGATCAGTCAGGTAGCTAAGATACTGAGCCTAGTAGCAAGGGAATAACTTGTTCTTTAGCTATGCCTTATCCAGAAATAAACCTGGAGGGAAGAATTCTTGTAGCAACTACTTTAAGCTTCAATTCTCTCTTCTAGGGACTAAATGGGTCTGTAGAACTTTCTTAGTACATATTATTTTATAAAAGTGAATTGATTGTGAATTAATTCTCATTGGTATCAGGGAGATATTAAAGGGATGTCAAAATTACATAAGGATTATATTATATTATATTATATGATGTGAGATGCTATACTATAGGTTATATTATAGTTATATTAGGTGATATTGAGGAAATAACTGGTTTGACTAACAAGGGAGAAACATTAGTTGGAGGCTTGTGAGGAATAATATAAGAATAGATTAGAAATAGAATAGTATTTAGAAAATAGAACCCCACCCTCTTGGGGTTACTCTGAGGGGAGATGTAGCCAAGGAAATTCTGGGAACCAGAGAAATACAAGCAATGGGGTGTGAAAGTGAAACTCAAAGCTTATGTACGTGCTACACGTCCTACATCCTACAATATAATAAAAGATTCATTTTTCTAGGTCAGTAAAAAAAAAAAAAAGGAAGAGATAATCCAGGACAAAGGATATTTTTCATAAAATTGGGATGAAGTGAAATGGCAGTGGGACATTTCTCACTGTGGATTCCACCTACTCTTGAAATCATACTGTTAACAAGAGCAATAAGTATAAAGGCATAATTTCTGTCCTAAAAGCTAGAGGTTATAAAAGGCATGAAGGGCAATTATACAACTCCTTTGTTTTACATTCCTATTATGCTGTAACTTTAGTTATTTATTTCTTGACCATTGGGACAAAGCAAAGGGAAGACAAAAACATTTCTGCTAAGTGGGCTTGCTGATTAGAGTCAGCCTAGACTTAAAAGAACTAGTCTTTTCTTTCATTTGTAATGCCAAATGACAAATGGAGATAATAATAATAAGTGACATTTATATGGCATTTTTTAGTATGCAAAGCCCTTTTTTTACATTAGTTCATTTGAGCCTTACAACATCTCTATGTTATAAGTAATCCTATTTTACAGACAAATGAAAGCATTTAGACAAGAAAACAAGTTCAGAGGTTAAATGATCTTTCCATATTAGAGTTACCAAGAATATGGTCGAGTACGATAAAAGCAACAATAAAATAAAAGAAAATTTCATGATTAATCTGATTATACATGTGTAACCTAAATCAGATTGCTTGTAAGGGGAGAAGGGAAGGGAAAAAAATTGGAACTCAAAATCCTGCAAAAATGAATTTTGGAAACTATCTTTACATGCAATTAGAAAGCATATAATACTATACTTAGTGAAAATATAAAATAAAATAAAGTTTCAGGCTCCCTGTGAGGGAAAAAAAAAGGAGAGAGAAAACATAAGGGAAGGGGAGGAAAAAGGAGAACATGGACTAGCTAAAATAGTTACTTGAGAGCTTTATTAATGTGGAAAAAAAGCTCAAAAAACCTTGCCTGATACATAGTTGTTAAACAACTCATAAAAATTTCAAGAATATGTAAAAAATTTACATCAAAATCACATATCACATGATTATAATTCACATTGCAGCAACCTCATAAATTGCAACACTTACATAATGCAACCTAATTAAAATTATTCATAAAATGAAATTATTTGTTTTTTCAATAGGATGTTTAAATTTAAAATTTTTACAGTGTTGACATAAGCTCATCTTGTTTACTTGTAAAGGGAAAATACAATAAATAACAATTTAAAAATGAATTATTTCTTTCTGGCAAAATATAGAGAGATATTCAAATTTTTGTAATGAAATAATAACTAAACATTTAAATTACATTACTTATCATAATAAAATAAAATTGTTTTTTAAATTGCAAATTTATTTACAAAAGGCATATTTTAAAAGCAATTGATTTGGATAAGTTTTGATCAAACAATAAAATGAAATGACATTGTCATACTGTTAAAGCACAGAA